>NW_023425356.1:2202924-2860924 GCF_014108415.1 Molossus molossus | reverse complement strand
TTGTCATCTATTGCCCAAATCAACTACAAGTAATTAAAGACTTAAATGCCTAGGCTTTGCAACAAACATTCAGGAAACAGTACTGGAGTACACGTAAGGGCCTCATGATCTGGGGGCCTTCCTCAAACAAGGTAGAAGAGGCACAAATCCTAAATGAAAAGACAGATATCAAAAGACACCGTGACTAGAGTGGAAAGACAAGATACAAACTGGAAATAAACATTTTCCTGCAAACAAATGACAGAGCCACAGTATTTAGAATGTATACATTTCTTCAAGTTAAGAAGAAAAAAGGCAAAAATAAATTGAATAGAAAAAATGATCAAAAGATAGTAAATAACAAAAAAACTATAAGCAACCAAATGCCCATCTATAATAAAAAATACAGAAAAACTTGTAATTAAACAATGGAATATTATATAGCAATAAAAAAATGAATGGTATGCAAAAACATAAATGAACCTTAGAAATAGAATGTTGAGATAAAATAGGACATTTCAGAGGAAAAAGTAAGACTGTTATTTATGTATATATAATATAAAAGCATTTAATATTAAATTATATGATTTTAAGGATTTAAATGTATATGGCAAAACTATTTTTGAAAAGAAAAGGAATGAGAAATACAAACTTTTTATGTAAAAAATATTTTATAAATATTCTTTTTCACTTAAATAGAGAAATAAATGTATTTTAAAATACTTGAAATGTATTGGGGGAAACATTTAAAAAACACACAACCCAGCCCTGGCCAGTGTGGCTTCGTTGGTTGGGCATCGTCCTGAGCGCTGAAAGGTTGCCTGTTGGATTCCCAGTCAGGGCACAGGCTGAGTTGTGGGCTCGATCCCCAGAAGGGGGCGTGCAGAAGGCAGTGGATCACTGTTGTGCTCTCACATGTATATTTCTCTCTCTCCCTTCCTCCCTGTCTAAAACTCAACAAAAATATTTTTAAGAAAACATCCACACACAACCCACGTACAGGTGATCTCATCCCTGCTTTTGTACTCCATTAGGCAAGTTGCACAGTGACCAGAAACAAGGCTGCCAGAACTGGATTGCTGGATTTCGGGTCTCTGCATACCATATATTATCATTTAGATGAAGGGCCTGGAAATCATTTCCTCTCGGAATGCTCTCCGAGGTGTGTGGTGGTAGAGGAGGCCCTTGCACGCAGTCGCAGTTGAGGCACTGCTCAGTCAGCCGCGCCGCCGCTCCCAGTCCTCGTGACCCCGGCGCCCATGAGGGTGCAGGGCAAGCTGACCAAGCGCTGGAGTTTTTAAAATAAAAAATTGTTTGGTGAAAGGATTTTCAGTATATTCTTATTTTTGTTCTGTGTTGATTCAAATATGAAAATCACAGTTGTGGAGGAAGATTTCGGGGTCTAGAAAAATGCCCGGGCTGTGCCATTGAGAGAAGAGGTGGCCAGACGGAATGAATGGGATGACTTTGTCTCATCACTGAGGCTACTAACAAGACACGTGCTCCACATAGTACCTTATGAGGGCAGAGATGCAGACGGCTTTCATTTTGTTTTTGCCTATAAGTACTTTCTAAAATGAGCACGAATTATCCATGTAAGCAGGAAGAAAAGCACATTAGATAAAAAGTTTTCTAGCCAATTAATAAGAAAAAGACAACCTAATTTTAAAAAAAAAAAAAATGGATAGGCAATTCAAAGACACAATTGCAAATGGCCAGTAAACCGTGCATGGAAACACCGATTAGACCATCACAGGTACTCAACTTTCGACCAATTGGATTGTCAAAGAGTGAGAACCCTGTGTGCTACTGCTGAGGGTGTGGGGTGGGGAAATGCACCCCTCTTCGGGAAAGGGTTTTGCTGAATTGAGGTAAATTCAGGACAAGAGCATTTAGGCTCAGTAATCCAATTCTAGGGGTCTATCCTGTAAAAATTTTAGCAAATTGCACAAACGTTTAATAGAATTCAGTGCAGTGCACTTAGTAAAAACTGGAGACAGGTTAAATGTTCATGTTAGGGGCGTTTGGGTGGTCATGGCCCCTCCGTACCGCAGGCTGCACTGCCCCGGGGGAGAGTGAGGAGGCATGTACGGCTCGACCGTGGAAAACAAGCTTCACTTACATCAGTGTGTGTGGTGTGTATGCACATATATAAACATATGAATATATACATAAACATATATAAATACATACATATGTAAACATAAATATATATGCACAGAGAGACAGAGTGAGCACAAAGCAAGCAATAGAACTGTTGTTAAATAATAATATTTGAGTCTGTGTAGATAGCCTGTATAAACAGGGCGGTTGGGGGTGGAGAGAATACAGCCTAGCGGTTAGACACTGGGATTAGGAAGGGGGTATTTCATTTCTTATTTCATACAGTTGTCTATATGGGAGCAAGTGTTCATTCTTGTGGGTTTTAAAATAGAACTATCTTGGCCAGTCGGGTTTTGAAGGCTATTTTCTGGCTAGTGCAGAGGACGGGACCCTGAGGTGCAGTAATTCACTGCAGCGTGCTGTTAGGCCGTGGGAGGCTGCCGGCAGCACCCGCCCAGGCCCAGGCGTTGGTCTGTGCATTCGAAGAATGAGCCAGGTTCATTTGAAATGTTACCCCATTTCCAAAATTCCTTAGAATGTTACTAACATGTACAAGTTACTTCAGGGCAGAGTCTCATTATTTTATCTGGGAAATAATGATCAATAATAAATTATCCTAAACTCAGTTACTTGATCTAGGATTCCTTTCTATGAAGTAGTCAAAAAATGGCTGGTTTTTATCTACTCCATATAATTTGATGGTGCTCTATAAATATTTAACAATATAATAGTAATAATAATTAACATTATTTTATTTTTTTATAAAATTTGTTTTCTTTATTGATATTTAGAGAGACGGGAAGGGAGAGGGAGAGAGAGAAGCATCAATGAGAGAGAACATCGATTGGCCGCCTCCTGCTCGCCCCCCACTGAGAGTCAGGCCCACAACCTGGGCATGTGCCCTGACTGGGAATCGAACCAGCAACCTCCTGGTGCATGGGTCGACGCTCAACCACTGAGCCCCACCTGCTGGGCAATAATTAACATTATTAAAATAATTTAACAAATAAGATGCTTCTTAAAAAATTTACATTGGACACAGCCCATGAGACATTTACCGTAGGGTGAGTAGCTGGTAGATCATGATATAAATATGAACAAGTTGGAACTGTAAAGACTCGTAGACTCTAAAACTTGCCATTGCTTTTGTAAGGCTGGGCAGTGTCATGCCAGCTACCCTCTGCCCGCTGTCACCGACGCGGCCCTTTGTTCTTCCGGCCTGCCCACGAGCGCCCTGGGGCCTCCGTGCTCCTGTGGGAGGTCTGTGCTTTCCCTCAGGGTTTCTCCTGGAAGACACAAACCTCATCAAGCCTCCCTGCAGCCAGCGACCTCTGCACGGACGGGCGGGCGGCACCCCGCTCACTCCCGCACGGGTCACTCACAGCCACGAGGAGCGTTCTTTTGCTGCCGTGGAGACAGAAAGCAAGTTGTTTGTGCTCTGTGCACCGAGAACAAGATCTTTAAATTATTGATTATATTGAATGGCATGATTTCTTATGAAACAACATTTTCCTTTTCAGTATCTCAAATGTGACTTTTGGGAGAGAGGTACATGTTGAAAATGATGACATGACATGACCCTCCTTGTCTGGGGGATGTGGACCCCACATGGATTTGTGACGCAGAGGAGAGCCTCATACTAATTTTGGTTGGCAACTTTTACTTGATTCCTTCAATCCAAACTCAACTATTATCAACCTTTGTTTGTGACAATTGAAGAGAGCAATGATTACATTTGAGGCCTTTAAAGTCACGTTGAAATCAATAGCTGTAAGTGGTAGTTGCTACCTTTCTAACTGATCTGCCACATTCAGACAAAGGCCCTTTTCAGTTCATGGAAGACAGGGGAGACCATCACACACACACACACACACACACACACACACGAAGCTCAGATGACCTTGGTAATATTCAGGAAATGTGCCCGTTCTCAGGTTTTTATAAGGTTTTGTTTCTTTTGTTTTGCTTGTTTGGATAGTGTTTTTTAAAATATCTGAAACTGTAAGGTAAACACAGGACAGGTAGCACAATACATCCAGACCTCAAAAACTGGTCTCTGTCATAAAAATAAATTGAATTGTCCTTCTTAGAGTGGTGGTGATGGGGTGGGAGGTGCTGATGATAAGCCCCTTCATGAGCTGCCAAGGCAGAAATTGCAAAAAACACAAATAAAAACAATCTCAAGCCCACAGAGCCGGAGTCCTGGCGGCCCCAGAGCCCTCCGTTAAGCCCCAAGTCCCTCACGAACCTGTCCTGCACATCCACCAGCGTCTGCTCTCAGGGCGCAGTCCGACCTGGTCTTTAACCCTCTCATTTCTGTGGCCATTCTGTGCATGCAAATGAAGGGACGCGGGTTCGTGATGTCACGCATGCCTTGGATAAACACATTTGCCAACTCTGAGCCTACAACCGGTCATAACTGTCTGGACATTGAGTAACCCCACTAAGGACCCAGGCCACTCTGCTCAGCCTTGTGAAGTTGTGCGGAATAATATGGTGTCAGTGCTTTCTCCGAAGGAAGAAACTTTGGCAACTTTTTCCCCCATAAAATAATAACAGGTCTTGAAGTTTTATGAAGGCATAACATGAAAAATTCATATTCACTGAAATGCCATTCCTACCATTGTACCATTGTTTGAAACATTAAATTAGTTGTTCTTGGAAGTAGAAACTAGAAAAATTCAGTACTATGAGCACGTAGGGGACTGAAAAGAGGAACGTAGACCGGGTCACCTTTTAAAGAGCCTTAAGCAAAGGGACTTTCTCTCAGCTTACAATTTCGTAAGACAATTTTCAGACATCACATTTCCAGAAAGTGTTAGTTTAAGGACTCCATGACTTTTTTAAAAAATAGTATCTCTCAGAAACAACCTCGCTGAAGAGGAACATAGTCTGTATCTAATGGGTCTTTTTTTTTTTTTTGATTGATTTCCTCCCACAAGAACGTGAACTTGCAAAGTGGGCCCAATAAAGAGAGCAGCGGTGTGCTGGGGAGCTAGCTCTATGCAAACGAAACGAAACAACCCCGCTTTGCAGCCTTTGCAGGGACCCTGGTGTAAACACTCCCGGCGGCCCCCCACACTGGGAAAGTTAGGGTGCATCTGTGAAGACCTAGCCCTGCAGGCACCAGTCACACCTTGGAACACTGGTGACCGAGAGACAGAAAGGAGGGGACATCTTCCTCAAGGAGAGGAAGGAAATAAGAACCAGCCATTGTGCAGGTTAAATTAGACGTCGTCAGAGGAAACCTCCCCTTTCTCGTGCTAAACCAGAGAACCAGCATGCTCGTCGCTCAGCGCGTGGTCTGTGCCGGTGAAGGAACGGAGAAGTTTGCGAAGTTTGCAGGTTCCTAAGTATATTCTGGACTCTGATCTTTTCCTTAAATTACGCCGGTGCAGGGAAGAAAAGAAAGGTCCATGGGAAAAGTCTAGCTTGTCACGGCGTGTGCGTGTGGGTACAGATCTGAGGGTATTCGCATGGACTCCGGTTCCTTGCCATTCAGCACGACACAGGTGAAGGGAAGTGTTTGCAGGAATTCAGTGTCCATGTCTGCATGTGTAGGTGGGGAGAGGGGAGAGAGAACCTGGGTCCACTGGATTTTTTTTTTTTTTTGGATAAAAACATAAAAGAAAGACAGACTAGCTTCAGCCGAATGAAGCCAAACCACAGGAATGGTGGCCCAGATAATTCTCAGGCCCTCTCCGTCTGTTGACCAGTTTTTCTCTTTGCTCAGCCTTACTGCCACTGTCCTATAAACACCAGCCGTAGGGGCCATCTCTTGGTGGTTAAGGCATGGGCCATTGGAGTCTAGCCTAAGAACCCGGTGAATAAACCATTATTTGTGGGGAAACCGCTGAGATGTTCTTGTGGCCAGTTGTATGTCCAGTGTGTTCATGTGAGTATGTGAGAAAAAATGTGCTATGTGGGTCTCACAGTTTCCTAGTTCTCTATTAAATCAAGCTTGTTAATTATATCATTCAAATTATCTCCATCCTTGCTTATTTTTCCTGGTTGAATTGTCAAAATCTAAAAGAGATGCGTTAAAATCTCCACTATCACTGTGTTTTCATATATTTTCCCATTTGTTCCATAGAGTTATGAGCGCTGCGCTAACCCTGAGCCTGTGTGCCTTGTGCTATCTGCTGTGTCGTGAGTGCACGTTGCCCTGGGAGTCAGACTAGTTACCATGGCGCGGTATCATGCCTCATCTTCATTAACGATTTTGGTCTAAATTTTCACTCTTGTCATTATATTGCCATTCCTGTGTTTATTTCTTTTTTATTTTATTTATTTTTAATTGTTTTTATTAATTTATTTTTGTTACAGATGTTTCTCCTTTTCCCCCATTGACACCCTCTTCCCAACATCGCCCCCACCTCCCTGCAGCTTTGTTGTTTGTGTCCATTGGTTTTGCATACATGCATATAAGTTCTGTGGTTTATCTCTTCCCCCCAACCACTCTTCTGAGGTTTGTCAGTCTGTACCCTACTTCTATTTCTCAGGGTCTATTTTGTTCATCAGTTTGGTTTGTTCATTATATTCCAGAAATAAGTGAGATCATGTGATATTTGTCTTTCTCTGATTGGCTTGTTTCACTTAGGATAATACTCTCTAGGTCCCTCCATGTCGTCTCAAAGGATAAGAGATCTTTCTTTCTTACAGCTTCATAGTACTCCATTGTGTATATGGACCACAGTTTTTTATCCACTCATCTACTGATGGATACTTGGGCTGTTTCCAGATCTTAGCGATTGTAAATAGTGCTGCTATAAACATAGGGGTACGTAGATTCTTTTTGATTGGTGTTTCAGGCTTCTTAGGGTATATTCCTAAAAGGGGGATCACTGGGTCAAATGGCAGTTTAATTTTTTACTTTTTGAGGTAATACCGTAGTGTTTTCCATAGTGGCTGCACCAGTCTGCATTCCCACCAGCAGTGTACTAGAGTCCCCTTTTCTCTTCACCCTCGCCAACACTCATTGTTTGATGATTTGTGTGATGGCTGCCATTCTGACAGGTGTGAGGTGATACCTCATAGTCATTTAATTTGCATCTCTCTGATGATTAGTGACGAGCATTTTTTCATATGTCTCTTGGCCATTTGTATGTCTTATTTGGAGAGGTGTCTATTTAGGTCCTCTGCCTATTTTTCAATTGGGTTCTTTGTCTTCCTTTTGTTGAGTTGTATGAGTACTCTATATATTTTGGAAGTTAACCCCTTATCTGTTGTATCATTGGCAATGATGCTCTTCCATATAGTGGGTTCCCCTTCCATTCTGATAATTGTTTCTTTAGCTGTGCAGAAGCTTTTTAGTTTAATGTAGTCCCATTTATTCATTTTTTCCCTTTGTTTCTCTTGCCATAGGCATTGTATCAGTGAAAATTCTGTTGTGTGTGTTCTCTGAAATTTTGTTGCCTACATTTTCTTCTAGAATTTTTATGTATTCATGAGTCACATTTAAGTCTTTTATCCATTTTGAGTTTATTCTTGTGTGTGGTGTAAGTTGGTGGTCCAGCTTCATTTTTTTGCATGTAGCTGTCCAATTTTTCCAACACCATTTATTAAAGAGGCTGTTTTGACTCCGCTATATGCTCTTGCCAACTATGTCAAATATTAATTAAGAATATTGTCTTGGGTCAATTTCTAGGTTCTCGGTTCTATATGCATGTTCTTGTGCCAGTACCAGGCTGTTTTGATTACAGTGGCTTTTTAGTATAACCTGATATCCAGTATTGTGATTCCTTGTACTTTTTTCTTCTTTTTCAAGATTGCTGTGGCTATTCAAAGTCTTTTTTGGTTCCATATAAGCTTTTGGAGTATTTGTTCTAGTTCTGTGAAGTAGAGGGATCATATCTTGACATAATAAAGGCCATATATGAAAAATCTACAGCCAACATTATACTCAATGGATAAAAACTAAAAGCATTTCCCTTAAGAACAGGAACAAGACAGGGATGCCCACTTTCGCCACTCTTATTTTACATAGTACTGGAAGTCTTAGCCACAGCAATTAGACATGAAGAAAAAATAAAAGGGATTCAAATTGGAAAGGAAGAACTGAAACTGTCATTATTTGCAGATGACATGATATTGTACATAGAAAACCCTAAAGACATCATCAAAAATCTACTAGACTTAATAAATGAATTTTGCAAAGTAGCAGGATACAAAATTAATGTCAAGAAATTGATGGCATTATTATACACCAACAATGAACTCACAGAAAAAACTAAAAAAACAATCCCATTTACCATCATGGCAAAAAAAAATTAAGATACCTAGGAATAAACTTAAGCAAAGAAGTAAAGAACATCTTCACAGAAAACTAAAGGTCATTGAAAAAAAGAAATAGAGGAAGATATAAAAAAGTGGAAGCATATAGTTTGTTCATGGATTGGAAGAATTAACATCATTAAAATGCCCATACTACCCAAAGCAATCTATAGATTCAATGCAGTCCCCATCAAAAGACCAATGACATATTTCACCGAATTATTTATTTTTTAATCTTAGCTATTTCATTTGATTTTTAGCCAGATCTGAATATTTTTTATTTTGATAAGAAATTTATTCAGCCTATTCAACATATGGTAGTAATTAATCCATTTGATTTATTATTTCATATTTTTGTATTTATTCACTGTTTACTTTGTGGGTTACTTTTTCTTGGTTTTTCTTTCTCATTCAATGTGGAACCCTTATTCTGTTCACAGTAATATGTTAAACAGTATTTCTCAAGTAGTACATCAAGTTCATTATAGATGATGGCTCTCCCAGGACAGCCTATATTTTTCCCTAAACCCCTCCTTCCTCTACTTTAGGGGTTTTTAGACTCCTCCCTTTCTTTTTCCCTCTACTTTCTTCCCTCCACACTTCCTGGGTTTTGCTGAGTAGCTGAAAATTTTTAGTTGAATGTTTTTATTAAATATATATTTATTCAAATATATGGTTATATATATGTTTACTTTTAAGAGCCATATTTTATAACTTCTTGGTTATAGAATTGCATTGTCTTAATCAAAGCAAATCTCACTGACACTGTTTATTGTGCTATTATATTCTTCTTCCTCTTCTTGGAAAGAAGGGATTTGCTTCTGAATACATTTTTATGAGGTTGGGTGTACTTCCTTGAGTATTTTCTTTAGGTAAGATATCAGGACATGGATGGCATAGTTTTGAGACCTTGGATGTTGAAAATCATTGTGTTTTTCCTTAACATTTGAGTGTTATAATATTAGCTGGTATAAAGATTTCTGGATCATAGTCCTTTTCTTCTAATAGCATAGTCAGATAATCTTTTTTTGTAAGGAAACTATTTTTTGTTCTTGGCAAAAGAAAGAATTGTTTCATTAGCTGGAGGTCAGACACTTCCCCTGATTATGTCTAGGCATGTGGCTTTTTGTAAAATTGATCCTGTCTGAGCCTTGGCTGTCCTGTCGGAAGGCACATGCCTTTCTCCAACTCGGAGTTTTTATTCTATTATTTTCTTGATTATGTCTTTAATTTCAGGCTCACTTTCCCCCCAATCTGAAACTCCTCTTCTCTAAATCTCTCATTTTATTGCTAGTTTTCTTTTTCCCCCTCCCCTTTCATTATATTATCCGGACAACTCATTCAGTTCCCAGCAGTGGAGACTCTGTTGTTCAGTTTCTCTATTTGATTTTAGAACTCGGAAAATCATTATTGTCCGTTCAATTAATTATTATTTTTATTTTCTAATTGCATCTCCTTGAGAACACTCATTACACTTAAATTAACATCCTCTTCCTTCTCATTCATTAGTTTTTTCTTAATGGAAGCTACCTGTAGGGCTTGGTTTCCTTCCCCCGAGCTCTGAGTCGTGAAATAGGTAGTAATTGTGGTGGTGGTGGTGGTTTGGCTTCCCTGTCGCATAGGTTTTGTCCCCCAGCACAGGTCAGGTTGTGAGGTTCTCCTGGGCTGTGGTATAATGGAAGGCTGTGGATGATACAGTGGTTGTCCAGTGAGCGAGTGGCCTCCCTGAACCCCTCACTGAGAAGGGCGTGAGACTAGGGACACGGCTCCCCGGGTGCAAGGGGGGAAGCCAGTTCCTCCCAGAGTATGAGTACAGGGAACAGTGTACGCTCCTGGGCTGTCTGCCCGGAGAATTCCGTGGCCTTCCAGAGCACCTGTGCAATGGTGGCCAATGGTCCTCTTTGCCTGATGGAGCCCCACCAACACGTAGGCTGAGGCTCCGCAGTGGCCGGGAATCTGCTGTATCAACGTCACACCCGCGGAGACCTCTGCTCTGCCCCCCTCCTCAAGGTCAGTGGGGCCTCGGACTTGGCGCCTTCTCTGTGGGACTCAAAGCCCCGGCACTACTCGGTTCATTTAGAAGGTGACTTACTCTGGCAACTTCCTACCTTTCCAGAACCCAGTTACACAGCTTTAAATAATGCCATCAGATGTAAGGAAAGGCTTGCTCTTCGTACAATTTTCCACTCTTGCCTTTATTTTGTTTGGGTTATTTCTATAGACGTACTTAACAGACAAATGAAAGAGCCGCCCGCCTAGGAGAGGGGTGGGCTGGAGACAGGGTTGGCAATGGCACCACGCAGAGCCCAGGTTCTGCTGCCCGCTCAGCGGTAGCTCGGTCCCATGAAGGACAGCGAGCTCCTGAGTCGCAGCCTGGCCGCCGTGGTCAGGTTCTGCAGCGGGGGCCACCCGGCCGGGCTGCCACAGCCGAGCCTGTTACACGTTAAGTGGCCGCTGAGCCGCTCTGCCAGCCTGCGCCGGCACACGCTCCTTTCCCACCTGCTCAGCCTCGTCCCCTTCGTCCCGGCACTCTCTTCGCTGGAAGCCAATTTCAAAACAGGTGTCGCATTGTGATTCTTCAATTTAGACCTGCCTTCGTGGTTTCTTAGCAAAAGACCTAGGAGTTCAGCCCGTCAGCTGAGATGTCCTTTGAAAATCGTGTGCCTTCGACCAGGGGGAGACAGGAGGAGTCTGCCCTGGAGGACCCAACTGAAGGGCCCATTATAGCACAGAGACGCCCATGTGGTGGTCAGGCCGGGGCAATTAGGGCCTTTGTCTGGTCAGGGAGTACCCCAGGGGGTACTTGGGAGCTTCCTGAGGTGTGTGCTTCCTCACTGATTGGCTCTCCTGGCAATATTTCTTCCTAGTCAGCAGGTGCCGCCTCCTTCTCAGAACAAGCCTCCTGCTCTGTGCTCATGCCCAGCCTGTCTGTCTCACTGTGTTACTCGCTCCCCCTCGCTCATACTTCTCATTTCTCCACCTTCTCGACCCCTTCCCTCTTTTCCACATGCGTGATAAAAACCCTGGGGTAACCTGGCTCCAACCTTACCACCCTCTCAACACGCCTGTGCGTTGGCTTTCATTTCCACTCTTCCAGGAAGATGTGTTCGCTTCTTCACTGTCCGTACCCCCGTACTCCTTCTGTCTGCCTTTCCCCCACGCTTCTCAGGACGCTGTCAGAATGTCATCAATACATTGTCACACGTCCACCTTCTCATCCCTGCACGAATTTGGCCTCACAGCCTCTCTCAGATGGCTCCCCTCTCCTTAAAACTGTGCATTCCGGTTCCTCGCCACCTCTCTGAGCACCTGTTTCCTCCCTTTTCTGGTCCATTGTTGTGCTTCCCAAGTCAGGGCTAGCACTCGGTTCCCTGGCTCCTGGTTTAAGTCTCTGTCCTCGCCACTATGTAAAGATGCTGGCAAGCTCCTTCATTCTGCAGTGTCTGAGCTCCTGCTACATTTCATACCATCGGGTTTCAGCACTGGTGGTTTGATTCTACTGGATTCTCTAAATCATTTTTGTAATTATTTTTTAAATTCTGTTACAAGATTTTCAAAGCTGATTTGGGCTCCTTGAGATTGCAACCACCTGTCCACAGCCTCGAATAGCTGCAAGGTGTGCTTGGGGGCTCCCCCCAGCTGATTGGCTCCAGGAAATCTGTTCCTCTGTGGGGCTGTGGTATTGGAATCATCCACCATGTCTGTGTTATTCTTGGAGGCGGAGACATTGTTACAGGGTTGTTTTCTGGAGTCTTCTTAAAACATGAATATTCTCTACAAGCAAAGATCATTAGGCTCTTTATAACTTCAAACTCTGGTTTATGAAACGAGTTACTTTGAAGAGAGAGAGAGGACGAGATGTAGGGCAGGATAGCGGGCACGGGGACAGGAAAATAGCTCATAAAGAGAGAAGGCAGTCTGGGTCCCCTGGGTCCCTGGGTGAGGGTAGGGGAACAGAGGAACAAAACTGGGGGCGGGGAGTTGAGTCTCGGCCTGGAGCAGGCAGGGGGAGTCCGAGGCCGCACTGCAGCGGCGCACTGGGTGCCGTGTTCTGTTCAGTGGGAGGGGCCCGGGTGACCCTGGTCCCGTCTGTCAAATCGGCTGAGTGGACATCTGGAGAGGTTGCAGTTCTCCAAACACCTTAAGTCCTATGTTTTAGGCTTTATGCTGCCAAATTAACAATATCTGGTAATATAACTCTGCATCTTCAAAATAAGTTCTGTTCTAAGCTGAATAAACCAAAGTTTAGCAATTACCAGATAATTAGCAAGAAATTATAGGAGAAAGGAAATGTACAAGCAATGAGACTTAGATATTAATGAGGCATATGTCCCAAGACCTTCTCAAATCCCTAAGTGTCACTATAATATATAATTTTCCTCATAAAAAGCAGTAAAGTATAACTGAAATATTTAAACGATCCCCGTGGACCCCTAATGATTCTATAGAAACAGAACCAGAGTCGTTTATAATGCTATTAACATAAATTCTGCATCGAGCCCTGGCTGGAACATTTCTAAACATCACTTCTCTCGTTTCCCATATAGAGCATATGGTGCACTCAGGCTTTCGCCTGAGTCACCACCAACTTTATCCAGAACGCATATTTTCTAAGATCCATCAATTTTTAAAAATGGTTTCACTTTTTCTTAATGTCTCTCATGAGAATCAGCAACTGCCTTTCTTCAGGGGTCACTTACGAGAAGTTTTCTGGTTGGTTTGAAAATGTTCTGGGCCCTGGCCGGTTTGGCTCAGCAGTTGGAGCGTCGGCCTGCGGTCCGGAGAGACCCAGGTTCGGTTCCCGCTAAGGGCATGTGCTTCAGTTGCAGTTTGTCCCCGGCCCTGGTTGGTCCTGCAGGTGGCAGCCACTCGATGTGTCGCTCCACGTCGATGTTTCTCTCTCTCTCTCTCTCTCTCTCTCTCTCCCTCCCTCCCTCCCGCTCTATCTGTACAAAAAATGGAAAAATGTCCTCGGGTGAGGATAAAAAAAAAAAGAAAATGTTCTGGAAGCAGGAATGGACTCTGCGGAGCGCCCCAGTGCGGGTGGGCTGGGGACCTCGCCGCGCCCCTTGCCCACGCACCCCGCGCCGTGGGGCCGAAGCTGCCGCTTCCAGGACACTCCACCCGCCGCGAGCAGGAAGGAGCAGGAAGGTGCAGGAAGGAGCAGGAGTTCGGTCTGCGAATGCCGGGACTCCCCTGGGATGAGCGCGTTTCCCGACCCTCCGCGCGTCTTCGGCGGTTGGGCCACGAGGAGAAAGCATGTGCTTACTCACTGACTGCACGTTTGCAGTTTCCTGCCCCAGACCCTGCGGCTCACTTCACTGCTCACACCTGCCGAGCACCCAGCGCATGGTCACCGTCAGCCTGTGCCGAGCCACTGCCACCAGTGGCCCGACCACCCGCGCGTGTCCTCGCGCCCAGGACAGAGCGCTGGCCTGGAGCAGAGAGGCTGCTTGCAGGCAGAGAAGCGAACGCAGTGGGCCGACGCGACGACGCAAGTCCCAGAATTCCTAGCCGAACGCCCGAGCAGTGCTGTCCCCAGTCCTCCCTCCGTGTCCCTCCCGCTGCGGGTAAATTGCCAGCCATCGGTGCGCACACACGCTGTATGCACAAACACATACATGTATGCATGTGTGTCTTTAATAACAACTGAGTGCATGTATGACAAATTTTGAGTAATTTCTTTTTGTTTGTTTGTTTTAATCCTCATCTGAGGACATTTTTGCATTTATCCTCAGATAGAGCAAGAGGGAGAGAGGGAGGAAGAGAGAGAGAAAAACATTGATATGAGAGAGACACATCGAGTGTTTGACGCCCACACGACCGCAACCGGGGTGGGGACAAACTGCAAACAAGGCACGTGCCCTTAGCCGGAACCGAACCGGGACTCTCTGGTCCATGGGCCAACACTGTAACCGCTGAGCCAAACCAGCCAGAGCTTGAATGATTTCATTTTATATTTTATTTAGCTGTTTTAAATCCTTTAGAAGCAATATGGCCCTTTGAAGTAAATAACATAAGACAGAATCAGGAGAAGGGGCTCGACGCCCTCCTTGGAAGGAGGCAGCTCAGACCCCCGCTCCAGCGGCAGGCTGGGCGGGGCAGGGCTGTGCACCTCCGGATGCTGCGTGTGAGCCCAGAGCCCCACGCGTTCCTCGCGCACAGTTAGAAGATAACGATGATGATCTCAGTACCATCTCAGATGGAGGAAAAGGGACCTAAAGATATAAAATCAAAAGATGAGAGAAAGCATTATTTTTTTCTGATGTAAATGATCCTAGATAATAGTAACAAGAATATTCCATTAGTACTGTAGATACCTGAACTCTCTGAATACCTGCTCTCACATAAGCATTATATAGCTTTAAGAAGAAATGTAACCCAACCTATTTTCTTAATAAAAGCGCAGACGTTCAATTCATCTTATATCAGTCCATGTCTATGTCTGAAAATGAAGTGCTATCCATTATTAAGCCACTCTGAACAGATGGCACTATTGTTTAATTTGTAACAAAAAACAAATGCCATGCTTTGGAAGAATTATTTCAGGTTCTTAGGTCTAGTCTTTAGCCAGCCTGCCTCCCCCCTCCCCTTTTCTACCTTTCTTCCCTTTTCCTTCCTTCCTCCCCTCCCTCCTTTGTGAAGAAAATATCACTATCTGGCTATAACCCATTTGAACACGAGTGAAGCATTGGCAGTTTTAATGACCGGTGAATGACCTCCTATAAAATATAGCAGTATGTGGTTTTGCAAGAAACTTGAGGCATACAGTGAGGTTGGTTAAGTGAATTGCTTGGCCAAGAATTAGCCTAGCTTTTACATGCTCGCTACCAGCTAACCCCTGCATCTGTTTCCTGTCATGTATTATAAGTAAAACTAGGCAACAGAAGCAGGTAATGACCATATAAACATAGGAGCCCAGCATTTGCTCTGAAGCCACACCTCATTCTAATAAAGTTTTATGTAAGGCTCACTAGTCAGTGATAAATATCTGTTCTGTTGTAAACTGTTATGCTGCCAAAGAGGGCATCGCATGACGAAAAAAAATACCTGGCCTGACTTGGAACCACTCAAAATCCAGCAACAGAGAAAAAAAGTAGCTACATGAAAGTAAAATCATTTACATCCCTAGAAAAGTAAAGTGATGATTTGCGTTGAAAATACACAAGGTTCAATGCGGCTTCCTCGGGCCACCCAAGCACCCATATCCAGGGTGCTCCTGCACCCCAGCCTCCCTCACCCCATCCTCCTGCCCTGCTGCACAGATTATATTACCTGGTTTAAATTGTATTACATGTTTATTCATTTTTTTCTTATTGTATTTTCCGCCTGAATGAAAACTCCAAGCTTAATCTTCTCTACTGTTATAACCTCAGCAGCTAAGGTGTAGCTGAATATATGTTTGTTGAATGAATGAATGAATGCGTATCATCGAATAAGGATGCTCATTGCAGAATGGTTGGGCAGTGCACAGCCTTCCTCCAGGCTAAAGAGATAAACACGGCTGGTGAAGCCTTACTGTGCACCATGGCACATGTGCCATATTTATACCAGGCTCAGCTCCTCATCAGGCAGCAACTAACAATGAACAGCAGGAAAATGATATAGAAGAAAATAAACTGATCTTCACCATTTCTAAAGGGCTGCTGCTAACGCATTGACATGGGACTCACTCTGATCGCTTTCATGGCTGATCAGTATTTACGTTTATGGCTTTGTTTTATAAAATATCAAAATTACCAGATACGTAAAGTTCAAACAGTTGTCTGTTCTCTAATTAAGAAGTGAGAGCTCTGAGTGAGATGTTCTTTGTGTATTATGACTTTATATATTAATAAAAATTGTACTAAGGTTTGCTTTTGAAAATTTCAAAAAGTCTAAAGACATTGTTAGGTGTTCTTGAAACAAACTGTATATTTTTGATATTGTTGAAGTTAGGGAAAATAGCATAGAAATATCAATGCATATTCTTTTTTATGTTAATACTGTATTGATCACAAATATGGTATAATCTGATAGTTATTCTTGTGCGTGTGTGTGTTTAAATGTGGAGGAAAGTATTTATGTGGTGTGCCATGTACACACAGTGACAGGTGTTCCTCCCCTCACCTGTCGGTCTCCTGCCGAGTGCTCCTCAAGCATCGCTTTCCTCCAGGACGAAGTACTGGAAGTAAAGAATGTTAAGACTGTCCACTTGTAAACCTGGCTAGCCCAAAGAGAGACAGACTTGATTTTGAATGTGCTTGTCATACAAGTGGCTCATACTGCTCTAATGTGTATAATTCAAAGTTAATAGCATAACCATAAAAATGACCTTATGCGGAATTCAAACTCCATATCCTGAAATATATTTCTTGTTAATGCTTGTTTCTATTCATGCAATCTTAACAAAATTTAGATTTACAATGTTCTTCTGTTCACTTTTCTTTAATAGCTGTTTTAGGTGTTAAGTGTGTCCTATCTACTGCCCCCAGTGATCACTCACTCCCGTAGGAAACACTTTCGCTAGCTTATCACCCTTCAAACAAATCGTTCAATAAAACAAAGAAATAAGCCAAAAGTCCCTTTGCTATGAAGAACTGATATAATTATATTAACTTAATATTTTGCAAATGATAGCTACAGTGATTGATTGCGACATAATCACAGTAAAATTTCAGCAAACTGAGTAAATGCAGTTGCATAAGGTAAATATATAGTTCTTAGACAATTAGCAAGAGATCATGTAAGAATGTTTTTAAAAAGTAAAGCTGTATTTTATGTGGTCTGACCATTTGTATGTGGTTCTCATCTTTTCTAGCTAATGTGTCTTTGAAAGTATATAACCCTAGTGATATTTTTCAAATATTTTTATCATAGGATTGATCCAGTTACATAACAAATAATATCCATTTACTCCTCTATTTACTAAAGTTCATTGGAGCCATAAAGATAGAAATATGTATCAAATCTTAGGGAGAGGTAAATGAGGGGCGGGAGCCGGTGTAGCTGTAGGAGTGAGGCCCGTGGAGGAGGCAGTGTTAGTACCTTCTGCTCTGGTAGTGACATGAGGAGACCCGTGTGACTGGCCTAACATTGCACACTGGTTTTGACTCCGGTCACGGGTTCTGTGTGTCACACAGGGTATTGTCTATTTCTTAATTACTTAGAAACAGCTGTGTGGCCTTCATGGGACCTCTGTGGTGTAGGAGGTTCGGGAAACCCCGCTGTGAACAGCTGAGAGCGGGGCTGTCTGCAGGGAGCTGTGTGCTCCGGAGGAGACGCGAGGCCCCCGGCGGCTGGCAGAGGCTGATGGTCGGAGGAGAAGGGCTCGGGTCCCTGTAGCCTCCGCCGAAGGCCCGTGCCGCCTGCAGCGCGGCCCCCCCAAGCAAGCGTGACACCTTCCCACTAGTGTGAGGCCCACGGCGTGGACTACCCGGGAGTTAGAGCTTCTACATGCTTATTTTTGTTTGTCTCCTTTTCTAAAAAAAAAATTACACTTTACCCATAAACACAGGTCCTAGCAACAAAAGCATAGGGATTATGAGCACCAATCACCTGAGTGGATTTAGTCCAGTTCTCAAATCCTGAAAATAACTGCAAAGTGAAAAAATCGGGAAATAATTACGTAAAACAGGGTGTATCTAAAGGCTGCAATATTTTATGACTGTTACTAGCATTTCCATGAAGTTTAATGACATAGGGAATGCACGTGGAAAAATGGAGCAATGACGGCTATAGCCCCGAAAGGGGGACGGAAATTGAACTTGGAGGAAAGCGTTTCCCAGTCAGAAAGAATTGAAGGAAATGTACCATTTTAATAGTGCTCTTGTTTAGTTGTCTCATTATGAATAATTTTTATTTTTATTGAATAATTTTTCAAAATGTATTCAAAAAAATTTTGTAATGAGGATAGCATCACTGTTTATAGTTAGATAAAAATTCTCAAAAGTAACATTTGAAGAAAGATTGAATGCAAGGATCTTGTGTAAAATATATTAAACAGTTGTTTTTTGCCTCTTTTAAGGTAAGACAAAGATACGATTTTAACCTATAACAGGATGGAAAAGAGATTCATGTGGATTTGTTTTGAAATATTGTGGGGAGCAGGGTCTACTCTGTCTCTCACTAGGGATCATTTGGTATAAAACAAAAAGTTAGAATTTTTTTGAACATGAAATGTGTGGGAGCTCTTGGTATATCCTTAAGTATATGTTTGTCTGTTAGATTTATTTTTTATTTTTTCATTTTATTTTATATTATTTTATTTTTGTTACAGATGTTTCTCCTTTTTTACCCCATTGACACCCTCCTCCCCAACCCCCCACCCCATCCCTGGCTTGTTGTCCATGTCCAATGGTTATGCATACATGCATACAAGTTCTGTGGTTTATCTGTTCCCTCCCCCCACCACCCCTCTTCTGAGGGTTGTCAGTCTGTACCCTACTTCCATGTCTCTGAGTCTACCCTATTCCTTAGACTGTTATGTTCATTATATTCCACAAATAAGTGAGATCATGTGGTATTTGTCTTTCTCTGTTTGGCTTGTTTTGCTTAGGATAATACTTTCCAGGTCCCTTCATGTCGTCTTAAAGGATAGGAGATCTTTCTTTTTTACAGCTGCATAGTACTCCATTGTGTATATGGACCACAGCTTTTTTATCCATTCGTCTACTGATGGACACTTGGGCTGCTTCCAGATCTGAGCTATTGTAAATAGTGCTGCTATGAACATGGGGGTACATATATTCTTTCTGATTGGTGTTTCAGGCTTCTTAGGGTATATTCCTAGAAGTGGGATTACTGGCACAAATGGCAGTTCAATTTTTAATTTTTAGAGGTAACACCATATTGTTTTCCTTAGTGGCTGCACCAGTCTGCATGCCCACCAGCAGTGTACTAGAGTCCCCTTTTCTCCACACCCTCACCAACATTGTTGTTTGATGATTTGTTGATGGTGGCCATTCTGACAGGTGTGAGGTGATACCACATTGTTGTTTTAATTTGCATCTCTCTGATGATTAGAGATGAGCATTTCTTTATATGTCTTTCTGCCATTTGTATGTTCTCTTAGGAGAGGTATCTATTCAGCTCCTCTGCCCATTTTTTAATTGGTTTTTTCGTCTTCCTTTTGTGGAGTTGTATGAGTATATTATATATTTTGAAAATTAACCCCTTATCTGATGTATCATTGGCAATGATGTTCTTCCATAGAGTGGGTTGCCTTTCCATTTTGATGGGTTGTTTCTTTTGCTGTGCAGAAGCTTTTGAGTTTGATGTAGTCCCATGTGTTCATTTTCTCCTTTGTTTCTGTTGCCTTAGGTGATGTGTCACTGAAAATTCTGCTGCGTATGATGTCTGATATTTTGTTGCCTACATTTTCTTCTAGAATTTTTATGGATTCATGAGTCACATTTAAGTCTTTTATCCATTTTGAGTTTATTCTTGTGTAGGGTGTAAGTTGATGGTCTAGTTTCATTTTTGTGCATGTAGCTGTCTAGTTTTTCCAACACCATTTATTAAATAGGCTGTCTTTACTCCATTGTGTGCTCTTGCCAACTTCGTCAAATATTAATTGAGGATAATGTCTTGTGTCCATTTCTGGGTTCTCTATTCTGTTCCAGATAACCTGATACCTGGTCTTGTGATCCCACCTAATTTGTCCTTCTTTTTCAAGAGTGCTGTGGCTATTCGGGGTCCTTTTTTTTGGTTCCATATGAACTTTTGAAGTATTTGTTCTAGTTCTGTGAAGTATGTCGTTAGTATTTTGATAGGGATTGCATTGAATCTATAGGTTGCTTTGGGTAATATGGACATTTTAATGTTGTTAATTCTTCTAATCCATGAACAAGGTATGTGCTTCCACTTTTTTATATCTTCCTCTATTTCTTCTTACAATGTCCTGTAGTTTTCTGCAAATAGGTCCTTTACTTCTTTGGTTAAGTTTATTCCTAGGTATCTTAATTTTTTTGCCATGATGGTAAATGAGATTGTTTTTTCAGTTTCTCTTTCTGTGAGTTCATCATTGGTGTTTAAGAATGCCATCAATTTCTTGATGTTAATTTTGTGTACTGCTACTTTGTCAAATTATTTTATTAAGTCTGGTAGATTTTTAATGGAGTCTTTAGCGTTTTCTATGTTTAATATCCTGTCACCTGCAAATAATGACAGTTTCAGTTCCTCCTTTTCAATTTGGATCCCTTTTATTTTTCCTTCATGTCTGATTGCTGTGGCTAAGACTTCCAGTACTATGTTAAATAAGAGTGGCGAAAGTGGGCATCCCTGTCTTGTTCCTGTTCTGAAGGAAAATGCTTTTAGTTTCTGCCCACTGAGCATGATGTTGGCTGCAGGTCTTTCATATATGGCCTTTATTATGTTGAGATATGGTCCCTCTATTCCCACATTGCTGAGCATTTTTATCAGAAATGGATGCTGGATTTTGTCAAATGCTTTTTCAGCGTCTATTGATATGATCATGTGGTTTTTATTCTTCCTTTTATTTATGTGGTGTATCACATTTATTGATTTGCAAATATTGTACCAGCTTTGTATCCCTGGGATGAATCCCATTTGGTCATGATGAATAATTTTTTTTGATGTATTGCTGGATTCGATTTGCTAGTATTTTGCTCAGGATTTTGGCATCTCTTTTTCCTCAGGGATATTGGCCTGTAGTGTTTTTTCTTTGTAGAGTCTTTTTCTAGTTTTGGAATTAGAATTATGCTGGCCTCATAAACAAGTTTGGAAGTCTTCCTTCTTGAATTTTTTTTGAAATAGTCTGAGGAAATGGGTGGTAGTTCTCTTTTGAATGTTCGGTAAAACTCCCCCATGAAGCCATCGGGGCCTGGGTTTTTGTTTGCTGGGAGAGTTTTGATTACATCTTCAGTTTCCTTAGTTGTTATTGATCTGTTCAAGCTTTTGATCTTTTCCTGGTCCAGTTTTGGGAGACTATGTGTTTCTAGAAATTTGTCCATTTCACTTAGATTGTTGAATTTTTTGCCATATAATTGTTCATAGTGGTTGTTAACAATCTTTTGTATTTCTGTGGTGTCAGTTGTTACTTCTCCTCTTTCATTTCTAATTTTATGTATTTGGGTTCTTTCTCTTTGTTCTTGATGAGTCTAGCTAAGGGTCTATCAATCTAGTTTATCTTTTTTAAAAAAACAGCTCTTTGTTTCATTGATCCTTTGAATTGTTTTTGTTGTTGTTGTTTTGTTTTTTTTTGTCTCCGTGTCATTTATATCTGCTCTGATCTTTACTATTTCCTTCCTTGTACTTGCTCTGGGGTTTTCTTTTTGTTTGCTTTCTATTATTTAAGTTGTGAGGTTAGGTAGTCAATTAGAAATTTTTCTTGTTTCTTGAGGTAGGCCTATAGTGCTATGAAATTCCCTCTCAGAACTGCTTTTGCTGCATCCCATAGATTTTGTGTTGTTGTGTGTTCATTTTCACTGGTTTCAAGGAAGTTTTTAATTTCTTCCTTGATCTCTTTGGTAACCCATTCATTGTTCAATAACATGCTATTTAGCCTCCATGTGTTGAAATGTCTTTGCATGTTTTTGTTTCAGTTGATTTCTAGTTTCATGCCATTGTGATCTGAGAAGATGCTTGATGTGATTTCAATCTTCTTGAACTTGTAGAGATTTAGTTTGTGTCCTATCATGTGGTCTATCTTTGAGAATGTTCGTGTGTACTTGAGAAGAATGTGAATTTTATAGTTTTGGGGTATAATTCTCTGTAGATATCTATTAAATCCATTTGATCTACTGCTTTATTTAGAGTCTCTGTGTCCTTGCTAATTTTTTGTCTAGAAGATCTATCCAGTGATGTCAGCAGGGTGTTGAAGTCCCCTACTATGATTGTATTCCTATCAATTTCTCTTTTGAAGTCCTCCAGAAGATTTTAACTATATTTTGGTATTCCTATATTGGGTGCATATATGTTTATTAAGTTTATATCTTCCTGTTGGATAGATCCTTTCAATATTATGTAGTGGCCTTCTCTGTCTCTAGTTATGGCCTTCATTTTGAAATCTATTTTATCAAATATGAGTATTGCTACCCTAGCCCCCCCCCCCTTTTTTTTCCATTTTCTTGGAAGATATTTTTCCATCCCTTCACTTTCAACCTATGTGAGTCTTTTGTTGTGAGGTGGGTCTCTTGTAAACAACATATAGATGAGTCATGCTTTCTTATCTAATCAGCCACTCTTTGTCTTTTTATTGGATCATTCAGTCCATTTACATTTAAGGTGATTACTGATGTGTACATATTTATCACCATTTTTTATTAGTTTGGTTATATTTTTCTTCTTATTTCTTCTACTAATTAAAGCAGTCCTTTTAACATTTCTTGCAGTGCTGGTTAGATGCTAATGTAATCCCTTAGCCTTTTTTTTTGTCTGGGAAGCTCTTTATTTGACCTTCTATTTTGAATGACAGCCTTGCTGGGTAGAGTAGTCTTGGATTCAGATCCTTCTTTTTCATGACTTTGATTACTTCATGCCATTTCCTTCTGGCCTGTAGTGTTTCTGTTGAGAAGTCAGATGAGAGCCTTATAGGGGTTCCTTTTTAGGTATCCTGCTGCTTATCTCTTGCTGCTTTTAGGATTCTCTCTTTGTCTTTAATTTTTGACATTTTAATTACCTTGGTTTCTGAGTTGCCTGAAAAACTCCCTCAGGTGCTCAAGTAAGGGGATTTCATGAGGGTGGGGCAGATGCTGCTTGTTAATGGGCCTCAATTTCCATTTCAATGGCCCACCTGGTGGGGTTGAATCTACGAGGGAGGGGCTGCTGCCTCTCCCCAGAGCCCTGGGAAGGAGTAAGATGGCCACCGTCCTGTGTGGCTGCAACTCCGCAAAAGCTCTGAGCCCCCTCCAAATCCCGAGTGTCCCCACACAGTTCTAGTCCAGTGTGCCCTCCCTCTGCTGGAGCCCAAGGTGAGTGGCTGTGGCTATTTTAACGTCTGTCCCATCTCTGCGCTGTGGAGCCGCTTGGAAGTGTAACCCAAGGGCGCTACTCACATCTAAGACCGCTGCTGTCTGTGGGCTCCCAGCCCCCCTCTCATGCCTCCACAATCCTACCGGGATCGAGTCAGTGTCCGTGGTTATATGATCCTTGAAAGCTGCTTTTCTGTTGCTTTTTTTCTGTTGATTTGTCTTTATTTTAGTTGTAATTCCAGTTTGGTCCTGGGAGACGGTCTGTGTAGCTTCCATTCACTCTGGTGCCATTTTGGAATCATCTGTCTGTTAGTTTTAACATTGCCTAAGAGTGGCCTACCTAGCCTTTTTTGATTCTATCTAGGCCTCTGATTCTAATTATATACTTAATTAACCAAGTTCATTCTTTACGTCTCAGATTGTCATTGACTCCACCCTGCAATAATTCAGGGATATTGTTTGAACTAGAGCCAATACCTTTAAGAAGGCCATATACTCTGCACCCTCACACATGCCCATTGCCTGATCACGTAGCAGAGAATCCCCCACTGTGGAATTGGTTCTGACTGTGAAAACTATGAAATGATAATCAACTGACATGGACTTGCTGTGCACGCCTTCAGTGTCTCGCCCTGTTCTGGGCTCTGATTCTCCCGGTCAGTTTTATTATTGGCTTCCTTTGGCTCTCTTTGCTTGTAAATGTTAACTTCCTAATCTATTGTAACCTACCTTCTGTCTCTCCTGTGTCTCCCTGCACATGCTCATGAGTCACCAGTAACTCTAAGTGGTGTATCTATTGCCTGCCTGTTAGTCCTCAGCCTGCTTGGTTTCTCCGTGGTATTCTATATCAAGAAGGACACCTGCATTTCCTTTATTGGAGTTTCTCTTCTCCCTCATATTTACTTTTCCTGGTTCTTCACTGCCCTCTGCATAGCTGGGATCTCTACCACTTAGTACTCATGATCCCCAGTCTAAGTTCTTTCCATTTCATTCATTCACAAGCATCAACCCCCATCTGCATACTAAGAACTCCCAAACCTGTGCCTCCAAACTCCTCCCGAGATCCAGATCCTATCCACGCTCACCGGTTCTGTCAGGGAAATTTCTGCAGGGACCTCAGACTTAACGTGTTGAAAATTCACCCCCGTGTTCTCCAGAAACCTGCTTCTCATACTTTCTCACTTGCCCCTCCCCAGCAATGACAAAGAACCGACTGGTTCTCAGTTTTCGTTCCCCAGCTTCAGTTTGTCGTCATCTTGAACGTTTTTAATATTCTTCCTTAAAATATTTCATTCCACTTGCAGTTTTTTTTTTTTCATTTTCATGGCATCCCTTCACTGTAGACCAGTGGTTCTCAACCTGTGGGTCGCAACCCCTTTGGGGGTGGAACAATCCTTTCCCAGGGGTCACCTAAGACCCTCGGAAAACATATTTCCAATGGCAATTCATCACAGTAGCAAAATTACAGTTATGAAGTAGCAACGGAAATACCGTTAAGGTTGTGGATCACCACAACACGAGGACTGTATTACAGGGTCATGGCATCAGGAAGGTTGAGAACCGCTGCTGTAGACCCTTCTGGCTCAGCCTGGCCTCCCTGCTGCACTGCATCTGTCCCATCCCGTGTCCCTCGGTCTGCAGGGTGGGGCAGAGATAGCTCTCCAGTGGTCTGTATGGGGAAGAACACAGTACTTAATACATGAGAATACAAGGCTAAACTGTGTTCTGTGTGCACACACTGTCAGCCTCCATTAGCCCCACCCTGTGTATGGGGTCACACTTCTAAAACATGGACATAAATATGAGGCCTTCCATGTTTTCTTACTGCCTAAGGATGAGACACAGCATCTTACCAAGCTGACCCTGAACTGGAGCTGAGCACGCGGCATGTCCCCTCCCTGCTCTGCACAGCGGTGGTGTCTGTTCCTGTCGTGCCTGCACCCCCCTCGCAGCGTGTTTCCCTGGGATCCTCAGTCATGGTTGTCCCCAGCTCCCTCCAGCCAAGGCGCTGTGAACCTTCAGGATTGCAGACAACAGCTGCTTTCACTGCCGCCCCCCAAATATACATACACGTTAGGAGTAAATAAAAGTAATCACTCTGACCCTAATTTCCCAGTCACTCAGTCCACACTGCAAGTGGAGCGAATTGTTCAGGGTGGTTTTTATGTCTATTTCTTATACCGAAATGAAACTGTTCATGAAGCCTTCATTATTATCTGCAGACTGATTGCAAATACCCAGTTAAGGACTTGGGTCCAGAGTTGGTAGCTTTTGCTATTCCCTCAAACCCCTTACTTGTCAGGGAAAAGAGAGCAATCAGGAGGGTGCATCGGCTGGTGATTGCCGTTGTGGATTCAACTCCAGGAATATGAGCAACAGGAGAGGGGTGAGGAGAACAGCTCTGTGCTGCTGGCAGCTGCCTGGGCTGGTTGTCTGAAGACCTAATTAGGTGCTGCAGGCACCTAGACGTTATTTACAGAACCCTGTAAAGTTCGCTGCAGTACACTTGTTTTTAAGTGAAAAGAAAATAATTGCAAAATTTTCAACTGTCTAAATTTAGCAGTCCTTTGGGTACATTACATTTGTTGAATATTGCAAGAGTAAATACCCATCTGTTCTTGGTGCTAGTATGATTTTGTGTATCAGCAGTTCGAAGATGTTCCCCCCATGCCAGCTGCATCAACCCTTTCATCAACAGTGTAGACTTCGGGCTCTTCCGGAAAGTGGAGTTGGGATAAATGAAAGCTAGATCCTTGTTGAATTGGTAACCGTGCAGGTATTCAGAGTAAGAGGGAGATCATATTTTAATTTCATTTCAGCGCCTCCAGATATTTTTCCTTATGGGCTCTATTACTATTCTGTGTTTACATATCCATGTTTTAAGAAATCAAAGCTACTCTTAATACATTTCAAATGAAGCTTTCCTGGTGGGGTGATACATATCACTCCTTCCTGCTGGGTCGCGTGAATTATATTGGAGCTTGCTCCTTTTGGCGTATTCAACCGCTGAATGATTTATGGAGGAATAGACATATTGTAATCCCAAAGTCATTATATATATTCTATTGACTCTGACAAATTTAAGTGCCCTGACTGGTTATAATTTGCTTATAAGTTATTTGAGGACAACGTTGATTCCATAGTAAGTCCTATATTTCACAGAAGGTTTCAGGTTAATTATTAGGTGCTAAATAAAAACTGACATTGTTTTACTATGCAGTCCATGAAGACACCCGAGCCCACCAGAGAAGGACACATGCTACCACATTATACATTTAAAACGCCCGTGTCAATGCACAGTCATCACCTTTGCTAATAACTCTACCTGGAGGACTCTTACTGCGTGGAGTAAACTCCTTCTGTCCTATTTTACCAAAACAGAAGGTTAAATATGTCACTTTTGCCTATTACTCTGAGTTTTACAGGTAAAAATGAAGTAGGAGACTTTATAGTTCTACTTCACAAGTGATGGCTGAATTTCACATTAGGGAGCAATTTTGCTAAAGAAGATGATGGTTTAGGACATGATAATGGGAAAGAAAATTAAGAAGTTGAAATAGGTACTCAGGTTGATCTCCTGGACCCCAGTTCTCGCTATCAGGAAGGAGAACATAAAATGCTGGCTACTCCCTGCCATGTCACATGAATTAAGGCTTAGAAGTTCCTTAGTGGAAAACACTTTATAACTGGTAAAATTCTTCAGTGGATTTGTTGAAACGCCACCTTCTAAGAAAGCCATTTTGAAAAGAATTGTACAGAGTGAAAATTGCCAGGTAAATTGAAGAGAAATGTTTCTTAAAGTCAAAAATTTCACTTGTAATTTAGCTTATCAAGAAATTCTCAGTCTCATTCTCTGGTGCTTTTTTCTTTGTATGGGCCATGAAACCAGTGAGATCTGATGCCTTTGGTGATTGGAGGGAGCGCCTGTTCGAGAGGTCATTGTGGGGGCCTCGAAAGCAGCAGAGCCCCCTAAGCTATAACCCTCATATACTATAGCTGGTTACCAGAATGAAAAATGATTATCTTGCTCTGGCTGCTTTGGCTCAGTTGGAGCATCAGCCCACGGACTGAAGGGTCACAGGATGGATTCCCAGTCAAGGGCATGTACCTGGGTTGTGGGTTCGATCCCCGGCCCTGGTTGGGGTTGTGCAGGAAGCAGACAATCAATGTGTCTCTCTCATGTCAATGTTTCTCTCCCCCTTCCTCCCTTCCACTCTACCTAAAATCAGGTGAAGACTAACAACAATATCAAAATTATTATTTTATGGCCGAGATGGAAAATTAAGCTTTAAAAACAAGTTTTGGACCATGGGAAGTACCGAAGCAGCAGTCCACTCAACACGACATGTTCTGGGTTCTGCTGCTTTCTCTTTGCTTGGCTTTCGTGGGCCTATTCCAGGGTGTCTTCACCACAGACAGACGCTGGGCTGCTCTCATGAACTGTCCAAGGAGCAGATCGGTGTCCTGCTGCGTTCACCCCCTTTCAGCACATCCGGTCTGCTACCTTCACCCCAGCAGCTCCCAGGTCCACCCCTCTTTTCTCTGGGGCTTCACTGCCTTCCTGCTTGTCCTGCTTATTACACAGAAAAACCTGTTCTGCTGGCAAAGAGCTTTCTTTGGTGATCATGTGAATAACCAAAGGTAAACAGGTGTTAGAGAAGAACACACACGCACACACACGCACACACTGGCAGTTGCTGTGAGGGAGATTGCAAGGCATGGTCAGGATGGGCATTGCTAATACCTGTGGGAAGAGACAATAAAAACTCAGTGATCCAGGTAGACTCTTGTGGGTTAGACACTTTAAAAGACTTCTTAAGCTGTTTTTTGCATGATTATCCACCAGTTTTTCCTCAAAATTATCCCAGATTTGTAAACAAGTCTCCTTAGAGTTCATGATTTTAGACATTATTCATCGTTAACTATATCCATGTTTTCCTTGGCCTGTGTTCTGATGGCTCCATAAAGAAGTCAAAGGAAAATGTGCCAAGTTTGCATTCATTCTTCTCTCATTGCACAGCGATATTTGCGTGCCTACACAGTTGTATGCCTACAAGTAGAAAGCAGTCCAGCCTCGCTTGGTTTTATTTATTTATGTTGGTGTGGATAATGCTAAAGTATTCATTTGAAGTCCCCTTGTGTACTTCCTATTCTGAAGATTTGGGGGAGACGTAGAAATTATCTAAAATCTATCCATTTTAATAAGATTCTAAAAATGGGCTTGTTGGAAGTGTAACATCATCTGATGTTATCATCAGAAAATAAGGTGAACACTTAATTTCTTTTAGATCTTGACTATTAATATCAGATGCACGAGGGAACCAGAAGAGTGTTAATAGTCACAGGCTGTCCTGTAATTCCCCAAAGTATACAAATTCATTTTATCATGTTATTAGCTCACCACACTTCTACTTGTATTAGAATAGGCCCTAGTATGCCTGTCAAACAAAGCTTCACATTTACAGAACAGTCATTAATGTTCACAATAATGTTGGTCCAAAGTTATGTTTTAAATTTCCAGGTAATTTAATTATGTTTCAGCTAGGTATGAGGCTCAGTGAGCAGCTGCTTTGGCTGAGTATGAAGATGAGAAAAATATATCTGACCATAAACAGTCATAGGAGTATAGGAGGATTGAATTATGGAATCTCCAAATAGAGACAGGTGACTCCATAAACAACCTTAACAAGAGACCATGTTGTTATTTATTTATTTTTTTTTAAAAAAAAATACATTTGGAATAAATTTCAAATTGTTAAACAATGGATGAAAGGCATTCATTTAAAGTATTCTACATGTGATAATCAATAGAAAAAAACAGTGTGACAAATGTTCAAAGTAAATTCTAAAGACGTGATGGTCAATGGTATTGAAAGCCACTTAGAAGCATGTATTCGATTATTAGTGTCTACTCAGTTGGAACCAAATGCGATTTTAAATTTGTTTCAGTAATTCTAATCAGACTGCCTGCCATGTATTATGCAATGCAAGTGATCTTTAAATTATTGTCAAATTCTGCCTTAAAGAGAGCTTTCACAAAGGACATGCTATTCATATCATCTAGAGTTACTGTCATTTCTAGGCTGAGTCCCACAGAAATTCATCACTTAAAAATGAAAGTCACAAAGATGCAACTACCTTCATAATGCCAATGTCGCGGTTATAAATATTTCATGAACACTGCATGGGCAGGGCAGACCTCCATTCTCAGGAGTTAGAAGTTGCACAGCTAAGTGTCCAGGTTTCCCTGTCCCTGCCGCGGTCTGCCCTGGGGGCAGCCACACAGTGCTGCTTCCCTATCTGTTTAATGAAGAAGTGACTGTTCTGAAAAGGAGAACAAGCAAAGCCACATTTTCTTCTTTTTTGTTAAAATTATTTAGTTTTGCTGAATGGAGACAATAACAATCAACAGAAACCACCTCATTGTGGTGTCTTAGCCCATAAACGCATAACTTTTAGAGGAATACAAGATGACAGATCAAGACACATTAAACCGAAGTGAAAAGGTTCTTTCTAAAGGTTACAACATTAGAAATCTCATCTTAAGAGAATCTGAAAGGTTAAAATGCAAATAGCAACTTTCTTACATGTAAAAATATTAATTACAAATAATGTACTTGCCTACTGCTTTGGAGTTTAAATATGGCTGTATTTTTCTGGGTTTTTCTTTTATTCAAAAAAACATTTTCACTTGCTAAGATAATATTACCAACTTCAATAATGAATTGCTATTGCATATTTTAAAATAATTTATCAAAGCACATTATCAGTACCTGTCAGAATAAATTTTGCACTAAAAGTAATGAAGAAAAGGACTATTGTATGTGTTGAAATCAAAGAACATTTCTGCAGCTATGTTATTTTCCATGGGTAGGATCGGTGATCACCCTCTAAATTATACTCATCCCATGAGGACCCAGAAGTCTGAAAAATCACAGGAAACAGGCACATGAAAAAGTCTGTCTGTTCCTTGCTTTTAAAATGAGCATTTGATATTTTATTTCATTTTTGCCATTTTGATCAATTCTTTCAAATAGATGAGTGTTGAAAGTGCTGCCAGACCTTGGTAATGTTTACAAAATCAAGCTAACGCTGCTGGTTGGCTTCTGCAGAATCCATATCAGCATATACTCCGCACCGTAGTGAGGTGACTCGAAGTCACAGATTGTCTGCTGAATACGTGTCAACAACACTAAACTGCCTTGTAATGAAAACAACAGGCTTCAGATTCTGTATTATTCCCCTGGGAGTCACCAGTTTAAATATTCTTTATTGGACTTAAAACAAGGTCACTAGAAATTTTGTCATGTTTCCCAAACTTATCACTAGGAGTTCATGTTTTATTCCTGCTAAGTGGGTAACATGTTCTTCCATTTGGTTCTCTGTCATTTCATTTTCCAAAGGCCCCTGAGAGTGTGACCTTTGTGCTGTGGACTGAAGTTCACCCCAGCGTGCTCACCCGGCTCCTGAGCGAGGCCAGGTGTAACCCCGAGAGATGTGTTGCGGGCTGCCTTGCCCAGTGGGTCGGTCTGGCACACCACTAGCTTTCCCGTGGTGTGGGTATACGTTGTGATCACGATTCTTTAATGATGTCCTATATTTGGCCTATCTGAACAGGACCCGGAGCTGGTGCGGAACATCTGCCGCTGGGTTAGGCAAGCTGTTCAAGTTCCTTTTTTTGCCAAATTGACCCCAAATGTCACTGATATCGTCAGCATCGCGAGAGCTGCCAAGGAAGGTAAGGATTTAAAACCTGCACAGATTGCCCAGTTATGTAAGTACAAGCCTCGATTATGTAGCCAAAAAATTATATCTTTATCCACAAGCGTACAGGCTTTTTAAATATATATATAATATATATATCTTTATGTTGAAAGTATTACAGGTGCCCCACCTTTCCCCTCCATTGACCCCCTCCTCCCCACCACCTTCATCTTACTACTGTCTGTGTCCATTGGTCTTGCCTACACGCATATAAGTTTTTTGGTTTATTTCTTCCCGCCCCACTCCCTTCCCTCTCAGGTTTGTCCTCTGTTCCCTACTCCCATGTCTCTGGGTCTGTTTTGTTCACACGTGTTTATTTCTGTTTCGAGTTTGAGAAGAGTATTAAGTTGAGCACTTGAGCTCGAATAGACTTCACACTTGGGCTAAAGGAACAAAAGAGCATTAATACTGTGTGTTTCTAATGAACACGTGTTTAGTACACACAGGACTATAAAACCAACCATAGTCACAGTACATAACTCCACAACAAGTGATGTGATAATATAACAACCCAGAAATAGCCTTTGAACCTTGAATAAAGTAAAAAAAAGAAAGAAAAGAAGATACCTGCTTCCCCAATGCAACAAAATTGCTGATGAGTCCCCATTATATTTTATGGGCCTAGTACACTGCCTTAAACATACGTTTAATAAGGGTCTACTGAATCCATAAATCATACAGTTAACGATGATTTTACAAAGCATGCACACTACATTCTATCCAGTGGAAATTGCATCCTGATTTGCAAACATATTGTAAATTATCTGGAAAATAACACTGAATACAAAGTATTCGGCATCCATACGTGTGTGCAAGGGCAGAGTGAAGTGGGGGTAATTACAAATGTTTATTTCTAGCAGGTTAAGCACGACTGAAGGATGAGCTTAGTGAAGACGTTTGACGAGAGGACATGGTCTGGGGAGGGGTGCAGGGCGCATTTCCTGAGCTGTGCAGGTCAGAATGGGTTCTCCTGGTGTCCCTCTAAAAACTGCAGGTCAACACTGTGTTTTTGTAGGTGGTGCAGACGGTGTAACAGCCACCAACACAGTCTCAGGTCTGATGGGCCTCAAAGGCGACGGCACGCCCTGGCCAGCAGTGGGCACCGGGAAGCGGACGACATATGGAGGAGTGTCTGGTAGGTGGTGCCCTCTCTTGGCACTGTGCTTTCTTGGAGGTTGCTGAAAAATTGGGAAGGGATATCGCAAGTGGAGTGTCGTGTCTTTTATGATCCCACATTGTTGCCTTGCTGGTCAGAACTCCTGGGAGTAGAGACAGGCGGGTCCGTGCGCGTACCACGGGGATTCATGGGATCCTGTTTCCCTGCGTCTGTGCTCCCCTCTGGGTTTCTCATGGGCACAGCTGTCCTGTCGCTTCTCAGTAAAGGCCAACACCAAGGCCTGCGAAGAGGAGCACACCAACACCCTGATGTCCTGGCCTTTCCACAGTCCGGATTCGTTTCCATATTTCCTAGAATTAGGGAATCTACCTTCTTCAAAAAATTATGCTTGTCCAACTGTCCCCAGCACGCGCGCACACACACACACACACACACACACACACACACACACACACACACACTGGAGCATCCCCAGCGCCAGTGGACGAGCAGCGGCGGCCCTCACACCTCCGCACACGCTCCCACCCGCGAACACGTGCGTCGGAACAGAACGGGAACGCCCCCCTCGCCGCCCAGTCTCCCTGCGCCGTTGCTGTGACAACAGGAGCCTGGCGGTGCAGAGACCAGGCTGTGAGGCTCACTGTGCTGGCATGAGGATTAGTCTCCTTGGCGACAGAGACAGTGGTGAATACACAGATCAGAGCAAGCCCACTGCTCGGGCAGCATCGCCGAATCAGAACAGCGTGCTTGGGGGAGGCTGGAGGACACGAACGGGCCTCTCCGTGCCAGGCCTCATGCTTCCGGGCCATGAAGGGTGTCTGTGAGCCTGGGCTGAAAGGGGGAAACTGGTTATATTTGCTTCTAAGGGCACCACTCCCTTCCCACAATGGCAGGAGGAGGAAGGTGGACGAGAAGCACGAGCAGCCAAAGGGGCCTTAAATGTCACCATGATGCGGGACCCCATGGGCCGCACCCCCTCGGCCCCAGGTACAGCGCAGACCGGGGCGCCTGTCGCGTGCAGTTTTGCGTCAGCCGTTCAGCTTCTCCACCTGCCAGGTTGCTGGCAGGGGAGGGAAGGAGGTCACTGAGGGTGCTGAGCATTAAAAATTAATAGAAGAGCTATTGCGGTAGTATTTTATGTAAGTAACACCACTCGCGTTAGCCGTTGAAGCCGCAGTTCCTGAATATTCCCTCCTTCTATAACTCAGGCTAATAAAACGGCAGAATCGCGCGTGAGAAAAGGCTTTGTGTCCCGGCTGCAAGCACGTGAGCGAGGCTCAGCGGTCCCTCGGGGCCTGCTAACATTTCCATAAAGCGCCATTTCTAAGATTTATAAATCCGCACGTAAACACCGCTGGGGCGCAGGCTGGCGACGGGCGCTCCCCGCGAACGCCCGCCGAAGGGGCTGAGCGCGCACCTCTTCCCGCGGGCGCCGCGCCAAGCGCCTCCACGTCGGACAATCTGTTCTGAAAATAGCCTTCCCCGTAATGAAAACGTTAATAGTATTTCTCCTCTAAAGCAGCGTTCACTTTAACTTAACGGTAGTAGAACCTGAAAGAGCGGTTTAAGAAGGCGATGAGAATGGTCCAGGGCGAAGCCAGTTCCTGGCAAAGCACGTCCCGCGCCAGCTGCTGGGCGCGTCAGGCCGGCGCAGGAGCCGCGGTACCACGGAGGCCGAGCGCCCCTCTCATCGCAGAGGGCGTGCAGACCCGGACCCTCCGCACCCGGCATCACACCTTCCCAGAGCCTTGTGTCAGAGGGAAAGGACGGCCCCGCTCAGCGCTAGCACTCCCGGAAGGTCTTCCCTGAGCACCGGGTGTCGGTCCCAAACCGCAGGTTTTCCTTAGTGCAACGACCTGGAACTCCGGACAGCCAGCCCCTGAGACACACGCGCTCCACCTGGGAAGGGTGGTCTTGCCTCTCAGTGTTCTCTAGTCTTTATTTTTTTATTTTTCTCAGAAAACGGTGTCTGCTATTTGAAGTTAAGGTTTGAGTTTGTTTAAATGGAGAAACAGTGAGGTCCTTGGGAGAGTTCGCGTGCTGTAGAAAACTGGTCACATTTCAGTAATGTTCTTTTATTTTTTAAATTTATTTTTGTCATCGAAAGGAACACAGATGTCCCCCTTCTTCCGCCATTGACACCCTCCACCCCACTCCTGCCCCCCCATCCCACCCTCACCGCACTGTTGTCTGTATCCATGGGTTGGGCATATAGCATATACCTTCTTTTGTTTACTTCTTCCCACCCCTCCTTCCCTTTGAGGTCCCTTAGTCTGTTCCCTGCCTCCATGTCTCTAAATCTATTTTGTTTGTCAGTTTATTTTGTTCATTAGATTTCACATATAAGTAACATCATGTGATACTTATCTTTCTCTGGCTGGCTGATTTCACTCAGCGTAATGCTCTCCAGGTCCCTCTGCCTTGGCTGACAAAGCAAGGTGACAGCATTGCAAAGGCAGACACTCGGGAAAGGAAAGGCAGTGGGTTATTTCAAATAGAATACGTCTGGAATCTAAATAAAGCAATGTTTTCAAACGTTCATTCCCAGCTCATGAGCTATGGGGTCAGTGTGATGAACTGTAACTCAACATTTTTATTTTAAAAAAACAAAGAAATAGAATAGAAAACATGTCAGAATGCTCTGCACACAGTTAAACATTGTTCGATCAAATATCTTTTTCAGTTATACATGTAATACATGCATGTATATAACATTTGTACCAGGTCATGATATAAAATGCATTGTGTATTGTGCTTAACTTCAAAAATGTCTGAAAGATACTGTTTTAGAGAGAGGTCCCTTTGTTAAATAAAAGAAGTTGTTAAGCCTATAGAAGTCCTTAAACAAGATAATTTCTAAATGTTGCACTTGAAAATGTATAGGGGGCGGGGGGGCTAGCACCTCATTCCACGGTCTCATCCTCAGCTTGGTTACTTTAGAAACTGTATTTCTCCATGTAGCTGATTAGAAGTGGGGAGGGTGCAAACACAGGAACCAGATTCATAATAGAAATATTTAGAAACCTGAATTTCAGTTGTGGGAGGAACACCTGGAAATCTCCAAGCTCACAGTGCGAGTCCATTCAAGGTAGATTTATAGAATTAAAGATGGTTTCATCATGAGAATGGCCTCAAAAGGAAGCTTGTTTGGAGTCCAGAAGGGATATTTTATGAAATCAGAAGGGCCCAGTAAGCTCTTCACCATGCGGGTACTTCATCCGACTCACCAACTCTAAAGAAGTATTCGCCACAGAACTCCTGGAAGAAAACATAGGCAGTAAAATCTCAGACAGTTATCAAGCAGTATTTTATATGATATATCTCTTTGGGCAAGGGAGACCAAAGAAATAAATAAACAAATGGGACTACATCAGACTAAAAAGTTTTTGCACAGCAGAGGAAATCATGAACAAAATGAAAAGACAACCCACTGACTGGGAGAACATATCTGCCAATGACACATCTGATAAGGGGTTAATATCCAAAATTCATAAAGAACCCATATAGCCCAACACCAAATAAACAATCCAATTAAAATATGAGCAAACAACCTGAATAGACACCTCTCCAAAAAGAACATACAGATGGCCAATAGACACATGAAAAAAATGTTCCATGTCACTAATCATCAGAGAGATGCAAATTAAAAACAATGAGGTATCACCTCACACATGTCAGAATGGCGGCCATCAACAGATCAATAAAGGACAAGTCCTGGCAAGGGTGTGGAGAAAAGGGGACTCCTGCACACTGCTGGTGGGAATGCAGACTGGTGCAGCCACTATGGAAAACAATATGGTGTTACCGCAAAAAATGAAAAAGGGAACTACCTTACGACCCAGCAATTACACTTCTGGGAATATATCTGAAGAAATCCAAAACATGAACTCAAAAGAATGTAGGCACCCTTATGTTTATTGTAGCACTATTTACAAAAGCTGCCTGCTTTATCCTCACTCATCTGTGTGTGTGTGTGTGTGTGTATGCATGCACCAAAGTAATGCAAAAAAAAAAAATCTAGCCTATTCTTCACATATGTAAAAACATTAGCAGACTATCACAAGTTTAACTGATCAGATTATTGAAGACCCTGTTATGTACTGTATTTACAGAACAGTCAGAAGTAGGCAGATCAAATTAAGATGCCGAAGTACAATTTTCATTATAAGCCATCATCGTGTTTGAGAGGCTGGGGCTGGCACCATTCTCATGTAAATCACGCTCCTTGGAATGTGCTCCAGTGCAGACTGACAAGAATCCCCCTGCCTTCTGCTGCCTTTCCTTCAGTGAGGCCCTCGCGTTCGGCCCTCGCTGGTCTGTGCAGGAGATCAGAGCCCTAATAATGGATTTTTGACAGTGAGCTCGCCCGCTACCTGCCCTACACAGGTCCTCACTGTTCGTGTTTGCTTCCTGGCAACAAAGCAGGCAGAAGGAAAATGCCAAGCGCTGAGTTTGAGGTGCGGCCTCGCCTTGGCTTGACATTTTAGCAGAAGAGCAGTTTATGAGATGCATCATTTTCCATCTGGGCCTCAGCTGCCACATCCACAGATTCTTGCCACTCACATAAGGACTGACACAGAGCAAAGGTTTCCAGCAGAGATCAAGTTCTACATCCTTTCCGTAGGCATTTACATAGCTCTGTCCTGCAGATAAAGGATCGAAATCAAACAGGATTTAAGAACCAGCACATTTATGGGTATGTGGATATTGGATCTATTTTCTTTGTTCAAAATTAGGAAAATCAATGAATGTGTGTACCAGCCCCTAGGAAAATACTCAACAGCTTCGTAAACCAGAGGGCCCTGACAAGCACATTAAGAAAACTTACCTTTGTGGCAGTGGCAATGAATTATTAAATTTCTTTCATCTGTGTGTGTGTGATTTTTTTTTCATAAAGAATGATTTCAAGCTTGAAATTAATAAAAAAAATGTTCTATTATGGAAGTAAAACTAGAGAGCATTGTGTCACTGTTTGAGCTTGAATTTAAATATTCACAGATTCATGCATATCTACTGTACTAAAACATCAGTGTAGGGACATGCTAGTGACTGTTTAATTTGGAACTACACATCTCTGTCAGCTTCGGAAACAGTTCACCATGTCACAGTCTCCTACAGAACAATGGGACAGGACACTGGATTAATTAAAGAAGCCTCGCAGAGAGCTGAGTTCTCAGTGTGTCAAGATTTCAGTTTTATGTTAAATATTTTCTAAAGGCCAGACCCTTAAATCTCAGGGGCTGTACCAAGCAGCGAGCCGTGAATTTCACCATGGGCTAACTGCTAATGATAAGGAAGGGAGTCCTAGTCCAGGCAGCTGTAATACAGTCATTGCATTAGGCTATCAATCACTGGGCTCCCTCGGGAAAGGGGCAGAAGAACAAACAGTGAAAAGGGAAATTAGGGAAGGAGGGCATGACTGGAATGAGATCCTCGCCATCTTTATCCATTCTCTGGCTCCAATCCCTGAGCATCAGACCGACTCTCCAGCATCACTCTGTGAAGCCAGCAGTTCTTTCCAACATCCAGAAAACTAGCAAAATGCCTTCGGCCCTCAGCAGTTGGAAAGCGTGAGACCCACCAGGAGCAAATGCCTGATTCACAATGAAAATTAGAGTTACCCTTAACTTTTGGACTTCAGATTTATGTGTCTGATGCCTTTATGTATGAGGATCCGTGCATGCTGGTAAGGGCAGTATTCTTAACTTGTACGCTGCAGCCAGGTCTCAGGCACGCCAGTCCTGCTGTGCAGAGATTCTAGCAGCTCGGTTTGCTCGTGCACCAGAAGCCGGAGGGCTGCAGGAACAGATTGCTGGGCGCCTCCCCGGAGGGTCCCACACGTGAGTCTGGAGAGCCTGGGAATCTGCACTAGATGGAGATGAAGAAAGAATTTAGTGTCACTGAGCACTGTCTTTTGAGTATCCTTTTTATTTTATTTTATTTTATTTATTTTTTATCCTCACCCAAGGACCTTTATGCATTTATCTTGAGCTAGAGTAAGAGGGAGAGAAGGAGAAAGAGAGAGCGAGAAACATTGACGTGAGAGAGACACATCGAGTGGTTGCCACCTACATGACCCCAACCGGGGCCGGGGAGGAACTGCAAACAAGGTACATGCCCTTAGCGGGAACCGAACCGGGACTCTCTGGTCCATAGGCTGACGCTCTAACCACTGAGCAAAACTGGCCAGGGCTCTTTTCAGTATCTTATTTCCAAAACAGTGCCAAGGCTTTAATCAGATGTAAAATTGGGGAATCATGGTTTTCCATGTATAAATCCGAAACAAGCGGCAGTGAAGATGTCAGAATTCCTGCTTAGGAAAGATTGCGGAACACAGCACTTGAGGTCTCAGAATAGAACAGATATGTCACTTCATTTAAGATTAATTGTTGAATGCACACTATTGTTTATGCAGAGAATCGTCCCGAGAGCCACTGAAGACAGCTTGTGGGTATTTGTGATCCTTTGCAAAGGGAACAGGTGTAGGGCAGGCTGGGCTGATGGGAACCTCACGGTTGTGAAATATCACGTGTTTCCCTTTGACTGTGTGCAGATGCTAACATATGAAATAGTAACAGTTCTCTTCCAGGACAAGTACTTGTACAGCAGTGAACCTGACTGTTTTCTCTGGCTCTTAGAAATGGAGGCGACAGCAGCATTGGTAGCCTCCTGCTCTCCTCTCTTCATTCATTCTTCCCTGTCAGATCCATGGAGTGCTGTCCTGTCTGAGCAGAGGGAAGAGATGGCCGTGCAGTGGGGGGAGCTGTGCCAGCGCCCAGCATCCGCCCTCGGCACGGCTGCACAATGAGCCCCATCTTCCCGTCAGGTCCACGCCTGCCGCACCCCGGCACGGAGGGTCCTGGTAGGCAGTCCCGCCAGGTTCCTACCTGTGAATCCCCAGTAGCAAACCACAACGAAAATCCCAAGAGGTTTTTAGGTGCGGGGCACAGTGAACCCTGCGAGACCCAAGAATGAGATGTTCCAAGGTGCAGACCAACATGGTACAGTTGGTCACAAGGGGAGAGTTAGGATCGTAACACCCGAGGCCAAGCACTGGTCAGGCCGGCTGACCTCCACTTGCTCTGCTTCAGGACAGCCCGAGACCTTGATTCAATGTGTGCGAGGGTTTTACAGCACTGTTTCAGTGTTCTTCCCATTTCTATGCTCACAAACACCCCAACATTAAAACATGTATACACTATGTACCCCTCATCCATTTTAAGTCAACCTTACAAAATCTACTCTTAAGTTTGAGAGCAAAAGACATAACCTCTCATGTTCTGAAAATAGTCCTTAAATGATGACCACAGCACTCTTTTTAATACACCTGAGTCTGAACAGCACAGTGATTTATACTCATCTCACTCATTAAAAAAATATATAGCCCTGGCCGGTTTGGCTCAGCGGTTAGAGCGTTGGCCTGCGGTCCGGAGAGACCCGGGTTCGGTTCCCACTAAGGGCGCGTACCTCGGTTGCAGTTTGTCCCCGGCCCTGGTCGGTCATACGGGTGGCAGCCACTCGATGTGTTCCTTTCACATCGATGTTTCTCTCTCTCTCTCTGTTCCTCTCTCTCCCTCCCACTCTACCTGAACAAAAAAAAAATGGGAAAATGTCCTCGGGTGAGGATAAAAAATAAATAAATAAATATATATATATGTGTGTGTGTGTGTGTGTGTGTGTGTGTGTGTATACAAGTTTAAATAATAGTAGAAAGTTTTACATCATTTTCTCATTTGAACCATTATTTCCAATCGACTGCACCAAATTGTGTCTTGTTCTCATGCATTTTTAAGCTTGAACATCTTTTCTGTATCACCCTATGGAATTTGTTTTTAACAAAATATATGTCTATAGATGGACATTTTTAGTCTTAAATTACTGGGTTGAGGCTTTAAATGATCATTTTCTTTTCTATATTATTAGAATTTAGAATTTGTACTTCATAATAATATAAATAGATTATAGTGATACTCATTCCACATAAAAACAAATTTTATTGGAAATGTATTTCTTAATGAGTAAAATATGGCTTTTTAAAAAACAGTTTGGCCATTTATCTGTTGATGCATATTATTCCTAAAATGTCATCATTCTCCTTTTATTTTTAGATATGAACACAGTTTATCTAGATAATTAAAGGAGATGGGGGGAGCTTCGTTCTGGTCACCTCACTCAAGTTTTGAACACCTGCCTCATTTATGAACTTTAAATCTATTAGTGATCTTCACCAAAAATAATCAGGCAACTTGATGAGTTCCTCTTTTAATTTAGTTGAACCAGTAACTTGAAAGTCACGTGATTTGCAAAAATATTTGTCACCTAATCATAAGTCACTTTCTTATAACAAACACCAATATTCTTTTTTTTTTAATTAAATGTACCGGGGTGACATTGGTTAATAACATCATATGGATTTCAAGTGTATATTTCTATGATACATAATTAGTATATTGTATTGTGTGCCTACCACCTGAAGTCAAATCATCTTCTGTCACCATATATTTGACCTCTTTTACCCTGGGCTACCCCAAAATCCCCTTCTCTCTGGTGACCAGCATACTGTTTGTATCTATGAGTTTCAGTATTAATTCCCACATATGAGTGAAATTTTATGGTTCTGAGCTTTTTCTGACTGACTTATTTTGCTTAGCACGATATTCTCAAGGTCCATCCATGTTACCGCAAATGGCCATATTTCATCTTTTCTTATGGTTGAGTAGGATCCCAGTGTATAAATGCACATCTTTCTGCAGTAATCTATCAAAGGACACTAGTTGTCTCCAGGTCTTGGCTACAGTGAGTAGTGCTGCCGTGAACATAGGGGGCATATATCTTTGTGAATACATGTTTTTAAGTTTTTTGGGTAGGTAGAACAGGGGTTGCTGGGTCATATGGTAACCCTATTTTTAGTTTTTTGAGAAACCTCCATACTGTTTTTCATAGTGGCTGTACCAGTTTACATCCTCACTAGCAGTGAATGAGGGTTCCTTTTTCTCCACAACCTCTCCAACACTTGTTATAATTTGTCTTGTTGATAACAGCCATTCTAACAGGTGTGAGGTGACATCTCAGTGTAGTTTTTATTTGCATTTCCCCAGTAGCTAGTGAGGTTGAGAATCTTTTCATATATCTGTTGACCATTTGTCTGTCTTCTTGGGAGAGGTGTCTGTTCAGGTCCTGTGCCCAGTTTTTAATGGGATCATTTGGTATTGAGTTGTATGAATTATTTATATATTTTGGATATTAACCCCTTGTTGAAGCTGTTGTTTGCAAATATCATCTCCCATTCAGTTGGTTGCCTTTCTTTTTGTTGGAGGTTTCTTTTGCTGCCAACACCAATATTCCTGATTATTTTGTTTGGTAACCCAGAATTTTTATACTGGAGGGCAATATGTCATTTTAACACTTGAGATCAGTGAGAAATATGCTTTTCTTGTGGGTGGAAAGAACTGGAGACCCAGGAGCTGGGAGCAGAAGGACCAGCATGCTGTTTTGACCAGACTCCTTCTTGGACATATAAAGTTAAGGAGTAATACATGTGGAAATTGAGGATCTACAAAATTATTTCCTTCAAAGCAGTCTGCCCGTGGGGTACACCCTTCCATGTGAGGTGCCGCTGGGCATGAACACATCTGTGAGGAAACCACTAGCTTAATGCATCTGGTCTTTGCACAACCTGGTGACAACCAAGTAGCACCTTGGTGTTTCTTTTATAGAAAGTCAACTGTGTTTCCTAAAAGAGCACCAGCAATTTGAGGAAGATTTTCATGGATGGGTCAGTTAATCTCAGTATATAAGTTCATATGTGCTAGTGATAGTTTCTGAAAAGCTATTTTGCCAGACTTTTGGGTTAGCGGCAAAACGAGTCAGCATTTCTGCAACCCCAGCCCTGACTGTCAAGAAAGGGGTAGCAGCTACTCAGGAACACTGAAGCCTTTGGATACTGTATCCATGTGCCTCACACTGTATTGCACATTTTATATGCATTTTTATTTAAATAACTCTATGACGTGGATATCGTCAGTCCCATTTTACAGACTGAGAAACTCAAACTCCAGATGGTCAAGCAGCTTGCCAAAGTTTACGTAGTCTGTCTCTTAGTCTGGATTCAAACTCAGATCTGTCTCCAAAATTGAACTGCTGGGCATTTTTTTAAATGTCTTCATCCATTATCTGCCATGGTAACTCTCTAAGTATAATGTACTCATTAAATTCTAATAGGCTAAGAACGTCACTTACTGAAATGTATTCTATCTGGATTTTAAAATCTACAAGTGTACTTGTCAAAACCATGCCTCTTATTATCTATATCACTCCGTCTTCATATTGGAAAATTGAGCCCAATAGATGATGTAGGGGAAAATTATTGAATTCATTCCAAAGAACAATAACAAAGCCAGCTAACGGAGCACGCAGGCATGTTCTTACCGCGCCCGCCGGCCGCGTGCACGCCAGGAAGCTGCCGTCAGCACCGCCGTCCCCGCCTGGCCCCCGGGAACTTCTGTGACTCAGGCCAGCTGTGGCACTTAGGACAAGCGCAGGTGTCCTTCTCAAGTTCTTCTTTGTCATCTGCAGTTGGCAGTGAATGACCTGTGTTCCTGCAATGTCACCTTCCACGTGGACATTTCCAGGGCCGGTCGCCCGCACCCTGGGCTCAGCAGTCTGAGTGTGCTCTTTCCTCGCTGCGGGGGACAGCCGGGCTCTTCGACGGTGGCGCGTGGGGAAGAACTTGGACCCGAAGGCTATGCTAAGCCCTTTCAAAAGGGAAAAGGGAACTGACGCCATTTTTCAGATTCCCTGGTTTAAAACGAAGATCAAACACTAATAAAATAAGAAAGGGACCCTTAGCATATACATCTGCATGATATAGTATGAGAAATGTTCACCAGTGTGAATTCACTTGAAAAGAAGTGTGCAGATCAGGAGTTAGTAGCCCAAGGACTGTCCCTGAGTTGCCCGGGTCGTTTAGCACACCTGGTTAGGGGCAGGCTCGTCCGGCTGCAAGCTTCTCAAAGGCAGGAGCCTCCGCTGGTTCAGTTTCTCCAAAGCCGGGGAAGTTACACGCACATCGCGGACATGCAGGAAACGCCATGCGATTCTCACACTCGGCTGTGCACAGTTACAAAGCGGTCAGCGATCAGACTGCCTCTTCATCTCTTTCATCTATCTTGATTTGTTGGTGAGCTTTCGGGAGCTAAGTAAGAAAGAGCTTTCACATATTATGTCACTTAATCATTACAACAACCTGATCAGTTGGTCACAATTAGTGACCCTTTCTAGTGAAAAAGAAACAGGCACAGAGAGGTCAGGAAACTTCTGTAGTGTCGCATGGCTAGTATGCAGGTGTGTTGGATTCATGCTGCCTCAGTCTCGATAGTGTGCATTAACCATAGTGATGCAGCAGCATCCCCACTCCTGCTCATTCTGGTTCATTCCGTGTGCTTTTGTGATGTCCTTAACATATTGTAGGATGAAAATAGAGACTCACTTTTGTATGTCCTTAACAAAAAAAATGTTTATACTGAAAATAACCCCTAAGTATAGCATTAAGATTAATCATTGCTTAAAAGAAACCCCAGGATGACAGGTCACAGCTATACTGTGGGTGGTCTGGTGACCCTCTCAGTAGCCTCTGGCCTCTGGGCTCATGCTTCCCTCATATCCATAGGCTGAGACACGGCACCAAAACATGTACTTTTCAAGGCAGATGCCAAAGGCGCATGGATCAAACCATGCCTGTGCTCGGTTTTATTCACTAGTTCCAAAAGTTTTGTCTCTTACTTTAGCTTAGTTCAATATGAAAATGGATTATACATTTCTCTATTAAATAGTATAAAGTAAAAATGTAATAGAAATCAGTTGGGCTAACAATAATGGTTTGAGTAGTTGAAATATCTTTTTGCATTATTCTTCCTAGTTCCCCAAATCTTTGTTTTAATAGCAAGTTTATTCTAGATGAAGGTATGGTAACTTTTTGTAGGAATACTGTGTGTATGCGTGTGTGTGTGTGTGTGTGTAATTGCATGTTTATTCCTTGTACATTATTTTAAATTATTCCCAAAGGACTTTTCTCTAGTTTCACCATTTTTATATAGATTTATAATGTAGTAGGATTATCAACATACTTGGTGTAGTAATATTCACCTAAGGAGCTTGTTAAATATGCCTGTTTCAAGGCCCAGGAAAAAAAGATCTAATTCAGTAGATTTGAGGTAAGGCCAATAATGTATTTTTTTCCAACAAGAATCTCAGAAAATTCTGACACCCTGATCTTCAGATCCCACCGGGCGGGGTGGGGTACTAATATGGGGAATGCCACCATTACAAAATGTAAACTTTTGTATAATAAAAAAATTGAAATTTTGCGGGGGAGAATGAGATAATCATTATCGCTGATAGGTTAAATTTCATCAGTGTCACCCCGATGATAACATAGATTTTGAATGCGTAGAGCCTCCGATGAACTCTGAGGCCCTCACTAAATAGATGAAGACCTTCGAGTAACAACAATTCAAAGGGAAAACAAAGACTTGTCATCATTGTCAAGCAGTTTCTGCTCACTCTGTGTGTGGTGAGCCTTGCTTGCAGGCATCAAACTTGGTGATGGGATGTAGCATTAGAAGCCCTTCTTTGCTGCAACTCATACCTGACCAGGTATTTATGATTGGATGGATCCAAAGAGGGATTACAAGAAAATTGTCAAAAAGTCATTCACATTTTTTTCTCCCAAACCAGGAGTGGATAAAAACCAAGGCAAAGAGCACTTAGCACTTTTTTTTTTCTTTCAATTTTAAAGCACTCACAGTTTATTAACTGACCAGATTACACAAGAAACCGTGGTAGATACCTTAGTTCATTCTACTAAGGCGGTTGGTCTGGACTTCCCTGTTACCAGCATCTCCACCTTCTACAAAATGGGTAGTCTTTCCCTTCATCCCACCTCAAGGAGGAGATCACTTGAAGGACCACAGGAAGCTGTTTGCTTGATACCTACTCTAAAGGAAGCAGCGCTGCTGTTCCCAAGCCCCAGCAGAGTGGAGAATGAATAGTCTCTGTAGGTCTCTCTTTCTCTGTCTCTGTCTGTCTCTGTCTCTGTCTGTCTCTGTCTCTGTCTGTCTCTCTGTCTCTGTCTCTCTCTCTCTCTGTCTGTCTCTCTCACTTTCTCTATCCCGCCCAAAGGCAGCCAGGAGCAGCTTGAGGTAATGTTGATGTGTCGAAGCTCTCATCCTCTTCAGCTAAGCTCTTCAAGGAGAGTTAGAGGCACCAGGATTCCTAGTGCCCATGTTTTGGAGGTTTACATGTTCCATTTGTACAAAGTGTCAGCAATGAAGGCAAGAAGGAAAAGGCGAGGCTTTCACACTTGGGTCTCACAGGGTCCCAAGATCTGCTGGGTTCTGGTAATTTGGCTTTGAACTGTGGACATCTGTGCTGTCTACCTTTATAGGACCCGAACCGGGGACCTAGCGGTCCAGCAGAGAGAAGAGGCAGGGGCAGCGCACACTGCAGTGGGATGAGAAGAGGCAGAAGGGGTAGGGAACAGCTGAGAACGGAGAGGCCAGGGAAGGAGCAGCCCTACAGCCACACGAATGAAATCCACATTGGTGTTGTGACAGCTGTGAGACCATCCTCAGGGACCTCTCCAAACATGCAGAGAAACAGAATGGAAAATCAGAATCGTGAGAGAGAGAGTGACACACAGACAACCCAAAAAGGTATCCAGGATGAAGCCAGCAGGGTGGGGAAAGCTGTAACCCCGGCCATTACTGAGCGTGTGTAGTAGGCACTGTTCTAAGCTCCTTCCTATACATTAAGCTTCTTTAATAGGTACTTTGCATATGTTAATTTATAGTAAAAATCATGCATTTAAAATTTTAAATGTTTTAACTTTCCCAAATTTAGAAAAGGTAGAAAGAATTTGCTGATTACCATAAAAAGTTAGTAAAGATACCTTGAGCTAGAACATTCTACAAAATATTTTGAATTACAGGAACAAATAGATAAAATTAGGCAAGTGACAGATATGGTCTCAACGGCAGTAACTGCCAGAAGACGACGGAGCATAGCACGTCTCGGAGACGGAATCACACCTCCAACTTGATATCCGCGTGTCAATTCAGGAGGAAAATTCACCGATCTGCAAAGGCTCCGAAAATATAGCACCTGTTCTTTACAGATATTACCGAAGAATATGTACTCAATAACCAAGTGATAAATTGCAACAGTAGTTTTCATATTAGGGTTTCTGGACCAGCAACAAGCATCACCTGGGAACTTATTAGAAGCCCAGATTTTTCAGGGCCAACCCCAGACTTACTAAATCAGAAACTCAGGGCGTGGGGTCCAGCCGTCTGTTTTAACAAGCCCTCCAGGTGATTCTGGGTACACCGGAGTCTGAGAACCACTGAGTTACATTATGCATTCAAGAATTAGAAGGGCATTGCATAAATGCCAAGCATTTAAAAGCTTAAACACATACTGAGGCCTAAATAAATAATTATTGAAAATTGAGTTTTAAAACAGAAGGCCTGTGTTAAGAATTAATCCTGAAAGAGAAGCTACAAATATTAACAAATTTTTTAAAGGAAATCACAGATCTAAATCCTGGATTATTTTAACAAAGAACAGTTTATGAGAAGTAACAGAAGTAGGTGGGTGGAATTCAGATGTGCAAAATTTCTTATCTAAATAGGATATTTTTTCAAAGTTTCATTCTTGACTTAGATCATTAAAATATGTAGGTTTAACCAGTCTTGATAAACTTAAGACTAGCTATTATTTAAAGTAGTGAAATTTTTAAAAGAGCATATACAATATATTTTGTTTATAATTTTTTATCTTTTCAATGTCTTAGGACCTACAGTTATTGCTGTCTCTCATTCCTGCTGTTCGTAATTTTTGTATTCTCTTTTTTTCTTGCTCAGTCAAGTTAGAAGTTATTAATTTTATTGATCTTTTCAAAGAACCAACTTTCAGTTTTCTTAATTTTCTCTAGCTATTGTTCATTTTCTCTTTTTCATTTTTTAAACTCTATATTTTTCTTTCTTTAATTTGCTCCTGATTATCTAGATTCTTTGGGTAAAAAGTAGACATATAATTGACTTTAGACCTTTTTAAAATATAAATATATAAAGCTAAAAAATTTCCCTCCATGCATTGCTTTGGCCACACCCCACAAACCATTTACTTACTTATTCTGTTTATAGTCTGCAACCACTCACTAAAATGTAAGCTTCCCAAGAGCAAACAGGTTCTGCTGTTTCTCTCACAGATGCATCGCCGGCTGCTGAAAGGTGGTTGGCACCTGCTAGGTGCTCAAGCAACATTGTTGAATGAATGAATCTTCAAAATTGGACTTGATATAAGGAATGGTGGTATTGTAATATAATTAGAAAATAATATTTTTGAAAATCATGGTAAGCAGCATAGCAGTCAAAAGCATAGACTTTTAATTTAGTACATTTTGAGACCTTGGGAAACTTAATGTTTGTCTGTCTGAATTTTCTCATCTCTATAATAGGAATAAGAATAATACTGCAGAGAGATTTTGCCATGGCTAATCTGATTGATACATGTGCAATGTGAATAACATTTCTAAAGTGCTTTCTCTTTGCCAATACTACAAAAATAGTCTCAGAATATTTCTGTACTGGAAAAGTCATTATGAAGCTAGCATACTAAAAATTGAATTTTTAAGATGCACCAAAAATTTTGGATCAATTTCACTTATGAATTTAGATGGATATTAATTGATAGGAAATTCAATTCAATAATATATTAAAATAATTATAAATCTTGACCAGAGACTATTCTAGGAATGTAAGGATGGCTACATATTATGACTATTGTTTACCTAATATACTATATAAATATATTCAATATAACAAAGTATCAGTTATCCCAAAGAGGTCTGAAAGGGTATTCTAAAATTTCAATATCAATTTTTGTCTAAAAATCTTAGAAAACTAAAAGTAGTTAGTCATAAATATTAATTAATATTATCAAGAATATCAAGCTTGCCCGGCCGGTGTGGCTCAGTGGTTGAGCATTGACCCATGCACCAAGAGATCACCAGTTCGATTCCTGGTCAGGGCACATGTCCAGGTTGTGGGCCTGGTCCCCAGTGTGGGGCATGCAGGAGGGGGCCAATCAATGTTCTCTCTTGTTGATGTTTCTATTTCTCTCTCCCTCTCCCTTCCTCTCAAAAAAAAATCAATAAAGAACAAAAAATTTTTTAAAGAATATCAAGCTTAAAGAAAAAGTCCAAGTCATAATTCATTGTTGACCTTGCTATTTTCACTTGCCCGGGAATGTAAGACTGAACAGGGTAAATAAACTCTGCATCATGGAGGGTTACCTTCTAACAGAGGAGATGGGAATTCAATAAAGAAATGTCTAATGCAACGTAGTGATACATTCTACAAAGAAAAGATGGGATGAGGGACAAGCGAGGCATCTGATCACTATTTTGGCAAGTGTGGTAGGAAAGATCTGAATGACCTGTGAGCACAGTCATGTCAATAGAAGGAAGCGGGGTCCACAGGCCCCAAGATGGCAAAGTGCATGGGACTGGCTGTGAGGGTATGTGATGTCCAGTGAGCAGAGAGGAGAGGGGTTCATAATGAGATTAGGGGAGCAACCAGAGATGGTGGAGGTTATGGATTTTGGATTTTATTCCAATTTTTAGGATAGTTATATGATCTGACTTCTATTTTTAAATAAAAGTCACAATGGCTGTTGTGTGGCAGACATGCTATGAGCATGAGATGGAGGTGGGGTGGGGTTAGTGTGAAGACTAACATGGAATCAGCAAGAGATGGTGGCTCAGACAAGTGTGGTGGCCTGGGGACAATAGAGGCGGCTGTGTTGCCTTCAGGGCGTGTTTTATAGGTAAATCAATGGGACTGACTGACAGAATGTTGCAAACAAGAGGAAGGGGAAATTATAGGTGACTCCAAAGAGCTTGGGCCGTTTTGAAAGTGCTGGGAGCCCTAGAGAAGAGTAGCTTGATGGTTGGGGAGTAGATCAGGGGTTCATTTCTGGGTGTGTCAGGTGTGAGATGCCCATTAGATAGCGAGGTGACAGTGTACAGTTGCTGGTTGCCCATTGGATTCTGAAGCTCAGGAAAGAAGAACCTAATACATAAATCCATCATCCATACCATCAGCAGTGCCTGGGACTTAAAACCATGGGATCTGATGAGATAGACTACAAGTTGCAGACAGATAAAACAAAGAGGAGATCCAAAGACTATGTCAACATTTTGTGACCAGGAGGAGGACGACGACCCAGGAGGGAAGCTGAGTGAAGGAAAGTATGGCAAGCACCCTGCCATAGCAACACGCGTGGCCGTGAACTCGTCAGGAGTGGGACTCACTGCGGGTCACCCCTGGAGGAGTAACGGCTGAGCTCAAGCTGCAAGGTTTCGTGCATATAAATAATGAGCAAAGTGTACTGTCCACCCCTCGTAGAGTCTGAATCTTGCCCCCTTATAAGGGAGGTACATTCTTATATGACATGATATATACTCAGAGAACTCAAGTGACACTTCCAAAGTCCCAAGCGCTTTCACATACTCACAGTAACTCTGTATGAAAAATATTTGTCAGAGTTACTGCATGCAATTTGTGGATAAGGAAAATTAGGTTAACAGATCTGCTGTATGACAAACCACACGTCCGGAAAAGCAGCGTCGAGAGCTGTGTAGGTCGTGCGTGGAGGGGAGAGCACTCCCTAGGGCAGGCTCGGAGGAGGCTTCGTGGGAGAAGCGTCACTCCATGCAGGACTCGAGGAAGGAATAGCGTTCGGATAAAAGCTGCCTTCCCTGGCGGGCAGGGCCCGGGGTGGTCTCGCCCCAGCCAGCCTCCTGCTGGCGCTGCTCGCGGCTCCCCTGGGCCACAACGGGCGGCGGGGCCGAGCTGCTCACACTGCATCACGCAAAGCCTCCCGCTGCTGCGCCTACAGCCGGACCTCCCCTTAGCCTGGGGCACTCCTGCTGCGCAGTGTCCTGAACCCAGTCCCGGGGTTCCTTACCCGCCCCCGACGGCTGCAGAAGCCCCTCCTGAGCCCATGCAGCCGGTAGGCACACCTCTCTCTCCGTGGTGCTCTGCTTCTAACCCGTCTTGCTCAGACTGTGAGCTTCTCAAGAGAAGGGGCCGGCCAGGTGGCTAATGGGTGTCAGCCCCACATACCAGGGCGCAGTGTCACCAGCACTCACCGCGCGTTGCCCCACGGAGCCTCCAGTGTAGGGACACTTAGTAAATGGCCGGCGGGTCTTTTCTGTTACCACCGCTAGAACTGTTAGTGAAGATAGTACTTGGACTTGCATTGTTCCAAATCCCTTGTACTTAGAGGTATGTATCTGAGCTAATGTTTATTTTACTTATTTTAAAGTAAAGTGTATTTTGCTTTAGTTTTGTTTAAAGTATCAGCTTCTAAAGTAAATGTTGCCTTAACTTTATGGTGTGGAAAATCTCCTGCGAGAAAAATGAACATCAAATCCTAATTCACAGGCTATGATGATAACAATTCAGAGCCTTGTAGTTCCTTCAAAATAGGTATTTTCTTTAACTTTGCCCCTAAATTTCAACAGGAAAATTGAAAAGATGGCTTATGGACTTGTATATGTGTTTCATTAGACATTGTATCACCCCTGGTATGTCATTACTAAATAATTTTGTTCCTGAATTGTGAAGATACCAAGAAATTTGGGGGGCTGCGGGGTTTCAAATAATGCATATGACATAGATCAGACAAGCAGGACACCGGCATTTTATGTGTGAATTCATGCAAGAGAAGGAACAGGATTAAGAGAGCTAAGTAAACGTCTTACAGAAAAGCAATAAACACAGAAGTCCTCCAGGAAACAGGAGCTGTAACATGAGCTGTAATGTTGACGATATCTGTACTGCTGAATAAATGCAGAAGACCTTCCGATTTTTAAATAGCTTACCACCTTCCTAAGCCTCCCCGAGGCTTTGAGAGCCGTGGCTGGTAAACCAGAGCAGAGATTTCCACTTGCAGTGTTAACTGCCATTTATGGTCACTGTGGCAGGGACTGTGCTGTGTTGAAAGCGATGTCTCGGGTTAGAGTATAGATAGATACTGGTGTGGCTCATTAGCAAGTAGTTCATAAAGTTCTGTGTTGAGTCTCTGCACTCCTTTGTCACAGAGATTTTAGGCTCAGAAATACTGAGTTTCACCCTTTGCCTCGCTGGGCCTATGCAAGCCACACTCTGAAAGAATCAAACAGGTTCAAAAATTGCATTTCTCAAATACATCTCTTGGCTGGAGGTTATTAGCTAATTTGCCTTAAAAATGAATTTAATTCTGAAAAATGTATCATGAATTTAAAATACAGTCTTCTACAAGATTCCTTTTGAAATCACTATTTCTTATTTAACAGGAGGAAAGATTCCACCTTCTATCTCTTTGATTTTGTGGTAACACATGGAAAATGACCCCATTTCCTATTCTAAGGAACTTTTGGGTTGATTATTTCAGCTCAAACTTAATTTTACAGTTAGTTACCACTCTTCTCTAAAATTCATGGGGAAAGGGTACTTTGTTTATCTATTTTTATTTATTTATTTATTTTTGTTGTTAATCCTCACCTGAGGATATTTTCCCATTGATTTCAGAGAGAGTGGAAGGGATTGGGGGGCGGGGGGGGGGGGGTGGCTGTGAGAGAGACACATCGATTGATTATCTCCTTCACGGCCCCACTGGGGCTGTGGATCAAACCCGCAACCCAGTACGTGCCCTTGACCAGATATCAAACCCACAACCCTTTGGTCCAAGGGCTGACAGTCTAACTGCTGAGCCAAACTGTCCAGGGCTTATTTTTTTTTAAACTCTCACCCGAACACGTTTTTATTGATTTTAGAGAGAAGGGATGGGAGAGAGATAGGGAGAAACATTGGTTGGTCACCTACTGTTATGCCCAGACTGGGGATCGACCCAAAAGCCAGGCAAGTGCCCTCACTGGGAATTGAGCCCACAACATTTTTTGGTGCACAGGATGCCACTCAAATTAGCTGAGCCACCTGGCCGGGCACCACTTTGCCTATGTTAACACCACTGCAGTTAAAGACCAGAGACAGGGGATACACTACTTACATAATCTCAGAGACACCTTATAATCAGAAACTTTAAGGTGCTAGTTTTTAAATATTCCAGAGAAAGTATTCTCATAAGTCTGGTCTGAAGTATCTTTTCCTAAGTCAAAAAAAGTCTTGAAATTGGTAAAGATCCCTATGTCATTAGTCTACTTACAGATTAACCTTTTAAACAGCCCAGATCTGTAACACACTTGTTCTTATTCAAAGTCCAATTGTGTTCATAGCTATGGAATGTTTTATGATTGAATATATGCAATTATAGTATATGAAGATTTAAAAATAACTCAAGGGATTGAATAAAGTTTTCCAGTAGTTAATCATTAATGAAGATCTTAAATCTGGGCTTTAAATACAGACAAAACTAGTTAGAATGATCTCATTAAGGCTTTATTCAGGTTATCTATTTTAGTATTTGTCAGGAGAACTCAGATGGAAATGAACTCCTTAACATACAGAGAAAGGGTTGTTGACCATTTGCTCAGATAAAAGATGTACCAGAGCTGATGAACTGTGTGAACAGACTCCAGCTGGAAGCAACAGAGCACTCTGCCTAGATGCAGCCCTCGCAAACCTATGCTGCGCCGTCTGCCTGTGCTCTCTGCCACACTTTTGTTTGTTTTTACTAATTTAGCCAGGAAACACTTTTAAAATGTAGTCAAAGATGGAGAAAAAAAATGACTGTGAGTTGGGTTTTCCTGGGCTTAGTGGACTATCACATCGAATGGAGACCTTTTATTTGTATTCAAAATTTGGGTTTTTTAAAGAGAAAAATGTGCTTCTTGCCTTTGATAAAATCCATTGCCCTAAGTTCAAATTACAGAAAAAAAATTTTTCATAAAGAGGTTCACAGTTATCTCAGGGCACTGGTTTGCTACTTAAAAGGAATACTGTGCCCTGGCCAGTTTGGCTCAGCGGTTAGAGCGTCGGCCCATGGACCAGACAGTCCTGGGTTCAGTTCCCACTAAGGGCATGTACTTCAGCTGCAGTTCATCCTCGACCCCGGTTGGGGTTGTGTGGGTGGCAGCCACTCGATGTGTCTCTCTCACATCTATGTTTCTCTCTCTGTTCCTCCCTCTCTCCCTCCCGCTCTATCTGAAGATGAATGCAAAACTGTCCTCAGGTGAGGGAAAAAAATAAAATAAAATAAAAATATAAAAGGAATACTGTGATCGAAGGGCAAATGAAGCTAAGTTACTGATATGAACAAACTTCATAGAGAAGATAGCAGGAGTGACACCATAAGGATGCATGCGTGAGACCCATTGGACAAAGTGTGCAGGTCTTTTCCTTGGAGTGCTGTGACTCGAGTTCAGGGCGGGGAGCACCCTCTGGGGACGTGTGAAGGAGAAATCAGGGGTCAAAAATTGAACGTGGTCTCTATGTTGTCAACAAAATAATGTGAAAACTTACAGCAAAGTTTTATAAGAGTTTATTGAGCCAAATTTTTTGAGAACTTGCCCAGAAGCAAGATCTTGAGGGACTGAGAAAATGCACTAGAGAATGAAGGTTTGCAGTTTCTTTTATGCATTTAGAACCAGAGGAGAGTCAAGGAAGGTACGTGTACCCCACAGGTGACAGATTAAGGGGGCTGGAGAAAGCAAAGCAGGGACGTCTCTGGGACGGGATACAAAGCAAAGTGGAGGCTCACATACTTCTTCTCCGCTGGTGGGTACAAGACAGATCACAGTGGACATTGCCGCACGTGGGGGTGGGGGGTGGGCACCAAGAGCAGTGAGGGCCTCTGTGGTCTCTGCTCCGGTGCCTGAGGCTGTGCCCCAAGGGGGCGGAAAAGAGCATGACTCGGACACTCCGAAGCGGTGCTGCCCTCGCTGCGTGCGAGCAGTGCACAGGCTCCCTCGGAGTAAAGACTGGCCTCTGCTCAGGAAGCCACCGGCCTGGGGGTGACTACCTGCCATGGCCTACCCAACTGGGAATTTCTACGTGTGGAGCATCTCATGTGGTTACCTTTAGTTACCGAGTTCGTACACCCCTCCATGCAGGCCTCGGGAGCTTGTCCGCTTTAGTAAATGGCCCATATCTCATTCACAATATTTATGCCCTAGAAATTTGTTCTGTACATCATTGTAACCTGCATTAATAAAACTGAGGCTTTTGCAGGGCTCTCAAAATAGTCTCAGCAGAGTGTGAAAAATATGGAAATTTCTTGGAAAATATCACATTTAAAATGAAACTCCATACTCTTTGAACTGGCTTTTGGACTAAACTGCCAAGTTCCCCAGGAGCTTGTTGTGGGTCAAATAACTTCCTCTGACATAGGTAAGACTCTTGTTTCTCACTGGTCTACTAGGAAGACACAGAACTCCATGATGTAGCATTCATTGGACATAGTCACATAAAATATGAAGAAAATTGCAATCCACTGGAGATCCCTTCAGAGGGATAATAGAATATTGACCTGAATTGCATGTGAAGGCCAAAGACCCAGGACCCTGAGCTGGGGGCCACAGTGATGTGATTTAAGGGGATGTTGGGTAGCATACCTAAGTTATACTTTGTTGCTCTGTGCACTCTGTCCATGGTGCTGACCGTTCTTCTCTTAAAGGTGGAGTATTCTGACCACAACTGTGCTATTTTTCATTCCCTGGTCAGTGTTGTCCCTTGACATGCTAAGCCAAAGGGGTGTGGCCGATGAGGAACATTCATTAATACCTTTCTGAACTCAGAGGGATGAGTCATACAAATTTTATAGCATAGCATTTCTCTGAAATTTATATTCTATTAAAGTTTTTAGAGCCAATTCATGAAAAACTTAGATGAAGTTCTTTATTCCCAGATATCTCCATCTTTTACCTAAAAAAAATCTTGTAATTGGTAATAACTTTATTCAATAGTACAATTTATCTAAATTCATATGACTTAAAAGTAATTTTTACTTTTACTCAAAGCACACTATATTACTTTTCTCAATAAAAATGTAGAGTACATCTGATATGGAATGTTTAATTTATAAAATGTTGAGTGGAAGAATCAAACTTATACTACAATGAGGGAATGAGGTTTTCTTGGGAAATTGCTCATCTAAGTGGAGAAAACCAAAATGTTCCGACCTATGAGTAGATAGGTTACATGTTTGAAATTGAGCAACTCAGCAGGAGACCAGGAGTGAATAAAAAATAAAAAATAAAAGTTGTGCTAAAAAGTTTTAAGAAAAGATGAGGCTTACCTCATAACCAGTATCAACATAAAAATATATATACAACATAAAAGAAAATAGAAATATACATCACACTAACACAAGTTCTACCACATTCAGTCCCCAGAGATGGGGCTGATAAAGTCACCTGTTATTCCTAAAACATTTTTTTAGGATATATCAGGATGGTAAAGAGACTCTGATTAATAAAGTGCCCATTAAACATATGTTCATCAGAGAGCTTTTCATACGCGAGGCATGTTCTAGACTCTGCACCTAGAGCTCAGGGCAGGCAGTGAGGCTGGGGAGAGGACAGGTGAGCAATAAGGACCCTCCCAGATACTCCTAACTCTGAGGAGCTAGTGAAGCGAGGTGATGACTGTAACAGAAATAAAGACGTGGAGCTGTAGCCTGGGCTCTGGGTATGTACCTCTGCGGAATAACATTTAAGCTGAGACTTGCATGATCAAAGGTGCCAGTCCTGCAATGATCCAGGTCCCAGAGCACGGGGGAGGGAAAGGGTGAGCAGAGCACACCTGCCGCCACGAGTTTAGCAAACATCAAATACTAGTGAGGCCGGACTCTGATGAACTAACAGTGTTGGATGATGTAATTTATAATTCGGGTTCCTAGTGTCCAGTTAGCCAGTGTCCAGGCATAAAAAGGATATGAATAAAAACAGAATTTGTCATTGTTATCTACTTGGGAGAAATTAAAGGTTTTTGTTTTGTTTTGTTTTGTTTTTTAAGAAAAGACAAGGCAGAAATATAACTAAAAACTGGAAAGTTTTACATTTTCCATAACTAGATTGTTATTAATCCTCACTCGAAGATATTTATTCCATTGATTTTTAGAGAGAGTGGAAGGGAGGGAGGGTGAGAGAGAGAGAAACATCGATGTGAGAGAAACACACAGATCAGCTGCCTCCCGCATGCACCCCTACTAGGGCCAGGGATCGAACCTACAACCCAGATACATGCTCATGACCGGGAATCGAACCCATGATCCTTCAGTGCTTAGACTGATGCTCTAACCACTGAGCAACACCAGCCAAGGCAAGAACTAAATTTTGACACATGCTAGAGAGTAACGTTTCTCTGAAAATATAAATAGTCTGCCCTGGCCAGTTTGGCTCAGCGGTTAGAGCATCAGCCTGCGGTCTAGAGAGACCCGGGTTCGGTTCCTGCTAAGGGCACGTACCTCGGTTGCAGTTTGTCCTCGACCCTGGTTGGTCGTGTGGGTGGCAGCCACCCGATGTGTCCCTTTCATGTCGATGTCTCTCTCTCTCCCTCTCCCTCCCTCCCACTCTATCTGAACAACAACAACAAAAAAAAAAAAATGAAAAAATGTCCCCGGGTGAGGATAAAAAAGAAAAAAATAATGATAAAAATAAAAATATAAAGAGTCTTAGATCCGGAAGTCTCAGCACCTTTTTATTCAAACTTTGCCCCAATCAAGAAATGTCTGATGTGTTGATAAAGACAGACCCAGGTTCAGGTCCTCCGTTAAATACTTATTAGCTTTGTGATGTTGGGCTGTGTTCACTTGATCCATCTGAGCCCAGTGTCTTATCTATGAAGCATGATAATCATTGTGAGGGTCAACTGACATCTGAAAAAGTTGTCACTGCATAAAAGTTCAAGGGGAATGCAAGACTCGCATACATTTTTCTTTCTGTGTGACTTTGTCCTTAGTTCTCAGTTCCGGCTGTTTGAATATGTTCGGTATTATGCTGTGTCTGTTTCAGTCCCGCAGCCCAGCAGTTAGGTGGCCACTGTGCACTGTTCACAAACACGTCAAAGCTGGTATTGTTTCAGTGACTCATTGGAGTTTTCACTCAGAAATTGGTGGGCTGAGAAGAGGAATTTGCCATTGATGGTTCTGAAATCAGAACTGCCCACCCCAGCTCTCTGAGGCTTCCCCACAACAGCGGGGCCACGGCCTCGCTCCCAACAGCCTGCGCCGGACCCCCACGGCGGCCGCGTCGATCCCATCTCATCTCTGGCCACTAAGCGACCAAAGCAGGTGCTATCAAGGCCATTCCTAGTCATTTTATAAGGACTTGACATATGTGAAAATTTCGATCACCAAATGAAGGTGGTAATTCTTCAGTTACTTGAAATATGTGTGTTTAAATTTTTATTTTATTTTCATCGTAATCTTTATTACATTCAATCTCATAGAATGCTTTATTAGACCCAATAAAAGGGGGAAATGTAGATTTCTAATCCATATCTATTAAGCCAAAAAGACAGATTGCAAAGAGAAATATATATATTTAGAAAAACATGCTATTTTTTTTAACGTTTTGTTCTTAATCACAGTAGAGCATGTAGGTTTCCTTTCTAAGATCAACCCCCACCACAATATAAAGAATACTAGCTGCAGAAACTTGTGAACCTCACAGACTTATTGTGGCCGAAGATTCTAAGTGTTGAGTTATTAAACTTGCAATTCACTTGCTTTTAGGTTTTGGGGAATCATTACCCATCGTCTCATCTGTATTACATTTGTTTCTACGTACAGATTAATATTTTTTCAAGCTTCATTCTATATTGTAATCATGGTAGGTAAATGGTATTTCAACCTCAGATAATAGCCTCATAGTGATTTCATGGGACAGACTTTTATCTGGGTTTCAAGGAACCCTAACAGCAGCATCTCCAGTTTTTCTATGTACACTCTCTTCTTGTTACGGGAAGAGTATGGAAAACTCGTTCCTGGTTTAAAAAGCTAAGAGGAGAAAAACCAGCAGTTTAATCTGAGTGTTAGAAAAAGGATCACAAATCCTGCTACAGTATTTTGTATTTAAGCTGGTTTCCATAACGGCCCTGGCATGCCCCTGGGAACCAAATATTGACAAGCGTGCTTCAGCGATCAAGATCAAGCTTGCTCGTTAACACAGCTCGTCTGGCACCGACACTGTAACCCAAGCCTGAGAACTCGTATCTCGCCCCACTTAGCTGGGCTTTGTGGATGATACTGTACACTTGAACTAGGGATTTCCACTGTATCTGAAATGCTACAACTGTGCATTAATTTGATTTGAGAATATACGAGTCCTTATCATGTTCACAGTGGAAATTATAAATGAAGTGTAACATTCATTGTTTTCTCTCAGCATGGATCCAGAATATAACCAACTATATACCTAAGTCTGATATTATCTTTTCTACCAGAAAATGTCTTACAATTCCCACCTCCTAAAGGGAAAGAGATAGAAGAAGGCTATTATCCTTTACTCTCCTCCCAGTAAAAGTAAATGCATTCCAAATTGCTAATTCTTTAGAAGCTTTGATCCAAATTTAAGACAAAATATCAGTCGTAAAAAATATTCATTTATTTTTCATTGTGGCTCTATAAACTCAAATGGCAATATTCCAACAACAGTATTTAGAGAACATAGAATTAGTCCTCTAAGTTTTGGAGGAAAGTTAACTCTTTCCACTCTTTCAGGAAGCTGAGGTATGAATGTCGATCATTACTAAGAATGATGGGTCCTGGCCAGTGTGCAAAGTGGTTAGAGCATTGGCCTGTGCACTGGAGGGTCTGGGTCTGATTCCCCATCAAAGGCATGTACCTGGGTTGCAGGTTCAATTCCCACCCCGTTCAGGGTCATTCCAGAGACAACCAGTCGATCTCTCTCCCCTCAATGTTTCTTCCCCACACCCCCTTTCCTTCCGCTCTCTCTGAAAAACACAAATCAGTGAAAAAAATATAGTCAGGTGAGGATTAGCAAAACAAAACAAAAAAAAGAAGAGGAAGAGCAATGGTGGTGGTGCTAAGAATGAATATGCATTAAAGGCTTAGACTGGGTCAGACTGCATGGAGCAGGTCACCTGCACTTCCTTATTTAACTCTGTGCTGTAAGTACTGCCAGTGACCCTCTGTAACAAATGCAAAAACAGGCGAAAAGGAGCATCAGGAACTTGTCTGGCCCTGCCCACTGTTTCCTGAAGCTTCCCTTGTGTTCCTCTCGTGCCAGACGCACAGTGAAGGTAGCCACTAGGTGTTTCTCCCAGAGCTCACACGTGAGAGGCCGGCACACGGGCACTGCCGTAGCCCGGGTGCTGTCTGCACTCCTGCTGCAAGGATGTGCTGCTGAGGCTGGTCCAGGGTGGCCCCGAAGGTCTGGTATGTGGTGTGTGCCTTAAAGGATGCATAAGAGAGGAAGGCGGAGAACATTTCAGGCAGGGGAATCCCAAGAGAAATGACAGGTGTGAATGAACTCCATGTCCTTAAGAAACTACAAGTAGGTCAGTTTTCAGGAGTTCCTGGAGAGAGGCCACATGCAGGATGCAAAGAACTTGCTGAGTTTAAGTCAGAAGCACACTTACAGCAGATGGTCTCTGAGTGTTCACGGTGACCGAAGAATACCCGAACCAAGGCGCACACGCTGCTGCTGGGGATCAGCAGGGGTGCACACCACTGCCTGGCCGAGTCCTCACGTCTAAGCACACTGTTTTATCTCCTTATAAATTCATACCATGCTACCCTCAGAAGTCACTGTAAACTATCTTCTCAAAGAAATTTCTTTAAATAAAATAGCCATTGGCATCATTTCCCTTCTCATTTTCCTCCTTCCTCTGGCAGTTCAGGAGTGAAACACACGGGCTCTTTCGTGACACAGGTCCTTCCTTCATCTCTGTCTGCAAGAGAGTTGTCATCTTCATTCCCACTACCAAATGTCGCTGGCACCGAACACCCCCGTATTTGTGCAGGTGGACTTCTGAAATAATTTTGAACTGATATGGTTTCAAATAGACATGTGAATGACAGGTTTCTCATAAGAACATGTTTAAAGGTGTCCGCACAGTGCCCAGCATAGAGCCACGGAGTTGTCTATCTCTTCCCTGACCTTCATGATAAAATCCCCTTCAACATCTACTCAATAAACTACACCGAAAGATAACTCTGTGCTTTTGCCAATGGCCTGTTCATCCAGCTCCTTAGTCGCCCTGAACTCCAGCAGCCGCCGACAGCCCAGCCAGCACTCAGTGACCCTCTGACGGACCATCTGCTCTGGTGGCTGATGCCACCTTGCCCAGGCACCAGAGTCTGTGTTCTCAGTTCTACGCCTTCTTCGAAACGTTTCTGAAGTTTGAAATGCCTGAGGCCCGCTTTTCTGATTTTGTACTTTTGATAATTACCTTCTCCAGGTACATCTTGGATTCACCGCTCTCTGGTCTCCTTTGGACCTGCCCCTGGTCTCCTTGGCATGTAGATATTAACATTAGATATTGTGGTCCGTCTGCAAACCTGTCTCCATCAAAAGATAACTCCATTTAGGTCAGGGACCTAATTTCTCTGTGTATCTGACAAAATGAAGTTTTGCTTTTGAAAATAAACTTCATCATCTATTGTTGTACTTTTACCAAACCATATTATAAACTGCTGAACATTTTAACTTCAGGGTAATTGTCACATGGATCACAAGCATTCTTATTGCAAGTCCATACTTCTTCAATCAATTAAAATGCTCTCATACCAGACTTTTGGTAATTAGCATCCAGAATACTTTCAAATAGATTTTGAATATATGTCTTTATTCTATGTCAGTAGAAACACTTCCATATACATTTTGTTACCACAAAGATACAGAAATCTTTGAAAACTAAATATTTAGAAACTGGTATACCTAGTTATGAAACCATAATTATATAAGAGAGTGTTCTTTTATAGTAAGGAGTCTTTGTATCTGTCACCCAGTGTTTTAATGCCTTTGGTACCAATTAGCCAACTAGTTCTATTATTACCATCCGACAAGCATCTGCCATTCTTGAAACTGATTGATGTTTAGGAATAAAGCACACTTATTACATGTTGCCAACTTCAAAGGGGCAATCTTATAACCTACAGTGCTTTTTTAGAAGTGATGATACCTTATATTTCTGGAACTAATCACTGATAAAGAAAGTAAAAGGGTGAAAACATAATATTTTTTTTCCTGTGAAGACCTTTTATTGCATTGTATGCCATTCAGCTATAAAATGATTATAGTGTTTTGTCTGCCAGGATTGACAGTGGTACAAAGTAGCTTTGCATGTATGTGAAGAGATGTGTGCACACCTATCTGTCTGTACATGCTGCTGTCCATACCATTTCTTTGTTTCAGTCTGACTCACCTACCTTGCATGGGTATGGAGGAAGAGTGAGAATAGAGAGCAAGAATTAAAACCCTTGTTGAGTTTTAAAGTTGAGCAAAAATGAATAGTGTTGATATAATTGTTTCATTATTTCACTAGTTCTTCCACATTATTGCACAGTTTTCAGTCACCATTCTTGGAAGTTCTTGCCCTCATACTCCACCTTGACTGTTTGCGCTGACCTGGTCTCCATCACGCCACCTGAGCCCATCTGACTTCAGTCACCACCCCACCTCGGGCCCTGGTTCGCTTCTCTTCCCATCGCTCCAAAGTTTGTCATTATTATTAAGAGATGGTAACTATAAAAGTACTTAAAGTTCTAGCTAACACACAGTTAGGGTAATACATTTAACCTTCATCATCAACATCACAAACTTTAGAATCCATGTTACCATCTATCCGTCAACTTCTAAACCTAATTTTACAATGATCTAACTAATGTTTATATAATATTTTCACTGTTTCAAAGCATTTCCAGAATTTCATTTGATTCTCAAAACAACCGTATGAGATCGGCATTGTTAGCTTTATTTTTAGAATGACTAAGATTGAGCTCATGGATGCTGTTAAGAGAAGAAAGCAGACATGTATACCGAGGTTCTATGACCTGGAAGTCCATCCATGGCTTTTTGCTTTTCTTTCAGTTGGACAACATTGTAGCGAAAGCTTTCCATTAGTCAACACTGTCACAACCTCTTTTATTTCTAGGCTACTATATATAAATAAGACATTTTATAGAATCCTAATTATACAGTTCACTGTGCATAGCAAACCAGAATATAAATAATGGGCTATATTTCACATTCTTAAGTAGTTCAGATGTTTTTCACCTAGATAACCTCAGGGTACTTACCCAAATTTAAATTTATTATTCTCTACAAACCTTAAAAATTATTATTGTTAATGACATTAACCTCTGAATTGTCACAATGCCTCCCACCCTCTTAGTCTTTGTGTGTGTGTGTGTGTGTGTGTGTGTGTGTAGAGGGTCAAAAGTAGGTTTACAGTTCATATGGAAAATGATACAATAAACAAATAATAATACAAGAATAAACTCTGTGTTTTACATATTTATGACTGTAAACCTACTTTTTCCCCACCCTGTGTGTGTGTGTGTAGTTTTTATTTTATTTCCAGTAGTAAATATTAAAATTTACTCTCAATAGTATTTCTGAAGTATCAGGCCTCATTTATAAAAATGTAGGTCTCATTTATCTGGAATATGTAGTATATGATAAATAGCTATTAAAATTATATTATTTGAAATAATTTGTATATCAGTGACAATATATCAGTTACTGAGATCTTATAAATATATGACTCTATATTTTAATATCACCAATCTATTATTGAAAAAAACTTTCTTTTTTGTTCAATACATTTCAGATTTTGCTACACTTTACATTCTTCCTTTCTTACATACTTACTTAGTGCATGTTAAGTATGTCATGCACTATCTCAGAATTTTTCTTGGCATAATGGTTGTTCAAAGTGTTTTTCGCATGTCACGATGCCCTTAGTCTTCTGACTTCTCTTGACCAATTTTGACCTTGAGATCGCCGAAGGGATCGGTTGGTGTAATGGACTGAATATTTGTGAACTCCCCAGATTCATGGTTTGAAACCCCAGTCCCAGTGTGATGGTACTAGGAGGTGGGGCCTGGGCAGTAATTAGGTCGTGAGGGTAGAGCCCCAGCGGGTGAGACTAGCGACCTGGTAAGGCTGGACCTCGGGCCGGCCTTGTTGGTGGCTTGAAGAGAAGCGCTCCCGGCACTTCTATGAGGTCACAGAGACAACCTGAGGGGAAGTCACTCAGTCACCCTCAGACATACTCATTGTAGTGATAGACGTCCAAGCGTCTGTAGGAAAACACAACCTTCCGTAGGCAGAGCTGGAAGAATGCGTCCCCTGTCATCAGGGGACACGATTTCATGTGGAAAGCTTGTCTGAAGAGTCTGGGTTAAGTCAGCCTCTTCTAATAAGTGGAGACATGAAACAAAACATGTTGTTTTCGTTGTTGTTGTTGTTTGTAAAAAGACCCCAACAGCCCGTTTCATTTGTAATCTGCGCTCGGGCGCGCCCGGTGCCTCAGGTCGTTAGGATGATGTGGTGTCGCTGAGCGGTGCAGGTGGCGGCGCAGAGCTGCGGCCAGAAGGCAGGCACGGTGCTCCCACCAGGCCTTGCGCCCGCCTCCCAGCCCAGCGCTCCAGCATCACAACTTCCATGTCGCCTGTGTCCCGGCCTCTTGACGTACTCCTAGCGAATGAAATCTTTCCTCTGTCTGGGTGAACCTTCTGAAGTAGAACGTGTTGAAATAAATGGCTTATGACATGTATAGTGTTGAAATAAACGTTTATTTTAACACTTCATAAGTCATAAGCCATTTATTTTAACACTTTTCACTTGAAGTGTTTAAATAATAGATTTTATACAGGGATGTGTCATCCACTCTGTTTAATGTAAAAGTGAATATGTAAATATATCCATCTATCTCATCTGGCCGGTTGCCATAGTTTCTGGAATAATCTGAAATTAAATTTTCTGCCCTTTCTTTTTTACTTGATAGGTAATTTTGTGATGCCTAACATGATTGGACATCCGTCCATTAATGGAGAAACGGTTAAATACATCTTTTTTTCGACACCTGAAGTGTCAGCAGAGACTAGAATCGACAGTGAGATGCCTTTATAACTGGGACAGCTTTTACTAGCAGGTGTCTCGATTTGTCCTTCTGTTTGTAGGCCTAACGGCAGCCTGTTTGCAGGTTACTTCTGACACGTTCACAAACATAACCTAGTGCAGTGCTGGGACACAGCTGTGTTAAAGAGGCGCTGCATACCGATACTGTCTTTTTGATGGACGGGAACGTGGGAAGCAGCTCTCTAATGTGGGAGCCGCAGACTGGGGAACCTAAGGTCTTACTGTTACTACCACAGGGCAGGATAAATAACCATTTTGAACACTAAAAGTAATGATTCCTGGGATCTTATGAGATTTAAATGAACTAACATATGTCAAAGCCTTAAAACATGTCAGCGGTTCAGTAAGAGATAGCTATTATCACTGCTGTTACTTTTAGCAGGAATTGACAAAAAAACTATAAATGTTTTGTTTAAAAAGTCTATGTCCAATATTCACATGTTTGTGTCTTTGTTTTTGCCAAATAATACAGACAAACTGCTATTTTTATAAGAGTAGGAAGAACCCAAATGTTGTATAGGGATTAAAAAACAAACCTTTTGTTTTGGAATGCCTTTGAATTTACAGAAAAGTTGAAAAGACAGTACACAGAATTTCCATACAAACCCCCCTCCCCCTTCACCCAACTTCTTTTATTTTTAATTACAAGGAGTATTTTAATTTAAGAACTTAACAACATAAAGTCTTGGGGTAGAAAGTGTTTATGCCAAAGTCTTCATTTTGGAGGCTAACAGAGTACTGAGAAATGAACAGAAAAAATCCTGTGACAGAACCAGGGAGAAGCCCAAGGAGGGCGTGGCCCAAAGGGGCGTGGCCCAAAGGGGAGAGGCCTGAAGGGCACCACTTAGGAAACTGAAGTTCTCACGGAGACGTGCTATTTTCCTGTGTATAAAACAGCTCCCTGGCCAATCTAGATCAGTTGATATAGTTAATTAAGATATGAAAGGGCAAACACGTGCTTTTGTTTTCCGGTACTAGAAAATCTTTTAAGGAATAATTAAAATCTGAGTAGTAAGAATGCTCCAGAAAGAATTCAAATACTGCCATTCATTTTTCCATTTGACATTTTTCAATGTCTATAAATGCTATTGATTTCAAATTCTAAATTATTTCACTTGTGAACACGCGTTGTAGAATTATTACAATGCTGTTTGTATGGGCTTGTAATTATTGATTGTGACATTATATTCTCCATAAACGTGCCATTGTGAGTGACTAAAGTTGCTAGCATTCTAGAGCGCTAGCCCTTTTTGGCGATCACAGATGTTTCTCTAGCTCACTTGGTACTAGATATGGGACATGTATTATTTTCCCCTGAAACTTTTTAATACTTTGCCATTTTTAAATTTTAGATTTCAAGGGTTGCCCTATAACGATTGAGCACTTAGGAAGTAAAACCTCTGGGAGACTTATGCCTTGTACTCTGGAGTTCACAAACAATGATCCTCGAGAGTGCAGACAGGCCGCTCTCCAGCCACTGCTGCGTGTGAGCCTGCCCGTCCCCACACCGCGTTCTCTCTGCCTCGGGTAAAACCGAGACCAGTGGTAGAAAAGGGGGTACGTGTGCCTGCCGGCTTTCCTTACACTCACTGCAGACACACTTTCTGAGAAACTCGTGTCATCTAATATGATCTCTGTCAGTAGCTTCTGCATGATTACAAGGAGTCTCTGAGCTCTGCTGAGAAAACATACATAGCCGTTTGGGCAAAGGTTACCAAGAACGTGTCCCCTCTCGAGGCTCGGAAGCCATGTTCGAGAAGTGGATTCTGCATATCTGCGACCCCCCAGCGCCCAGTGCCGAACGGCCCAGTGCTTTTTGGAATCATGCACAGTTTAAGCATTTGGATGATGAACCACTTATGGCAACAATGCAAATTGAATGAGCAGCTATGAATGAGGAAAAACATATGCATGATATTGCTGCTTCAACGTGTGCATTAGATGCCGCCTGGGCACCTGCCCACCAAGGCTGTCCTGCTAGCAGGCTGTCTCCCTTCACGGGGCAGCAGTCAGCTCGCTGCCATTTGGCGAGGGGTGGGATCACACAGGCTGGCACGCGCTGCACGCGCTGGTTCAGCCTGAATGTCCATGCCAGTCAACAGAGTAATGACCTCCATTTGACAAGAGCCTGAAATTTCATCGGAAAACATACATGACTGGAGAAGTAGCAAACAGAGAAAGGCGATTTCATTGCAAACCCATCACTTGACAGAAGCGATAAGCCAAATATTCTTTAAAGATTCAGCCGGGAAGAGAAGTTTATGATGACACGGTTTTAATAGGAACAGCACCCTGGAGTGCTTGCTCTCTTGTTTCGGAGAGGTAAAGATGTCCTCAAATAGCACTTTGGGCATAAAGTGCGGAAACAGAAACTCTCATTAGCTGTTAACCACATTTGTGATCAGTTGATGACACTTTGGAAATTTGGCTCTAGGGTCTTACTTAGTACAACAGTCAGCAGACAACCAACGGCCCGGGCGCTTGCTGGAGCCGCCTGGCTGCCCAGCGTGGTGCGCAGCGCGCCTGCCACGTTCGGGCTTGTGATTCAGATTAGCCCTGTCTTTTATTTGCATCATTCTTGAACTGCAGTGTCCTTAGTCTGAGCAATCAGGCAGCAGGTTTATCACACCGTGTGTGTGTGTACATTTATGATACGTGTGGCTTCTCGGAAGGCCTTGCCTTCAGGAACATTTCACGAAGACTGAGAACATCAGAGACCGGCCACCCCCCCGACTTCTCCGACAGCTCATCTGCTTCTCCAGGTTTACCTGTCATGGTGTGCCACAGAGATGGTCTTTTGTCCCCTCTGCCTCTGAAACGTAAGACTCCGTCTCACAGTGTTTCCATCTGCACGTGGGCAAGTGCCCTCCGATTTCACGAGCAAAGCCTGTGACCCCCGACCACTGGAAGATACCTTACAAGTGCGTCCAAGTGGGGGGCTCGCCTTTGAGACGCACTTTCTTGGTGGTTATATGTAATTACTTGTTTTTAATTTGTTTTGAATGAAGTATATTTTACATATGATACAAGGCACAGATATTCAGCTTTCCGCTAAGTCAGCTGTGGAAAGTGGATACATCTGTAGTCACTACAGCCTGAAACATGGTGAAGGTATTCCCTCACTCCCTGTATCCCAGCCTGAACTACTCCACAGATTGTTGTCGACTGTTCTTAAACTTTATGTCAGTGATAATACTTATTCACTCTCTCTTTTTCACACCCCTACCCCGTGTGTGTGTAAGTATACTTTGGGCTTGACTTATATTCAGGAAAATGTTTAGGATGGTGATGGGCGGAGACTTGACTCAAGGGGTGAACACATACAGTGTACAGATAGTGTGTTGTAGAGCTGCGCACCTGAAACCTGTGTAATTGTGTGAACTGGTGTCACCCCAATACATTCAATAAATGTATCCGTCTCTGTTGTTACCAGTATCAGTATACAAGTTCTTTTTTTAAAATATGGTTTTATTGATTTTTTTTAGAGAGAGAAGAAGAGAGAGAGAGAGAGAGAAACATTGATGTGAGGGAGAAACATCGATCAGCTGCCTCCTGCATGCCCCCCCCCCCCCCGCCACTGGGAATTGAGCCCACAACCCAGGCATGTGCCCTGACTGGGAATCAAACTCAGACCTCTCAGTCCATGGGAGGACACTCAATCCACTGAGCTACATCACCTGGGCTACATGTTCTTTTAATTGCTGACAGTTTTCATTACATTAATTGGCCACATTTCTTCTGATTGTTCATTATTAGTGTATAGGAATGCAACAGATTTCTGTATTTTAATTTTGTTTCCTGCTACATTACTGAATTATTTTATTCCATTAATTTTGAGTGGATACCTTAGGATTTTCTCTGTATATAATATGTCCTCTACAAATAATGACAGTCGTACTTCTTCCTTTCCTATTTGTATGCTTTTATTGCAGAGAAAGAAAAATACCGTATGGTTTTACTTACACGTGGAATCTAAAAAATAAACCAAATGAAAACAGACCCAGAGACCTCAGGGATGGTTACCAGAGGGAGAGCTGGTGGGGCTGGTGAAGGGAAGGGGAGTAGTCAGTGATACTGTAATAAATCTGCACGGTGACAGATGATGACTAGAATTAGTAGGATGATCACTTTGTTAGGTATAGAAGTGTCAAATCACCATATTGTACACCTAAAACTAATGTTACCAATAGAAGATTGTATACCAACTATAGTTAAGAAAATAAATCAAACAAAATACTCAGTAAAAAAATTAATTGACCATAATTTGTTTATCTTTTCTCTCACTGATGGGCATGGAGTTGAGTGGTTTCCGCTTGGGGTTATTATAAATCAGGTCCCTGTGTACATTCTTATATATACACTTTTGCAGTCTTGTTTTTATTTCTGCTGGAGGGAAGTCTAGGAATGAAATTGTTGAGTCATAAGACAGATGTATGTTTAATTTTTAAAGAAATGTTCAGACAGTTAGCCAAAGTGATTTCATCATTTTATCTTTCCTACATCTCCAGTGTCCTAAGCTTCTTGATTTTTAGCTGTTTTCTAAATGGGTGTAAAATATGTCCCACGGTGGTTTTGGTTTCCGTTTCCCCTACATGAAGCACCTTTTCGTGCTCCAGTTGTCCATTTGTATGTCTTCTTTCTTGAAATGTCTGCTCAACTTCTGTCCATTTTAACTGAGTTATTCATCTTGTAATTGATCTTTCATAGGAGTGCCTTACACATTTTAGGTAGGAGTTCTTTTTCAAATACATGTGTGTAAATATAATAATTTTCCTAGACTTTGGCTTCTTTATATATTTTTTGATAAAATTCAGTTCATCGATGTTTTTTAAATGTAGTTGTTTTTGATGTCCTTTCCAGGGACTCTAACTCAGGGTTACAAAGGTACTCTCCCATGTTTTTCCTGGATACTTTGTACTTTCAGGTTTACTTTGAGATCTTCAATCTACCTTGAACCTTAATCACTTTTTTATGAGGTGAGATAGCAGTCACGGTTGTGTTTTTTTCTTCTAATCAGTTGTCCCAGCACTTTTTGTTACAATGACATTTTTCCCCTCACTGACCTGACTTGATCAAAAGTCAACCGACCTTTTCTGTATGGAGCATCTCTTCTGTATTTGCATGCTGCTGTCTGGCACTGCGGATGGGTTGCAGTCCCCAGTGAGAGTGTCCTCGAATTCCATGTTCTTTCTCAGGATTGTTTGGGCTGTTCTAGATTGTTTGCATTTCCATATGAATTTTTAAATCAGTTTATCAGTTTCTTCAAAGAAGCCTTGCTGGAATTTTGATTTGAGTTTTGTTGAATCTATAGATGCATTTGGAGAGATTTAACATCTTAACAGCACTGACTCTTCCAGCCTACGAATGTAGTCTCTGTCTCTTGCCCTTAAGTCTCTTTGATTTTTCTCAGAAACATTTTGCGGTGTTCAGTGTCACGACCCAGCATGTCTTTCACAAATGTATTTCTATTTGCTGCTTTTTTGTGCTATTGAAATGGTATTTAAATTTTAATTACTGATTGCTTATTGTTAGTATATAGAAAAGGATAGGCATAGTGTATATAAAGCTAATGTTCTACCACTAAACACAATGTTAGCTAAGACTTTTCGTGGGCTGCCCTTTATCACGGGGGAGCATGAGCTCTTTCACTCCTATTTGCTGAGCATTTTAATTGTGGACTGATTTCGAATTTTTCTAAATGTACTTTCTGCACTCTTTTAAGAGGCTAACAGGTTTTTTTTCTCTTTTATTCTTTTATTTTATGTTAAGATGGAAAATTACATCAATAGATTTCCAGCTGTTGACACAACTTCACATTGGTAGGATAAACCCCATTTGATCATGGTGGCTTTCTCCCTTTTATTTTTATATATTGCTGAAGACAGTCTTCTTATATTTTATTAAAGATGCTAGGGTCTGTGTTAAAGAAAGATATTGGACTATATATTTTTTTCTTTTAGTACATCTCTCAATTTGGGGATCAGGATTCTGTGGGCCTCATCAAATGAGTGGGAATTTGTTCCCCCTTTTCTCTGCTCTAGTGTTTGTGAGAGATTGGTATCATTTCTTCCTTGAATCTGATAGAATGTGAAGTCACCTGGGTCTGCAGTTTGCTTGTGTTTTTGTTGTTTATGAATTTAGTTTTTGTAATAGTTATGGGGCTATTTTTTATTTTATTTTTGTCATCACCATTTATCCCCCAGTACCCTCCTTCACCTCTCCCGCCTCCCGCAAGCACCACATTGTTGGCCCTGTGAGTTCTTTCTCCTTTTTCTGTTTCATCCCATCTCTCCACCACCCCAACCCCACCCAGAGCCGTCAGCCTGCTCTCCAAGAGTCTGTCTCTCTTTGCTCTTAGTTTGGTGTGTTCATTAGATTCCACGTGTGAGGCAGACCTGTGGGACTTCTGTCTCTGGCTTTCTTCACTCAGCGCAACGCTGGGCTGTCTCAAAGGGTAAAGTGTTCTCATGTTTTATTTTGACTTTCTGTTTTTTGTTGTTGCTATTGGTTTGGGTTAGATGTGTTACTTGGAATTTGTCCACCTCCGTGGTTGAATTTATTGCATAAAGTTCTGCACAGTTTCCTCCTTGCACTTCTGTTGTCTGGGATCAGACCCTCTGCGCCCGCCTCCGCGCCGCCTGCTCGCCAGGGCCTCTTGTTGGATTCGCCTGGTTCTTTTTGCGTCCATTTGAAGTTCTCTTCCATTCCATGATTATCCAAATACCTACTGGCTTCCAGCCACCCACTCCAGGGGTGTTCTAGCTCCTGGTCCCCAACCTGACGCAGCGGAGGCGCCGGGCCACGCTGACGCGCCCAGGCGGGCGAGGTGACTGCGTGCCTGGAGCTCCGTGCCATCGCGGAGGACAGCTCGGGATCCCGGGCGCCGGCGAGGTCATCAGGGACCCTTCGTCTGCACAGCCGAGAAGCAGGGACGAGACTGCCAGCTGGGCCTCTGCTCCGCTGAAGGCGCTCAAGACAAGCTGAGATCTAAATGCCGTTATAGTTTTCCTTGTTAACGCTACTTTGAAAGTGTGTACCATTTTGTAAATAAAAACATACTTAAATATTTAAAAATAATCACAAGAATAACACCCTACTTGTTTTCTCTCACATGGAGGTTACTGAACAAATAGCTCAATAAGTACATTTTATAAATTCATAGATTCATGATTTTCATTCATACCAGCCAATTATAAAACCCTCCATTTTTGTTTCCAAAGAGAATACCTATGTTGTGGCATCTTCTGTGGGAACTAAACCAAGTTGGGAATAACAACAATGTCCTCATTTCAACAGTGCTTTGTTGCTGGGCTCTGTATGCTGGTCTGCACACTGGATTCCTTGCCCACTCTGGGTGTCCTCGCTGGCCATAGTGGACGTGTGCTTTCTGTACTGTTTCATTGAACTGCTCTGTTAGCCGGTAATTGTTTAAACATCATGCCACAGCACTATCCAAAGGAAAAGGTGAACTAATGGCATTTGCAAATGTCAGGGATTATCTTAACACTTTTATTATAGTTTATAAAAAAGCAGGTTCAGGGCATTTCATGGCAATTATTTCTACAGAAATTGGTTATTTAAATAAATTGCTAATTACCTGAAGATGACAGTATTGAAAATGCTGCTAATGAGCGGTTTAATAAATGAAGCCTGTGGTGGCCACCTACAGTCTGGGAACGGAGAGAACATGCAGACTCATTACGTCTCGGTCTCACATATGAATGCCATGTATTTTTCCCTCTAGTAACAGATTTAAAGACATTTCTTCATGCCTTTGAGTTCTGGACACTGTAGTTAGTTAAGTTTTTCAAAGATTATGGTTTTGTTCTAAATCAAATTTCACTGTGTGTTCATGATTACCTTTGTCCTATAATTCCTGGGTATAATTATCGTTATAATTTATCATTCAAACGGGGATATTTTAGAGTGAAAGAGGATGCTTTTTATAATTATGTCACGTAATTACAAATAAGCACAGGTTTAATAAACCAGGACTCTCGCACGCAAACTGGGTCGTAGAGTTCCAGTAATTACTAACTGCCATAGTTTTAATATAATTCCTAGCCAGTAACTAATAGAACACTAACAGTCTTGGTTTTATCATATAGGGACAACATATCTTCATTAGTTACAAAAATTAATGCCTCTCTCTAACTTGATTTTACAAACATTTGAAATAGGGAAGAAGTAGAGCATTGTGGGTAAGAGCGTGATATCAGGAGTCAGATCTGACTTGAAGCACTAAACCCACATTTTCGAACTGAGTGACCTTGAGGGTGAGATATTTATCTGCTGAGTCCCATTTACACATCTATATATATGGGGACAAAAACCTATAGTAATGTCATTGGGACAATGTATGCAAAAACACCTGGCAACTGGAAAACATTCAACAGAGAAGTCTCTGTATTGAATGTATTTAATACTAAAAATCTGTTGTTGTTTTTTTTAATTTTATTTTTGTTACAGATGTTTCTCCTTTTTTACCCCATTGACACCCTCCTCCCCATCCCCCCTGCCCTATCCCCAGCTTTGTTGTCCATGTCCATTGGTTATGCATACATGCATACAAGTTCTGTGGTTTATCTTTTCCCACCCCCCCACCACCCCTCTTCTCAGGGTTGTCAGTCTGTACCCTACTTCCATGTTTCTGGGTCTACCCTATTCCTCAGACTGTTATATTCATTATAGTCCACAAATAAGTGAGATCATGTGATATTTGTCTTTCTCTGCTTGGATTGTTTCGCTTAGGATAATACTTTCCAGGTCCCTCCATGTCGTCACAAAGGATAAGAGATCTTTCTTTCTTACAGCTGCATAGTACTCCATTGTGTATATGTACCACTGGTTTTTTATCCATTCGTCTACTGATGGACACTTGGGCTGTTTCCAGATCTTAGCTATTGTAAATAGTGCTGCTATGAACACGGGGGTACATATATTCTTCCTGATTGGTGTTTCAGGCTTCTTAGGGTATATTCCTAGAAGTGGGATCACTGGGTCAAATGGAAGTTCAATTTTTAATTTTTTGAGGTAACACCATATTGTTTTCCATAGTTTTAATGCATACTTGGTTCTTTTCTAAGTTAACTTCTTCACTGGTATCTGTTGGGAAACCAAGAAGCATGTAAAATTGCTCCTTAAACTACCACGACAATGTGTAGCATCCTCAAGGTTCGCACTGGAAGTGCTGGTCTAGCCCAGTGCTTCCTGTGGCACTAGTGCAGAGTCTCTGTGGCATCCCACCTCCCAGTCTCCCTTGGGGCGTCAGGGACAGGGACAGCCCAGGGTGGTTACTTCTGTTGCTGAATGTATAACAAATTAATAATAACAAAAATACCAACAGTATGTGCTTTACCATTGCTTCCTGTTATCTTTTGCAGAAAACACATGTTTGCCCTTTAATATGTGAAGACAACTATTGGAGTTACTTTTAGCCATTTTGTATACCCGCACCTTCTACACACAGACACAAATACACACATACATATCACTCTTTAAAATTTCAGAATCAATTTTATTGCAACCAAAACAATGGAATTACTGTATATAATAAACGATTACACACCCCCCCCCCACATACATATACACATTTTAAGTCATAAAGAAAAGTGTTTCTTTTGACAGCTAGTGTTAAAGAAGATGTTGCACACATTAGCAACATAACTCGTCCACGTGCCACACTTCCTGCGCCCCTCTTTTCTGCTACCTCGCGTGACCTCGACTGCTCCACGACGCCGTGTGCTGAAGCTCCACTGCTGGTTCTGCTGACCCTGATCCCAGGCGAATCCTTCCTAAGCTTATTTTATCTCTGGGTCCATTTAATTGTGTGTGTGTGTGTGTGGGGGGGTATTCTAAGCTTGTTAATATTTTACTTAAAATACTGGACACAAAGCTGAGTGTGCCCCTTTGAATGCACAGAAGGTGGAGTCCCTGCGCACCCCACGTGTACAGCTTCACTACGCAGAACCTGGTCATGCCTATTGTTCCTGTAGTGGGAGTTCTAGGACCATTATTAAATAAATAGTCACTTTTTACTGTGGAAGTAAATCATAAACACTTTTTTACCCAAAAGGTTGAAACAATAGGAAATACAGTTATCAAATTGAAGATTTCTCTTTAGCCTGTCCCCAGAGATAACTAGTAACAATTTAAAACTCAACATGCCATGTACTACATGCCCACATACTAAATGTTACGCCTCCTTTACTAACAGTGGAGCTGCATTGTGTATGTTTGTTAACACTGAATCCTGGAGACATTTGCAGGACACGGGGAAGGTTTCCTAGGCTAGCATACATGGATGCACTATGATTTATTTAGTAGTGTGACTACTGTGGACTCGACCGGTTGTTTTCACTGTGTTACTGTGAAAAACAACACTTCACGGACCATCTCTGTACATGTAACTCTGTGTGCATGTACAAATGGAACAGATTTCTCAAAGTGGAGTTTCTGGGTAAAAGGGCATGTACATTTAGAGACTGCAGTTGCATTATAAACTGAATATTTACCCCCACAGGTTGCTTTTATAGTCATAGATGCAAATTCAATGAAATGACAGGAATCACAAGACCTCCACATTGAACTTCCAGGAGATTAACACCCTTCAGTGCGAGTGTTCACCCCAGCTGTTCGGGTGACTGTTTTGCAGTCATTTCTGTGGAACAGCAGCCCATGTAGACAACGCCCAGCCGCCTGTGCCAAGGGCTTTCCAGACTGTGTCAGTTCATTGTCCCGAGTTGCTCTGATACTATTGTCCTTGATGTCACGTTGTCGCAAACAGGGAGCACTGATGTCTTGGGAGGGGAAGGAGCCCGCTCAAAGACACGCTGTGTAAAGTGACAGAGCCCACACCGAATAGAAGGGATGGTCTGTCCTTTGCTCTTAGTATGAAGCCCCAGGTGACTGACACTGGTTCCTGCGGCAGAGACAATGGGAAAGTGACCTTCTTCACCACGGCTGCATGGTCCTTTCTGAGTCACAGAGGCAAGGGGTTGGGTCCCCGTCGATCCCTTTTAAACTGTGTGACATCAAACAAGTTATTTGTTCAGCCTGAGCTGTCCTTCCCTCATGCACAAGGTACAGACGCCTTACCACCAGCGTCCCAGCAGCAGCTGAACGAGCCAGTGCGTCCCCACCCCGTCCTGGCACCGGCCACGCGCGGACAGTGCTCCAGCGCTCCCCGCTGCGGCAGCACGGAAACGTCTGCGCAAAGTGTGCAGGAGTGAGGACATTTTCCTAAGAACAGTTGCAGTTTTTCCAGTAAGCCCGAGCGGACGGCAGCGATCGCTTCTCTCCCGTGCCTCCGCCTCAGCTTTCGTATCTGCGTGGAGCCCTGATCCTTTCGTGCCCGGTTCTGAGCAAATTCCGCCAAGTTTCTCAGAGGACTTCAATCCATGTGTAAAGATGTATTTTTAAATAGCTGAGTTTCACATATTTGTAGTATATTAGGTTCATTAGCATGTTAAGCTTGCTTTAGTAAAGTATACATTTTTCATTGCTTGCTGTATCTGCATGTTATAAAAATCAAACTGCAGCTCCTAAATCCTTGACATTCTTAATTTGCTCATGTTTTCTTTCTTCTGGATGATGTTAAAACTATGAACAATTAGACAGTAGACAGCCAAAGTTCAATTTCTAATGAATTTGTTATCCACTTATTCATTATATTTTAATTAATGTAAGCAAGTTAAACTGTGTTTTCCTTCTGTATGCGCAGTGAGCACGTGTGAGTACTGTAGCCCAGTTTGTTTTAATGCTGGCGAGAGCTGTTCGCAGGAAGCTTACTGTGGCTGTAGGTCTGGCGATTCTTTGTGTCTCGGTGGCTGTCCTAGGAGTCAAATGATTAGGGGGAAAAACAGAATTAAACTCAATTATTCAAATTTCCAGTTGTCCCACATTAGCATATGTGTTGCACTCTCTTGCCCATTAACAGTTTATTTTCTCTGCGAGGACTTAGTCACGCTCTGCCTCCCTCTCACCGCGAACTGGGTCTCCGGCGTTGTCGTTAAAATCTGTGCGTGTTAGTTGAGAGCACGAACCTTTGGATTCTCACAGTCTTTTAAAAATATATATTGATGTTTGATGTTTGAGGTTTCACCTTCAGAGTCTGTTACTCTTCCCAAAAGTACGGCACGACCAGGGAAGGTGGCCGGAGAGGGGGAGGGCGGGGCGCGAGGCCCGGCGGGGCGCGAGGCCGGCGGCACCGGAGGGCGGCAGGGCCAGCGGCCCAGCTTTCGTCTCGTTTTTAAAACCGGTTTCATTGTGTCACTGAGCCCACAGCAACGCCGTGAGAGGCGCTGAGGAAGTGAACAAGGCAGGCTCCCTCAGCCCCTCGTGTGCGTGGTGTGGATGGTAACAGTGGACACCCACATGATATTCATGGACTTCATGCGTTAACTCACACAGTCCTCCCAACCGCTCTGCGCGGTCATTCTTAGAGTTTTATCATTTTGTAGATCCAAAACAGAGTCTCCATGAAATGAAGACATTTCATAGAATCACACAGCTCCAAGGCCGTGGGCAGGAATCCCAGCCTCTGTACCTGGCCCCGCGGTCAGGCTGATACGTTCAGGCTTAAATTGCCTTCTCTCTAGAATGCATGTTTTTTTTTACTCTCATCCGAGAACATTTTTTCTTCTTTTGGCAGTTATCTTCAGATAGAGTGGGAGGGACAGAGGAAGGAAGAGAGAGAGAGAGAGAAACATCAATGTGCGAGAGACACATCAAGTGGTTGCTACCATCACGACCCCAACTGGGGCCGGGGACAAACTGCAACCGAGGTACGTGCCCTTAGTGAGAACCGAACCCGGGACTCTCCGGTCCGCAGGCCGATGCTCCAACCACTGAGCCAAACTGGCCAGGGCTAGAATGCATGTTAATAGTATCTGCAAGATGTGTGATGTGTATGTGAATATGAATTTCTTCTGGAGTATCTGTACAGAATGAACAACTGGATTCATATTATTTACCTTGAAACAACCTCCTAGGATCCTTGGGCTGATATTTCAGGTACCTGTCCTGGGTGCGAATATGGTCAGGACACAGAGTAAGTCAACTGTGACAGTTCTTTCAACCTTTACCAATTCAGATACAATTATCTTTATTTTCATAAAAGGCATCGTACATAACAAATACTTTTTGGGGAGAAAGATGGACATATGGATGGATAAATGAGACCTAAGTAAGGGTCCTGATTCAGTCATTGTCTATTAATACTTACATATTAATATATAATACTATTGCTAATGGTAGCATTTTTTAAAGTACAGGCATACAGCATTGTGGTTAGACAATCATATACTATACAAAGTGTTCCCCATGATATTTCCAGTACCCACCTGGCACCGAACACAGTTTAAAATGTGGTGTGTTTTTGTTGTGTTTGGTTTGATAGAACGTGAATCGATCCCAAAATGTTCTGTAAAGTTTATCCAAGATCAATGAAGTCAACGCACTGATTTGCAGTGAGGGTGCACCACACGGCGGTCAGGACGAGACTGATCGCATCAAAGCTACATTGCAGTCTAGCTCACCAGCATTCCCACCAGGCCATTCAGCCCGTCAGAACCCATGGCAGCGATGTTGGAACCCAGAAATCTAGTCCACTTTTTGTTTGTTTGCTGGAAACCAGCTTGTTTCAGTTTGGGGATTTGGAACGCTCGGTTTTCATGGACGAGCCACACAGTGGGAACACAGAGAACCGAACATCCCATCAGGCTCACCTGGCCACCCAGGTGGACGAGGGCTGAATTCAAATTGCATGTTGACTGTGAGTTCATTTAAGATTATAGGATTCCAATGTCTTGATTTAAACCTTGTTGTTTTCTTAAGGGTGCAGTCCACATTCAATTCCCTGAGACTCTCAAACTGGCCTCTTCATCCCTAGTCTGTGGTCTGAAATCATTAGTTACTGTAGCAGGGACAGGTTTTGAAAATCCTCTTCTCAATAATTGTGATTCTGGAAATCTCTGCGCATTTTAATTAACATGTACAACTCTATAGGGTATTGATACATGTATCTTCTTTACATCGAACATTTCATTTTTATCCTGAACCTGTTATTTCTTCATTTCTGTTGTTTTTAAAACTAAGAAATTTCTATATAACAATTCAGAAAGATCCTTTCATACATGCTTAGTTTCCTCCCAGAAACCTTTCATGGTCGGTGGAAGTGATTTTTAAAACCAATTCCCCATGGGAAAAAAAATGCTGAAAACAGATTATAGTTCATATGAAATCAACTGAGTTAGAAGGAAAATCAAATGGAATTTATAATGGGAGTTAAAACTGCATTAAAAACAAAACAAACCCTGTGTACTATTACCCAGCAACAGAAGGACCCGCTTCTTTACTCATGAATTACATTTCCTCAGGAAATGTGACTACTCTTCGTTTTGAAAAAGATACCTTTATAGTCTGAAAGTTCTCATGTTCATTAGGTAGATTAGAAAGGCTTTAGGAAAGGAAGGAAAACATGAAATGAAAAGTGTCTTATTGACCTCACTGAACATCTTCGAACACAGGGCTTGTGGGGATCCTCACACCTGTGTGATAACGTTGCCCTTTGCACGGTGACGCCTTCCGAGCTGTGTCCTGGGACTCTGCCGCTCCACGTCCACTAAGATCGTGGGAATGTGTGGTCAGATTCCCGTGAGCCACTTTGAAATCTTATCCGTTAGTGTTAATAACAGCAGTTTTCTAACAGTGCAGTTAGAAATAAATTATTTATCTTCTTAGCTCAAATTTCTTTTACTCTCCAGGGCCAACTAAATATGAAAAAAAAAAAAATCTCAATATCCCTTTAGCACTTCAAAGTAACAGACATGTAAAGAAAAGATCAGTTTAGTGTCTACTGAACTTGTCGGTTATATTACAGAGACACTGTGTGTTTGTCTGCTAAAAGGTTTACATTACAGCCCTGGTTGGTGTGGCTCAGCAGTTAGAGCGTGGCCCATGGACCGAAGGGTTGCGGGTTGGATTCCTGGTCAAGGGCACGTACCTGGGTTGCAGGTTCGATCTCCAGCCACAGATGGGGTCATGCAGGAGGCAACCAATTGGTGTGCCTCTTTCATATTGATGTTTCTCTCTCTCTCCCATTGATATTTCTCTCTCTCTCCCCGTCCCTTCCTTCCTTCCACTCTATCTAAAAAATCAATGGATTGCGCCAGAGGAGCACTGGCGCACTGACCAAAGAGTCACGGGTTCAATTCCAGTCAAAGACATATACCACGGATGTGGTTCAGTCCCTGGCCCTGGTCAGGGTCGTGTAGGAGGCAACCAGTCAATGTGTCTCTCTCACATGGATGTCTCTCTCTCTCTTCCTCTCTCTCTTCCTCCCTCTTATTCTATCTGAAGATAAATGAAAAAATATTCTTCGGTGAGGATTGGAAAAAAAAAGGGTTACATTACAGATGCTCTTAAAAATCCTTTTCTTTAACTTTATTCTTATATATGTATAGGAATGTGTGTGTGTGTGTGTGTGCTTATGCACTCTCCTGCCCAACAGGTTAGCCCTCCTGATGGTTACAACATACAGACTAAGAAGTCACTGAGAAATATTTTGAAATAGAAACAGAATATTGATGGTCCATTTCAGAGTTCCCCTAATCAGTGCCTTTTGTTCTGAAGTGTCAGCATTTAACAGTCCTGACTAAGAAACGCTGACCTATGGAGGAAGCTCTCTGAAGGTGTGCAAGCAGCAAGGAGACAGGTCCACATTCTGGGCTTGAGCACAGAAGCATCCGGTACACCACGATCCATTTCACTGGAGTGGATCTGATTAGGAGAAGAATCTCATCCACTGACTTGCAGGAGAGTTCCCTGTGGCCTCGCGGTGTGCACTCCCGGGACACACGGGTGCTGGCGAGGGCGCGTGCACTCCCGGGACACACGGGTGCTGGCGAGGGCGCGTGCACTCCCAGGACACAGGGTGCTGGCGAGGGCGCGTGCACTCCCGGGACACAGGGTGCTGGCGAGGGCGCGTGCACTCCTGGGACACAGGGTGCTGGCGAGGGCGGGAAGGTGCCACCAGCTGCTTGTGTGTGGATTGCTTTCATTTGTTTTGTTTGTTTGAGGCAATCTCAGATTCTTGCACACACAGAACCATTTTGGTTCAGAAAAACACCACAGTCTTTGCAGCCCACACCAGAAATAAAAGTCACATCCCTGCATTCCGAACGCATTCATTTATCCCGGATGTTTAACCTGGGAGTCGAAGCAGCTGTAGTGCAGTTTATCCATTTAAAACAATCCAGTTTTTCGTCCGTCCAGAAGTTTTCCCTGCAATTAGGAAATAAAATGTTCGTAATGTCTCACTGAATAAAGTATAACACATTAAGCATACACTTTCTAATTACTGGATTCCTCTCAATTCTCTTTAACTTGGTGGAAACGTTCCCATGTATGAAGAAATGCGATTAGGCGTGCCGTGTGTTCCCAAGCCCTGGCGTACACGGAAGAAGCAGCGGGAATCTGCAGGTGCCCAGCACCCTGCTTGGCTCACAGTCCGCGTTCACACCGCGGCGCGTCCTCCGCGGAAACGCAGCGGGCTGTGTGTGCGACTGTTTCCTTCCCGGGTCCTGCTGCCCTCGTCCTTTGAACACAGGGTGCCTGCGTGCTCCACTCCTCTGCACGCCGGTCCGTCGCACTGCAGTCTGCAGCCTCTGCACACGAGGTTGCCCTCCCACGCGGGTAGCAGGTGTGCGTGCCTAGCGGCATCCGCGTTCCTCAACTCTGCACCTCCATTCACAGGCGGACACGCCTTGAATGTAGCGGTGTGTGCATGTGTGTGTTCACGTGTCCTGACAGACAAGGACACCTGAGCTTCGTCCAGTGCACGCGGCCATCACAGCATGATGGTCCAAGGCGGCCGGCCTGGGGCCAGCGTGCTGACCGTGGGTCTCCCTCCTCCCGCAGGCACAGCCGTCAGACCCATCGCCCTGCGAGCCGTGACGGCCATTGCCCGCGCTCTGCCCGGCTTTCCCATTTTGGCCACCGGGGGGATCGACTCGGCGGAGAGCGGCCTTCAGTTCCTGCACGGCGGCGCCTCGGTGCTCCAGGTAGGCTGTGGACAGGGGGGGTGGGGGGGTGGGGGGGTGGGGGGGGCCCTGTTCGCCCCGCTGGAAGTAGGGAACCGGCCTGAGCGCCCCTGCGCTGTGGGGGACTCGGCCTCGGGTGCTTGTCAGTGCGTGCATTCGCCTCCGCTTCAGAGTGAAGGGAAACCGGGTACCCAGTTCACGCTGCTCTCGGCGGGGCACAAGTAGAGCAAATGTGGGTACATCTTGATGAGAAATGAAGCGAAGTCACGGGAAGGCCGCGCGGAATCTGCGCGCTGAGGTCCAGAGGGGGTGCCCAGCCTCTGCCGCGAAGCAGGGCCGCTGCTCCGGAGCCTTCCAAGCAGAGAGATCAGTCGTTCCGCTTCGTCTGGTGCGAAGCCGAGGGGAGCGCTCATTCCTCCGCAAGGGTCGCGCTGGGCCGAGGGGAGCGCTCATTCCTCCGCAAGGGTCGTGCTGGGCCCCGGCACGTTGTCCTCCCATCAGCCGCCCCACACAACGGAAGTTCAGTCGCTGTTACTGCTCACACACTTGCTTTTAGAATGTCGTTCAGTCGAGGCCCGTGCGGCATTTGACACGTTGTGCCCTAAGCATTGCTGTGGGGCCAGGTGTGCAGATTGGGGTGATCTGACTGGACCCCGGGATAAACGTTTTCTTTTTTAATTATTATTTATTGATTTGTGAGAGAGGTACAGAGAGAGAAACATAGATATTCTGTTGCACTTATTTCTGCATTCGTTGGCTGCTCCTTGTATGTGCCCAGACTGGGGATCGAACCTGCAACCTTGGTGTAGCGGGACGATTTTCTAACCAACTGAACTACCCAGCCAGGGCTAAAACTCTTCACATGATGACTAGGTATTGGCATCTCAGAAAGCCCTGCATTGATAGGGCCTCTTACTATCTAGCAGCGGTGGTGACTGGGAGCAGAAGCAGAGGCGGTCACACCTCCTATACTCCCTGGCAAGAAAATGGAGAGCAAACATCTGTGTTGCCAATTTGACCCTCAGAGCTGACATCCTCTTCTGAACGGAAACCATCAAGTCCAGGAAGTGGGACAATGTTTCTTACTTGTTCCGGGAAAAGCTCTATCAACCCCGAAACCTAGACACACTTCACTAAAGAGAACAAAGAGAGTCCATTGCTGGGAAACCATAACTGGAAGAACAGCTAAAGGGATCTCCTTAAAAAGGACATGATTAAAGAAGGTGACTTGGGACCTCAGGAAGGAAGACGGGACCTGGAGCAGTGCCTGTCTGGGCTTGAATATCACCAAAATGTATTGTCATGAATACCGAGAACACATGAACTGGAGGGTGCAAGGCAGATGGACAGGGCCCCAGGAAGGATGCCTGCTCATTTCCAAACAGTGGGTGAACTTGGGCAAGTCACACCCAGGGGTGAAGATTGCTGACTATGCCACATGCTCATTCTAGCTGCTGCGACGTTCAGTCTTCCCTCACCTGCCCTTTGATTGACGTCCACTGGGGCATGGAGGATGGAAGCCGTGTGCCCAGGTCACATGACTAGCGCTAGACCCCGAACTCAGACCCAGAATTTCCCAGCCACGAAGCCAGTGCTCGCCCAGCGGGACACACTGCCTGCCCCTCCCAGAACCTCGGAGGCAGAAGGGTTGGCTACAGACGGGTGTGTTCCCTCCTACTCCAGGCTTACATGTTTAGTCTACAGTTTAAGTAAGGATTCGAAGAAGAGAAGAAATGTGAAAACAGAGAAATAAATCAACATGATGTATTCTGAGCACAGTTGTGCGCTCAGTGTGTGGACCACGACATACAAACACGTGTCCTCATAAAGCGTGCAGGGCAGTGATCACACAGACTGCAGTGCACGCCCAGGCTCGCCTTGGGTCGAGAAGCAGAGAACCACTCAGCTACCGGAGGGAAGTGAGGTGCATTTGTCATATCTGTACACACATGGAAACAAGAATGGCAAGGCTGATGGGAAGTTCTGCTTCTGGAGGGGGCCTTGTCTCCCTTTTGTGGGCCATGTAATTTCTCCCTCCAGGGAATCTGTATCTCTGTCCACTCTTTCTTTCCCCAAAGATCACCCCTTGTTCTTGCCTCCTCTGAACTTCTGCCTGCCGCCTGACCGTGGTCCAGCCCCATGGCAGTCTCTCGGCTCCCACTTCTACCTGAAATGCCTCCCTAGCTCAGCAAGCTCGGATCTCACAAAGAGGAACCCTGTTTGCCTCCACTTATCTCTTCATGCAAGATCCCATGATGAAACACGCTCACCCAGTGTACCCACTGCTTGGTGTGCAGCAGAAACACACAAAACATTTGTTGAGTGAATTTGTCAAATGAATGTGCTTGAGTTGTCATTGTTTTCGCAGATTGAAAGGGGTTAACAGGCCATGACCGGTGGTTGCACAGCCTGCCCCTTCAGCTCTGGCCAAGCCCGGCCCAGACTTTCCAGTGCTGTAAATATCAGCTCCCACAAGTTTGTTAAAAACAGAGAGTTCCAGACATAGGCTCTAACTGGTACAAAAATCACAGACTATGTATGAATTCTACTATTAGCTTGAGTCAGATTTTCATTCAGCCAGAATATATTTTAAACCAATTTTAGCTAGAATGTGAATTTAAATCAGTATTAAGATATACTTAGGACGGTTACAAGTGGGAAGACCTTTGAATTAGGAATTTTGGCCTGGCCTTTGAGTGAGATGGAGAATGTATAATATCTCCATCTCTCTTGCATTATAACTGAATTTTACTTTGTTCCACTCCCTGGTCCTGGGTTAATGTAACCTTTCATTTCTGTTCTTCTGGACTCTGAATATTATTAGAGAAATTCAAGTAACCCTGCCAACTGCGCTTACTCCAGATTCACTGTGCGATGTCAGCAGGGCCTTGGGTGCTAGTCAGCATTCGTTTGTATTCATCTTTTCAAAAAATGTTCCATCAGATTTCCTCTAGCAGTTAGTTCAGGGCTTCATGCTCCTCATGGCTCTGAATCTCTCCGTCCCACCGTCCTGTTCCTTCAGTTCCATCTGTTCACAGGCGCTCAGAGCCCAGTTGCACCCCGTCTCTGGTTCTATAATATTTCTCTTGATCAGCTCATTCACTCATATATCTGCAGGTAGAATACTCTCAAATCTTCCTTTCTACTTATTTTTACTCAGAAGAGAAGTATGTACTGACAGATTACATTTTCTATAAGACATGATGAGACAAAAATGTGTTTCGTACCAGGGTGAGGGGGCCGAGTCACTAGGAGGCAGAGAGAAAAAGGCATAGAGAGATAGTGATAGGAATAAATATTTTGATTCTGATTTTTCTTGATACATGAACTATGTAAACAGGTGAGTTCACTACTGAAATAAGGATTTATACTCAAAGTAATTTCAAATTCAGTTTTAAATGAATTTAATAACCACAGGGTTCTATGTGACTTTAGTGAAAGTACTGACATTTCCAAAATGGAAAGCTAAAATGTTTTTCATACGTTGGATAATAACATGTCTTTCTTGTTAATTAGTATGTGTCACAGAGAACCATTCATTCATTTATTCATTTAATAAATATTGATTAAGAATCTCCTACCTGCCTAGCACTGTTCTAGGAACTTGGAATTCTTCTGTGAATAGAATAGACAGAAATCCATTACCTTATGGTGCTTACATTCTAGTGAGAGGAGAGATATAATATAACTAAATAGGAAACGTATGTATATGAGCTGATATGTAAAATGATAAGAGCTGTGAAAAAAAAAAAAAGGTATAAAAAACTGAAGTTAGTGAATTGTGAATTTTTATTGTCCTAAAATACTTAGGTTACAACATCACCTGCAATATTTTTTTTTTTTTTTGGTTTTTTTGCTTATTGAGAGTTAAACCAATGTACAAAAATCATAAAATATTGTAGAGTACCTTGTGGTTAATAAAAAGAAACACCTTTTAGGGTATCACTTGCATTTTAATGGGCAAGTTTTTTGTTTTTGGATTCTTGATACCATTTCTAGGAATGTGGCATTTCTCAGTGGTCCTATTTATTTCTCATATCTTATTTTATATCTTGCTTTGACAAGGATGCTAACATTTAATAGTAAAATATACAGTAACTCTAACCTTAAAATGCTTTGGTGAATGTTGAATATAAAAGCTAAGGGGGTAGCTAGAGAGAAATTTGAGTATTCCAAAGCATGTTTCTAGCTCAACTTTGGAGTGAAAATAGCTCTTACTGCCCTGGCTGGTTTTGCTCAGTGGTTAGAGCGTCAGCCTGCGGACCAAAGAGTCATGGGTTCGATTCCGTGGACAAGGGCACGTACCTTGGTTGCAGTTTGTTCCTGACCCCTCTGGGGCCATGCAGGTGGCAACCAATCAATGTGTCTCTCTCACATCAATGCTTCTCTCTCCCTCCCACTTTGTCTGGAGATAAATGTAAAAATATCCTTGGGTGAGGATTAAAAAAAGAAAATAGCTATTACCACAGAACCAGAGGCAACACTGGCCAAGAAATAAGGTTCAGAACTGGTTGTGGGTTTGTGTTTTTGGGTAGCTGCTCTTATAACTTGGTCAGTCAACTCAACTGACTTCTGATTTATTTAAGTGAACCCAGTGACTTTGAAATGTGATTTCTCATCTTCCTTGGTAGGCTCTCATTGGTTAGAATATGCAAGTTGTGAAAAATTATTAGTAAATTTCAGATACTGAAATATGTAAATACCTCATTGTTAAATTATATTCTCAAACTCTTGAGGCATTAAAATCTTTTGGGGGCCACTCTGAAGAAAAGAAGTTTGCTTCTGGCTGCCAAGTCATTATTTATGAAGAGGACTATCAATAAACAACTTGAATGATTGCCCTTTAAAAAAAAAATCTCACCCAAGTATATGTTTGTTAATTTTAGAGAGAGGGGGAGGGAGAGAGTGAGACCTGTTGCCTCCTGTTGCACAGCCCACCTGGGGATCAGTCAAACCTGCAACCCAGGTGGGACCCCTATCTGGGAATCGAACCTCCAGTGTATGGGATGACACTCCAACCACCTGAGCCACCAACCAGGGCAATAATTTCCCTTTACAACATTTTGAAGAGAGGGCTTTAATAAATTAACACTGGCTTTTTTTTTTAACTTTTAGTTTTTCCTGTCAGTCCCAGACCGAGCCTTCCCAGTGAGTCCTCTGTCCCCTCCATCTGACTTAAGTCATAGTTGACAATTTCTGTTAATAAAAAATGAGTCAGGGATTTCCGTTCAACCAAAATCCAGACTGAGTCCGCTGCTGTCAGTGATGGGTTTCATCACAAAGTGCTCCCTGTCCTTATTGTGTGTGGACAAAGACTGTCACACTGCACCACCTTTTCCACTGAACGACTGGGCTTCTAGCATTTAATTTAACCCTGTTCCACTGCGACTCAGTCTCTCCAGGGCTGTGACCCCTCACATAGGAAGTCGTCTGTTCACTCGTGCAGTTGTGACCTACTGCACTTCCACTGAGATTGCGCGGGTGGGTTTTTATTCCACTTCTTTTGTGTGGGTTTGTCACTGAGGTTTGTAGGAAATCCTGAAACACAGCAGAAAGAATTAGCACGGTGGGTGTTTGCGGTGAAGGGGCGTGGTGACACGGTGGACCTGCACTCACCTTCCATAGCCAAATCCACTGTGAGGTGATCTGAGCTGCTCTGCGGGACCTCGTTCAAGCCAAGTGGATTTTAACGTGATCAGGAGAAGTATTATTTTATTAAAACGAGAGAAGGAAGTAGTGGGTGTAGATGTGTCGTCACGGTTCTCCCGTGGGGGTGCACAGGCAGGCCTCACAGCCCACCCATGCCCCCTCCCTCCTCAGGCCCACGAGCAAACCGACACCCATGGGCTTTTCTACCTCCATGGGATCGCGCTTGGTTTTCATCACCGGTTTTTATTCCCCAGGATTTAAATTCTCCCATCTTCTAGGACTACTGATAACCTCCATCCTCCTTGGTTAGCTGCCTTGCAAATAGTTTTACCATTCCCCAGGATGATGGCACCAAAAACCATCTCTGTGAACACAGATCCATCACTCTGGACAAAACATATCTTTGAGCACATGTTCTATTCATGGTAGAACATCATCGTCAACTTTCTATACAAAAGAGACATTATTAAATATTAATCCAGATATCCAACTAATACAAAGTCTTTCCACAACCATTCGGTTTTATCATGTGCTTAACACATTCGAATTCCCTCCAAGGGTTCAGATCAGAACACATGTTTGTGCCAGTCTAAGTATTTCTCTTACAAGAAAAAAAGTTCAGACCAGAAAAAGACCTTCCACAGTTGGTTCCTCATACGAGCTATGTCCCTACAAGATCCGATCCTAGCGTTCAGTTTTGTGCCCACAGTTCCGCTTGGTCTGTGCTGCCCCAGTTCCCCACCGCGTTTCTCAGCGGCATTTGTGGACTGGCACTGGATTGCTCTGTGACCGTAACGCTGTTCCTGGGGCAGGGGCACACTCCCCCTCATGCCCACTGCGTCCCTCTAACAGGACAAGGGGACTTGGGGAAGTGTTCCAGGCTGCTTTGAGACTGGCTCTTTTGATATTTCATGAATCTTCCTGTCTTGGAGCAGTAACTTCTCTTCGTAGTGACATGGCCACACTCAGAGCTTGTCCCCTGGCGCGGGCCTGTTTGCGGCCGTCCTCATGGCAGCATCACCCCGTGTTCACAGCAAACTGGACCCTCTGGAGCTGCTTTTTTCTGAAAAGTCATCATTTTGGTGGTGGTGCATCCTGATTTAACTCCATTTTAAAAAATTTTCTGTGGAGGTACTCCTGGTTTTCTTCTTAGTTCATTTATTATGGGGTAGATTTGCAAAGGTCTTATTTCTGACCATCTTCAGAGGTTAGAAAGTGCGATTTATTTCTCTGCTTTCTGATCTGGATGTTAGACGTGTCTAAGCTGAGGCGGCTTGGAGCGGGGCAAGGGCGGCGCCGCTGGGCGGTGGCTGTCGCAGGGCGAGGCTGCACCCGGTGTGCAGCTGGGCCCCGGGCACGCTCTGGAAGGCCTGGCTCTCTTGGACGGAGGGCAGACAGAAACCGAATAGTTCTGTCTTCGCCTCTGTAGCATTGTCTCAGACGGGCTTCTTGTTTTATCTTGAAATCCCATGTTCCCTTGTTCTTAATGCTTCCACTTGAGAAACCCTGTTATTGTTGCTGGCATTATTCAAAACCTCAGTTCCTTCCAGTCTTGAAGATTCCTGACTATTTGTGCTGCCCTTACATACCCAGAGATGGTGGGCTGCTGGGGGGTGGGGGGGCTTGAAATGAAGTCTACATTCTGTGCTGAACACCTGGACTCTTCACTTAATAGCTGGAAAAATGTGGCCTCATTATTTACCTGCTGTAACCTTGGTTTATCCAGCTGTAAAACGGAGTCCTCACACCTGTCTCACTGGGCTGTGCAGAGGGGGTGTCACAGTTCAGAGTCCCCGGGAGTCCTCTTCCCGCTCCTGCCACCGTCCCATCGGCCAGCAGGCTGGCTCGTCGGGGTCCAGCTCCAGGGTTGGCCGTCAAACGAGGAGCAGCTCTGATGGTCTCTGTCTCCAGTGACAAGCACCCTGAAGAAGGAGCGGCTCTGATGGTCTTTGTCTCCAGTGACAAGCACCCTGAAGAAGGAGCAGCTCTGATGGTCTCTGTCTCCAGTGACAAGCACCCTGAAGAAGGAGCAGCTCTGATGGTCTCTGTCTCCAGTGACAAGCACCCTGAAGAAGGAGCGGCTCTGATGGTCTCTGTCTCCAGTGACAAGCACCCTGAAGAAGGAGTGGCTCTGATGGTCTCTGTCTCCAGTGACAAGCACCTAGAAGAAGGAGCACCAGGTGTCGTTCTAGCCTCGCGCTGACAGTCACTGAAGGTGTCCCTGTTCCCTACGACCCGGCTTCCTGAGAACTGAACAAGCCAGCAGGGGACACACGTGCCTTTCTGCTGCCTCAGTGTGGCTTTGAGGCAAAGGACGAAAGAAATCACAGCGCCACAGCGAGGTTCTCACGGAACTCAGAGCGTTGTAGAAGACTTCTGCTGGAAGTGACCACTGTGTCTGCCATCGACAGGTGTGAGGAGTCGTAAAGGAAACTGCTGTCAGGATATCACTCCCGTCCAAGAGACTCGTGACTCGGAGCTCCGTCCCTTGTCACAAGTGACCCTAAGTCACGATTCAGACCACAGGCCAGGCCCGGTGACCTGGTCTAGACTAGGAGCAGGATCAGACTGGGTGTCGAAATACAAGCTGATGACCAGTCCTGCCAGGTGGGAGAATCCTCCTCAGTGAAGGGTTCGACGCAATGGGAGTGGGGGTTTTGTCCGAGCTTTGTGTGCGGATGTGCACAGATGTGGCTGGGTTTCTGCATCTCCCCTCAGACCTTCACTCTTTAAAACAAATTCCTCTCTGGAATGAACTGCAGGAGCCCGGGCCGGTTTGGCTCAGCAGTTAGAGCATTGGTCCGTGGACCAATGAGTCGTGGGTTCAATTCTGGTCAAGGGCATGGACCTCAGTTGCGGTTTGTCCCCGGCCCTGATTGAGTCGTGCAGGAGGCAACCAGTCAATGTGTTTCTCTCACATTCATGTTTCTCTTTGTCTCTCTCTCTCCCTCCCTACCACTCTATCTGATGATAAATTGAAAAATATCCTCGGGTGAGAAATTTTTTTAAAAAGTGTGCCGTAGGACAGAAAATCACATCCTCAAGTGCTTCCTAGGAAAACGCTTTTAGGGGAACTTTTGAATGTTTCGTTGCAGAGTGTTCACCAGACTGTGATTCTGGATAGAGGACCACCTGGATTTCTAAGTAAAAACGAAATCATCCAGGGGCTGGGCTCTCCAGAAACATGCATCTGCATATCATGTGTGTTTTATGGCATCAAAGTTATAGTTCAGGTTCTGAGGTAGAGATCTCCATTTTTACAGATTCCAATTATAAGTTAAAGTTTTTTTTCAACTGTGGGAAATTAAAAATGGAGACACTTAGAGAAAAATTCCAGTTGAAAGAAAAATGCATTACGGAAAGAGCAATAAAGCCTCCCAAATATGAAAGCAGAGTCGCTGTTCAGCAGCCTCTGTGACTCAGTGGCGGATCAGTGTGTGCAGTGAGTGCATTACCAGGAGAGCATTAATTTCCAGTTACTGCTGGTGATCTGATCCTCCGTGTGCAGTCTGTTGACACAGCGACCTTTGCTGGGAGATCTGTAGTCATTATTTTAAGTAGAGTGACAGCAAGGCAAAAGGAAAGTGTAAGTCACTTCCAGTGATAAGCGTCACACCCCACACAAAGTGGGAGCCTTTACACTGTGGCCCCAGTAGTCACGTAAGGGAGCGGACGGGGCCCGAGCAGGGCGTGTCTGCTGGGTGCAGGGTGTGTGCATGAGGGTGCCAAAGTGATGCCAGGGGACTACAAATGCCCAGATTAAGCATAAAAGAAAGGAGACCTTTTATAAACCTTTGTACTGCAAGGGAAGGTAGGAGAGACTTTGGTTCAAATTAGTGCATTGAACATGCAAGCTCCATCACCTGAGAGGTAGAATCTGATGTCCCCAAGCTACACATCCTTAAAGCAAAGGGGACCCCACTCTGTGACCATACCCAGTGTGGCAGGGGCCCGGGCAGCCTCGCCCAGGTCCATTGCACAAGCAGCGATGCCCACCCACAGGTTGAGGGACGCCTGGGAAAGGCATGTCCATGAGCACTCCCCACCAATGAGCAGGCCCCCGTTGTCGGGGCTGCAACCCCAGCTCTGCTGGTCACTGCCTTGGGGACGTGGGCTTTACTCGAATTGGGAACTGTTTATACTTCCCTTTTGTCTTCTGTAAAGTGGAGATGATGATAGTACCTACTTCATAGGATGGTGTGAGTGCAATGTCACTGCATGGAAAGCACTTCAGAGAATACCTGCGACAAAGTCCCCGTGGGTGTTCGCACTCATCAGAGAGTACCTGCGACAAAGTCCCCGTGGGTGTTCACACTCATCAGAGAGTACCTGCGACAAAGTCCCCGTGGGTGTTCACACTCATCAGAGAGTACCTGCGACAAAGTCCCCGTGGGTGTTCGCACTCATCAGAGAGTACCTGCGACAAAGTCCCCGTGGGTGTTCGCACTCATCAGAGAGTACCTGCGACAAAGTCCCCCGTGGGTGTTCGCACTCATCAGAGAGTACCTGCGACAAAGTCCCCCGTGGGTGTTCGCACATCATCAGAGAGTACCTGCGACAAAGTCCCCGTGGGTGTTCGCACTCATCAGAGAGTACCTGCGACAAAGTCCCCGTGGGTGTTCGCACTCATCAGAGAGTACCTGCGACAAAGTCACCGTGGGTGTTCGCACTCAATCAGAGAGTACCTGCGACAAAGTCCCCGTGGGTGTTCGCACTCATCAGAGAGTACCTGCGACAAAGTCCCCGTGGGTGTTCGCACTCATCAGAGAGTACCTGCGACAAAGTCCCCGTGGGTGTTCGCACTCATCAGAGAGTACCTGCGACAAAGTCCCCGTGGGTGTTCGCACTCATCAGAGAGTACCTGCGACAAAGTCCCCGTGGGTGTTCACACTCATCAGAGAGTACCTGCGACAAAGTCCCCGTGGGTGTTCGCACTCATCAGAGAGTACCTGCGACAAAGTCCCCGTGGGTGTTCGCACTCATCAGAGAGTACCTGCGACAAAGTCCCCGTGGGTGTTCACACTCATCAGAGAGTACCTGCGACAAAGTCCCCGTGGGTTGTTCACACTCATCAGAGAGTACCTGCGACAAAGTCCCCGTGGGTGTTCACACTCATCAGAGAGTACCTGCGACAAAGTCCCCGTGGGTGTTCACACTCATCAGAGAGTACCTGCGACAAAGTCCCCGTGGCTGTTCACACTCATCAGAGAGTACCTGCGACAAAGTCCCCGTGGCTGTTCACACTCATCAGAGAGTACCTGCGACAAAGTCCCCGTGGATGTTCACACTCATCAGGGAGTACCTGCGACAAAGTCCCCGTGGATGTTCACACTCATCAGAGAGTACCTGCGACAAAGTCCCGTTGATGTTCGCACTCATCAGAGAGTACCTGCGACAAAGTCCCCGTGGATGTTCACACTCATCAGAGAGTACCTGCGACAAAGTCCCCGTGGGTGTTCACACTCATCAGAGAGTACCTGCGACAAAGTCCCCGTGGGTGTTCACACTCATCAGAGAGTACCTGCGACAAAGTCCCGTTGATGTTCGCACTCATCAGAGAGTACCTGCGACAAAGTCCCCGTGGGTGTTCACACTCATCAGAGAGTACCTGCGACAAAGTCCCCGTGGGTGTTCACACTCATCAGAGAGTACCTGCGACAAAGTCCCCGTTGATGTTCGCACTCATCAGAGAGTACCTGCGACAAAGTCCCGTTGATGTTCGCACTCACGAGGGTGATCGTCACCACCCCTGCTAGTATCTTTGTGTATTAACCAAGAACTTTTAATCGGCTCTCTCCAGGTAGGCTAGACAGAAAACTGCCCTGGACCATCTGTCACAGGGATGGCAGGGAGAAAAGTGTCCACCATTCCCTCGGCCGTACGTCTGCCCTGGTGGAGGGTCATCCCCTGGACGTTACCTCCCCTGCGGCGTGGCCCGTGGCCCTCCAGCGGGGATGCCGTTCCCTTCTCCAGGCTCATTGCCAAGCAGGGACAGTCACCGAGACTGAGTTACCTCACAGCTCACCCAGTTAAAGCTGGGCAAAGTCTGCCTCGTGGCATAGAAACTCTCCCTCCATTTGTCTCCCTTCCATTGGCCTACTTCTTTGTTTTAATACTAGACAGAATATGTTCATGTTATTCCTATAACAGCGTAGAATTTTAGAAGTGGAGTATGTGCCGAAACAGTAAATTATATTCCTAGTGTCCTTGTTATCACTGCTCCTGACTATGGGCCATACACAGGTGCGTGCAGAGAGCATACACGTTTACAATAATCCTTTTACCCTACACCCTTCACTCCCAGAGTGAGACACAGGAGACGAAGAATCTGGGCTGGTCGCAAGTGACCCTGGCTTGCTGCTAGAGAATGAAATGGGTGTCCCAAGGCTTCCTGTGGCCGGGGGAAATTAGGACCGAAGTGACCTCCAGCTCGCAGCCCCGGGAACTGCTCTGGGATGCTGTTGGTGATGGTCTGTGAACACGGACACACGGGCACGCGGAGCAGCTTCAGAGTTATTGCTCAGAACGCGTCGGGCCTCGCTCCTCCTCAGAGCAGTGCGTTCAGGGGCATTGCAGGGAGTTGGGAAGGGGGAATGTCATCCTTTGGCTCGTTCTCCATCCATTCCTTGGCCAGAAGCAGCGATGGTTTATTAACCATCCAAGCGGTCAAGAAAGGGGAACGGAGACAAAGAAACAAATGGGATAAAGAAAGGGGAGAAGGTTAAGTAACTAAGATCTGAAAGCAGCTTTTCCAGGAAAACAACTTGTCTAAGCCAGTTTTCAATTGCTCTTCCATGGATAGGTGCATTTCATACATAAGTGAGAACCATGGCTTAAATCAATCAATTTAAGTCCCATTTCTGCTGACGTTGCCTGATAGGTCATTCTGGCCATGTGGGGGTCTTACCCATTCTAATTATATGTGAGACCTGTAGCTTGATTTTTATAGCACCCCAAATCCTAATGCCTGGACAATGTGATAAGTATGTCAGGCCAACGTCCTATAAAAAACTGATCATTAAGAGAATATAAACAGCTTTCCAGAGCCTAACTATAATCCACAACCAGGCTCTAAATTTACTATAACTGCAAATGATAACACTGTTGCAGTAGCTGATGCTTGCGTAAAATTTACTCTATGCCTGATATTTTTTTAAGCTAATAGTTACATTAATTCATTTACTCCTCCAGTACTCCCATGAGATTGTCTTACTATTTTCTCCATTCTGTAGACAAGAATGTCAGTGTATGGCATTGTTGGTGACAAAGCTATGATCTAAACTCAGATGACTGGGCCTAGTGTCTGTGATTTCAACCACCACGTCGGGTTGACATTTTTGCACATTAGAATATCTATCATCCGACGACAGACAGGAGAAAGTGCTGGTGGGGATGTGGAGAGGCCGGGCCCCTGCTGGACTGGCTGTGGGAAGACAAACTGGTGCGACTATTTTAGAAGACATTTGGCAGCTGCTTAGAAAGTTCAGCACACATTTACTGTACAGTCCAGAAGTGGCGTGCCCAGGTATCTACCGAGATAAGTAAAAGCATATATGGACAAAAAGACTTGTACACAGATGGAGAGAACAAGGTCGTGGCTGATACCCCCAAACTGGGGCACCACGGGTGGGCGGACAGGTGCAAGGTGCTGCGTCCGTACAACTGATCCGTATCCAGCAAGGAAACGCACTGACGCATCGCAGCCCAGCGTCTCGGGTGCGCAGCCCGGCACGCTGGGTGAAGGCGAGGGACGCACGGTGCTCTGAGTTATCCGGCTCCATTGGACTGAGCCGATCGGAAGTGGCGAATAGAAGGCAGGGAAAGAGCAGTGGTCGCCCGCAGCTTGGGGGGGGGGGGTCTACACAAGGCACAAGGGAACTTCCGGGTGAGGGGAATCTTTTAAACCTGAATTGCAGTGATGGTTATAAACTCTAAACTTAAAAATCACTGACATGCACTTAGACAAGATGCTGTATGGTATGGAATTATACCTTAGTAATGCTGTTTTTAAAAACCCACATACTTAGAAAACATAAGTGCTCTGTGTGACAATGATAATAAATAGAAGGGTTTTACATCTGGACTAAGGGTTCATAGGGAAACACCTGGAGGTGACCAGAGGGACCTCAGGCATGCTTAGGAAATATGTGGACAGATGGATATAGGTCCCCACCCCCACAACCAGAGTGTTTTCTTCCATTTCTTACAAGTGCACCACAGTGACTAGAAGAATTAGAAGTAGATCCATGGAAACAGCTCGTGGAGAGATGCTGAGAGAGAACGACTGGGTGGGTGTCTGGACGGGTGAGTGGAAACAGACAGCAAGCCGCTGGGTGCTGAATAGTTCAGAGGCGCACGTCAGCTGGACCTTAGCATCCTCAGGGACATGTTCTTGAAGCTGAGTTGTAGAAGGCCATGAATTTTAGAGGAAAAAATAAATATAATTTGCATCAAATGTACATTATTGAAGAAAGTAAATACAAGGTCTCAAAAACATTTCCTTGAAAGAAATAACAATCCTGGATTTATTAGCCTTTATAAACATGCTCATCCATGTATTTCCCTAACTCTTCCTCTGCTAATATTCAGGAAATATTGCTTCTGTATCACATTGAGTGGTCAGATCTCCTGCCCGTTTATTGCTTTTGTGACTCCTGGGTCCTCCACAACTTTTCCATGAGTGTCTCCCGACTTGAAGCACAGCCCCTGTCAGGCACCCCCCCCCCCCATATCAGGGAGGAACCAGTGGTTGCTGTTGGCCTCCTGTTTCATCTGACAGAGCCAAACCAAGGACCTAAAAATTGGGGGCATGCAAATATAAACCCTCATTATCCCCAAATCAATTATGCCGTGTTTGTAAGACTAAAGAAGGTAATATGTTTAAGGATCTGACTGTATCAAACCTGTGTGTCAGAAAGCTGGCTTAATCCCACAATGATAGACATGTCGGATATTATAATATTTAGCATATTTCCTCTTGTGGAAAATGATAGGATTTCTGTTGTCATGCTTTAAGGGCATGAGCCATAATCTCATTATCATCTCCGTAAATCAATCTTCACATCCTGGATATTAACTCCATCCTAAGGACACCAGATGCAGTCATGTGGATGAAGGGAGAGCACGTCCCATGAGTCACCATTGGCCTGAGGAGAGTGATGCTACAGATCTCAGCCACTGGTGAACTCAGCGTGGCCAGACACAGTGGGTGCCAGGCCTGGCCGTGGATTAAGAACAGTATGGCATACTCACAGGGCCTGATGTTTCCAAAACACTCAAACTAATGTGAGTAATCTAGAGAGCGTTAAAAATACTAAGTCAGTTCTATGGCATAGTAGAGCATTATTATAGTGCGGTAATTTCCCTTATACCAGTTTCAGGATATAAGCAATAGTTTAACTTACAGTGTGGCATGGTATAGACAATACTGAAATGAAAAAACATAAAGTGCACTTACCTGCATGTACCTTATTTATCTTCTCTTTCATTCCTATTCCTATTCTAATTCAGTTATTTTAGGCCAAGAGCAGGTTGATTTGTGGGGACAGGATGGCAGTTGGATTTGTTTGGTTCATGCTGGCACAGGGCGGCCACTGAAACTGTCACCTCTCTGCACGTTCTCGTCTAAGTTCACTGTGTGTGATAAGGACCCGTGTACAACATGAGTGTGGCCATTTCAGTGCCGGGGCGTGATGCAGTAACGAATCTTAGACATTAATCAACGTGGAAAGAAAACGCACGTGAAGATATACAATTAGGAACTGGAATCATTCTTACCTGTGAGCGAGCCCCACGGGGCTCACCTGGACCGAGAAGCCGCTCGGCCCTCCCAGCAGCTGTCTGAGGAAGTTCCCTCCGACAGACACGAAACAAACAGCGCAGCCGGGCTCTGTGGGCAGCTGTTCGACAGAAGATTGGAAAAGAAGCCAGGGGACTGGTTCACAGGGTGGCATCTGTGGGACAAAAGGATAAATGAATAAGTGGGTTATTTTTTAGTAATAAAGACATTTTTTTTTTGAGGAAATGATTTTTTAAAATTTCTTTCTTATAGTCAAAATCCAAAACGGTCTCTTGAGCACTCCCAGCTGCATCCCAGCGGAGAGAAGACTGGGCGAGGTCGTGGGCCATGTGTTAAGGGAGGCAACTTATTTTAAACGTCAGTATCTGTTCAACTACGTTTGATTATTTACTTTGAACTATTCAAAGTGGACGAAGTTCTGAACTTTAAAGTATGGACCTGAAATAATTAAAGATACAGAAAAAAAATCTTGTTTTCTTTTATTATTATTAATTTTATTTTAGTATTAAATGTATTGGGGTGACTGGTTAATAGGATCGTGCAGGTTTCAGGTGTAGATGTCTATGTTACAAGGTCTGTATATTGCACTGTGTGCCCACCACCTAAAATCAAATCCTCTTCTGTCACCGTGTATCAGGCCCCCTTCACCCCCACATTCCCACTCCCAAGAAAGAATTTTTTATAATGAAAATATTGGTCCTGATCCCAGGAGATGACCGGGCTGACCTGGATATGCATCTGATACAGAAACTGAAAATTAAATAAGAGAATCCGGGCACAAAACGTAGAGACATTTCTCTTAGTGTCTCCCAGCTTTCTTTGATCTGTCCTTTGGAGCTAGCATCTAGACTGCTGTGTAGGAATACTTTAGTCTACATACGCATGTGAAAATTATAGTTCAGAGCACTGCACACATTAGACATCTTCCTGCGAGTTCAGTCATTGCTAAACGACGTCTTTATGGAATTCTGAATTGCATATCACTTCAGTTGTTATTAGAAGGGACTACCAGGAGACAAAGGGTCCAATGACAGCTTCCGCCGAGGTTCAGGTCCAGAGACGGGGAACGTCCGACAAGCAGTACCCCGTATGTGGGTCCTTTCCAGTGTGACGGTGCCATGCTCTGGGTGCCAGGCAATGCTGAAGCAGTGAGCGTCCCCTGGCACCCTGGAAGGGCACCAGCAGACCCAAAGAAAGCCAAATAATAATGCAAAAAGTTAACAGCTGATGGTGCAGTGGGAAGGATGATCTAAGTGCCATCGAAGTTGAGATAAAGAATCATATTGTGTGTTGGCATGAACTCTGAATTATGATATAGTCGCATAATTAGAAAAAGAGAAAAATGTGCTATTGGCTGGGAATGACAGAGAATTGTGCTTGTCACTGAATGCTGTTACTATGACATCTTTGCCTTGCTTCATTGGTTCATTCATTCATTCAACACATAATGTGCCAACCACTGATCTTTCTGTGCTAAGCCTTCAGTGTACAGCAATGAACAAAACAGATACAGTCCCTGCCCTTTTACTATCTCTGAAAGATGTTGAATGAAGTTCAAATAGTAATACCTGCCACACATGAATTTTGGACACTGAAGGAGATACTCACATATATTTTTATTTGCTATAATCCTCACAAGAATTTGGTTGTAGATGTATAGATAGACATATACGTATGTCTATATATGTGTATTTTTATAAATTATGTATAATATAAAATATAGTTATAATATCTAATATATGTTATGTATTATATTACATAATGTTATATATATGTGTCTATGTATATAATATGTACAATTGGCCCTTGAACAACATAGGTTTGAACTGCACAGGTCCACTTATATGTGGATTATGTGGATTGTTTTTTCGATAAATACAGTAGTACATGTATTTTCTCTTCCTACGATTTTCTTAATAACTTTTTTCTCTAGCTTAATTGTAAGAGAACAGTGTGTAATACATATAACATATAAACTGTGTATTAGTTGATGGTTTCTGTTATCAGTGTCCACAAATATTGAACTGTGAGTGATTGACGTTAAGGGGTGGACAGTGTTATCTGAGATGCTATTTTCATGTAGACAATGTTTTACTCATTGTGGGCAAATAGTCCTCTTTTCTCAGAATTTTAAATGTCTGCCTATATTATTGAATAACAGAGGTCCAGAAAAAAACATCCATGGGTTAATTTCCCATTTAGACTTTTCTTCTCTAGGCATTGTGACTTCTTCTTCTGTGATCCAAACCCCACATGGTATTTTAAGAAATGATATTGTAAGTCAAGTTACCCCATCTGCATTGACTCTTAACAAACAGAACCTGCCCACGATGATGGATTGCAGCCCTCTGACAGCTGTGGGCTACATCCGCCGTCTCTCCCTCACGTTCTTCCTGGCTCGCATACTTCGTCCCCAGCCCCTCATAAAAGGCAGAGAGCTGTGTCTCCGTGTGGGTCTTTGAAATAGTCATGTCCTGTTCAGGTCGTTACTGCGATCTGGGTCCAGCCATCTTTGGAAAGGAGAGATACCGAAGGGGGCAGAGCAGCCCGGCCTGCAGGGCACAGCCTTTAAGGACTGCATCCGGCCGTCGGGGCTGCGTCATCGACAGAGAGCAATGATGTAACCGCACACACTGTTCCAAGGAACAGGCACGTGGCAGCTGTAGCCTGTGCTGCCTTTGAGCAGACACCCGGAGAACTGGTTCTATTCTGGCGGCAAGATGGGTCTGGACCCCAGTACAAAACACCTTAGAAACACTGTATTCTCTTCTGTCTCCGGCTGGACATGGGTTCAGAAACGAATCCGATAGAGAATGACCACAGGTCGACCTTGAACAACAGCTTTTCCAGCTGCACAGGATTCCTTCCTGATTAGGAGAAAGGGGTAGTGCAGGGACTCGTGTCAGGGGGTGAGTAATGAGACGGACAATGAAACACGTGATGACGAAACAAGCTAAGTGCCTCCTTACCTTTAGGTTTTATCAATGGCTAGCGGTTAAAGGGCAACCTTGAGAAAAGATTTAATAAGCAGAACAGCTTTTCCATTGGGCTTTTTCTGAGCGGACCCTCTGAAAGACAGTGTCTGTGGGGCTGTTTGTATCCCCCTCCCAATCTAATCTGCTGTGGTCAGAACATAGACAACCAGACTCAAAGCCAAATCTCTTACTAGAGTGGCATTTGGGCAGTTTTATAGCAAAGCTGAAACAAACCCTTCCTTTTGGGGAAAACAGGACGGTATTCTGCTGAATGCTAGGATTTTATCACTTTAGGGCGGGGGAAGCTGCTTGAGAGGCCGAAGAGTGAGACAGCCTTTGAGATCTCGGAAGGGGCCGAAATCGGCACAGTTCCTCAGTCTCAGAGCAGACGGGGGCTACTCAGAAACGCCCCTGGGGTTTCTCCGTGCGCTCCGCTGCGTGGCTGCTAGCTTCACACACAGGACCTCCCGCGGGGATGCGGCACCTCTTCCACAAGCGAAAGCGGATGTGCTTGGACAGCTGAGCTCTGTGGTTTGACGTGGACATACAAATGCATCCCCGTCGGGCTCCTGGGGGCTGTCTTTCCACCTGTAGCTTTATAAATTTATAACTCGGGTGTTTTATTCATGAATTCTGCTGAGCAGCGCCATGTTTATGGAGGACCCCAAACTCATAGGGGGATGCTGTTCTTCTGAATGATTCCTTTAACAATGTGTGTTGTACACCAGTTTCAACAGTAGCATGTTGTTCTACACGTCTGCTTGTCAGCCCTGGACAGACCGTCTGTGAGGAACGACTGACTCCCAGACTTCAGGAGCTGATGGTAGCCATGGGTGTGGACACACGGGGCTGGAAACTACTTTTCTCTCAGCACCAGCAAAGGCCTGTTTCCTGGTTTTAGTAGTCAGCCTCCCAGTGGCCATACAATTATTAAGATTTTTTTTTTAATCTGTGGATTTCTGCCACTATTTATTCATTAAGTAAATTTGAAATCATTTTGCAATAATGTGCTTCTTATGAAAATTACAACTATGTGCTTATTTAGCTATGTAAGATTTGTCAAATTTAGGATTTTGAAATGCGTGGCAGGAAGAGAGCAGAGTCAGCAGGTCAGGTCCGAGCGTAGTGCCTGCCACCGCAGCCTTTGGTGTTGGAGCACAGGGTCCCGTGCCCCACGCCCTCAGAGCATGCCCTCCCTCCCTGCGCTGGTGTGTGGGCTGAGGACGAGGACCCTGTGAGCCCTGAGCCGGTGAGCCCAGACCGCACCCGGGGTCTGAGTGACCGCGACAGGCTGTCTAACCTGCCACAGCTCTGACCTGTGGAACAGGCAGGTCGGAAACACGCAAAGGCCTCTCTCCTATGTCACCTGCTCTGACGGCTGGAAATCACTGGGTAAGGGTCCCTGACTCTGTCAGCTGCTTTGCCAACTAGACAGCGTTCGGAAGATACTGCAGACGTTATTGGTTAGACAGTTTAACCCTTTATCAAAATAGATTAGTAAGGGCAGAGCATAGGCTCACTTTTCTGGGAAATCTTTGCGAATTGGATAGACAGTCCTCTTTCTCAGTGTTTCATCCGTGGCCTGTGTCGGGGGAGAAGAGTGGAATGTGGGCCAGCCACATGAGACTCTGTCAGAAGGGTGCTTTGGAAGGTGACAAGTATAGCGGAGAATTTCCACTTCTGGTTAGATGCAGATCCTCTCCAAACATCCTCTGACTAATGGATCTCAGGAACTTCAGGACAACTCTGGGCGTAAGCTGTAAACATAATTTTACGTACATAGAGCCTGGTGGCGCACTTCTAGGACCTGGAGTGTCACCTGTCCACCTGCGCAACTGGGACGGTTTCCTCCCCTCCGCCTGCCTCGGTGCCCGCCCTGAACCCCAGCGCGGCCGGCGGGATCGGACGGAGAAACAGCTCAAGAAGGAACAGTACTCTCTCCTGCCTAACCGGGGTTTACTCTGAGTGTTGAAGAAGCAATGCGTGTGAAGGGTATTTTTATAATGCAAATCGCCATAAACAGGAAATTTACGATCAATGTGGTTAGTCGCATTTCACGAGAAAGAACGCGGAAGGCGCAGCACCCGCGCCCCCCCCCCCGCAGCAGCTGTGCGTGGGCCACAGCCTTGGCGTCGAGGTGCCCGCGCCCACAGTGAGCACCCGGGGCGCTGGGCACGCGGGGCCCACCGCCCACCGGCCGCCCAGCGCCCTGCTCAGACAGCTGGCTGTCTCCCCGCGCTTCGGAAACAGTTAGGGTGGCAATGATCCTTGTAGTGGTGCCTGACGTCCTGCTGTGAGGAAGGTAAACCAGCCTTCGCCATAAAGAACTTACAAATTATACTAAGTAAATATGTTAACAGCTATTAAGAATCCTAATCAGGGCTGTTAAACAAACAATTAAGAGATGTCATATAAAACGCACCCATTTAGGAACAGCAAAAACGCGTCTGGAATATTTAAGAGCCTGCACCTTTGAGAGAGTCAGGGGTGGGAACCAGGCCCCTCTGAGCAAACTCCTTGTCTGAGCCTGGATCCTGTGGTCAGAGCCCTCCTCCCAGGGGCGGGCTTGCACCCTACGGTTTATTTTGGGTCTCATCTCTGTGTAATCAGAAAACTACTCCTGTTTCTGCTGATGTGACTTGTTATTATGAGTAGTTCTTCTTTAAAGGGCTGTGGAGATGCTGCAAGAATCCAGTAATAAAATGAAGAAGGAATGTACTTTGCAGACCGCACCTCAGGTTAGGAAGAGATTCCTCCCCACAGGTGCTCGCGGCCTTGCTTTTCCACGTGTGGTCCAGCAGCCTCCCCGCCCCTGGACCCTGTTGCTCCAAACCCACAGATTCTGCGTCTGCATTTCAGTAGGCTCCTCTGGTCATTCATGTGGATGCTAACATTTTAGAAGGAGATACCGGTGTGCGAGTCCCTGCCACCAGAAATTCCATCAGGAAAATGAATGTGTAAGTGAATCAATGGAAATTAAAATCAATGAATGGAAAGTAAAAATCAAATTGCTCACGTTGAAAAGGTGGAGAAATGGCCCTGGCCAGTTTGGCTCAGTGGTTGGAGCGTCAGCCTGTGGACCAGAGTCCTGGGTTTGGTTTCCGCTAGGGGCATGTACCAAAAAAAAAGGAAAGGAAAGAAAAGGTGGAGAAATGGTGTGACCTTTGCCTTGTGACTAAGCATCCCTGAAGTGGCACCCCCAGCACCCTCCTCTGACGGTGGCTTCCAGAGCGCAGCGCGTTGTCCAACCACACTCTGTGACATCCGCTAGTCTTGTCTCCTCTTAGGGTTCATGTCCCTATGCATACTCAGCATGGCTCCCACTTATGTGGAGCAGAGACGTCGTGGAATAAAGAACATGCAGGAGGGTGTGGAGAGCCCCCTCTTCCTAGCCATGGGTCCCACCATGCTCTTCCATAGTTGGGGTGCACCCAGCCTAGCTTCCGGGGATGTCAGCGCCGCTCGGCTGGGTCTGCTATGTACATATTCTGTCTCTTTTGTGCATCTCACTGAACAAAATCAGAGATGAGAGAACTTAAACCTGACTATTTAGCCACTGCCAAGCATGTAGAGACCTTTAAACGACCGGTTTTATAGCATGAGCATCCCATGAAGGACAGGACGTGATGATGTGGTTTTAAAATCCGAGGTTTTACGTTTGTGGTGGGCGCACTGTTTTAAGGTGATAGAAGTTTTCCCGTAGCATGTGCTACCACAAAGCGAACCTCCCAGCGAGCAAAGCGCGCCAAGGAAAGTGTCTGTTGACTTATCCAGTTAAAAAAAAAAATCCTGTGGAAAAAATTATAATGATGTTCTTTATAATTATTCTTGGAAAAAATCAACTCTAAGAAAGTTACAGCAGGCCTAATTAATGTTCAAATTGTTCCTCCTAAGAAGCAGGTTTTTCACATAAATGAGCTTCATAGAAAACATTCCTGTCTGCGTTTAGTGGCGATGCAGTGTTCTTTCGGACATTGCAGTAACATCAAGCACTGCAGATAGGAAATGGGAGGGTTTTGTTTCTGCTTTTTCACTTGTTTTATTGTTGTTTTTCTCATGCTGTGCAAGTAAGGAGGCAAATCAAATTGGAGAACATTGACAATTTTCATCTGGCAGTGTGGCTTTTTCAAAACAAAGGTTATATTTGGGTTGAAGATCATTTGACCATTTAAAAAAAACAAAACAAAAAAAAAACCATGAATTTGGTTCACGGAATGGTTGAAGGCAAAGAGAACTGTAGCACATGAAAACCGTTTTCCTCTGCCGCTGTGCATGCCTTAGCACAGGAGGTGAGTGTGCTCCTAACCAGGTGGCCGGGCAGTCATTTAACCTCCATGACTCAGTTTCCTCCTCTCTAACAATTAGGGCTAAAAATTAAACCTGCCTGTTAGGTTTACTTGAGGACTAAATGAGCTAATACATTAAAGCATGTTTAGCAGGATGCCCGATAGTAAGAGCCCACATCATGTTAGATATTGAATTATTTTTAGCGCGCCATCACCCACCCAGTTTTGACAGAAATATAACACACACAAGTCATTCTGTCCTATTCTGAATGTCAAGTGGCCCCATGGCCCCGTGGCCCCAACACAGAGCAAGTCCCTCCAGTGCCCACATCTTTCCTCTTCCTTTACTGGAGCCAAACTTCACGTAAGAACTGCCTGACCCCAAGTCTCCAGGTCCCCAACCTGCACCCATCCCTCACCCACCCTGCATGGCTTCTGCACTGCTGAGGGCGTGTGCCCAATGGTGGCAACTGTGGTTGGTGTCTCCTGATCGCCAACCCCGGTCACTCCAGCTCTGAGGCCATCGGTCTTCACGCAGCCTGGACATCTTCCCAGAGGTCACCTTGGGTCCCTCCTGCTCCGTGTCTTCTAGTCTCCGTAGCCTCCCATCCAGACGCTGGTGCTCCCAGACCCCGCCCGGCCTCCGATTCACGCCTGGCACGGAGTCACTGCCAGCCCTTGCTGAGAACTCCGGGCAGTGTTTCCTGCCCTCTCCCTCCTTCCCGAGCCCCGTGCTGGCACCGGGTGTGCTCAGTGAACTCCCTCACCCACCAGTGGAGGTCGTGTGCTGGGCTGCCAGGTTATAATACAAGGCATTCATTAAAGATCCAGGGGGCTCTGAGCGACCTTAGACCGAATCTCTTTTATTTCCTGTTTTCAGGTATTTTCTCATTTTCATTCACATCTGACGAGTTTTCTGTCGGCTGCCATGGCCAGGCGCCAGGTGTATGTATGCTAAGAATTTAACAGCTCAAAATGGGGTAGAAATGAGTGTTGCGTAGCCTATTTGGAGGGTTGCTTCTTGGATTGATCTGCAGTATAGGTGAGGAGAGGTGTTACGTCCTATCCTGTAGGTTTTGAATTTGAAGTGATGGTGGGTCAAAAGTGAGTCTCGGGAGCCCACGGTGTCGGAAGGAGGAGATGCTCTGAAATAACTGGCCCCCGAGTGTTTTCCAAACCCAGTAAATCCAAGCTGTCACTTTAATTCTAACACAGACCAACAAGTATATTTTTATTAGAAGAATCCTAATAAGATTCTATCTTCCTTATCTCCAGAATGTTTTCATCTCTATTTTCTGACATAATTACTCAAATTAAAGTATCCCTTCTGAATTATTCACTTATTCAACACATGTCTATTGAGAGTCAGAATCAGGGACAGTGTGCTAGTCCCTGGGATAGCACGGTGACCAAGATAAGAGCATGGTCTTCCCCCCTGAAGTTTCCATCGGCTTGAGGAGTGACCTGTCAAATAATTGTGCAATAATTATCTACCGAAGGTGTGTGAGTGTAAGAAAGCCTTAACGAACAGAATACAAGAGCGAAATGGGAACAGACTCATGGATACAGAGCACAGACGGGGGGGGGGGGGGGGGGGGGGGGGGCTGGCTGCTGGGTGCAAAGTGCAGGGACTGGGAAGTCAGACCGGTAGTGGACAGTCACAGAGGCGTAGCTCGCAGCCTAGAGAACATGGCCAGGAAGGTCGCAAGAACCAGGTGAAGCCAGTGGGTTCTGGAAGCTGCAGGGAGGGGGCACTCTGTGAGTACCTGCTGGTCTCACCATGGTGCTATAATCTGAAACTAAGACAGAAGAATATTGAATGCCAATTGTAATTAAAAAATAAAAATATATAAATACAGTTTTAAAAAGGAAAGCCTTAACTACTCTGGGCTCCCAGAGGCCTCGCTGAAGAAGTGCATGTCCGGGAGACCCAAGAGGGCTGGGGGCCGGACCCGTGTCGAAGGTGAAGAAGGGACGTGCAAACCTGAGGCAGAGAGGACAGGTCCGAGATGGCAGCACAGTGGGTAGAGGAGATGCAGCCAAGCCGAGGCCATGGGGGAGGGGGCCGAGTGACCGCGGCCGACTTCCAGGTCTGGGCCCCACGTCCCAGCGAGGAAAGTGAGCTCTCAGCTGGGTTTCCTTGTGCTATGCCACATTTGACTCCTTGGACATTCGGCTGAGTGGCTCTGACTTTGAACAGCCCTCCTGAGGTGTAGCCGACGCACGGCACCCTGCACGTATTCCAGGTGTGCGGTCCGGTGCGTTCTGAAAGGTGGACACGTGTGAGACCGCAGCGCTCCAGGCTTGGGGCAGGACTCCCGTGCCCATGCGCCTCCCCTCGGCCCCGGAGGCGGGACCCGGGCGCCTGCGCCCTCGGTGGAAGGGGGTGTGCTGGGGGAGCCGGGTCTGACTGCCTGCTGCCGTCCTCCCCAGGTGTGCAGCGCTGTCCAGAACCAGGACTTCACGGTGATCGAGGATTACTGCGCTGGCCTGCGAGCCCTCCTCTACCTGCAGAGCATCGAGGAGCTGCGGGCCTGGGACGGGCAGAGCCCCCCTACCGCGAGCCACCAGAAGGGGAAGCCAGTTCCTGGAATAGCTGAGCTCACCGGAAAGGTAGGTGCGCACCTCCCGCTGGCTGTCCCGAGACGTGCGCCTGCTCGCGGCCACTCCAGGTCGTGGTTCCCTCCCACCGCCCCGCGCAGGAGACCGGGCCGTGGGATACGGTTCCACAGCTGACTCCTGCTGGAGGAGGCCCAATGACAGGTGGGACTGCCACGTACGGTGTTCCGAAACCAGTGCAGGCAGGGTCCCGCAGCAGATCCCTCCGCGCCCCTGCGGGCTGGGCGGAGGCCGGCCTTTCCAGTGGGGGCGGAGGGTCCTTATTCTTTAACAAGCTCTGAACTGGTGACGTTCCCTATTTTCAAGATCATCATGGGGGCCCTGGAGAATATGATAATGTTTTTTAAAATTAAAATCTAAACAGTATCTTTGTAGCTGCTTCTGCTATGTGCTTAAGCCGGGGCGCCAAAGGTTACGTCCCGACCTTCTCGCTCGCTGCTGTTTTGTGAGAAATGTACACTGCGTTTACGTTTTGCATAATACGGTGATTTTAGCAGCTCCTTTCTGATACAACAGTCAGCATTTCGCCTTTGTGTTTCCTTTGTGTTCTTCTACACAGACAGCCATTGTCAAAAGACATTTCCCCAGCCCTAAGTGAGGGGAGGAAAAATTATAATTCTTAGTCTTTTCAGCTTGTCACTACATCAATAATTAACTTTAAAGAAAAGAGAAGCAAGTATAAAAAGATTCTTTAAGGAAGCATTTAATAATTCAAATGAATCTTAACTTGAAACAGGTCACATGGAAAAAAAAAGGAAACTAAAACCCCTGCGCACTCTGCCTAGGGGGCAGGGCTAGGGATGCGGAGCGGAGGGGGGGGATCATCTAACTGACGCGCACTTGAGCTCCCGTGGAAGACACCCTGTTCCTCTCCTGGCACAGCCAGAGTAATGGCTTCTTGAGGAATAACGTGTATGATTGATAGAACCAAAAGGAAGGGAGAAATAAGATCTCATAGCGTGGGTTGTAGGAAAACAGCGCTGAATGACTCCGTGAGTGGCAATGAAACAAATGCTGGGTGACGTTAATATTTCTAATATTGTAATTAGCAAGACTGTGCTGAGGCAGTCTTGTGAATGTAACTAATCACATGACCATAAACTGAGTCTGCAGGATTGACAGGTGAGCGTCCTTGCCCTCATCAATGACCCTCAATATCCTAAGGTTGTTTATAACTAAAAAAAAAATTCGCAAAAAACTTTACACTCATTCATTTTAACTATCTAATGAAAATTGTTTCCAACATAATCGTGTTGATGGTTTATGATCATCTATAACAGCGTCATCCCGAATGCAAGGGGTCGCCATGCAAGGCGCGTGGCTCTGTGCCGCTGGTCTTCACTGGACTCGCGTGCTCATTTCCAAACTCACCTATTCAGGTGGAAGGTGGACAATGATGGAGACACTGTATCAGTGACGGAAGTGGAAATTGATTTGCTGGTAGTTTGGGTCTTGATTTAGGTTTATTTTGGCACACTGAGCCTTCATCAGAATAGGAAGTGTCATTTTCAACATTATCATTTGTTAAAGAAAAGAACAAGATGCTGCCTGTGTGAGGGTTAGTGGTTCATTTCTTAGTAGTGAGAGGAGGACCAGGCAGGCCTGGCAGTGGATCTGAGCTCCTGGCTCCTCTGCAGCTGACCTAACGAGGCAGGTGACAGTGCCCTGCAGGTCAGTGTTTCTAACAGTGGATCTAAGCACTCTGGACCCTGGTGCAGATGGCGTCCTGTTCCTCCCTTTGTTACCAGGGGGGGTGTGTGTGTGTGAGAGAGAGAGAAAATGTATGAGTGTGCATGTGAGAGAGTGTGTGTATGTGTGAGTGTGTGTATGAGAGAGTGAGTGTGTGTGTATGTTTGTGAGAGTGTAAGAGTGTGTGTATGTGTATGAGAGAGTGAATGTGTGTGAGTGTATATGTGTGTGAGAGTGTAAGAGTGTGTGAGTGTATGTGTGAGTGTGTGTGAGTGTGCGTGTGGGTATGTGTATGTGTGAGTGTGCATGTGAGAGTGTGTATGTGTGAGAGAGTATGTGTGTGTGAGAGTGTATGTGTGTGCATGCATGCATGTATGTGAGTGCACGTGTGTATGTGTGTATGAGTGTGTGAGTGTGTATGTGTGAGTGTGAGTGCATGGATGTGTGTGAGTGTGCATGAGTGTGTGAGAGTGTGAGTGTGTGTGAGTATGTGAGACGACAGCTTGTATTACACTCTCAGTAGCTGGAGATCAGGATGGCGCCTGCCTGTGTCCGGGTGCTGAAGGGGAGAAAAGAGGAGACTTAGCCCTTCCTAGGAAGACCCTGGGTGTAGCCATCTTGAGATGGCAGAGGTCCATTTGGAAAGCGAATGACCTCCATTCCTTACTCGGCATAGTCTTCCCCTCAGCGGTCAGCTAGAATGAATTAGAGTGGAAAGCGAGAAGCCAATTGCAATCCCATGTTTGAAGATGGAGAGAAAATGAGATGTTAGCCAGGGAAACAAGGATTTGACCGAATGAGTCATGCAGTCCCTCAGGTAGTTAGTATATTTAATATACTCTCCCTGTGTGTACCGCCCTTGTTGGCTGGTTAACTTCCCACGCCATGTGTCTGCGGATGGCTTAGGAAGGGCCAGCGGCCAGGCGTGTCGTTGGCTCTGGCCTCACAGTGCAGTGACGCTGTGCGGCAGGCGTGCCTCCCGGCCCACTGGGAGGACGGCTGCCGGCAGACCGTGGGGCTCCAGGACCAGGTGGGATGCTCGTGAGAAATGCAGTCTCCCTGGTCCCAGTGTCTGGGTCTAGTGTAGTAAAAGGAGATGGGAAGAAGCCTGATGGGAAGAGTGAGGCAGGCGGCTGAATGACCCCCACTCCTCCTCGGCGACACGCCCCGAGTCTGAGCTTCTGGAAGGCCGGGTTCTCACCTCGAGCCGGGCCTGACGTGGCATCCCGCGCAGGAGCAGCAGCCTGGCGGCTGCAGGTGAATGAAATGTTGATCAATCACGCATGTTCTTTAGGATCTGTCTCAAATGTCACTTTCTTTGTGAAGCCATCTGTGACCTGCTCCTTCTCCCTCCAGGAAAATGGGGTCTCTCCTTCTTCTGTTCTCCAGTAGCCCTTTTTCATATAACTGCTGTTTCCAGTATTACATTATCTCCTGGTCCTGTCTCTTCTTGTCCATCACTGAGCTCATTAAGAGCGTCTTGAAAACAGGGATCATGTCTCATTCATACGAGAATTTTCCAGCGCCTCACACAGCGCTCCATGCTATAGAATTAAATCACACAAACTATCTGCACTGTCCTCATTTAGAAGGGAAAAAAGAAAGCCAATTTATAATTAAAATTCCAGCCAGGCCCTTTCAGGAACAGAGTCATTTGAGAAGAAAACAGGAAGCATGCCAAATTGCTCCCAGCAGGTATTAAAACATGATGAAATGCGTATCAGCGATATTGATAAGTGAGGATAATCTGTGCTCATTTAAAAAGCTTCCATTAGGATAAATCAGGAAACCGGCAGGTGCTTGTAGAGAAACTCCTAAAACATGGCTTTGTTTGGATGACAGAAACCGAAATCGGTGCATTCAGATAACCAAGTCCATCGTCTCTTGTTATTTTAAAGCCAAGAGTAATATGATTTGATAAAACGATGGCTATCCGGTTGTGATACTATATATGAAGGTGTCTCTTTCTCTTGTTCTGGCATGTTCTCCAACACAGAGCACAAAGAGAGCGTCACAGGCAGGACCACAGGCCCGATGAGTCTCAGAAGAGGGGTATGCTGTCTCCTGCCACAACTTTAAAAGTTTTATGTCTTCCAAGCTATTTATTTTTTTATATTTTTATTTTTCCAAATTGAGATCTAATTTACATAAAATAAATGGTGATTATTTATACTTAGAAGCAAAAGTTGCTGGATAAGATTTGCCCTCTGGCCATCTAATGGTCCCATTCATGTGTGATGAGCCCACAGAGCAGTCAGCATGCTCCAGTGGGGGTGCGAGTGGGGAGCATGGCGGGCATGGGTTTGAACCCAGGCTCAGTGTCTCACTTCGGGGTAACTGTGGGCCAGCTACATGAACCCCACAATCCTCCCATCCTATAATGGCAAGTTGACACAATGATACCTATTTTACAAGTGCTTTGTGAGGGTTAGAAAGCACACCTGTAAAGTGTACAGCACACAGGAGGCATTCAGTACATGGCAGTTATTGTTATAATTACTTCTAATAGATAGATAGATAGATAGATAGATAGATAGATAGATAGATATAGATAGATGATAGGTAGGTAGATGATAGATAGATAGATAGATAGATAGATAGATAGATAGATAGATAGATAGATGATAGATAAATAGATATAGGTAGATAATATGTAGATAGATAGATAGATGATAGATCGATAGATATAGATGGATGATAGGTAGATAGATGATAGATAGATACATAGATAGATAGATAGATACATACATACATACATACATACATATATACATAGATACATATATAGATAGATACATAGATACAGATAGATGATAGGTAGGTAGGTAGATAGATGATAGATACATACATACATACATAGATACAGATAGATGATAGGTAGATAGGTAGGTAGGTAGATAGATAATAGATAGGTAGATAGATAATAGATAGAAGTACTTTGGAAATGTGATATGTGATATATCCATACCCCAAGTATGTGGATAATATTAGGGTAAACATAAACATTGAAAATACTTGAGTTTATTTTTTCTACCTTTGGTGTGTATTTTCCAGCTGAGACTCACACATTATATTTATACTTTTTCCTGGCCTTCTATTGATAATGTGATCTTCCTTGCTTTAGTTTCATTTAATCTGGTAAAAGCTAGCATTTTTGTCCTTTGAAGCATTCCAGTTCACAAAGAAAAGATTCTCAACAATTCAGAGTTGGTCATTTTCCAAGTAAAATGGAGATAAATTTATTAAATTGGGGTTTGGGCAATGAACTGGCATGAATGATTTGTCATTGGTCCTAAAGGGGGTGAGGGGCAACTACTGCTGTAGCCAATCAGAGAACAACACCAGAGTTTAACATGAGGCACTGGGGAGGTGCTGCAGGGAGTCTCCCATGTCATGGAGAGCTGGTGTTCATTGCTTACAGCGGGACCAGCTGTGTGCCTGTGAGCCTCCCGGGCTTGGTCTCTCTTCATCTCGGGAAAGTGGGTTCACTTTGCAGGGCAGCTCTGATCAATTGGTGGTGGTTGCCAGAAGCACAGTGTAACAGAAGATTGTGACTCAAAGCCAAGCCCAGCAGAGTGGGGGGATCCGTCAGTGATGCCTGCACGGGCCTGGACCAGCAGAGCTGGGGGATCCGTCAGTGATGCCTGCACGGGCCTGGACCAGCAGAGCGGGGGGATCCGTCAGTGATGCCTGCACGGGCCTGGACCAGCAGAGCGGGGGGATCCGTCAGTGATGCCTGCACGGGCCTGGACCAGCAGAGCGGGGGGATCCGTCAGTGATGCCTGCACGGGCCTGGACCAGCAGAGCGGGGGGATCCGTCAGTGATGCCTGCACGGGCCTGGACCAGCAGAGCGGGGGGATCCTGAGGTGGAGCAGGGACAGCTTGTCTGGTCTGGGAATCTGGGCAGCTTCTGAATCTGACCTGCAGCTACCTCCTTGCTCAGGTGTGAACCATGCAGCATTTCTACTGCTCTGCAGCATCCTGTCCTGTTCCTCAAAGTGAGGGCTCCTTGGTTCTCCTCACTCATAAAATTGACATTTAATTGACAAGCACAAATGTCATTATTTCCTTTGTCTTTTTTCATGAAAGTGAGTGGTTAAGTGTAATTCCTCAAACTTTATCCAATGTACTGCTTCAATCCAAACACACCTAATTAGTATTACTTCTGTCCTTAGACAGGTATGGAAGTGCCTTCATCTCCAGCATAACTCACCCACATTAATTCTTCTGTTACTTTTAAGCTGGAAAAAAAAAGTACCTTTCTTGTTTGGGGCGGGGATTGGGGGATTATAAGGAAACCACGGCATGTGAGGTCAGTCCGCATTCCCGTGCTGTCCTGAGCTGGCGGCCTCCTCGAGCCCCGGGTGATCAGCACCCCTCGGCGCCGGTGAGTCCGCTGCAAAGCCCAGTTTTACGGAGAAGGCAAATCTCTCTCTGCAGATCTGAGCTGTGCCCTGACATCTCCCCCCAGGAAAAAATATGTATTTGTTATAGTTCTCTTTGAGCCCATCTTCCCATTTGAATAAAAGGAGTATTAGGTTCAAGATAATACTCTTCTGGCGATTCACGGCGTCAGAGAGCTTTGGGAGCGCGAAGAGCAGAGACATCTGCGTACACGCGGCTCTGCCTGCTCGTCCTCATCGAGGACTGAGAAGAAATCCATTGTCCACATTTTGAAATTATAAAGGTGATCTGATTTACAAAAAAATATATCTCAAAGCTAACAAATCATAATTATTGATTTTTGGCTTTCAAATTTTATGGGTCCCAACTGCTATTGAAGGGCTTAACCAAAATGCTGGCATCTGGGGAAGACCAGGCCGGGCACCCTCAGCGGCAGAGTGATCGGCGGATGCCACAGCTACCCACGCAGTTCTCATGTCCAGTGGAGTGCCACCCCCGGCCTCTGCTCCTTAGAAACCGGCTGCTGTTTGGTTGCCCATAGTGATCAAGTCAACACTTCATTTCTAACCCTTCCCTCTGTTTTATGCTGCACAGATCATGGAAAGCAATTACATGAGGTCGCAAACCCGCAGCCGCGGTGGTCTGTGCTCATGGTCACAGGTGAGCCCTAGCAGTGTGTTTGAGGAGCAGTGCCTGCCACCCGCCTGCACAGACGCTGCAGCCAGGGTTCGGGGCAGTGCTGGCGACGCTGCCTGCAGCCTCAGCCCGTCCACACCCCCGGCCGCTCTGGCGCACGGTGCCCGCAGACAGTCCGACCGTGCCTTTTGAACATGTGTGGTCACACAGCATTTGGCTTGTCTTCCCTCTTTCTCAATTTTATCCCTTTTCATCTCATGCTGTAGAACCTTCTAGATTCTCTGCAGGAAGTTGAGCTCAGCTGAGCTCCCCAGTGCTTCCCATCCTTTCGGGGCTGTCAGCGGGTCCTCCTTCAGGTGTGGGTCCCCGGGAAAGCACTGCATGTGAATGCATTAGCGTGGGCAGGCGTGCGGGGAGCGTGGGGCTTCCAGCCCTGCCGTGCGGCCTGCCGAGAGCCGAGAAGCCCCGCAGGTGTGCTGGCGGAGGTGGTGGTGCCCTGGGCGGTGCCCTCCAGCCTGGAGCAGACAGGCTCCTCCTCACGGCTCTCAGTGGGAGCATTTCGACCTGCCCTCCCTTCTCCGTGCTCACTTCCTGACGTCTCCTGGAGAAGGTGCCACGCCACGCCGGGGGCATTGCCCGGGCACCCGGACACCACGGGAAACGCTTTCCGCGAGTGAGAGAGCAGCTTTGTTCGGCTGAGTCCCATACCCTTGCAAACTGGAAGTCTCGCCTTTAGAGGTCCCCCTGCCATCTGTGTAGCTCTTCCTGCAGCCCAGGGGCACGGGGCACCAGGGCACCTTCCTGCTCCCTCCCTCCCACGCAGCTGACCCCTGGAAGACACCTGGAGATACCCAGAGCCCTCCTTCCCAGCCTGCAGCCCCTTAGTCCCTGCTCCGCACCTGGTCAGAGGGCACCAGCCTGCCCCCTGCGACCCTGAGCAAGGCCCTCTCCTGGAGCTGCAGCCTCGTTGTTGGGAGTGGGGCCTGGGCAGCTTCTGCTGTGTCAGCCACCACCTCCTGGTCCAGACACTCGGGGCAGAGCTGTGCGTCACCTGGGATCCTCGGGGGGCAGTGACGGGGTCAGAACCTCTCCCTCCTGGCACAGGTCCGGTTCTAGCAAACACGGTCTCTCCTCACTGTCTCTCATGTCTAACTTGCTTTTCTGTTCGCAGCCCACCAGAATTAGCTTTCCGCCCCACCACACGTCGAAAGGGCCCTTGTACATGTTCCCAGTGGTTCAGCGGCCACCAGGTCCGGGACTTTCTGCCTCCTCACTAACTAGAATGGTTGTTGATCACTCCGTCGTATCTGAAATTTCTTCTTTGACTTGTGAAACACTCTTTTCCCTTTTTCTCCCTTACATTTTATTAAGCACATGACTTTCAGCCTACTGTGTACTGGGCATTATAGACACAAATACTAGCAACGTTGTGATGGCCCTCCCCCAGAGGACCACGGACAAGGTGGAGACCAGACAGTTAAGAGTTATCTGTGACGCAGTGTGACCTGTGCGTGTGCAGAGGACGCACAGGTGGGCAGTTGGAGAATGTTTTCCGGGATAATCGGACACCGGGCGAAGGCAGAGCATGGAAGAGCCCTGGGCTTCCACATGTCTGTGTGGGGAGGACCTGCTGGACTCTCTCTCTCAGGACCCATCCTGCCTTTCCGGATACCCAAAAACGAGTATCCCCCTGTCTGTGGCCTTCCTGTCACTCACGGTATGTGCTCCTCCAACCCAGGAAGCCACTCTGCTCTCTCTGTGGTCATCTTTCAAATGTGGAGTCCCACCAGAGACCCTGCCCTGGACCCTGGACCCCCATCTTTTCAGCTTTCTGGTGAACTCTGCCTCCCAACAGCCAAGTTCGGTGCCCCTTCTGCAACCCGGGACCACAGGACCAGCAGCGATGGTCCCTGACAGGAGCAGAAGCCCTTGACAGCTCACGGAGCCCTTCGGCACCCAGTACCACCAGCTGCTCCCTTGTAACAGCAGCACCGGGTGCACACCGTGCCGCCGAACACCGTGCCGCCGCACACCGTGCCGCCGTCCTCGCCTGAGGCTTTCTGACCTCAGCCTCTCGACCCCCAGAGACAGGGGAGCAGCTGGGTGGGGCCTGCTTCCAGGCTGAGGCTCACCATTCGGGAGCCAGGGGACGGTGACAGCAGCAATCGCCTCCCCCACCTTCTCCGTCTCCGGGGGACCAGAGTGAGCCAAGGGCTCCATGGAAACGCGGGAGGCTGCCCAGAGCAGCGAGGCCCCTCCTGCCGAGCAGGCTGAGGGAGGCACTTACCCACGCCCCACACACACTTCTGCTTTCTCACTTCTTACGTGCATTAACTATCATTTAGAAAGTTTAGTGCGTTAATTAAAGCCTTCTAGTGTGGATGCGAAGAAAGCTGAAACATTTTCAATGCGATTGACACCACTCAAGACAGGCTTCGCTGGCGTCTGTTCAGTGACGCTGCCGTGTGTCACGGGGCGAGCGAGCACCCCAAGCGACGCGGAGCTGCCAGCCAGGCACAGGGGAGGCGCGCTGCAGACCACGGCGGTGTCCTCGGCCCAGGCCCCTCTGCGAAGGGCCGCGGACACGCCGTGTGAAGGCACAGGCGCTCTGCTGAACACATTTATTTAGCCTGAGCCGTAGGAAATGTGGGTCGCTGTTTTGTGTGTTTTTTTTTCCCGCTTTGAATCAATTAATAAGAGATGCACTTGATTCTAATGAGCTTCAAGGATAATTTCTCTGGGCTAAGAGGAATGCAATAACGGGTTAGGCAGGAGGCAAGGTGTGGAGAATAGTCCTTGTTTAGTGGAGTAGATGATTAAGGGAAACAAGATCGAGTCAAAGGACAGGTGGTGGATAACCCACTTCCCAGCTTTAATTCCGCCTGCATCCCTTTGGCACCCAAACTGAACAGATCCCTGCTGGGCGCCTCACCGAGATTCTGAAGAACTTCTCTGCAGTGCAGGGTTGATGGTGGCTCCTTCTGGCCGCCTGGGAAACCCACGGAGGGGAGCGGGAGGGGGTCAGGACCGTGTTCGGTAGATGCAGTTTTTGTCTCAGCAACTTGGTTCCATCACCAGGTGGCCTTGCGCCTCACCACAGTTCATGTAGTCTGGCCTCAGATTAGGAGGAATATCCTCCTTTGTGGGGGAGACCCTGGGTAAGAACAGACAGACGTGGGCAAGGAAAAACAGAAAAAATGCTAGTGCAGCCAAACACCACAGTCAGATGCTACTTGACACCCGCCCTAACGGCTACAATAAAAGACTGACAGGGTCAAGTGTTGGCAAGAATGTGGAGCAACTACAACTCTTGTCCTGAGCAAATGGGAGTATAAAAGGTTACACCACTTTGAAAAATTATTTGCGCTTTTTTTCTAAGACCCAACAACTCCACTCTGAGGTATTGATCCAAGAGAAATAAAAACACATCTCCAGCCATGGTCAGTGTGGCACAGTGGTTACAGTGTCAGCCCATGGACCAAAGAGTCATGAGTTCAATTCCAGGTCAGGAAACGTACCTCAGTTGCAGGTTCAATCCCGGGCTCTGGTCGGGGTCCAACTGATTGATGAGTCTCTCTCATATCAATGTTTCTCTCTGTTTCTCTCTCTCCCTCCCTCCCTCTCTCCCTTCCACTTTCTCTAAAAATCAATGGGAAAATATCCACACACACAACACATCTCTGTAAAGTTAGAGGTAGATAAATTCCAGAAGCATTACGTTGAGGGAAAGAAGCCAGACACAGAAGAGTACTTACTAAATAATTCCGTTCATGTGAAGTTTGAGTACTGGGAAAACAAGTCTGTGTCATTGGAAGTCACAACCCTGATAAGTAGAAATTGACTGGAAGGAGGCAAAAGGGACTTTTCTGGAGTGATGAAAACACCCTACACCTTAATTAGGGTGACAGGCTCGGGGACCTATTCATTTGTCCAGTCTCCCAGCTGTGCCCTGGCCACTGTGCATTTCCTGGGTGCAAATTGCACCCACATATTAAGTAAACATCTAGCTCAGTAAGAAACCAGAGGACAGCACTCAGCCGAGCTTCTGGGGACCAAGTAAGACGCGTCGTATAGAAACACTGCAGACCTAATTTATGTCCCAATAACTTTTAATAAGGTAGCTTTGGGAACTAAAAACCTTATGAATTGAACCACCGGAAACGAATAACCAGTACCTAGATAAAATCTTGGCCGGAATTTAAGAAAATGGGTAGCGGGGCATAAACACACACGGTCCACTGGCGGCAGCTGGGTGCAGACCCGGGCACGGGCCCTGTGCATGGCAGCGGCCGGCTCCTTGACTGAGGCAGGAGGGGGCAGTGTCCGCTGGGCTTAGTAGGGCAGCCCGTGCCCGCAGACTCTGCCAGCAAAGCGGGGCCTCCCCTGAGCACACAGCTCCCCGAGCAGCACCGTGAACTGCTCGTGGAGAGTTATACTCAGGGCTGGGCTCTCCGCCCTGATGTCCACCCACCGTACACACAAACCCAGGGGACATCTGTCTGGTCATTTTAAGGCAAATACATCCCTCATGCTCTCATGCGTACGCTGACATTGTGTTTTGTTATAGCCCTTATTATGAATGGATAATGAACTTATAACAATAGAATTAAAGACACCGTTCTCAAGGTTGAATTTCCATTCATGCAGGTATGTTTTGCAAAATTGTAAAGCGTCCAAAACTATTTTTTTTTATCCTGGTATTTCTTTTTCCTTGAAGTTATTGCTTTTGTGCTTCCTATTATCTAATGAATCCTCTTAAAAAATATGGCTGGAAACAAATAACATATGTCTTCTTTGTACTCACATAAGTTTTGTGACAGATTTTATTTTGGATTCTAAATAGAATTTTTTTAACGTATCTCTGCCTATCTCAGAAACTTTCATTTGAGTTTGCATTTTAATCATTAAATGTATATATTCATTCAACAAGTATAGGGTATTTGTTACACACCAGGCATTGTAGGAGATAATTGAGATTAAGCGATAACAAGATAAACCCATTATCAAGGGACAGTCAACTACAAAAAATAAAAGAAACACTTTAAATGCTTTACATAATTACTTATACATAAGTTCACACAGTTAGATATACATAAACGTATTTGCGTGTGTGTGCACATACACAGGGTGGGCAAAAGGCGGTTTACAGTTCTCTGTATGAAAACTCTGTTTCACAACACACATCTCCCATTTACTAAACCGGAAGCTGAGGCTCAAAGAGTTTTAGTTATTCGGTAGAAGAAGCACGATGCAAACACAATTCTGTTTATCGCAAAAACCGTGCCCTCGCCGTGTGCCCACACGTCCTCCGACACCACAGCTGTAGCCCTGTCGGCGTCACAGACAGAAGAGAACAAGGCCCGTCTGAACCTGAGGGCCAGGAGCACCTGAGGGCAGGTGAACTTCCACCTGAGTGATGAGAACAGTAGAAGCTTATGTAAATGTCCTCATTACACTGATCTGCAGGCGAAGGCTGGGGCCGACTGACCACTTCTGACAGTCGCTATGTTTTTATTTTGAGTGGAGGAAGTTACAACTCAGTTAGATGAATTCCATCCCCTGATAGGGCACAGATTTCATTCTTAGTTTGTGCTTGTGGGTGCCGTTGTCTTTAGCATAAGCCCATCCAATCTCCGTGCGTTTTGCGTTTTTACATTTTCTTCATCTGTGACGAGAAGATTCTATTAGCAACCCTGGCACCTTCTATTAAAGTCTACAACTTCCAACTGCCAGGAAAGGATAATGAAGTGATAAATTTAATTTGCTACCAAAATATGTAAGGAGGAGATATCTAAGTCAATTTATAGCACGCGCCGTGTCTTCCCTCCCAGCAGTAACAAAAGCTTATGGCAGGTTATCCAAATCAGTGCGACAGACACATTTGTATGAATTTCCACGCGCAGACCAGGTCCGAGAGTCCACAGTCAGGTGTGTCTCTCTCCTTAGCATTTGTAGGCTCATCAAACTTAATACAATGAGTTTAAAGGATGATATTACTTGTAGGAAGTCAAAAAACTGTTACCCAGACTAAGAGACACTTTGTATTCATTAGTACCTGTCTCTGGAGCTTATAAATTATAAATCCCTCTCACACCCTGGCTGGGGGCTCGGAGGGCTGAGAAGGAAGCCGAGGTGTCGCCGCCCAGACCCGGCCTGAGCTGCAGTCCTGCAGGGCCCATTGCCACAGTCGCAACACCCGTTCTTGGCGTTGGGATAAACCTTGCTACTCCAGGGGCAGTGGCACCCCAAACCACAAGGGGGGTGCACAGCCAGGCGAAATTCTGCCTCCAGCGGTCAAGGACGCATGTTCCTCTCCTCAGACCAACCATGTTGTGAACGTCAGCTCGCACCTTCAAGATTGTTGGCCCAGAGAAATGTGGAATTCCTACTTACAATGATGATAAAAATAACGTCCCTTCAGCTGGTTGTTATGCAATGTTGTTCTGAGGGCTTTTTATGGCGCCCGCTTCAGTTCTTCCAATCCATAGGAGGCTTGAATCGTTGTGTCTTCTTCCTGCTGAGAAACGTGCGACTGGGGCGGTGGGAAAGGTGTCCGAGCTCCAGGCTGGGACAGCCAGGGCCTCCAGCCCAGTCCGGGAGCTCAGGAGACCTGCCCCCGCCCCCGCCGGCCTGCCTCCACCCTCCACCCTCCCGGAGGCGGGACGTCCTTTCCAGCTCTGCCCTGGACTCAGGTCTGCGGACTGCAGATTCCATTTCTATTGATCTGCGAGCCAAAGGGGTGAACTTCCCCCTGCCTTCCCGTGACCTGTGGCAGCCAGCTGTGCTGGGAACCGTGGCATGTGCTTTCTCCCCTGTATTCAGAGGGCTCGGGGTGGACCCTTCCCTCTGCAGGCACCCCCCCGCCCCCGGCCGCGTGCGCCTAGCCACTGGCACCCAGAGCAGGCCCAGCCGTCCGGCCGTCGGGCTGGTCCTCACTCAGTCCTGCTTAGGGCCAAGGCTGCGGCTCGTTCTTCCTCCCTCGGCTCCACCCCGCATCTCGGAGCCCTGGACCTCCCCCGCCTCTGGAACAGATGCAGTTTGGGTTATGAATCCACATGCTTACTGGCCGCATACATTTCCCCCACCAAGCGCCTTAGTGAGCCGAACCCTCGGATTCTCTGTTTGAGGTTAAGAGAGCCAGGAGGAGGGAGCCCCGACGCCGGGGAGAAGCCTGGACCCCGAGGTCTGCGTGGCCTCTGCCGCCGCTCTGTTCTCCACGGCATCCGGCTCCCCTTCCCCAGCTACAGTGCCCATGGGGGTGTGCCCGGCCGAACCGTCAGTGTGAACATTGCGCTTTTCCTCTCCTGGTCACCTCAGTTGCATACGAAGTCAGCCATCTGGGCAGCGGCTGGGTACTGGAGGGACTTTAGAGCCTCCTAGGGTTAGCAGTCTGCTGGGCTTCTACTGCCCACAGTACCAGGTAGTGACTGACTTACACTTAGTGGCAAGGGAACCCCTAGACATACCTGCCTCCTACATTACGCCCTTCACCACCACCGCAGGGGAGGCCGCGTCCATGCAGCCAGCACGGCACCGGGTGTGCGCAGGTGTGCGGGCACCCACGACCTGCACAACCGGCCTCCACCTTACAGTGCTGTGTGTTCCTGTACACGCCTGTATGCGTCTCTGGACGTCCCTGGACTCACACTCCTGGGCCCAAGAAAAATTCCCAGAAAGTGATTTGAAAATGTACCCACTCCTTAGTTTATTTATTTTTTTAAATCCTCACCTGAGGATACTTTCTTCCAGTTTTATTTTCAGAGAGAGTGGGAGAGAGAAATATCAATGTGAGAGAGAAACATCAATCCGTTTCCTCCTGCACGACCTCGACCAGGTCCAGGGGCCAAACCGAAACCGAGGTGCGTGCCCTTCACCAGAATTGAACTCGTGACTCTTTGGTCTGCGGCTGACGCTCTGACGGCTGAGCCAGCCGGCCTGGGCCCCACCGTAGTTTCCTGAGAGCTGGGGGCAGGCGGGGCAGAGCCTGGAGGCCGGCGGAGAGCCCGCGGTTCCCTCGGAGACCATGTCAGGGTTGTGAGCATGCACAGCAGTGTGGGTAAGCAGGAGTTCCCGGCCAGGCTCCACCGGACGGTGTTTCCAAGGACTTCACTTGTTACCCCGACACACGTGGAATGCAGGTGAAGCCATGCACCGGGTCAGCAGTGACACCGCTGGGGGGGGAGGTGCATTAGCATGGACAGTGTGGCACTGGTTCAAACTCAGCCCAGTGTATTTGTGTTTAATCTGCTCGTTCCCACGGGCATTTGTAAGCGCACGTTTATACTAAGCATTTCCCCCAGATGTTCTGCCTTGGAAAGAAATGGGGGCATCATCTAACGCAGAATGTAAGGAGGATGGCGACAGGTAGATACTTTGAATTGGACAGAAATAACCATAGATGATGTCAACCTCATTGTAAATAGTGGCTTTTAAAGCTACCAGTGAAAATGGGTGGATCAGACCACTCCTTTGGAGACTGTGTGTGAACCTGCTCAGTGCTCACGGCGGTCACAGAGCGGCAGACTTCCTCGCCTCCTACTCTGTCTCCACCCTCTGCACTGGGGAGAACCACCCCATCCAGAAAGCGCAGGACAGACGCAGCCCCCCCGGGGTCGCAGCTGGGTTTCTGCACAAGCGAGTTCAGGCGTGGAGGTCTCAGCCTCAGCCAGTTCTCCAGCACACCCTGCATCCCGCCGGACGGCAGGCCACGGGGATGTGCCCAAACCCAGTCCTCCGTGGCTGCCACCCCCAGGGGAAGCGCCCAAACTGAAAATGCATCGGTTCTTCCAAAGGAAAAATATGAATTCTGAAAATTTCTGAACATTCAGGTTGAAGTTGGTCTCCCAGAAAACATTTAAGCTCATTGGTTTAAATACAGACGGCAGTTTGGAAGAGGGTTGGCTTGTCTGAAGCAGTGCGCCTGGCGGGACTGGGGACGTGAACAGTCGGTAAGAACAATTCACGTCCCAGGCTGTGAACTTTGTCCTTGCTCTCACGGAACACCATGCGCGGGGCCAGGGGCCTCTCTGCAGCCTCCTCGTCTAACCCTCGGAGCAACCCAGGAGGGAGGCCTCACAGACAGCCCTGCGTGGCCGATGGGAACAGGCACGGCTACTACATAGTCACGCGGGGACCTGGCCCCAGATAAGAGGAAATCAGAACTCAGCCCCATCCATTCCACAGGCCCCTCAAAAGAGGGACTACCCACTACTGACCAGGGGTGCCTCCCTTTCCGGAAGGCATTTGACACTGCCCGTGACGGCCTGTTGGAGAAGACTGTCACAGAGCTGGACACAAATCAGCTCAACCTCATACTGTCCTTACTTAACCTGCGAACATCTCGACTCGCTGCTTGCAGAGTACCACACGGGTAAAGAGCCGCCCCGTGCTCAGAGCGCCGCGGATTTATGGGGAGAGTCCGGCAATACGTGCTGAAAGAAAACCTTCAGGCTTGCCATCCACTGTATCTGCCATCCAGATGTGAAAGCCTTACTCCACCAGTAACATGTTTGTGAATAACGAATGAGAGAAGCAGACCTTGGAAGAAAGGCTGAGAATTTTTCCAGAGACTAAGACTGAAAAACTGCAAACTTGTAATTTTTAGATATAACTAATTTAAAATGTAAGATGCTTAATCATTAGATGCTACAACATACCTTTATGCTATAATATGAAAAGGCCTACTTTGCTAAACAAATTGTTAGCATAAACACATTTGGAGAAACTGTTTAACCTACTTAAGATAATTAACAGCTTTCAAGTACGCTATCGAAATTCACATGAAAACCAATAAGGACAGTACGGTGTTGAATGAGCACTTGTTAGCAATTCCTGTCAGTGAGTGTACCTGGAAATGCATTTCTTTCCCAATAATCTATAGTTCAGACTTTTCTCCAATTCAAAGGAACTTTTCACACAATTCATCCAAATTACTGAGCTTTTACTCCAGACTGTTGCAGGATTGAGGCAGCACCATATCCCCGTGGAGGTAATTTGATCTCAGTTCGTAGCCATTGTCTCATTGTGTCTGCTTCTACCAGGAATCTTCCATCAGGTGCTCACTGGTCTTTCTCTGGAGACACAAAGTAATTATGTCCAAGAACTGCACCGTGTCAGGAAGTGGTAACTTGCGGGGAAGGGAGTGATGCGTGCTTTCCTCTTTAAATCTAATCCTGGGCACTCAGTAAACCCAGCGAGTACACACATACGAGGTGTATATTGTAGTCTTCCTGTGGCCAAATGATTTTAACTTTTAATCAGCAGTTAAACTTACAGAAAATAAAAGCTTTCCATTGGACATCCTCTGAAAGGAAAAAATATCTTCCATCATAAAACTTGATAATATAAATTTGGTTGTGATTATAAATCAGAACGTTTGCCATCAGAAACATTCTCATTTCCTAATTTGGCATTAAGATTTTCTCTAAAGTGACTGAAACCATTAGTGGTAATAAAACGGACTAGAAACAAAACATGAGGGCATTTTTCCAAAATGCTCAAATAACACGGCACTTAGATAATATCCCTGTACCTGCATTAAATTCTGCTTGTCTCTAAAACTTGAAAGCATGTGTATTGGCCCATGGGTCAAATTCTGGGATTCTCGCTTATGTCTGGAAAGTTCGTGACACCAATGCAATTCCTGGGGAACCCCTGATCCCTCTGACCAGAGCAAGGGGATGTTCGGGAGAGGCAGGTAGCTGGGTTGGTCAGCTGCCAGGGATGAGCAGACCATGCAGGAAACCACCAGTCATCTTAAGGAGACCCTAAGTGGAGAGTGAACCATGCCCCACTGCACGAAGCCTCCGTCTTACAGTGCAGCTCTTGGCTGCCACGTTCTCGAGGACTGAACTCTGGACCAGAAGCAAGTGATGCCCACGCTGTCCTCCTGACCCCGTTCTCTACGAGGCTCATCGGTTTGCTGCTGGTGCTCAGGAGCGCTGGCTGTGGACTCAGAGAGCAGGGTGTTTTCTTTCCACTTCAAAAATCACTTTAAGCTACATGGTTTAGGCTTCCTGTTGAATTAAAAATGAAGACTATCTCTGTGGAGTCCAGATGCATTGCTCCCTGCTGACCGGTTTAGAAAACCCTCTGTCCCCCCATGATGGCAGGTGCTTTCAGAGGCACGAGTTCTTCTTTACAAAGAGTCTGAATCCATCGGAGCATTCATACTGTCATTTCTCAGACCTGCACCGATGTGGTGGGAACAGTGGGTCGCCCCCATGGCGTCCCAAGACTTCTTGGGACAGAGCTTCTATCCTTAACCATGGAAATGGTCGAAGGCCGTGGTGTCTTACAGGGTCAGGCTGTTTGAGATGCTCCCTGCACCCTGCAGCTGTGTGGAGGAGATGCTTTACTTAAGGAAAAGCCCGTGGAGAAATTAATTGATATGATCCAGAACTTGTTCAACCAATTTCATCGCTAATCTGCTGTCATTTCTCAGTTGCATGAGATACAGAAGGAAGTCTGCCTCTCCAAAACACCCGATTCCAGATACAAACACAGGATGGAATTTAGACCTTGAGATGCTGAAATGCTGCCTAAAATTGCACGGGCTCTGTGTGGGGGAGGGGGAGATGGGCCAAGTCCTCAAACATGCTCACTCACTTTGGGGGCATTTTGCCAAGTTAACCGAAGCCATCCTGAAGCTATTTGCAGAATTAACTGGAAAACAAGCAATCACCATGCCCAAATTTCTGTTTTCAAAATTTGTTAAAAACTAGGCTTTCGAAAAAAATAATTAAACAAAGGAAAGCACATTACTGAACCCAGCAACAGTGCCATCTCAGCCCCGACTGAGCCTCAGTGTAAAGATGTTGGTTTCTCTTTGCAATTCAGATACTCGAACTGTGACAATAAGAGAAAACTCAAGAAGCAAGGAAATGGCCGTGAGTTTAGGCCCTGGGAGCAAGCAGGGGCTTGGCAGGAGGAAGTGAATCTCATACAAACTTTCTATTCTATTTAAGGTGTTAGCTTCTCTCTCAGAATCTGACCCCTATCACCAGGACTTCAAAATTCTGCAGGACTCTCTTCATCCCCCGTGTGCCTGGGGGCATCTGACAGAGGCACCTGTTGTCAACCCTGCATTGCTATCACAGGAGAGACGCAGAGTGTCAGTCCAGATGAGGATGAGAAATGGACCTCTTATGAGGGTTTAGAGAGGGCTTTCAGTCCTGCATTCCAAGGGTTCCTCCCTGGTCACCCTGTCCAGTATCTAAATAGGTCAAGTAGAAAGGTTGTCTTTGTTGTCATTTTTATCTCCTATTTGTATAAAGTAACCTTCTGTTTTAATGACATGTCTTTTAAATAGAAAATTGTTCTACTATAATCTTGAGAAAGCCCAGCACCTGCTGGAAGGTACTCGTGGAGAAGCTATTTAACTATGCAACGTTATAAACATAGAACGATCAGTTGTCACTGACTCCTGACCCAGATAGCACAGTATCATTTCTCCCTCGGTGTGACAATATCAGTAAGAACTGCCTTTCTCCCCGGGGTAAGAGGGAGGGAAGGATGGAGGGAGGAGGGGAAAGGAAATCTTAGGATTTGTCTAAGTGGCATGGCAACTGAATAATATTTCAATTTAATTATCTAGTGGATAAATTAATTCTTACAACATTCCTATTTAACACTCTAATAATAGATTTAAAAGTGACAGAATGCATTTTTAATTCATTTGTGTTATTTTCCCATTTTTTCCATATCCCCTTTGCTAGTTTCCTCCAAACAGATTACAAATTCAGACTCTCAAGATCTTTCCCCAACTTGCCCTTACATAATACTAAAAGGTTATAACCCTTCAAAAATCATCGGTAGTGTTCGTTCATCTCAGCCTCCTCTGGGCTTCTTGAATCTGTGTGCTGGCCCACTGTGGGCAGTACTTAGTCATTGTTTCTTCAAGTATTTTTTGTGTTCTGTTCTTTCTTTCCTCTTCTGGGTCTCCAGTTAAATGTATCTTTGACTTTTTTATTTTGTTGCAAAGGTCTTTGAGGTTCTTTTTTTTTTTTAATTGTTCATTTCTCTATTTTTCAGGCAGAATAATTTCTACTAATCCCCCTCCAAGTTCCGAGTCCCCTTTTTCTACCATCTCTGCATGCTGTTAACCAGCCCACCTACTGAATTTTTATTTCAGATATTACATCTTTTAGTTCTAGAATGTCTTTTTTATTCATGCTTATGGTTTTTATTTATTGCAAGTTTTCTTTTATCTTGTCATTTATGATCGGCGTGTTTTCCTGTACATCCTGAGACTAGTTATAATGCTTGCTTAACACCCTCGGCCTCTCATTTCCATTACCTGGGTCACCTCAGGATCGCTCTGCACTGACTGCCCTTCTCTGGAAAGCTGTCACAGTTTCCTGCTTTTTCGTGCATCCGGCCACCTTTGCTTGCTTGGGCTGTGTGGGTTATACGTGCAGAGAGTCTGGACTCTGGTGTTTGCTAAGCACTGGATTTTGTTTCAGCAGACAGTTAACTTCTCTGAACGCAAACCCCAAACTCTGTCCCCTGGGCACTAAGTGGCAGCTAAAATACCTTCACAATTATGTCACACTTCCTTGGCAGCTGGGCATCTGCCAAGCGTGTGCACAGCTCAGAAGTCAGCCCGAAATCCAGACCAAGTTCGTGTGAGACCCAGGCTCTCTCTGCTGCTTTCCTCCTGCTTAGGGGCTCATGCAGCCTCCAGCTGCCCTGATGCAGACTGATTTCTCAGCCAGTGAGGCTGCGGGCTGCTCTCCGAATGTGCACCTCCCTGCTTGGCGCACCTGCCTGCCTCCAGGCAGAACCGTGCGGTGTCACTTCCTTCTTCAGGTGTCAACTCCTCTCTGGTCTCTGCTCCTCTTTGGACATGCTTCAGTTCTATAGGATGGTGGGTGGGTGCGCGTGTGTGCATGTGCATTTGTGTGTGTGCACGTGCATGTGTGCCTGCATGTGTGCACACGTGTGTGCATGCATTTTTGCGTGTGCACGTGGCTGTGTGCATGTGTGCGCGCGTGTTTGTGTGTGGGGGCGTGGGGTACCTGCAGAAGTCTAACACAAGGTACTCCACCAGTACCAGAGGTGGGACTCTCTAGAAGTCATCCTTGTAAAATAAGGAACATGAAGAATCCTCAGAGAGAGAACATGCACCTCTATATACAACTTTCCGAAACTGTGATTTTGTACAATTGGAAGTCTTAAGTGCTTTTGGCCATTGTTGTTTCTAAGTTCTCATCCTGTGCACTGCCGTCTCTAACTCAGAGCAATAAATTCAGTGGTTGTGAGCAGTTTGACATGATTTGTCGGAGCACAAAAGGCCCTGGGGAATGGGACTGGGTACTGCTCACTTTTAAGCTAATAAAGAGAAAACCCTGCAATGCGGAGCGGTGAAGGGTATCATTGGTGCAAAGCCACTTGCGATTCTCAGGGTCACTTTTGTTAACAGTGGAATGAAGTTAAACTCTTTTGAGCACCCAGCACTTCGACGAGGATGTGTGCAGTTATCCTGAGCAGTCAAATCCAAATAGGTGATACCTGATCAGGATAGAAGCACCCATTCAACACTGCTTATTGTGAAGAATCTCATACCTGAAATCAAGCCATGTCCGGAAAAACATCACTTTCGACCCGGTGCACGTTCGCCGTGGGGACGTGCTGAAAGCGAAGGCGAGCCGATCCGCGTGATCACCGGCTCGAGCGAGCTCGAAGCACGCCACGGGGAGGAGCGGGCAGTTGTCACAGGAAGCAGCGTGTTTCAGAGACTGTTCTCCATTCGGGGCCTATTTCCTGAGTCTAGAGGAACCTCGAGCCCTTTTCTGTCTCAGGTGCCCTGGCTGACTCCTGATCAGCCTTGCTTCCTCCTCCGTCACCGTGGAAATGGGGGATTTGTTGTTCTAGACAGAGGACAGGCTCAGTAGCAGAAAGCTACAGACAGAAATAATTGGGCATTTGTGTTCCTTGGGGGTCAGGAAGAAAACCTGTTATCTGGGGAATAAAATCCCACATAAGTAGCTAAATCTCCCCAATAAGCAAAAGGCAAGATGAAGATGCTAACCTGAGACTGGATCCCCGAAGGTGTGTGAATCGGCACAACAGGTGGCCTGTGTTCAAACGTGGGCAGATAGTTGGTGGTACAGTCGTCCATCGAGGGGTTTGAAAAGAACCAAGCCAGCACTTTCTACCTAAGAATAGAACCTCGGAGTCTGAAGAAGGGGAAAACCAAGTTCTCATCTCCCTCTTACGTCATATTGAAGGGGCATTTCTCTAACCCAAAGTCAGAGAAATTCGTTCATTTCAATAACCACCATTTCAAACGCTGTCTGTGTGTGAAAGAGGAAGCTTTCCAGGTGTTTGGTTGTGTGCACACACTGGACACGTCCTGCTACTCTCGTGGTACTTGAACCAGCAACCCCCGCACCACCTGGGCTTGTCTGGGCTGCAGAGCCTCAGTCCCCCCGGGCGACAGGGTCACAGCCTGCATTCTAACAGGCCCCCCGGGGCCGGTGACACGTGTCTGCTTGGATCCGAGAAGTCCTGGGTACAGACAATTCGATCTCAGTGCCAGAAGCTCCTCCTGTGTCTTCAGGCCATCGCTGCAGAGTGAGGGCCAAAGAAAGTGCAGAGAAGTCGTAGGGGCCGTAACTGGGAGCTCCTTTCAGCTCTCGGAAGAGAACCCACACGGAAGAATCCAAAGAGGTTACAAATAAGGAAGAAGTGAAATGAAACCTGGATGAATGAGAGATATGAATCTCTGAAACAATCACGCCAAATAAGATGTTGAATGGGCACGATGTAGGAGGCAGCATCGTCGGGAGGCCTGGCACCAGGATGAAAGCCAAGAGCAAATTAGAGCAGAATCAGGGTTCCGGTGCATTACGGTGATGAAAACAACTAATGCAATCGGGGGCCTTCCGCCCAGAGACCAATCAGGGAACAGGCGGAGAGTGTGTTTTTCCACCGACTCCGGTGAACATCCAGAGTATTTGAACACAAAGGCAGAAAGGCTCATGCTTCACACAGGATCTGGAGGGCAACAGCTTACAAAGCCTGATGGATGAAAAGCACTGTGAATAGTTGAAATAATGACTCCAAGGTCAGACATACGACAACGCGTGGAAATAGGAAATGTGAAAAACCTTTGATTTTAGGGAGCATGAAATTTGAAGGATAGTAGTGAAATCAAACAGAAAAACATGTCCCAAACGTTCACCACCACCACCACCACCCCCCCGTGTTGACCAGTACCCAGCCCACATCCGTGCGCTTGGCTCTCCGGAGAGGGCAGCCAGGCGCTGGGACCCCCGGTTTATCTCCGGGTCTCGGGGAAAGCTCAGTCCGCATCCGCTCCAGCTCCACCCACTGCTGCAAAGCAACTGACTGACCCGGGACGAGGCTGCCTCCTGGGAACGTTACCTGGACACACGTCCTCCAGGCTGTCCTCGCCCTGTTCTGCGGCATGCAGCCCGCCTACACCCCCAAGTCAGCCACGTCACCAGACTGCCCACGCACACGATGATCCCAGCACGGGAGTGTGGTGGGCGAGGTTGGGTGCAGGGTGGCTGTCCTCCTGTCCCCCTGCACCCTGAACTAAACCCTATGTCTTCTGCGTAGTGATTCGGCACATTAGGTTCCTGAGTGAGCTTGTTATATTTGGGGTTTCCCACACAAATCTTAACTTCATGCAAAGAACAATAATAATGAGAATACGTCACTGAGCATGTGAAAGGCCCTTGCATTCGTTCCTTCCTAGAGAAGGAAGCTGGAGAAAAGTGACGTCTGTTTTGCAGGTGAAATAAAGTTAGGATCTAATATCCACTTGCACCAGTACAAGCTTTCCGTTGGGAATTCGGAGAGCATTTTAATGGTCAGTACAGCACTGACTTATGTGATTAACACATGTCCCATCGTTTTGGTAAACACTGGCTTTCAGAAGGTGCCATCTTGCTGCCTGCTGTTGGTGCACAGACGTAGGCACCTGTGGTGGAGAGGCTTGGAGGGGCTCGTTCCTGTTTGCCCTCCTGTTCCTGCAGCATCCACGGACCGACGCACATGACGCTCTGGGTTGCGATGAAGAGTTACCCAGTAAGAGTTGATGATTTAGTTGAAAGGTGAGGCTTAAATTTCTGTGATACAAGGAAGAATATACAGGGCCACAAAGGGGATGCAGACAGTGCACTGTGGGGTCCCATTTGTGTAGAAGGACCATTAGAAGTTGTATCAAGTGTCTCCGCCTCATTAACAACAGCTCAGTGATTTTTGTCATGATATCCAAATGTGGAATGACATTATTGTGACATTTTGTTTTAATTAAAACTGGATATTGCCAAGGATTTCATAGCAGACCTCTCCCAATATGCCGTAAGCCATGAGATCGGCCTGGTATATTTGAAGATTCCATTTAGAAGGTAACTATTATTGAGGTCTTTAAAGAAAAAACAATCAAAGTACCTCTGCTCACTCTCTACAAAATGAAATAGAGCTCTAGGTGAAATAATCCTGAGTATTCATCATTCGAGTGGAAAATAAAACCAGAACCTTTGACCAGTAGGTGGGCAGCTAATGAAAGGAAGAGACCCACGAAAGCCCTGTGGTTCTGCACAGACGGTCTGTCTCCAGTTGAGCAAACGACACACAGAGCTGGCGAACGTGGACTGTTCTCTGTAGCATGTCGCTCTCAGTAAGGAAATTCCATGGTCAGACTTCAAAGCAAATGTCCCAAAAAATACACACACGCACGCATGCACGCACACACGCACACTCATGCCAAACAGGACACTTGGGCCGTGGAGGCGGTACCAGCAACCCAGGGCGGAGACCTCTGGCGCTGAAGAGTCATGTGTCATGCATCACAGCTCTCGGACTCCAGACGCGGCCTCCCAGGACACTCGTCACGCTTTCGGGATTCAATGGCAGGCAGAACGTCCAGCTGTGTCTCCCGAGACAACTCAGAGCTCTGGTGCAACGCACACTGATCTTTCTTTCCGATCCTGCACCCATAGAATAAAGTGGTTGTGTTCCCAAGTACTCATGATTTTAAACATGGAGGCAAAGAAATTGTACCACCTGAGGCTTTATGCCGAGTCCCGTGGAGACAGTCCCCGCTTGCCCGGCACGGTGTCCAGGGAGAGCTGGGTCTCAGCCTGACGCGGCCCACCGCAGAGCTGGGCCTGGGAGCCAGGGCCTGGGAGGCCGAGGACACGGGAGCCACTGAGAGGACGCAGTGCAGCTGGGGACTGACTGCTCCCGGTCCCCTGCTGCGGACGTCTCCTCGCAGCCTCGCCCGGCCCACAGGGCACTGCCAGGCGCTCTCTGCAGGGCCCTCTGGGCTCACTGCAGCCTACCTGCCAGTCTCCCTGGGCTCTTTGAGTCACGCGGTCCCAAGGTGCCCTGCTGTGCCCTCGCACACCTCAACCTCTTGGCTCGTCACGTGCAGTTGCCCCGACTCTTCTCGCTGCGTAAGGGAATTCCTCTAGCTCTTCGAGGCGGTGTGACCCCCTCCAGGAAGCTGTGTTCGGCCCCCTCACCAGGCAGGTTATTTCCTGCTCTGAACCAAGGGCCACCTGGTCTCCTCCCAGAGCAGCCGTTACTGTGTTGATGGCCATGGGTGTGGGGCGTCGGGTGCTTGTCTTCAAGCATCTGGCCGCCCCCAGCCCTGATCAGGAACCGGGGCACCACGCTCTTCTGTCTCTGTTCCTCAGAGTGACCGCAAGACCGAGGGTCAGTGAGAGCTGTTGAACTGAGTGGCTGGAGTGAAAAGGGTTCTTCTCCCTGTTCCCGAGCTTGTCCTGCACATTGCACTTGTGCACCGACCTCGGCAGAATGTTTGCCCCGCTCTGGGTGGTGGCGAGCTCCCCGCCTGGCAGCCCAGGAGCCCGCGGTGGGTGCGGACTGGTTGGCTCGGCACAGCCATTGCTCCGCCTGTGATTTCTGACACCCTCTCGTTTCCGTTCTCAGAGGAGTCCTGGTTTAGGTGGTAAGTTATATGGTCACTGCTTCCCACGGACCATTTTTATGGTCAAGTGAAAAGCTCCACCTCCTACATTATTATTGTATTAGTTTTCTTGAACAAGCTGGTATGGAAGAGAGATGTTACCACCCCCCCTTCTCCCCAAAGCTTTGGGTTTATCTGAAAAGCAATCCAACCGACAGACAAAACAACAACAACCCCAAGAAAAAAAAATACTATCCCAAAGGCTAAGCCACTTGAAGCAGGAAAGGATAAAACACAAGGCTCAGTATCATTGGAGAGATTGTCTTGTTCCCGTTTTCTCTCTTATCTCTGAGGAATTCTTCATTAGACTCAACTTAAGCCTTGAGCTTGAGGTTTGCATCCTCAGCTGCTGAGCACACCTAGTAAACGCACTGTGTTCGTGCCCACCCCCTGCCCAGCAGGCTGTGCATTCACCGCTGGCCCCGGACACCACGCCAGGAGACCCTGACTCAGTGCAGACGGGTTTGTTTTCAATCAAGCAGTGCCCCCCCAACAAACCGCGTGACACTTTCCTTGCTCTGCAGCTTGTTTCTCGTGGGACAGAGTGGCCGGGCCCTGCCTTCACTGCGGTGATCTTTGACGGGCAAATGCAGACGAATGGGACGCATGTTTTAGTGCTGCTTATAATATCCTGTCCAAAACAACTTGACAAATTTGTGATTTCGACACTATCTCATTTTGTTGGCTGCAGTGGCCGGTGATCACCCTGCCCACGTGTCTCCCGATCATGCGTCCCCCCAATACTTCTCATTAAAATGGCCACAGTTCACCAGTTTCCGTCGCTTGGAACAAACTCGGGATGAATTATTATACAACAGAGGCCGCTGTCAGGCAGAACCAAAGACAAGCAAAGAGGGCTTTGGCTTAATGAGGCCAAGTGTGTGTCTCCCTGGTATCACAGCTGCTGGACGGCCTTGGAGCATGGGTTTCCCCCTCCACAGGCCAAAACCTTTGGTCTGTTATTTTGTTTATGCACCTTGAGGCTAATATACATTTTAATATGCTGCACATGGAGGGAAAAACCAGCTGTTAGATTAGAACATGTGTGCTCCCTGCTACATTAATGACAACCGAACACAGAGACCAATTTAGGTTTTCATGTTTAATTATAGCGCACTGCAGTGCGAGCGGATAGCTCCCCCTTTCTGACACCCTGTCCTGGGAACACGCTCGCCACCCACCGCCACGCCCTGCGCCCAGACCTCTCGGCGCAGCGCCCTGCCCGCCGTGGCCGCCGACCTGAGCCCCAAGCGGAGGCTTCCTCGGGGCCAGAGGGCTGGAGTCGCTGTGGCTCATCTGTAGAACGGACGAGAGCGCGGTCTGTGTGAACACGCGGTAGCTCGTCCGAGTACTTCAGCTGTCATTCCCGATGCTGCCTCGGAGCGCGTGACGGACCCGTGTCGTCCGCTGGTCCTCTGACGGCATCGAGCGTGGGCCAGGGCTTCCTGGTGTCCCACTGCCACTCAGACGACCTGTGTGGGAAGAAGTGATCGTAACTGTCCCGGGGGAGCCCCAGCAATCCCGCCACACTTTGGAGCTATTCCGCCTTGATGTGAATCTGTCTGTTGCAGAAATGAGTACATTACAAGTCGCAAAAAGTTGTAGGGTAATAAACATCCAGTAGTCTTCAAAAAAAAAAAAAATGAACATAGCCAATAAGAGAGATTATGAGCATTGCTGTTCACTCTCCCAGGGCCACCAAAGAGGAGCAGATTGTCCACACAGCAGAATGTCCCAGTGGGCTTTCCACGTCGAGTGACCTGTAGCTTTTCTCTCCTCCCAACCGGGCTGCGACTTTCCCTCCGTGGCTGGAGTGTGTCCGTTCCTTCTTACGGCTGGAACACAGGGTTTCTTTTCTCTCACCTACCAGTTAACAGAGTTCTGGGTGGTTGCTCAGAAGGTAGAAGATTCGTCCGCGGCCTCTGTGTAAGGCAGACAGAAGGCATATGGCCTGCGTGTCTGCCTGAAGGGACCACACTTCTTTCTTGTCCCTTTGCCTTAAAATGTCACTGAATTAGCAAAGGTCTTAAAATCATAGACTATTTTTCTGGAGTCGAGGAGTCAAAATCCAGCTCTGGGGTCACCCTGTGACCCTTCTGTGTTCATTGGATGTTCATCTCCTGACAACACCCACGGGGCTGATGGCCAGAGGGGGCGGCAGGGTTGGTGACTGTCGTGAAGGGGAGCCTGTCACGGGGTAAGACACGCCCTAGGGGGCCAGCGCTTGCGGGGCTCACGCGGCGGGAAGAGGAGCTCTCTGCCCACATGCTGGCGCGTGAAGTTTCCGAGACAGCGTCAGAGAGAGGGCCTCACCACGGACCGCAAGCGTCTCTCAGGATGCTGTTGGCTTCGGGTGGCTGCTGACCTCAGAAAGGACAAGTGTGAAGTCAGGGGTAGCTAAGGAACCTGGTGACAGGCAACAGGGTGTGCTGAGAACCGCTTGGGGGCCCGAGCTGGGCTGCGGCTGCGCCAGCTTCAGCAGGACAGAAAACGCCTGGGTTGCCCTGGGCCAGATTCTCCGGGCAGTCTCCTCCAGCCCCTCATGGGAGCCGGGCGGACGGAGGGTGGGCGGGCCCGGGCCCAGGCCTTCGGGACCAGGTGCAGTGGCCTCTCACCCACTCACCCAGTCCTCTTAGAAACAGCCAGCGTTTCTTCCATGTCTGGGGCCTCAGATCGGAGACAGAGACTGTCCTGCGACAACACTGCTGATGAGTTTGTCTTCATTCCCTGCCTTGTCTTCAGTCTGGCGCTAGTGAGCACAAGAAGCGCGTGTCGGGTGTGGTGGGAATGACAGAGACCAAGGATGCTTCCAGGGGTCACACTCACGTTCCCAGAGAGCATCTCAGATGCCGGAAGTCCAAGATTCTTTAAATCCGGGAGTGAAACCGTGTCTTCGGCTTGGGTACTGTTTCATTACTTGGAAGTTGCATTATTAGTTTTCTCATAGAGTTTTGATTTTTCTTTAAAAGATTCATCTTGTGAAACTGCCTGGAGAATATTTTTATTTTTATGACTTGTTTTCTCAGAAGAATAAAAAGTAATTTGCGGCTTCCTAAAAATCACACTGCTTTGATCCAGTTGTGATTGGGGAGATCAGGAATGCGGGCCAGGATGGGAGCCCGGGGGCCCGCCCAGCCCCCAGCCCCCAGCCCCGGGCCGGCACGCGCCAGGCAGGACGAGCGGATTCCAGGGTTCCACGTGGAGCCCCTGGGAAATTAATCCACACTTTGAATAATATTTGTGAATCCACAAAGTGTAAGAAGAAACCTACAACGGCGGCAGATTTCTTATTCTTCAGAAGGACCAAACTTCATGACAAAATTTCCTAACTCCTGACAGAAGTTAGCGTGGAGTTGCGTGGGTGTTTCAGTCCTCTACGGGGGTGACCGGCTGCCCCCCTGTGTTCGCTGTGTCAGCCACAGGGCTGCAGTCCATGGAGCTGGTCACGGCTGCTGCCCAAGAACCGACAGCCGCTGTGGGGACGCCAGCCCTCCTGGAGACCCGGAGCACGCGTCACCTTAATGAGGGCCCCGACGTGCGTGACTCCTCCAGAGATGCCCAATTAACTAAGCTTCAGACTGGCATCATCAGTACCTCTTTTATCACTTCGTGTGTGTGTGTGGGTGTCGGTGTGGGGTGTGTGTGTGTGTGTGTGTGTGGTCAACAAAATATCCGTAACGCTTTGTCACCCTAAACCCAACCATTCTAATTTTTGGGGAGTAAAACGGGAAAGGATGAACCAGATGCCATTCGTGCAGCAAATCGCCTCAGAAGCAGCGTACCCCCAGCTGCTCTGGGTCTCCCCAGACTCCCTCTACCCGTCCCCAGTGCTGGCCTCCTGCCAGACCCCGCGCTCACCCACCACTGCTCGGGGCAGGCTGCCGCAGGCCGCCCCATGCTGGCTCTCAGAGCACGTCACCTGCTCCCCGGGCCACCCACGTGGGATGTATCTGCGGAGTCACAGCCACTCACACAGGACGGTTCAGCCCGGCCACATTCAGTGTGCGGCCGGCAGCAGGGTCGTGGGAATCCACACGCTGCATTGTGCCCAGTCCCGGTCCGAACGCAGCTACCGTCCTCCCTCCAGCCCGGGAGTGGTCGCTGGGCCCTTGAAGGCCCCACCGCTGACACCGGGGACAGGTGGGGGCCCTGTGGAGCCATCGGTCTCTCCATGGCACAGGCCGGATGTTGGGGTCACCTCCTTTGCATCAGGTGTGCACCCACCAACACCATGGGGTGTCCCCTCCTTGGTGGACACAGAGCATGTTGAAGGAAATAATACAAAATGCAAACCACAACCCTTTATATGAATGTGACCTACGAATGTGTGCGTGGAATAAACCTAGTTCTTTGGTTTCCCTGGGCTGCCCCTTGGGCAGCTGCTTCTCTGTGTTTTTTAAATTACTTAGAAAAGTTACTAAAAATTAGAATGTTAATGTGTGTGACCCAGTTAACGTGACTGTTTGCCTTTTCTCCTAACAAAGTATTAAGAGACATAAATAACCTAAGGCTTAGGAGAATTATTTTTGAGGGATTAAAATCTGTCTGGTCAAACAGACACATTAAAGTCCCAGAAGTCCATGCTGTTTGGAGCCGGCTGGGGGCCGTTGCTTCAGCGAAGGGACAGAGGAGGTTGCTGGGGAGTTTCCCTTGGTTCCTGCAGGTCAAGCGTCGTTATCCCAAACCGTAGCCCGCCCCGATCGGTGACTCCCACACAGCATGAAATACAGTATGAAATACTCCTCCCAAAGTTGTCTGATGAAATAAAGTCCAACCAAATGAATGTAAAAAATGCATCATGATTTGAAATGAGGTGGAGCCTGGTGAGGGCAGACCCTGGCGGGCAGGGCCCAGGCCCTCCCTGCAGGCTGACCCAACACGCACAGGCTCCTCTGCCCCCGGCGGGCGGGGCCCAGGCCCTCCCTGCAGGCTGACCCGACGCGCACAGGCTCCTCTGCCCCCGGCGGGCAGGGCCCAGGCCGTCCCTGCAGGCTGACCCGACACACACAGGCTCCTCTGCCCACGGCGGGCGGGGCCCAGGCCCTCCCTGCAGGCTGACCCGACGCGCACAGGCTCCTCTGCCCCCGGCGGGCGGGGCCCAGGCCCTCCCTGCAGGCTGACCCGACACACACAGGCTCCTCTGCCCCCGGCGGGCAGGGCCCAGGCCGTCCCTGCAGGCTGACCCGACACACACAGGCTCCTCTGCCCCCGGCGGGCGGGCGCCCAGCGCAGGCATGTCCCAGACATGTCCCAGACACACAGGGACGCACAGACACGGCTGCTCAGGATAGCATAAGGAAGCTTTAAAAAAACCTCCTCGAGATTAGATAGGAAGTAAAATGGAAAAAGTAGGGAAAGATGGATGAAGGGATAAAACCACAAGAGTAATTGCTCTGTGCACCCATGTAGATCGTCTTAGTTAACGAACGCTCCCTGCCTTTTCAAAGCATCCAGATCGCTGGTTTTCTTACATTCGAAGGACAATAAAGAAAAATTTCATAAATAAGCGAGGATATAAATGTGATGTCAAGAAGCATATACATTTTTCTTCATAGATTTGCTTTGTTTATCAGATTTAGAAAGTAAGAGAGTCCTCTGGGCTATTGGAGGTGCTATATTTCAAATCCTATTCAGTTAAATTTTTACTGGTTTTCTTAAATTCACTTGATAGTACCAATTTCAGAGAATAATAAAGGACCCAGTCGCAATGAACTCGCCAAACCCCAGCCTTAATATTAGAAGCAGAATTTATTAGAAAAATAAATTTTAACTGCAGCAGTGTGGTAAACTGAGTGTGCGGATCTCGGAACTGACTGGCACGGAATGCAGATACGTTTCTGGTACCTAAAGACCCGATTCCCGAATTCACATGAGGACCTACAGTGTTAATGTCAGCATTAAAAATGTTTAGTCCCTATTTCATCGACTGAAAACTGGGGCTTCACCTTTAAAACTTAAATAAATGTGCGAGGTCCATGAGACACTGTTGCCCGGCCAAGTGGCAGTAAACCTGTACCTTGAAGACCAGAGAGGATGGTCAGATCTCACTACATCCAAGTACAGAAGAAAATCATCTGAGGGTATCAGCAAACTTCTGTTTATTTAGACTAATCAGTGCAACTGAGAGCTAAAAAGTCAATGAGTGGCGTAAAAAAAGCCACCAAATGACCATCCACCAGTCTCTACAATAGTCACATTCTTAGACTGAAGTGCAACCCCATGGTCAGTTCAGAGAGAAATGCAAAGGCAGCAGAGGGAGCTGTGAGCTGGGCTTTGGAAAGATGGGGGCGTGGGGTTCAGAGACAGGAGCTGTGTCAGTGAGCACACGTGCTGCCCCCGGCAGGTGCACACCGGCTCGGCGGTGACTGTCTGTGTACATCGAGAATGGAATCAGATCAAATTGGTTATAATGAAGATTATAAAGCTTGGTTTGGAAATTAGGAAGAATTTCTTAATCACCCAGAGTCCTAGAAAGATTGACGAGCAAGCTTCCCATGTCTGTCTGGGAGGTCTTTGAAAAGCAAATACAGTCCTGGTCAGTTTGGCTCAGCAGTTAGAGCATTGGCCACAGACCAAAGAGTCGCAGGTTCAATTCCAGTCACAGGCTTGTACCTCGGTTGTGGTTCGTCCCCGGCCCTGGTTGGGGTCATGGGGAGGCAACCAATCGATGTGTCTCTCTCATGTCGATGTTCCTCTCTCTTTCTCCCTCCCTCCCACCCACTCTGTCTGAAGATAGACGGAAAAACATCCTCAGGTGAGGATTAAAAAAAAAAGTAAAGCAAGTACATAACGCTATTCTAGAATATTCGACTTTTATCTCTCTAAAGACTAGACATTGGATGAATTCCATAGTGTTTAAGCTTTACAGTCTGGTACTTATAAATATTTACTCACTTGACTAATTATGCTATTCCCATGGAAACAAAATAAAATAAAGCAACCCACCTGAAGCTGAGGGAGTCCATTCTCCTGCACAGCTCTGCGCGGCTGTCCAAGAACACTGTGCAACCCGGAGAGGCCGATCTTTCTAGAATGATCTCCAGGAGAAGTGTCTGGGGGAGTGGCTGTGTGAGGCTGGTCGCTCTTCACAGGTGTGTTCTGCTTCTCCCAACACCATCCGTGCTCTCGATGCCGCTCCGCTCCGCTCCCGGGGCTCAGCGTCCTCCAAGGCCCGGGTGGCACGTCCTGCTCGGGGCCTGAAACGGGCCGGCCGGCTGCAGTCGTGCTCCACCTGCAGACGTGGGCGGGGGCCTTGTCCCCGACGTGCCCGGCGGGGTGCCTCTGCTACAGAGGCCTCGCTGGGCCGGAAGCGAGCTGAACCCACAGCTGAAGCCTGTGTCCACCCAAACCAGCGGGAGTGTACAGGTCTGGCTGTGTACAAGCCTCATGGGGCTAACTCCTCGTCTGGGTTTGGAGTCGGGCCTCCTCTCCTGCACCAGCCTCCGTTCTCAGAGCGTCCTCCTGGTTCCGAGAGCAAGGGGTACTTTCCGAACCCCGGCATCCTGTGAGCAGTGACCCCATCCACAGGGCCTCGTTCTGGGTAACAACATTGCCACCCTTCTACACAAGTGACAGTTCTTTAGGGAACATTGGCTGGGCACCTGTCATGGCCCTGCGCCATGCCCCAGGGACAACGTAGTGAGACAGGAATAGGGCACATTTTTCTGGAAATGGAGGTAGACCATAAACAACACAGGTCAGTAAGTTATAAGCGAGGTGCAAGTCATAAGTACTGAAGGGGGAGAGGCATGGCAGAGCGTTAGGTGGGGAGCAGCAGGCGGCAGACAGATTTCAGCTGAGATGGGTGTCGGGAAAGGTCTCACAAGAAGGCAATTTGAACAAAGACTTGAAGAAACAATTTCTTTGACAGGAGCTTCCTGTTAGAAAGGCAGCGGAGCCCTGGCCGGTTCGGCTCAGCGGTGGGAGCACCGGTCCGCAGACCGGGGAGTCCTGGGTCGGTTCCCGCTGGGGGTGCGTGCCTCGGTTGCGGTTTGTCCCCGGCCCTGGGTGGGGTCATGTGGGTGGTGACTAATTGAGGTGTCTCTCTCACATCGATGTTTCTCTCTCTCTCCCTCCCCGTCTATCTAAAGATAAATGCAAAAAAAAAAAAAGAAAGGCAGCAGAACCCACCTCCCCAGTGGGACATGCACACACACGCATGCACACACACGCATGCACACACACGCATGCACACACACGCCACCATCGCTGGGCGCTGTGGGCGCCGTGACCGCATCGTGCCCAGAGCGGTGCAAGGCTCCAGATGCAGCTCATGCTCTGAAGTGCAGAGATGATAGAATGGAACCCAAGAACCAGAGCCATTCACGGTACCCTGACCGAAAACAGCACTGTTCAACACTTACAGCTCTCTGCAGCGATTCCTCACCACGAAACAGCCTCGGACCGGGAGGGTGGTCGGTCTTCCCCACCAGACACACTCCTCGGGCCCTCAGATCCTCGCGCCATCTGTGGTTCCGGGAGCACCTGGAGCAGGTGCCGGAGGACGGGCCCTTCCTGTCCCTGTGGTTCCGGGAGCACCTGGAAAGCTGAGCATGTGACTGTGGTTGTTACAGCTGTTCTATTTTGTTGTTTTTTTTTTTTTGTTTTTTTTTTTTATCCTCACCCAAGGACATTTTTCCATTTTTTGTACAGATAGAGTGGGAGGGAGAGAGAGGAAGGGAGAGAGAGAGAGAAACATCGATGTGAAGGGACACATCGAGTGGCTGCCACCCGCGCGACCAACCAGGGCCGGGGACAAACTGCAACCGAAGTACGTGCCCTTAGCGGGAACCGAACCCGGGTCTCTGCGGACCGCAGGCCGACGCTCTAACCGCTGAGCCAAACTGGCCAGGGCTGTTCTATTTTGTTTTTAAGGGGAGAAACTCAAAGCATTTTCAGATGGACAGGAACTGGCTGTTTTGGGAAAGTCACGGCCAGGAATTTTTAGATAAAGTAACAGAAAGGAAGGGCTCAATTAAAACTGCAACATTGATGTTTGTAGCTCAGCTGTGTGTCATGGGAAAGGGTCAGAGGAAGGATTTATTTGGGGCCACAAGTCTGCCATCCAGAGGGCCCGCAGTGTGTCCATGGAATTGTCCAGACACCTGTGTCTTCCAGGGAAGCTGTCGGAGGCCCATGGGTGGCCGCCCACTGAAAGGGAATGGAAACTGACCATTGGTCCTGTCCGCTGGACTCTGTCCAATGCATATCCTTTCGAAGAGACTGAGATGGAACCGCACTGAGGAACACATACTTTGAAGAACAGAGAGCAAAGGTTCCGCCAGGCTGTCGGTTGGGTGTGAAACAGAACACGCGAGAACTTGGATGAAGGAAGAGCTTTGAGCAAACCCCCGGACAGAAGAGGCTGCTCACCAGTGTGTGCTGGCCAGTGCGCTCCCAGGAGAAGTGCAGCAGCCCACGACCAAGGACCCAGGGTCAGCTGTCCCCAAGCCAGCCCGCCCCTCTGCTGAGGGCTTCCGTGGGGTGGGAGTCCGCCACGGTCCCGTGTCAGGTGAACGGTGCACAAGGCGCCGTTTGAAGCACTGGCTCTGTTTTGTTAAAAATCTTTCTATTGTTGACTCACCTTCGGTCAGAGGGTTATTGCACATCCGGCCACAAATGAATGGAAACACCTGCTGAAGAGCCGTGGTCGCTCCCTGACCGAGTTGTGGACAGCACTGGCGGCCAGTGACAGATTCTGTGAGGCTGTCAGCTGGGGACGTGGGGCCAGTGGTCCCTGAGCCGATCTCTTAGTGGCTCCCCACAGCCGCAGAGCATCCGTGCCTGAAAGGCTGTCCCTCCCCCAGACAGGAGAGCTTCAATAAAAAAGTATCTCTTCATCCTGGCCAGTTTGGCTCAGCGGTTGGAGTGTCGGCCTGCAGCCCAGAGAGACCCGGGTTCGGTTCCCACTAAGGGCACGTACCTTGGTTGCAGTTTGTCCCCAACTCTGGTTGGTTGTGCAGGTGGCGGCCACTCGATGTGTCCCTTTCACTTCGATGTTTCTCTCTCTCTCTCTCTCCCTCCCTCCCTCCTTCTCTTTCCCACTCTATCTGAACAAAAAATGGAAAAATGTCCTCAGGTGAGGATAAAAAAAGTTAATTAATTTTAAAAATGAAGTTAATTTAAAAAAAGAAGAAGCATCTGCCCTGGCTGGTTTGGCTCAGCAGTTAGAGCATCGGCCTGCGGTCCAGAGAGACCTGGGTTCGGTTCCCGCTAAGGGCATGTACCTCTGTAGCAGTTTGTCCCCGGCCCTGGTTGGGTCGTGCAGGAGGCAACCACTCGATGTTTCCCCTTCACATCGATGTTTCTCTCTCTCTTTCCTCACTCTATCTGAACAAAAAATGGAAAATTGTCCTCGGGTGAGGATCAAAAAAATAATAATTAATAAAAGAAAACAATTCCCAAATGAGTTTGGCCGTATCACCGAGGTACTTCTGAATAAGTTCAGAGCCAACCACGCTCAAAAAAAAAGCATCTCTTCTGCAGTGGGGTCACAGTCCACGCTTTGCTCACAGGGCAGCCACGCCCTCCCATCAGTCCATGCTCAGCCGTCCTGCCCGTCTCCGCCCACAGCGCACTCGGCCCTGAGCTCGCCCCGAAGTCCCCTGTAGCCCGCCAGCCATCGACGGGCTGGCTGCGGGGCGGGCACTCTGAGTGCCAGTGTCCGTGGCACTGCCTTCTGCAGTCCCCTGGGGAAGTCCGTTCCACAGAACTGTGGCCTGACCTCTGGGGACACCCTGAAGGCTGAGACAGGGTAGTTTTCTCAGAGTTTCTGTTATTTAAACAATTTCACCTTATAGAAAGATACAGAAAAAACCCCAATAAATGTATGAACCTTGATTAACCTGACTATGCGCACCAGATAATACTACAGTAAGAAAAATTACAGACCATTTTCCACTAAGAAATAAAGATGCAAAATTCTAAACCAATATGAAAAATCCCAGCTTTGACTTTATAATGAAACTGAAATTTCCATGCAGTTTCTGTACAATGGACGAACTTGCTCCTCCCATCTCCTCTGTATGGTGTGTAGCGTGTGGCTGAGCCCCAGTCTGTAGGCTGAATCCACCTCTGAGAACAGTAACAATGTTGCTCGACCTCACATCCTCCAAGTGCCCTCCACACTGTGCAGCCAGCATGAAGCTGGAGCTCTGGTTCGGAAATGATCTCCTAGTGAAGACTGTTGGGGAACAACGTCTTTGTCCGTCCACACATTTGCAGACACTCACAAGCATCGGAAGGATGAGTCACTCTTGCTGATGGAAGGTATTCAGTCAACAGTGGTTTCATCTGGGAACCTGTAGTGTCAGCAGTCCCCATGCTTCTCATCCTAGGGGACCTGAGGGGCGTGTTCAAGCATCTGCCAGGTTGATAGCAGAAGACAGTAATCCATGTCAGTGGTTTACGTACACTGAAACGTGGCGAAGAAGAGACTCTGTACATATGTGAATTGTCCAAGAAAAGCCTCCCATTTCTCCAGCAGAGCCATGGTCTGTCAGTCACACCAGCTGGCTGTTCGTGGGCTCCTGCTCCTGCCCCCGGAGAGGCACGTGGCCGCCTTTTAGAAGGCTCCATGGTGGAGTCCTCATGGCTTCCCCACTCAGCAGTGGGTCAACCAGCGAGAGCAACGCCCAACAGATGCAGGTGCTCAGCAAACAGGTTTCACGGAAGCCAGCCATCCAGACAGAGGTTCTCCGAGTCACTGCACGGGGCCAGCATCTGCGTCTGCTTGGTGACTTCTCCCGAATGCCCACCTCCCACGTGGTGGGAAACCAGTGTTCTGTTGACTTATCACCCTTTTCCTTCACTCACCTCTTCTAGGTCACGTGCAGGTGCCTAGTGTCCCTTTCAAGCGTGCCCTTTACTTCTAGAAGGAAGTGGAGCTTATGTTCTAAATTTGTTTAAATTGAACTTATTGGGGTGACTGGTTCATAAAATGATACAGGTTTCAGGCGTACAGTTCTACAATACATCACCTGTATATTGTAGTGTGTTCGCCACCCCGAGTCAGGTCTCCTTCCCTCACCATTTACTCCCATACCCTCTCCTGCCCCCGAAGAAGGAGTTTGCATTGCAGTTGGCGTCTCTCCGGGCATGTGTGTACACGTCATATGTATATTTACATATTGTTGTGTATATATTATGTGTGTGTGCATAGCAGGCCTTAGTGGAATAGGAATGCGCATTTTCGATCCTTTGGTGGCGTTAGTGTTCAGAGCCGGTGAAGCCTCCGCCTCTGTGCTCCCCCACTGCCTGTTGTTTCCAGTCTCTGCCTCTGTCCTGACCCTTGTTTTCCGGGTCAGTGTATTTGCTGCCTCTGATCTATAGACAATCTTTGTTTCATATATTTACAAATTGGTTTCACTATTCTAGTGACACGTTCCCATAATCACAGACTTCTACGTAAAAGGACTGGCTCACAGCCGTCGTCACCAGACAGCCAAAGGCCCTCTTTCTCAGTCCACAAATGGACCCATCAGAATTTGGTGTGAAGGCAACACTTAGCTCTGTAGTTCTTCCCAACTGGGGTCATTCTGTCTAGATGAGCAGACCACACTTGCACCCAAGACCTTTCTGGAGAGGCGATACCTGGAGGCTCAGGGACACTCGGGGAGCTGCAGCTGTTGGCAGCTCAGCTGTGTCGGGATGGAGTTCTGTTCCGTGCGTGTGTGTAGATGTTTTCATGGGTGTGTGTGGAAATGCGCATCTTCTATGAGAACCATAAATGGAAAACGACCCACTCTACTGAAACTAACAGTAGAGTTTTCATTCTTGGAAAGTTCACACTACCATTTAATTTGGGGTGGCACTCATTAATTTGCCAACACTTCATATAGGAAATTTTGTCATATACTCAGAAATAAAAATCTATAACCTCAAATATATGCAGACTTTGCTCGAGTGGTTGAACATTTCTGATTTCATATGGACTTAGCCGTATTTTAGAATTAGGCCTAAGGTCGGTCTGCTTATAATATTTTATCTCTGTTTAGTCACTAATATGCATTTCCCACAGCTTAGGTTTGCTTCATAGCTACCATTCTAAATTATGATTTGAGATTGATATTAAAAAAAAACCCAAAAAACAAGATAACAACTTTGGCCATAATAATAATTGTAATTTTATTCCCACCAAGGTTTTTATATTTCCCATTAGTGTGCCTTTTAAGACAATATCTGTTTTAATAACATTTTTCTGATTATAAAAGTAATATGTGCTCACTGTAGCAAATTAGCAAAATGCATAAGTACAGGAAAGATCATCTCCAGTCTCACTGCTTGGAGATCCCAGCGGTTCACGTGGACGCCACACACAGAAACAATCATTTCTTACACTGAATTAGGGTGGCACTGCTGTGACTCTGCCTTCTTCCCACTTAAAGTGCTATGAGCACTTTGTATGCGTCTTCGAATCCCCCTGAATACGATTTTCTTTGTAATACTCATGTAGGAATGTTGAAGAATGAATGCCAATTTAGCTATTCTGCTATTTTGGAACTTTTTTTTTTTCTTTATTGAGTTTAGACAGAGAGGGAGAGAGAGACAAAAACATTGATGAGAGAGAACATCGATTGGCCGCCCCCACATGTCCCCACTGGGGATCAGGCCCACAATCTGGACATGTGCCCTGACCAGGAATTGAACTGGTGACCTCTTGGTGCATGGGTCTATGCTCAGCCACTGAGCCACACCAGCTGGGCATGTTTGGAACTTCTTAAATAATAACATTAAAATCTATTTTGAGGACAAATAAAAAAATCACTGTGCCCATTTCCAGTCCTCAGGGACTTTTCTCTCCAACACAACATGCCAAGACCCTTTGGAAGAAATGAGAGCAAGAGAGGACCCCGGGGTCAGTCCCGGGTCAGCTCTGTGTGTGGACAAGAGACCCTCGTGAAGGAAGTGGTGAGGCCCCCAGGGTGTCATGTGTGGAATGAGACCCAGACCACAGGGTGACCAGCCATGGCATCTTCGGTGTGACTCAGGGAGTTTATGTGCGTCAGGGTCCTCCTGTCAGGAGTGGGTGGTTGTGGAAGGGGAGGTAAAGGGTCACTCAGCAGGGGAGATGCCTGCAGGCTGAGTCTCAGTCCATCTGCCCCGGGGTGGGTGCCGTGTCTCTGCAGTGGGGAAGGGTTTCCTCCGGGGTCTGGCGGTAATCTGCCTTTAAGAAAGCCATTAGTGTTGTCACCTACACACTAATGTAGGTGACACTAATTCCATCATTGGTGACTAACGGAAATATACGGCTTGTGATTTTATTGATTCTAATAAAGTAGCATGATATTTTTTAATCATTCTTATTCCGTGAAAACCTGCTTTCCTTGAGCTGCTGGCTGACGTAACCCACTTGAGCCATTAAATGGCGTGCTGTTGCCCTACCTTTCGGCATTGTCCGTGTCCCTGCGGCTCATCCTGTCCGAGGAAAGGCATCTCTGGGGGGTGCTAGAATCATCCCTGAACGCTGCTCCACGGAAATATCCCCTAGAAACAGCTAAGTCTGCCAACTGTCCAGGTGTTTAGCTCATGCAAAAACACCCAGAGGTACGACAGGGATGTCTTGCTCTTAGACAGTGGTCATTGTCATGATTTTCTTGAAGGAATAATGTTGCTTATAATATTTTCTTCTTAAACTCACATTAGAAAAAACAAACACATATTGTATATATTATTTAATTAAAAAAAAAAAAATTTTGGCCCTGGCCAGTTTGGCTCAGCAGTTAGAGCATCAGCCCGTGGACTGAAGGGTCGTGGGTTCAGTTCCAGGTCAAGGGCATGTACCTCGGTTGCAGATTCAATCCCCTCCCGGGTCAGGGTCATGTGGGGAGCAACCGATCGATGTGTCTCTCTCACATGGATATTTCTCTCTCTCCCTCCCTTCCTTTCTTGCACTCTATCTAAAAAATATCAATGGAAAAATATCTTCAGGTGAGGATCAACAAAAAAATAAGTAAACAGGCTTGGCGTTGCGGCCTCTGGAGGAGATATGGTGAGGTGGGTGGAACTCACAGAACAGCACTCACCTGTCCAGAAACACTCGGATCTGGACCAGCGCGAGCCACACACTCGGGACTTCTCCTCCCGGCCATCTCCTTTCTACAGACACTTGTTCTGAGATGAAGCTGAAGGCAGAACACTGTTTATCCCCTGCTCTCCTCCGGTGATAGGTTTCTACTTTGTTTTATACTTCTAAAATTTGAACTTGTATTTATAAATAGGATTTGGAGAGTGATGACATCACTTTCACAGAGCACTGCGCTGGGGGCAGTGAGGTTGGTTGTGGACAGTGGTGAGGACTCAGAACTGAGCCGGCGAGTGAGGGGCACACAGTGCATTTCTCCAGGCTTGATGTCTCTGATCCGGATGGCGTGCCACTGTGACAGCGTCTTTGGATGAGGCGACTCCATGGAGACATTTTAGTAATCATTTAAACCATTTATTTTGCTTATATTTTTCCTCATATTGTGTACATAAGAACAAAATATAACATCTTAAATGTGATGAAGTATATATGTGCTTTCAATTTATAATAGGTAAAGAAAAAATTGTTCAGTGTTTTGGGAGTACTTGTAACTGGCATTCTAATACATCAACATAGACCCTCCACCAAACTTCAGTAGACAGAAAACCACATATGATCTTCCACAAAAGGAAATTAAAATCTCATCCTCATTCTGTTTGAAAAGTCACTTTCTGAAATCTAACCAATGGGGCATTGAGCCAGGGGAATTAATTAATGCCATTGATAATCCCCCAAAACTCAATTTATTCATTAAATTCACTTCCTTTTCCTCTACTGAATATATTCCCAAAGCCTGATGGGTAACACATACACATACACACACACACATACACACACACACATACACACACATATACATACACACACATATATACATACACACACATATACATATATACACACACACATATATACACACACACATATACATACACACACATATATACACACACACATATACATATACACACACACACACACACACACACACGAGCGCTCCGTGACGCGAGTGTCCCCGCAGCGCGCAGACCCCGGCGGAGAGCGCGGGGTGTAGTGCACACAGCAAGCACACGCTAACTCCCACAGCAGCTGCAGGAGAACGACTCTGGCCGTCGCCTTCTTGAGCCATAGTAAGAGGGCAGGAACATTCTCATGGGAGTTTCTTTCTGCATTAATAGATGTGAGGGGAAATCATCAGGGCTTGCAAATTTATTTTAAATAGATTCTTTAAAAACACCGACTGACCCACATTTGGGGAAAAAACCAGACAACTACAATTGTAACTGTTATCCTGCCAGTTATTTATGAGTAGACAGGCTGCTGTCATCTCTGTTCAAACGCGGGACGTTGACAGGATCTCATTTACATAAATGAGTGGGAAGTCCTTTTCTTACTTGTCCAACAAACTGGAGACAAAGTGCCTGCCAACGTTTTAATTTCTTTTTCATGTTCTGGCTGGAGAGTGAGAAGGATGCTTTCCCTCCACAGCGTCATGAATATGATAATCTATGGAAATCAGAGAGAGCAGGTACTTGCATATTTGGGACCAGACTGGGAGTCCCTGGTGAGCTGCAGTCTCTTCTGTTCAGAGAAGACACTGTTGCCTGTGAAGTGCCAGCCAGCCAGATGTTTCTGCAGTGGCAGGGCCATGGGCTCCGCCCTCCGCGGCCTCCCCCCAGATGCCAGCTCCCACTCGAGGCTGCACAGTGTCCCCCCCCCCCCAGCACTAGCGTTTCCGCTTCTCAGCTATCCAGTCTTCATGCTCTTCATTTCTCTGAGGCACAGAGTTGTGGAACTGTGCGGGCAACCCCAACCTCACGGCCCTAATGCAGTCTCAGTGTGCAGTGAGCAATTCTCCATCGTGTGAAAACAGGCTTGATCCAGCATCCCTTACACACATTGGAAAACGGCTTACTGGAGGGAGGGGTGTCTGGCCTAGTATTAAGCGCATAGCAAAATATGCTAAAGTACCTGTAAGTAAGAGAAAGAAAACGAACACATTGCCAGGATATCTTTGATACCGATAATGTTGATGGTAAAGACAGACATTTATCAAGTGCTGCCTGTGTACAAACTCTGGTTTATTTCATATATTTTCTTTACAGTATGTAATTCTTACTACAGCCCTATAAATGCTGCCACCCTGTCAGTGAGTTCAGGGTTTGGTGTTCCTTGGACCGGGGACACTTAGCAACTGGCTGATGTCTGACGACACTCAGCAAATTGTGTTCGTGGTTTCTGCTCGCAACCTGATGGCTTTCTCTGGCTGCTGTCCTCATCTGGCGGGGTTCGCCGCTGCGGGCCGTCAGGCTCGCCTTCATAACGGACCACCGCAGCCAGGGCACCGGGCCACACCAGCAGCAAGGACTGCGGAGGCACGCGGCTTTGCAGCGCCCAGAAGACCAGGTGGCTTATCCTTCCCCTGGAGCTGAAGCTCCGACTTCATGCAATAATTGCCTAGATTTAGAATTCTTCAGTCAACTTTTGATTAAATGATAGTTTTTATAGTTATGTCACTCTTTGATTTGTTGCTTATGAAGCAGGAGAGTGAAATAATTGTTCACTCATATTTTCTTGATAGAAAACTTTAAACAAAAAACCTGGAAAAGACAAAGAAAAGATTAGCATTGAGCTCAGAGATGTTGAATCTAAATTGATAGTTGGAAGTATACTTTACAATGCCTGGTTACTAAAAGCGTATTAGCCTACAGAACATTATTACCATTCAAAGTGTCGTTTTAAATCAGGGTTGATGTAATGTTATGGACCAGACCAAACAGTCCTTGTTCAGTCCTTACACATCGGACGAGCCCCACTGCTGGCCAGCACTGTGCAGAGAGAGAGCGTTTCTGAATATTTCATGGGGAAAGTGTTCAGTCAGACTCGATCAGCTCTCATCATTCAGCCGTAGCCACCCCAGGTGAGCTAACATTCCTCCAGTGTAGCCTTCTGTTGACTTTGTTCCTTCCTTCCTTCATAAAATATTTAATTAAGGCCAACTATGTGCAAAGAACTAAGGGAGATATAAAACATGTCCAAGAATGGTTCTGTCCTCAAAATGTTTGCTATCTACTGAGAAAGAGAAAGAGGGTGTAAACAAGGGTAAGGTGGTTGCAAGTGAGGAGAGTGAAACCCAGACCCAGGGCAGCCAACACAGTCAGGAGTGGCGGTGGGCAGCCAGGGTGTGGACGGGGCTGCTGGTGTCCCTGCGCCTGCAGAACCGCTGCCCCCAGCGCTGTCTGTGCAGGACAGGTCCCCGTGCTGACAGCTTCCACCAGCGCGGGAACTGTTACCTGAGAACATTCTTTCCTTTCAGCCAAACACTTACACTTGCTTTCATTTTTTCTCTAATATAAATCTTCTACTTAGCACAGAAACCCTGAACATTGGCTTTCGAAACGATGACCACTGTTTCCAGTGGGCCCTGAACTGTGTCCGGACAGCGTGTTCAGCCCGCCTGCTTCGGGAGGCAGGCCTGAGCGCGCCAGCGCGTCCCTGTAGGAACACAGGCGGCGTCGCGTGGGAATACACGTGGGAATACTGGTGGATCTTCTAGTCTTGCTCCAAAGACAGCCCGAGTCCTCTGTGGGTTTCTGTTTCCGAGTTTCTCTCCAGCGGGCCTGTTTTCCTCATCAGCCCACCTGTGCGCTTCCCTCCACGGTGCGAAGCAGCTTCCCGTCCACTTCGCCGCGTGGGCTCCGGCCCGACTGCCTGCGCCGGGGCCGAGGCGCGGAGCCCTGAAGCGTTGCGTGGGCCGATGCCCCAGCGACCCTCCGCCGGGCCCTGGGGGCGGTGTCCATGTGCCGCTCATGTTTGGTGACATTTTCGTGATTCAGAATGTTCGCTTCAACTTTACATTGTTTAATAAAATACACTTCAGTTCCACAGTGCCTTGCCGTTTCCAAGAGTACAAGCTGCGTTTAACGCTCGGCCACGGCCTTCTTTCGACCGCAGTGAGAACGGAGCGGAGTGGGCGCCTCCCGCGGTGCACGGAGGAGACCGGGCGCCCGCGCAGGTGACCGGCCGCTCCGCAGTCCTGCGCCAAGGCCACTGTCACCCATGGGCTGCACCATGTGCATGGAGGCCCTGCTTCGCTCCAACCCCTGGAAACTGCCGATACATCCCAAATGCAACCATAAACGAGTATATATGTTTTATTCTTATTTACTTGGCAATTTCATTCACGTCTAATGTGTGTGTTTGACTTCTGTAGAATGTACCTCAGGTAAGGTACTAAACATCCACCATCGGAAAGACAATCCAGTGTAGTGCTAGCTTTTATTTTTAAAATCATTTTCACTTTCATTAATTACTTACACAGATTTAATTATTTAATAATAAGATAAAATAGCAGATATCCACGGTGTGCCTTCCACCAGAGCAGCCTGAAACAGCGAGGACCTCAGCCACCCTGGGAGTGTGGCCGGGGACAGTGCCCTGACGGGCAGCCCCAGTCGGCCCAGTGTGTCCTACAACGGAAGGGACGGAAAGGTTATAGTTTGTGACTCAGTCCAGTGTGTCTTCCACTGACTATGAGATGCCACCTGGGCATAACCCTGGGGATTTCTAACGGACTCTGACAACAAAACATGTCCGCGGAAAGAACCCTGTAAGTGACCTGGTCCAACCCCGCGGTTCACAGACAGAAAGCTGGCCTCTCGGGGGCCGCTGGGACTCGGTCACAGAGCGGAGCGCGGCCTCTCCCCGGTCTCCCCCGGTCCCCACCGGCCCACTGCCGCCGAGCCGCCGTGCAGCGGTTCTGGAGAAGAACGCATATTAAATTCACATCTGGCGCCTCATCGCTTCCTTGCCGCCCTGCGCCGTTTCATTAACTGCGGCCTGGAACCTGCTGGCCTTTCACCTGCGCTACCACGAGCTCATTAAACTCGGCCGGGAGTAAACAGGACACAGCTACTACACGTGTTCTGCATGGTATGTGCTCAGCATTTTTTAATGATGCCTACCGTGTGAGATGTTTTCCCTCCGCTGTTGGCAGGAGGAGGAAAACAGGACGCACAGATCTCAAGGAGTGGTGGACATGCTCCTGTGCCTCCCCATGGCCATGAAGTGTGTCGGTTACTCGTCCGCACAGACCCTGTGAGGGCCATGGGAGGAGGAGGGCCGCTGATGGTGCCTGTCGTCTGGCAGACGGATTGGAGCCGGCTCTGCCGTTTATGAATGGTGAGCATGGGAACAGGTCACTTCCTCGCTGAGTCTCAGCCTTCTCATCCGGAACCCGACCGTGCCCACCCGCACGGGCCCTGCTAAGGGCCTGGTACACAGCATGCGCAGTGAATGTGCCGATTTCCATGAAGATGGGGGTGAGACTCCGTTCACAGAACTACAGTTCTCCTCACCCTCCTGTACCACGCCCAGCACAGGGGGCAGATTCCCCGTGGCTCCTCCCTACTCCATCCCTACACACACCCGCAAAGTCCTCCGGAATGAAGGCAAGACCAACGAGTCCTGCTTCACTGCTCCCAACATTGTTTGATGTTCAGTTTGACCAAGAAGTGACTCTTCTGCAGCTCACAGCCTTGGTGGGCAGCAGTGATTGCCATTCCCACGGGACTTGGGAGTGTGGGCGATTGGATGCCGCAGGGGTGGCGAGAGAGGAGGGGCCGTCTGCAGGAAGATGAGCAGCGGAGAGAGAGAGAGACAGGCAGGGCCCGAGGACCCTGCGTCAGAGGGAAGGAAGGCTGGTCAGTGTCAGGCCTGAGTCCCGGGCAGCAGGCGTGGCGGCCAGTGCGCGGTGTGCTGGACACGATCCGTGCTGGACGGTTGAGGTTGGGGTGTGTAGTGAGTGTTGGTTCTCTATTTTCCAGACTCCAGCAGAATCTTTTTAAAAACCGTGTAGGTCATCTGTTCCACGTTTCTGCTCCTTCCGGAATTCCATCTTCCACCTTCTGGGTGGTTTTCTTTCCACGGAACATCCTCCCACCATCCACCCTTCCTTCTGCTGCTACAGGGACCTGACCACATAATTTCAAATACCTGCTATTTCCCTACCCCTGAAGAATAAAACTCCAGACTGCTTTGCTCAGAATTCGGAGCCCTGCATGGATTTCCTAGCTGTTCCCCATCACTCAGTGTATTTCAGCCACAGAGAATAAGTTCGTCCTGAGCTTGACCTCTCCTCATCCAGGCGTCCATTCCGACACCTCTCGCTTCCCGTCCAGCACCGCGCTCCTCTCCCCTGGGACCTTTCCCCACGGTTCAGATTCCTCCTCACTGCTGCCCCCTGGATGGGGTACAGCAGGCGTCTGTGCATGGCTCCCTCTCCACCCCTCCCTCCTCACGCCTCCCTTCCTGACCCAGCGGTCCTGAGACCACACAGCCCGTCCTCTGAAAACTGCCCCAAGTCGTGGGAGACAAGGTCCTCGGTCCTCTCCGGCTGTGCGTCCCGCTCCCGGGAATGCTGGGTCTCCGTCACATCTCCCTCCTGCGGTTTCCACTCTGGGCCCTGTGCCAGCCCACCGGGATTTTCTCCCAGATGGCGCCCCAAGGCCTGTGTGCACGGGACTGCTCAGGATGTAGCGGTCCTGGAGGAGGACTTCGAGTGCGCAACGTGAACAGCTTACCACCGAGTATCAGCCCCTCCCCCACGGAGCCCTCCGCCTTCCTCCCTGTCCTGGCTCTGCGCTCCTCTCCCCTGCCCTGCTCGGACCCTCCTCCTGCCTCCCGGGCAGCACCCAGCCCCCTTGGTGCTTCTCCTGAGCCAGGCCTTCAGCGCCCAACCTCCCAAACTCCTCACTGAAGCGGTTGCTGTAAAAGATTGCTTTAAACAATGAAGCTGCTTTTCTCATTGAGAGGAACCCAGTTGGCTTCATTTAGATAATATTTCGATGCAAACTGATCTGATGACCTCAGTTCCACTGGGCATGAGTCATGGTCCCCATGAAGCTTTAGGCTGTGTGGAAAAGAACGAGCCACACATTCCTGTGGCCCCGGCCGGCACCCCGCACGAAGCAGGGGCCTTCGGTTCCGCTGACAACCCACACCGGCTGTCCTCCGGACTGGCCTTCTCCCCACCATGGGTCCCCGCCTCGCGGCTGCACAGCCAGAGAATGCTCCTCACCCTCCTGTGCCCTCCTGAAGGCAGGGCAGGGGGGGGGGGGCCTGCTGGCCCCCTGCTGGCCCCAGTGCCTCTTTCAAAGTGCCACCCTTCTCCCGCCGAGGTTCCTTCCACCCAGAGGCTGGGCTGCCCCTTTCCTGACGCTCACACCTCCACCTTCACCCCATGACAGCCTACCTTCACCTCGTCTTCCAGAATTCAGCTCCTCCTCACCTCCGGGAGAAGAGCCGCCACCCTCAGAACCTCACGGGGTCAGGTACACATTGTCCTTGCCCGTCTAACACCATATCACTCTGCCAGGGCCCTGCCCACTCTCCACTGTCCGCTCCTCGGGGCCACAGGTTGCTTCAATGTATACATTTTGTCTGGCTCCTTGTTTTCTGAATTTGTGAATCACAGGTGTTGTGTGAATATGATTGTATTACTTTATATAAACTTTAATACTAAAAGAACCTATTTATATAATTTAATTTCTTTCTAAAAGTAATTGGGATCATCTGACATGTTAAACAACTAAGCAGGATTTTAAAAATATATTCAAGATAGTCCTTCATTCGTTAAGTTTTAAAACACTTACTGTGTGCCTACTGAGTGCTGAATCCAACCCTGTCTCGCTGGGATGCCAGGGCAGGGTGGGCACTGTGCTGACCGGGATGAGGCTGTGAGCGGCTCCGCATGGCGGGAGGATGAGAACACCCCCCAGTTCTCGGGAGCACTGTGTGCAGAGTCAGCAGGTCTACCTGGATGCTGTGAGGACCCAGGTGAGACCAAAATGCCCGGTGGGAGTGCACCTGTGAAAATAACAGGGCGGGGACACTCCTAGCAAGGGCGTGCGTGTAAACGTGGGAAAGCTGAGCCCGGTGCACAAGGCAGCATCGGGGGTAAGGTTTCCGGGGATGAACTGGCAGGCACACAGCTCACCAACACCCCTCCCCCTCGCGCTTCCCGGCAGCAGGAGTCCCAGCGCGTCCTTCCGTGGAGCCGTCCAGGAAAAGGGGCAGCAGAAGCGTTGAGGAGCGGCGCACAGACACACAGCTAATGAGTATAAAACTGATTTCAATGCAAATTGGACTTCTAAATCAGCCAGTGGTGGCTGGCTACTTTCACTGTGAAGCATGAACTCTTATTGCCTTTGGATTGATATAGACATCAGATTTCTTATCATAAGTTATATGCATAAACATATCAAGTTAAACGAATAGTTATATTTCATTAATTTCAAATGTTTTTATGTTCAACTCCAGTGTCCCAATCTGCCTGATAATACGGCGATGGTCCTCTCTCTCTCTGCTTACTGTTTTCTACTGTCCAAATTTGATAATATCATGACAAATTGCTTACTGTTTCCGTGATTAAGCATTACACGCCAGTTACTCATGAGGAAAATCTGAGTTTCTGAATTTAAACCACGGTGAAATGGATTTCGAACTAAAATTCAGGGTCTCATAAGCAGCCGATTGCTCTCACAGTTGAGGGATGGGAAGAAGACAGGTGACTGAATTCAGACAGACAGAACAGACTGGCCATCTGGCCCCAAACTGGCAGCTGACACAGACACCCTGAGTGGAATCGGGGTGTTGGAGCAGACTTGGGGACCCAAGTTCCCAGTCCTGTACACTCATTATATTTGAGATAACCAAGAGGTATGCCAATGCCAACTTGAGTTTGTTGAAGATCAATCCTTTGAAGGTGTATTCTGTTCATTTTTGTCTCCAATTGTTAGTCATTACATTGAAATCAGTTTTCCAAAAATAAATGTATATTATGCCTTTAGATAAGTGCAAAAATCAGGTATGCTTGAGATATAACTCACTCTAATACTAGCACTTAATGAATGATGAGAGACACTTAAAAATTAATAACAATGATCATTATACATATAACGTGAGGATATTATTTAACCTTTAATGGAACACAGGACAGTTCCTGGCCCATAGTAGGCATTTGATATTGTATTTTTTGAATAAATGGCAAAAGATAAATAATGTAATTAAATCATATGTGAACAAGTTCTTTTGAGGGGGAGTCATTTCTTAGTTGGAAACATTCTCTACATCTATTTGCAGCCTGTCGGTATATGCGCACGCACACACACACACACCATATCCCTATCCATGGTGTTCAGATTACAATGAGTTCAATATATATTGCACTCGGTGTATATGTATATATATGCAATTATACACATTGCACTCAGTATAAATCTGAAATCCTTTATCTTTTAAACTGGTACCATTTGGATACCAAAGTAATTCCTTTTCCCGCTTCATTGTCACTGTCAGATAAGGGAGGATGGTTGGGAAATAGAGCGGGTCCGTTTCAGTACCATAGATCCGTGTGGTTAGCCAACTCGCTGCCACTCATAGAAATTATGCAATTTAAACTGGAAGATACCAGTTCGTGCTTCTATTAGGAACAAAAACGCTTTTCTACTTCATAATGTGCTCAATTACCTTTGGATTGATCCATGAATAAATTATAATCCAAATAGACTTCTTTACCTTAAAGCTTTGCTGGCTTAAGGTATCATTGTTGATTCATTATGTTGTCACTTTTCTATCGGCGATGTAATGCTCTTTATATCTGGACAGAGACCGTTTTAGCATGAGATACTGTTATCTCTAAATGAGTAGGATTTAGCTCTTCTGGTAAGAACAAATTCATCAGTGATAAATCCCTGGAGAAACTATTGAAACAAAAATCACACCATTTCTGATCTCTGTTCAGTTCATCAGTTACAAAGCAGCTTTTGATGGTTCTAAAGGACTTTTTTCTTTGTTTCGAATATATAGCGTGGCGCTGCAAACCTCTCGCCCTGAGCTACTGCAGGCTACAACGTTTTCTGTCGGAAATAATGAATGAAGGGGACGAGCCCCTGCTGCCGCTGCTGTCGGCCGGCCTCCTCTGCGATCGGAAATCAATTCGCTCTGTGTTCAGACAGTGATGTGATCTCGGCGCTTTATTGGTCATCACCGATGCACACACGCACAGCAACCAGCGCCGCATTTGCCTTTGCTCACGCTTAGTTGTTGTTGTTTTTTTCCTTTGCTTCGGTTTGTTTCTTTGGCAAGATCAGAACACAAACACATGCCTAAAGGTAGTAGGTAGACAGGTGACCCTTTGGTGCAGGGGGAATTGATCTTTTATATTTTTGTGAAATGTAACTTTTAAAAATGTTCAGTACTACCCTGGCCACTGTGGCTCAGCTATTAGAGCATCAGCCCTCGGACCAAAGAATTGCAGATTCAATTCTGGTCAAAGGCACATACCTGGGGTGCAGTTTGATCCCAAGCCCTGGTCAGGGTCATGAGGGAGGCAACCAATCGATGTGTCTCTCTCACATGGATGTTTCTCTCCCTCTCTCTTTCCCTGCTTCTCCCTCCGTCTCTCTCTGTCCATTTCTCCCACTCTATCTGAAAATCAATGGAAAAATATCCTCGGGTGAGGATTAAAACATGTTCAGTACTCAAATATCCTGGAGGCATTTTAATACCTACAATGTGATTTTTTAAAAGCATTTAACTTCCTTATACTAATGCGGAAAACAATGCCCGTGGCAACCTTAGAAGCTACCTTGCCTCTGGACCCCTTGTCCAGCTAAGAGAACTACACGCAAATAGACCCGCCCATGGAGATGGGGGGGGAGGGGGAGGGGCTCACTGACGCTGTGTGGGTGCTTTCAATGTAAAGGAAAACTTGGCAACATGTTTTCTTCTTTTCCATAGCCAACACACAAAAGCAAATCCTACAGGAGTCTACATTGAATCGAGAACCTGTCCTTAGGACTAATTATAAGAAATTAGCATATTTTGGAACCATAGCACGCCGGCCGTGAAGAGGCTGCGTAATTTAGGTACAGCAGATGAGGCTGGCCGCTGCAAAAATCACAGGACAGAGCAGCTGGCAGGTGTGTACTGAGGCTGCATTCTATTCAGCACCAAGGGATTTTCAAATCTTATTATTATTGCTATTAATATTACTATTCCCATCATTGGAACAATGACATTGTCATGGTTTCAATTTAACTACTTCATTTCTCTCCCTTTGGATAAAGAATAATCAAGATGGGGGAACGTCTCCTCTGGCCCATGTTTGAAAGAAGACGAATCACTGAGGTCCAAGAATGATTTCCTATATATCTACCTGTGGGACTGAGGTGCCGAGTGAGGTGACAGCCAGTCAGGGAGCCGGGAGAATGGCTCAGGTCGCACGGAGCTCGCCACCAGGAGGGGTCTGCTAGGCCCAGAGGTCACGTGTTTCCACACCTAACTCCTTGATAACCTTCAAGGATGTAAGATTGAAAGTAAGGTGCCCATGATGTGAGAGAGAGGTGTGGAGAGAGTGACATCCCGACAAGATGGACATCACGTAGAGATGCGCTCACCACCCTTAGATGTTGTGGGGCCCCAGGGGTGTTCCTTTGACCCCAAGTGTAGTCTCCACCTCCTCGCCAGAGGTCACTTCCTAAGTGGGCATTTCAAACGCGCATTATCCTTTTTACTTTAGAGAGGCTACAGGTGATGAGTAGTGAGCGTTTGTTTTATGTTCCTACTTATTTTATGCTTTTTCAAAAGACAGCATCACTTCTATGGTAAAATGGACAGAATATATTGTCTCCCTCCCTCTCATTTTGTACTGCAATTGTTAAATACTGTAATTTGGGAAAGCATGAAGGTGTAGCAATAAAGTAGACAGTTCGAGTTTAATTGTATATAAATTAATTTGGCATTCATAACATTTTTATTTGTTTGACTTGTTGACATAATTACAGTAAGTTGCTAATGGAGGAACCGTCTTCGATATCAGCACGGAAACATGTTCTGCGCATGTGACGTCCAGCGCAGGGTGGCCAAGCTGGGGCCCGAAGGGCGGGTTCTCGTCCCTGGAGGGCCAGGGGGCACGTTCCCTGGGCCTGCCTACGCCACCGGCAGTGGGCCAGGGTGTCGAGACAAGGCGACTCCTCAGCAGTGCGCTGGCCGGGTCGCAGATCACGGGACCTCACAGTGCTGTCGTCTTCCGGGCCTCCCTCAGCTAGCTCAGAGAGTTCCAGCCTTCACCTCATGGCACACACAGTTACTAAAATTCTTCAGCACACCAAAAAATATACTTTTTGCCCATCTGTCAAAAAAATATAATTTGGATTGATTTACAAAAAATAATAATAGCAATTACCTACCCTTTTTGCTTCAAAGTGACTTTTTTAAAAATTAGGGACTGAGAATTAACCAATCAGATGTAGCCTTATTATTCAACTCTGTTCCATGACCTACATGTTTATGGTTCGAGGCAAGACATTCACACCGGCTGACTAGTGTTGTGTTGGCTGTTGTCATTTCTTATTCAGCCATCTAAGTTACTAATAGGTATCACATATTTTAAAAGTTCTTGCAGCACACTGGTTAAAAATTGCTGAGCTAGATAAATTGGATTTATTCTGCAAGAGCCAAAGAGAAAGGGTGTTTTTGCGCTCTTGAAAAAGCGAGCTAGCCACTCCAGGCACCGGGCAGCGGGGAACATTTGGCATTCAGAGGTGTCTTACCACCAGCATATGTGGGAGAAAGGATGTTCTAGAAGAGAAAGGACAAAGTGAAGAGGAAATTACCGTGCCATAATGAACAGCATGAGGGCATTTTCTTGTTAACTTGAAACCCCTTACGTTTTTCCATGACACCCAGGTTTCTTTCTAAATGAACTTTGTAAAGTACAATGGAATAACCTTGAGATTTAAAGCTCTTTGGTGTGATTTTGAATGCTGATAGAGTTGCTTTCACCACTCAGATATTGCCTCTGCTTTTTCACTTCTATTTTGGTCTCCTTCATGCAAAATAACGTGTATTTTCTGTACAGAGAAATCAATATTTTTATCACTTTGTTTCCAGCTATTGCAGCAAATTGCAATCAACATTCTTTACCATCTTTAACAAGATGCCCTAAGAATCTGAACCAATGAAATAGAGATACAGATTAGAACTTCGGCAAAGTACCTTTGGTATTGATGGGAGCATTTGTCAGGGATTATGGCCGTGTTCACATGATGGAGAGAGACTGGAGCATGGACAGATGCCACCTCTGTCTGTGCAAACCAAACACCTGGTCTAACTAACACCTCCTGCTTTAAGTGGATGGGTTTTGTTCACCATTGCAAACTCTTCATTTAGAAATGTATTTTCATGAACATTTCTATATCTAAGACATACATAATTGGCAAGAATATAGTTCCCTTGTATTCTTTTTCATAATTAACAGAATCTGGTACCTAGATAAGAGAATCCGGCACCTAGAAGCCTATGGTCCGGGAATGAAGACCTTGTTTACATGAGGCCATATCACAAACACACATTTGCGTGTTGATAATATCTGTGTGTACATCCTCACGTTTTTCTCTTTGATGAGCTAACGTGCTTTCTTATTTGTGTGTTTTCCTTATAGAAACTGCCAAGTTTTGGGCCTTACCTTGAGCAACGCAAGAAAATCATAGCCGAGAACAAGATTAAACTGAAAGGAGAAAATGCAGCTTTTCTGCCCCCCAAGAGATGCCTTTTTATCCCTCAAAAGCCTATTCCCACTGTTAAGGTAAAAATGAAGCCATATAACAGCATGTCTGCTTTACTGTTTAAATATACAATGTAGTTTAAGTTTATTTGCTGTTAAAATGTATCCCCCCCTCCTGGATCGTCCTGGATGCCCGGGTGATCTGTCTCCATGCTTCTTGTCTCTGCACGCACCTGCCTATCTGAGCGTGTCTCCTCGCGGCTCCTGTGGCCTCCTTGTGGACCCCCTGTGCAGCTGTTCACACTCCACAGCGCTGTGCTGGCCTTCCCACGGCTGGCACAGGGCGTGGCTCCCCAGCGCCGCGAGAAGAGCCCCGGAGCCCCACCCAGCTCGCTCAGCCCCTCTTGTCTAAGCAGGTCTTTCAGCCACGCATCCTGGTTTCTAATCCCATCTTCCCTGGTGACGAGCGTGACAGTGTGATTTCTAGGCAAGCCATGCTCAATAGATCTCTCCTTTTTTCCCCACTTTTCCTTTCAGATGCTTCAGATAAGATTTAGTGGTCTGTGGCCTGAGAAGTAGCCATTTCAATGTCATCAATAAGTCAGTATTTACTGAGCATTTGCTGTGTGGCCAGCAATGGTCTCAGGAGCAGGTTTGAGTGCAGAGACATCCGGGCGTGGTCCGGGGCTCAGGGGTTTCCCAGTCTGTGCAGAGACCTGGCACCGACTTGTATTTATCATTTGCTTGCTGAGGTCCAGGAATTGCACTGGAAACTAAGAAGCAACATGAATTTTAAAAAGAAAGAGATCTATTCTTATGGAGCTTGTGATCTAACAAGGGAGGAAGACACATGTTAAAACTATTTACAGTCCAATCAAATGTACAAAGGCTCTAGGAACACAGGGGAGTGAAAGGGATTAGTTCTGCCTCAGTTAATTGTGGAAAGCTTCACAGAGATGTGATATTTAACATGGAGTTTAATAAATTAGTGTTAATTACACAGAATTAATAATAAAAGCTAATATTTATTGAGTCCTTAGGCTTCAGGCACGGCTCTCTGTGCCTGTGAATTAGCTCAGTGAGTCCTCACAATACCCTATCAATAGCAGATTCCTGTATTTTCCCTATTTTACTGACTAAATAATTGACAAACAGAGAGGTTAAATAACTTGCCCAAGATCACACAGCTAAGAAAATATCAGCGCCAAGATTTTATTCCGAAGTCTGTCTCCAGAACCAGGCCCTTCAACACTATCCTTTGCTGTCTCTCACTAAAGGCAAAAAAAGGGAGGTAGCATTTCAGGTAAGTTAGTGTGTTGTGTTTGAGAGCATCGTGATCATACATACATGGGCTAACATGCAGCTGTGTGACCTTAACACCCCCCACACACATGCCCCGGGTCAACCAGGTGGTGGCACCAAACGTTAAGCCCATTCTTTGTTCAGTAGGAAATCATAGAAAGGACAGCCTTGACCAACAGTAATGAGAAAGTCATCTGGTTTTCTTGATCATTCTTAACAACATGATGTCACAAAGTAAAGGAATGTACCAACTCCGAGGCTAAGAACCTCACGAGAACACCGGGAGTGGTTGCTCCCTGCGTGCGCTGTGACTCGGTCCTTGAGAACCAACGTCGTTGCCAGTCCACATCCTACCCACTTTGCCTCGCCTCCTGGGATGCTAGAGAGTGGCCTCGGGGACACAGTCCCGCCCCAGAGGGTGGCTGGGGCTCAGGGGACAGCCCGGCCTCCAGGTGATGTCCCCTTTACCAACCGCACATCCTGATTTGGGTTCCGCATGACGCAGCGCGTCCCAGGCACCTGCCGTGTGGCGAAGCTACTGAGTCGGGAAGGAAGCGGGAGGATTTGTGGAAGAAGAGGGTGCCAGCCAGTGCCGGAAGGTGGGAGAGATACGGTGAAAGAAGAAAGAGAGGCAGCTTTGCAGTAGGTCAGAGGTCTCCTTCTACCAGATGGACCTGTCACCAAAGAGGAGGCAGCTGGTGTCCTCACTGAGAACTGAGGTGACAGGTGACAGCGAGCATCCTTGCTGGGCTCAGTGAGAAGGTTCATCCCCAGGCAGCTTCACGGAGACTTGAGAGGTCACCAGGACACGGAAGGTCCCAGGTGTGTCCCATGTCCGCTGATATACATGGGGTTGAACTCCCTTTCTCTTTATGAAGCCAGGGATGGGCCCCTAATATCTTTGAATTTCTGAGCAGAAAATGAATGGTTTAGGGGCACTGATGATGTCATCGATGCCCCCTGCTTCTCCTGTGAGAGATGGACCACATCTCATAAGACTGCAAGACCGTGTTGGCGGGAGACCGGCAGCCTGGCCAGCGGGGTTGTTATTCATCTGAATTGTGAGAACAGGAAACAGACAGAACCGGCAGCCGGCTCAGACTGTGGTGCACGAAGGCGCTGGCGGAGGAGCCAGCCACGGGCCTCCCTCCCCGGCGGTGCTCAGAAGACGCCAGAGAACTGTGCTGGGGCAACAGGCGCGTCCTCGGTTGTCTACATAGCAACAACTGCAGATGAAAAACCATCATGCTGAACTCTTAAGAACATGGACAGATGTGGCAAAAAATCAGCTCTCAAGTCTTGTGAGGATGTTCTGAGATGTGACTGTCACTGTCTAGTCGAAGGGCTGGAGGAGGAGCATGCATAGGAAAGACCCCAACGTGCGTGGGATCCGCAGACCTGACGGGGAGAGAAAGGGAAGGAAAACAGAAATGTGTCCTGGGACGACATCACAGTCCTGGGACCAGATGGTTACACACACAGGCAAGACGGAGGAGCGGTGGACGCCTTCACAGACCAGATGAGAATCCCACGCCACCACAGGCGAAACATCTGAACGTGTACTGAGTTCCCTTGTTGGAAATCCAATCCCACACAAAAGGGAGAGGAGCAAGGGGGGGACCTGCAGCATCCGGTCACTTCTGGCTCCTTAGAACAACCTGTTTTGGGGAAATGGCAGCTAACAGGACCTTGAAGGACAGTGACCATTCCTTTAGGCTCAGGAAGGAAGTGTGAGTTTAGATGTACAGTGTCCCACCTTTCGTGAGTCTGACTTCCTGTAGTCAGCGGCTGTCACCTGAAAATGGACCAAGAAGACCGAGAAGCTATCAATTAGACATTTGATGATGTCACCGCTAAGCTTCCTGAGGATGAAGAAGGACTAAACATTTAGATAACTCAGTATTTACTGGTCATATGAGAAAACACAGATCACAAATTACCAGTGCTGATCATCAAAGACTGTCATCAAGATTGAAGGGTGTGTCCTAAGTGCCAAAGCCTGAAATTACATGAATTTGGAGAAAATATTAGGTAAAGTGGAAATATATTTTGTCTATAAAAAGTTAAAAAGAGAGAGAAAATACACCCACTACTTAGAACAGATGGTATGTGTTAACTTGCAATTAGAGAGAACTGTTCAACGATTATTTTCCCAGCCTCCCCATAGAGAATGTGCTCAGAACCAGAATGGATGGGACAGACACATCGGCGAGCTGAAGCCTAAGCTAGGGGGGGATGTCGCGAAACCACACGTAGCCTTCAGTGAGCCTAAACCCATTCAAGCCCCGGCCCAGCCCAGTGCTGTGAGCAGGGCCACTGAACCAAGGTAGGCCACACCCGTCCTCGCCCATCTGTCTCTCTCACTAATAAGCTCCCCCGCCCACCCTCCCTTACCCACTTCAGTTCTCAGATTCTCACTTGCTTCTATTCTCTCTCTCGGTTCACTTGCTTCTCTCACTTTCCCTGCCAACCTACCACTTCATTTCCTGGCTCCATCCCCTCAGTACAACCACGGGAGTCTCAGTAGCAGGGTTCTCCTGAATTTGAGCTCAGACTTGCTCTTCACCGCGGCCTCCTGCCCTGGTCACAGGGCTCTGCAGAGATGAGGCCCAGGGCGGAGGAAGGGGCGGCGAGAAGGTGGGGACGCAGCGGCGGGGCACTGGCTGTGAGGGGCGGGCAGGACTTCTCAGGTGCAGATGGGCACGAAGGGCAGTCTGGACAGGAACTGAGCACGAAAGTTGGCTTTAGAGCAGTTGATTGACAAGCATGCACCCGGTGTTTGGAGATGAGAATAAGACCAAAAAGTGCACATTGGTGGGAAGCCCTAACTGCTCGACTGAAACACGAGACTGAGTCAGCGGACGTGTGAGTGAGGCAGCGAGACGCCGGGTCTTGCTCTCGGGTCTGACAGGGACAGTGTGGCGTAAGGCGACGCGCGCGGCGGGAGCTGAGGGTGGGCTCGGGCTCCTGCTGGCGCCCGAATCGTGGGAAATGACCTGCCGTGGGACAGTCTGCCGCGCACGTGGGAAGACTGTCCGGAAGGCGTCACGGCCAGACCTTGGAGACTTGGCACCAGATGAGACAGTGGAGTCAGGAGAAGTTGCAACATCAGGTCAGTGACTGGAAAGCCCTGGCGTGTTCACCAAGGAGCCAGAAGGCCCCGTTTTCCGGGACTGACGCTCAATTCGATGACGATGAAGCCGAGGTAGCAGTTTGCAGGGACAGTCCTCGTGGTATTGCTGTCAGTGGAGATGTGGATCGGGAGTCCGGTGCCCACCCACAGGCCTGCAGTGCCGTTGAGATGGTACCGTCAGCTCCCTGAAAGGAAGTAGCGAGGACGAGTAGTCAGCTCTGTCACTTACTCCTCGAGATGTACGAATACACCGCATGCGGTCGTGCACGCTCTGCTTCACTGTGAAAACGCCAAGCCCTGAGCTTGCTGCACGGAGCTGAAATGGGGAAAGTGAAAGAAAGGGGAACAGAAAATAAAATGCCACAGCGAACACGGGAAAATGGCTTGCAGTGAGAGTCAGAACCTCTTGAATGTGGACCTTGAATTCCAACAAAAGATCCTCTTGTTCAAAGTTAGAAACAAAAGCAGAAAATCTTGACAGCATGCTAATTTGACAAACATTGTTGCATTCTCCTGTTTTGTTTTATGGAAGTGTTTTTTACTGTTGATGAAACAGCTGTGCTTCACATATCAAGCACACTTTTAATCACTGTGAAGAACACAGCAGTGTGGAACGGCCTGCAGACCTCCGTGAATGAAGAAAATCCTCGATCTCAGAAAGTAAAAGAGCATCTTATTTCACTATTAGACAAGCCTAATCGATTAACATAAATTAGAATTTTTAAATAATGCAATATAGTCTTCAAGACGTGACAGGTGGGTATGCTAAATGAAAACCTAGAGTCCAAATGCCGTGATATAAATGCATAGCAGTCACAGTTTTGTTCCCCTCAGTCCTCACAATCTAAGGCTTCTAGTAGAAGTACATTAACCTTTGTCATTTGCCATTATTTTTGGATCCTTCAAGGTCCAAAATTAAGAAAAAGTAAGCCACAACCACCAAAGAGGGCGTCGCTTCCCCAGGCCACAGAAACGCGGTTTAGGTGATCCAGTAGATTAATGCCGCTAACAGGTCGTGTTTCTAAGCGAGGTACACCCATTGCCCATCTTCCAGAAGATAGAAATGTTTAAGCTACAATTATGGAAGGTCTACCTGTGAGCACTACTATAATGAAAGCCTCCTGAGTTACTTAATGCAATATTGTATACAATCGGGGGGTGTGGGCTGCTGTGTCATTACAAGGCCATGTTACACAGTGAGCCATGAGCAACCCATGCCTGTCTTTCAGGATGTCATTGGAAAGACACTGCAGTACCTGGGGACCTTCGGTGATCTGAGCACCGTGGAGCATGTCGTGGCCATGATTGATGAAGAAATGTGTATTAACTGTGGCAAGTGCTACATGACCTGCAATGACTCTGGCTACCAGGTAGGAGTTCTGCCCAAATCACGACGCTGGCAGCGTATTCCTTCTGGCTGTGGTGGCAGACAGCATCTTCTGTCGCTACACCTGTGATTCAGACCAGACGTGTCCTCTCAGCCTCACAGTGGAGTGTTTGTATTTAAAGGAGTTGTACTTTCTAGTCACTGTAGCACTATTCTATGCACTGGACTCTTTTTGTTGTTGTTAATCCTCACAAGAGGATATTTTTCCATTGACTTTTAGAGAGAGTGGAAGGGAGGGAGAGGGAGAGAGAAACATTGACGTGAGAGAGACACATCAATTAGTTGCCTCCTGCACAACCCCAACTGGGGCCGTGGATCGAACTGCAACCCAAGTATGTGCCCTTTAGAAAGAATCGAACCCGAGACCCTCAGTCTGTGGGCCGATGCTCTAACTGCTGAGCCAAACCAGCCAGGGCCATGCACAGGATTATTTTAATATCATCTCATCACTCATAAAACTATAAGGGAAGTTCCAAACAAAAAGAGAAAGTCATCCAATTAGGGGCATTAGGAAGCATGGTGGTTCGGTAACTGGGAAGTGAGAGGCCGGGCCATGCATCGCCCAGAGGGTTGTCCCACCCACTACCGAGTGGGCTTGTGCTCCTCTGCTCCCCCACCCTTCGCTGGGACCCTGCCATGGGACAGGGACCACTGGTGGGCATCCAGCTGTCTGCAGGCTACACACTGCAGACTGATATTATTTGCATTCAACTTTCAAACTATTAAGAAGAAGAATAAAGTATGATGGTTTTAAGATAGTGAGTGAGTGAGTGAGTGGAATTTTCAAGACAGAGAAATGGCCCATTTTTAAAAAGTGAAGTTCATTTATCTTCAGCCTGGAAGAAGGTCCCATGTTGCTGGAGGTAGGAATTTGCATAGTCTCACCACCTAATAGAGGTGACAGGCATATTCACAATTTTTAAAAATCTCTTCCGCCTTAATTTGACATTACTTCTCAACCAAATTTGTGACCGGTGTGTCCCTTTCTTTTTCCAGCCTGAATGGGGGTCTCGAACAGTTGTTTTGAAACTGCTAATCTATCACATTCAAAGAACCAGAGAAACGCCAGCAAGTCTGGTCACTGAGATCACAGCGTAGGGTGTTAATGTCTTCGGTCTTGGGAGGTACGGCTCCCACCTTGGAATTCTAGCCTAAAAGTAAACTTATTAATGAAGGAAAAAAAATAAAGGAAGGGACAGAAGAGGAATAAATCACAAATTTCTCAAAGACCCGGTTCCCAGCCAGAGGCCTCACCCGGGTTCTCATGGCCAAGCAGTGCCAGGCGGGCCGGCCTCCGTGCCCAGTGCTTTCCCCCCTGTGGTGGGCGGCGCCCACACCCCACGGGAGTCCTGGAGCCTCAGAGAGGGCTCCCCCACTAAGCTTTTTTGTTGCTTTCCTCTAAAATCTGTGCACACCATTTGAAATCCAAACCAGTGTATTCACCACTTCCGTAGGTAGCAGGCACCCTCCATTCAGGCCGACTGCATGAGGCCCGCTCCCTGTTCAAACGAAGGATGGAGTGGCCCTGCCGCCACACACGAGAAAGACACCTCCAAGGAATGTTAACACTGTTCCTGGTGTGAAAGGACCTCTTTTCCGTCTTTCCCCTCCTGCCTGCTAGCTCAGCTGTGGCCATGCCAGCACTGGGCTTCCGGGGGGGGGGGGGGCACCCCCTCCCCCGTGACCTGCGTGGCAGGGACAGCAACGCTCTCCATTTGTGTTTGCAGGCCATAGAGTTTGATCCCGAAACCCACCTGCCCAGTGTGACGGATGCGTGCACCGGCTGTACTCTGTGTCTCAGCGTCTGCCCCATCATCGACTGCATCAGAATGGTTTCCAGGACAACCCCGTACGAGCCCAAGAGAGGCCTGCCCTTGGCCGTGAATCCCGTGTGTTAAGGTGGTTTCTGAAGCTACTGCAAACTTTGCAGTCACCCACATACACTTAGCTTTCTCATTGTGATCACTCGGTTCAGCTCTTTCAAAATGAAAATAGATATATAATTTCTAGATGAAAATATAATCTCTAAATAAGTTTCTAACTTAGAAAAAGCCTGCTACCAGTGACCATTCAATCAATGGTCATACGTAGAATAATTCTTCTCTGAGGGTAGTTGTGAAATGACTGTGTAGCAGTTAACTGGATGTTCACCATCTGTTCATGGTGAAAATATTAATTTTTTGTGGCAATTAATGCAACAATTTCCAAATTTCCCAGTGCTGGGCTCTGTCTTCGATTTCTAATCGTAAGCCAAATTACATATTATATGGAAAATGTACGATGAAACATAAGAAAATGTTTCCAATGAAATATTTTATAGTTAAAAATTACACTTAATTTTAACACTGTCTCTAAGCAAACAGAGTTAGCTCCAGAAAGCACAGATGAAAAAAGTCGAACAATTTTTTTTACCGCAGCTGGAAAAAAAAGCCAAGTGGGTAGGCATACTCTGCAGGGGCCCCTTTGCTGAAAGAGCTCCCCCTCTTGGTGGCAGAGACCACCAGCAAGAGCGTTTTAACCATCAGGCCCCTGTTCTTCACCCAGCAGCCCCCCCCCCCCCCCCCGCCCCCCAGGGCAGCAGCACGTTCTTCTCTCTCCGGGTCGGAGCACGTGCGGGCCGGGCAAGCGCTCTTCGCGCACAGACCCGCCCTGGCGGAGGGGTACCACCTGCACCCGGTCGGCGCCCACCGCGCCTGCGTGCCAGCGGCTGCGCGTCACCATGCGAGAGGAGGGACGCGGCACTGGCAGTATCTCTTAAATGAGCAAGCACAGTTCAGCTACTCATCGTGTTTATGCTAAGTTTCAGAGGTTCTGGAATAAAAAAGAAATCTATTTTTTTCTGTGATTGCCAAACAATATTTTTGCACTTTTCTATTTTCATAATCAGCAAATAGCACCCTGTAATTCATGTATCGCTCATGGGTGGCACATTTCGCAGGAATCCATAGGAGTCGATCTTGACGTAGTTCTGGGACAAACACCAGGCCTAGGAAACGAGATGTCTGATTATGCACTGTTGAGAAATGAACGCTTACCACAGAATCTGTATGGCTGAATAATATCAAATAAATGTTGTAAAACGTTTTCACGCCCGCGTGCGTCTCCTGCCTCCTCTGCAGACACAGCCGCGCGCGAGCGTTCGGTTCCGAGGCGCGGGCGGTGAACCCCGGAAAACCCCGCCCGCTGCGCGCGGCCGGCGGGAGGCTGGTGGCCTGTCCCTGCGGCACTGCTCCACGCCCTCTGCTCAGCGTTCCCGCTGGGGTCAGTCCTGCCGGCCACTGTGTGTCACGGGCACGCCAGCCCCTCGCAGTACCTCAGGGGCAGAGACAGGTGGACACAGCAGCCTGCCGTCCAAGGTGCCATCTTCACAGTGAGAAACATCCATGTCACTTAGCATCACCGCTTTGAGACATTAGGTCTCATGTGACTGACTCGCTTTGTCTACACGGGGCACCTCACCTTTTGGACTCGGTAACAGGTGAGCAGTGAGGTTGAGTTGCCCAGAAAGTGGTGTGCCGGGGCCCCGTGGATGTCCTCGGTCTGTCACCCCTCTCTCCATCTGACAAGAGGTTGGACTCGGCTGGTGGCCCTCCCGGGTTGTAGGACATGCTGCTGGCACAGAGGCGCCTGAGTCCCCTTCAGTGCACGGGCCACCAGGCAGAAAGTCCCTTCCTGGAGACTACAGGAAAACGGTTGTTGACTTTGCATCCTCCTCGGAGAAAGGGGGCCCGGGCATCAGCTCTGCTCGGAACTGCCCGTGTGACCAGGGCTCTCGTTAGGCGACGTCCCAGCAGTCTGCCCGCACACGTTTTCCTGCTGTGTCTGCTTCCTGCTTTATCGTGAGAAGCCTTTCTGGTCCGTATTGTGTGCAGGAAACGCAGCTGAACCTGACGCGGGTGGCTGGGGAGACTCGGGGAGAAGGGAAATCCGTCCTCCAGCGAGAGCCGCAGGCCACGGCCCCAGTACCATCCCGCAGGCACAGATGGAGACGCAGGACCAGGCCAGCGAGTCTCAGGGAGCATTTCCCATGCCTATGAAGATGTTCTCCAGGTTCTCCATAAGTGATGGTTGATGTTAGGTGTCCGCTTGGCTGGGCCACAGTACTCAGGTACTTGACCAAGTGTTGTTCTAGATGTTTCTCTGAGAGTGGTTTTGGATGAGATTTACATTTAAGTTGGTAGACTCGGAGTGAAGCAGATTGCCCTTCATAATGAGGGTGGGCCTCACCAATCCGTTGAAGGCCTAAATAGAGCAAAAAGTTGACCTCCCCTTAGCAAGAGAGACTTCTTCCACAGATGGCCTCCGGACTTCCTCTGTGACAGCGACCCTTCCTGCGTCCTCGGCAGGCTGCGTTGCACTCACACTGTGACTCTTTCTGAATCCAGCTGGCTAGCCTCCTGCATCAGATTTTGGCCTCAAAGCTCCAAAATCACATGAGCCAATTCCTTTACACACACACACACACACACACACACACACACACTCTGCTGGTTCTGTGTCTCTGGAGAACTCTCAGTAATACAACACACATGCTTCAATGTTAAAATGAGTGAAGGTGGGTTCTATTGTGTTTTTGCCCATTAACGAATAAGGACACAGGTGCTTAAAGAGTCTGAGTAACTTGTCCTAGGCACCAGCTCATTAGGTATGTTGCTAGGTGTGTTGGTTATGTCTGTTACACCATCTGCCTGCCTTCCTGTGTCCGGCCTTCCATTCATTCAGCTAGTACTTCTCAAACAACTGCCACATAGCCCCGGGCTGAGGGCTGAGGGCGCGAACCTGAATGATGAGAGATCCCTGAATCCCCCTACTCTGTGGGGAAACAGGCAGGTGGCCGTTATCCCAGCACACCTCGCGAGTGTAGGGAAACCACCTGAAGAGAAGGGACACCTAGGGCATCCTCCCTCGGCGAGATGATAAATTAAGTCAAGTTTTTAGTTCATAAGTAAATTTCCTAAATAGGTGATGAGAGAAAAACATCTCAAGCAGGGAAAATAAAAGTATAGAGGCATGAAAAGTCGAACGATCAAAAAACAATAAGAGCTTGGAATGTGCTAGAACAAATGGAGCATGTGCTGGGAGGTAAGGCAGAGAGGGAGGCAGCTTTGAAGGGTCTCAGGATCCCTCGGGGAGTCACCACCAGCATTTCGTTCATTCGTTCGCTCATTTTGAACGTTAAGTACCTCTCTCATGCCAAGCACTTGCTCATGGATGCTGATTCAACTGTGAATAAGACAGACACGGTTCCTGCCGTACTGAGCGTACATCTCAGTGACGAATACAAAAAGCAAGCAGATAACAAACTGCAAGGTTACGGGAGGTGCTGAGCACCAGCAGAGCCTGGGGCAGACACCGTGCACAGTTATCACAGTATCATTGACTATATTCCCTGTGCTGTACTTCACTCCCCAGGACTTACGTATAACGGGCAGTTTGTGCCTCTTACTCCCCTTCACCTTTTATCCCCTCCCCCTCTGGCAGCCGTCCATGTGTCCTCTGCATCTGTGCGTTGGTTGGTTGGTTGGTTTTGTTTTAGAGACTCCACATGGAAGTGAAACCATACAGTCCATTAATTTTCAATAAAAGCCGCCGTGCCCTGTTCCCACCCTCGGTCCTGCTCTGCGCTCTGGATCCGGCGCCGGGCTTCTGTGCAGACGGTGCTGGAACCACCGACCTCCGTCCGCAGGAAGGCCCTGCCTGCCCCACGTCTGCTGGTGTCATGAGAGGAGCTGCAGGACTAGGGCCCAGAGGGCTTTGCAGCCTCAGCCTCCTGCCCACACGTCTAAGGGGATGGAGAACGCTGTGACGGAAACGACAGGATGATCAGACCCCGAGCCTTCCCTTCACGCTGCGGTGAGTTCACGGTGCTAGCCAGGGTCCCCTCAGTCCGACTGCGTGTCTGGGGTGCGCACAGATACAGACATGCGTGTTCCAGAAACAAACCATCTGTAGAATAATTTTTGTTCAGTGAATAACACGAAGGTTGGTAAATCGTCTAGAATTTTACTCGTCAAGATCTGTTCATATATCTGTTTCTAGCCCAGCTGTCCCCTTTGGAACCAAGGGACACATCTGCAGGGTAAGCGGCCACTCAGGGACAGGGCTGACTTACAGGGACATGCCTGCCGTGTGGAGTGCATAGTCTGTACTACAAATGACAACAGAAAAGCGCACATGTCGATGAGGAACGTCCCAGTGAGATCGTCGTCACTTCTCCCCAGTGTACAGGCATCTTGCTTGCTGTTTACGTGACATCTTAAGAGTCTTTTATTATTATCCAGCCAACCTGGCGGTTCCTCTGTGCCTGCGGTGGGTCTAAGAACTTTTACAAATAACTCATTTAATCCTTACAATGCGGGGTGGCAGGTGGGCTCATGGCGGTGGACTGCAGAGCTGGGGTCTGATCGTGGCACATGTGGCCCCAGGGTCTGAGCTGCTCACCCACCCCAAGCTCCTTCGTCCCCTGCTCTTTCTTCTCATGCTGTTCCTTGTGGGTGGTTGTTGTTACTCCTCACCTGAGGATATTTTTCCATTGATTTTCAGATAGAGTGGGAGGGAGAGAGAAATGTCAGTTGAGAGAGACACATCGATGCGATGCCTCCCGCATGACCTGACCAGGGCCAGGGATCAAACCTGCAACCCAGGTACTTGCCCTTGACCGGGAATCGAACCCTTGACCCTTCCGCCGCAAGGCCGACCTCCTGCTGTTCTTATCAGAAAGCCCTCCTCTCCTCCCAGCTCTCAAACCCTGCTTCTCCGCAGGCCTGCTCACGTCTTCCCGCGGCTGCTGAGGGCGGCTGGGGCCCCAGGCCTGCTCTGCCGGATCCGACGGCATTAACATTGGTTTTGATTCAACATCCCCCAATCAGAGCCTCTCACATCTCAGGCTTGGTTTCTGAAGCCTTCTGAGCACGGCCCTGCCGCCCACCCTGGAGCTGGGCCTCACCAGCAGCTCTTGTCAAGTTTCCTGGAACGAAGCCAACCCCTCCCTGAGCAGACCGCAGCCGTGCTGCCATGGAAACCGAGTGGGTATGGGCTGCACGAGGCGGTTCGGCAGCAGAGCCTAGAACATGCGCTGGCTGGCGCTTTGCAGGGAAGTGAGCTCGCCCAGCTCAGACCAGAAGCAGCTGCCCCCACCAGCCCGAGCTCTCCAGGTGGGCAAGCCAGACCCACCCGGCCCGATGCCCGCTGGCCCTGCAGACACAGGCCTCTGTGCTCTGGTCACACGTTCTCAAATGTCCCACCCATCCACTCGGGCCTCTCTCCCCTCCACCAAGTCAGCCCCGTCCCCCGTCCCCTGTCCCCCGTCCCCTGTCCCGTGTCCTGTCCCCCGCCCCAGTCCAGCCGTAGAAACAGTCTCCTGTTTCAAGTTGATTCCTGCCACCTCCCCAGGGCAAGAACTGGCTCTCGCTGCGTGCCCAAAGCCCGGCACTGCGCGGGTGAGCAGCACACACTTCACGAGTATCTGTGTTGGACTAACTGTTGTCAGCCTTGTGCGCCTGCCCCGACCTTAGAGAACACCAAAGCATACTAAAATAGGGATTTTGCTTCAGGAAGGGAAAAATCAAGGGGCGGGGGCACACTGCCCACCTGACAACTAGACAGGCCACCTGTGTCAGCGTCGCCTCGTCACCCTGACACTCTGCAGGCAAAGACAGGGAGATGGGGGAGATCCGGCCGCCACCTACAGGAAGTCCTCCCAGGGCGATGGCCCCAGTCGCTCAGTCCTGAGGGCTACCAGCCTCACGTCTTGGGCACCGCCACAAACAGTCACGTCAAACAGAATGTGCAGTAAGAAGTAGACCGACAAGCATGCTGCTCCCTCCAGACAAGGGGAACATGGGAACAGAGTGGGGGAGGTGGTCTGGAATTGACACCTGTTTCTAAGAGTCCAGAGCACCTGGGCTACAAGTCACCTACCTGGCCCAGGCCCCTGTCCTCCTTCATGCTTTCATGATTTCTTCTGTGACAAATTTCAAGGATTTCATGATCAAACAAACACCCTTCCAGTGTACAGACGCCCTCTCTGGAATAGATCAGGCCTAGCACCCATGTCTTGCTTAGGACTGGGAGCCTTGTATCTCTTTAACATGACTTCTGTGTCTACGATGACTTGTTACACAGCCGTCTTTCAGCCTAAGTCCCAGAGGAGTCATTTTCAGGATGGGTGGGGAAGGAAGAAGCAGCGTCGGCGATGTCCCAAGTCCCAGGTGCAGCACTAGCCGGGCGTGGCGAGGACAGCACCCTCAGAGCCCAGACGCGTCTGGGGGGAACCCAGTCTCCAGCATCCAGAGGCCTGACTGCAACCAGGGATGTTAGGAACACGGGCCATATTCTCATCTCACGAGGGAGGTCACCCCTTGGACCAAATTCTGAGTGCCCAAATAGTCTCTAAAGTTTTACTCCTAGCCTCTCTGAGGTAGGCACTTGCCCCGTCTGTTGTGGCAGTGGCCGTGGTCCCAGGCATGCCTTCCGTCTGGGAGTCCGCGGGGCAGGCATTCCGAGTGGGAAGCCCAGGGAGGAAGGTGGGGTACATGGGTCGGCTCGCTTCCCCGGGCCAAAGTCAACCTGTGGACAGGATCGGTCTCCATCCCTTATCCACAAAGACCAGGCCACACATGTCTCCTATGTCACAATGTTCCACAGTTTTGGGGGAAAAAAAGTATATGCATGTCCTGTGTATCATATACATCCCCACCGAGGTCCAGGGCAGCACCGGCGTAAAAGTCACTGATGTTCGTAGAGCAAGGCATTCACTCCAAGGGCTCCAGAGCCGACTCATCGCATCAGTCAGACTGCCCCCCGGGAGCGCAGGTCAGGTTAGTTTTGCTGACAAATGATACGTTGAGTGGATTAGCGCCGGCTCTCCACTCTGCCCGAGTGCCATCTCGGCACCGTGGGACACTGTTGCACCCCAGACCTCTGCTCAGGCTTGGGTGCAGGCTCCCAGCACCACATCTTAAATAGACACCATTTTATTCTAAAACGAAAAGCAGATGACTAGAAAAAGAAGTGTGGGTTTTTCTCTAAAAGTCAGGAGAGACCATCTGAAAGAGGTAAGAGGACTGACACCGTTGGATTCATGCTTCAGAAAGATCACTTCGTCATCCGGGTGGAACAGCAGACTGGGGGCCTGCTTGATCACCATGGTAACGCCGGGGAGAACCGGTCTGAGCCCCAGACGTGGGATCGAGAAGAGGGGACCGAAGAGGACTAGAAATGAAGAAGACCAAACCCTAGATCACCACCCAGGACCCACAAGAGGCAGCTCATGAATCAGGGTGACTTAGAACGGGGTCTGCCTCAGTCTGAAAGCATCTAGTCTGGGGTGGAGACGTTTCAGCACATTGCAGCGAACTCAGCGCCCCGCAAACCACACTGCGGGCCTGAAGACAGCCCTTCGCTGGCACCGGGCTGTCTGGTTAGTTGTTAAAACTGAATTATTTTTGCCGTCGCTGTGCCATTGTTGGGGATGGTGACGCTATTCTCTGAAACAGGAACCTCTCTGCGGCCGGGCATGGTGACAGTGGCTTTGGCCATTGCTGGGCTTGCCAGCAAACATAGTCTGTGTTTTACACTCGAGCCCACATTTTATTTCTGCGGGAGGATGTTGACCTCCCAGATCCCTTGTGAAGTCCAGCACAGGTAAACTTCCTTTATGAGGTTTACGATGTGCAAACATCTCCTCCCTTTTATGCCGCTGGCCTGTTTATTGGATTAACTGGAGGGATTTGATGTAAAAGCTTCGGATGACATTGAAAACACGTCAACTCCATTGTAGCTGAGAAAATCAGCTTTAGAACTAAGAAGACCTTGCATTGGGCATTATGTATAGACCTTTAGCTTTTTATCACAACTGTTCTGTCACCATGACAACAGAATTAACCATTTCATTAATATCCCTGAGGAAAGACACGTATTTCTGCACGTCTGAGCTGGATCTTGGTCTCCATTTACATTTCAGGGTCTCTGGCCAGTCTGTGTACTTGTTTAGCACCCCCCCCCCCATTCTGCTCATGGCTTCTACAGCATATTTACAGCAAAACTTTGTGTTTTTGAAATTAAACGTCTCTCGGCTCCATTGGTTTGGTTGCTTTCAAGTGTGCCGAGTGGTGAGATGGGCTCCAGACCCAGAGCGGGGGGGGGGGAGGAAATCTCGGGCAGAGGACACGGCGCTTGTCACAGGAAAGGCACCTGTCCATTGTCACTTCTTTGGGGCTCCGCATGGTGAGCCAGTGGTGCTATAAATACTGCAGAGTGATCCCGCGTGGAGAGGGGCACCAGCTGCTGCCAACAGCGGTGCTGGCCCGCGGCACTGTGAATGGCAGGACATCCCAGGATGAACACGACTCGTCGGTGTTCAGAAAATAATACCCAACGAGAGTAATGCTGCCCGCTGCCCCAGCGCTGCGAGTCTCCTTCCGTGTCTCTGCCCACCTTTTTTCAAAGGAAAGAAAAAGTGTCTTCGTATTTGTAAAGACCAGTGCAAAAACTGCCTAATTCACACTAAAGCAGCCCGAGGCATCTGCTACCTCTGTTTTCTATGCATATACTTGAGTTAAATAAATAAAACCCTATCCTTCAGTTATTGTTATTATTTTCTATTTTTCTGAGCACATACCATGTGGTAAGCAACTCTGCAAAGTACTTAAAATGCATTATGTTATCTAGTGGATGAGAAAACAGCTGTGGTGGAGAACGTACCACTGTGCCCACTTCCCAGCTGAGGAGACGAGACCCCAGAGGCCCCTGGAGACTCCCCACTATCAGGCGGGGTTTGCATCTTATCCGCACAGCTCACAGCACTGTTAGGGCAAAGGGCCGCCCTTGCATCTTTGTCTCTGCTCATGTCAATATTGTAACAAGACTTAAAATATTCACAGTCCCTCCAAGACATTCTTTCCTGGAAGGGAAAAGAAAGTCCGGGTGAATATTACTCATAATAATTAAACTCATAAAACAGGAAGGCAGATTCGAACCGATGACGCAAAACCTGGAAGAGCCCGGAAGGTTCTGCGTGGCTGCTGCGCACCTGAGAATCTGGGTGCTGAGCCCCTGCTGCCGAGCTCAAGCGGAGGCTCTGGAGGTCGTGGTGGCATGCTGCTTCTTGTTTACTTTTTTGAGTTTTTCTTTTTTTTAAACAACAGCTTTACGGGGATATAATTCTAAATCTATATCTATTCTATATAAATCTATAAACCTCATCTAAAATGTACATTCGAAGGTTTTTAATATATGCATAAAGTTTGCAACCATCCCCACAATCAGTTAATTCTAGAACACTCTTATCACCCCTAAAAAAATCCTGCATCCATTAGCAGGCCCTTCCCTGTGCCTCTCCCCTCCTTCACCCCCCACTGCCCCCATAAGGCCTACTCCTAGGAAACCACTAATATACTCTTTGCCTCTAACGATCGGCCTATTCTGAACATTTTATAAGAATGGAATCATACATTATGTGGCCCTTGGTGTCTGGCTTCTTTCGCTTAGCGTAATGTTTTCAAGATTCATCTGTGTGGTAGCGTGGATCAATACTTCCTTTCTTTTTATGGCTGAATAACATCCCATTGTCTGGATAGAACACGTTTTGTCCACCGATGGACATGAGGACACTTCCTGGCTATTAGGGACAGCACTGTTGTGAACATTTGCACAGTTCTCTGAGTGGCTATGTTTTCGTTTTTCTTGGGGCTCTGTTTGCTTCTAAGTCATTCTTATCTTCTACAAAGATAGTGCTGAAGCAACCTCCAATGACTAAAGACCCTGTGGGACCGAAATGTAATCCACACCCCGTGATTTATGGATTAGAGACAGAGTAATTAATTCCGATAACATCAGCCTCTCTCATCACAAAGATAGTCAACTCATTCTTTTCTAAGTGACAATAATTATTTGTTAAGTTCTTTGAAACCTTAAATTTTGAAAGTACAAGAAAGTATTTGCATAAACTAAAATTTATTAACGTCTCAGATGGAAATACTCCATCTTATCTACTCACCCCGTGTGCGTTTTGGAAATACTACTTCTCCAGTCGAACTAGTAACTTGGCAATATAAGGCCAAAAAAACAAGGGAGAGTGTGGGTGCTCTACTTTTTACTTTTAAGCACTAATCTTAGAAAGGACTAGTCCTTCAAAGCACTTGAAGGGTTATCCTGTTGGGCTAAGTCCCGTTTCCTCTCTCCCAGGTGCCCACGTGGAGACCTTGCCTTCCGCAGACCGAAGGGTGTATTTCTGGCTCCTTCTTCATTAGTCATACGATTCTGTTCATTAACAGATCAGATGATTTTGTGATTAGAAATAAGTACCTCATTTATTTTTCTGAAGGGAGACCCTGTATGTTCTTCCTACTGTGGGGTCTCTTCTCGTACTGAAGGTGCAGGCTCATCTTCGGTCTGAGCGGCACAGAGGACCCATGGAAATCCACGGCCCTGCTGGAGTGCAGGGAGTCCCGAGGCAGAGAGGGGTGAATTCTTGGTGTTTCTGCACAGTGACTTGGGCGTGCCAGGCCCGGTGCTCACGTCCATCTCAGAACCCAACAGAAACTGCATCAGCTGATAAGGAAAAGGAGGGTTTTACCAGTTGCTTCTCTCTCCGCACGAGAGAGCAGCCTCTCACCAAAACCACGGGAACGGTTAGGCAGAACCTTTGCTGATTTGCACGGAGACCCTCCAAATCGTAGAGCTGCTGAGGACAAGCGCCCCTTGGTGTCCGGAACAAAGAAATGACGAGGTCTGGATACCAGGTGCTTTCTCTCCAGAAAATACCTTCATGTCCAAATCACCACACGAATGTTTGTGGTGTTAGTGACATCTGCTTTCACTGTTACTTAAACATCTGCATTTTAGAGCAACCGCAGACAACTATGCACTTCTGAAACTAATACTAGGTACAAGGTATTTCTGAAAAGCTGCTCCCAAAAACAAATCGCTCGACTCTAAAAGACAATATTTTCTTTCTGAATCGCACATGAATGTTTTCTCTTTGGTCCTCCATAATCGGATTTCAAGGTTTTAGAATCAAATTTCCAAAATCAATTTGAAAGAATAATCATTCATAGAGGGACAATTATGACTTAAATTATAGAATACAGTTGAAGAAATTTACCAAGAAATTAAGAGAAGTCAAAAAGAGTTGCTATAATGCGTCCACTTTCAAAATAATTAACCATGCTTGACAGACAATACGTGATTTAAATGTACTTTGATGGCACTCAAAATGCTATCAAAAGGGAGGTTAATGTTAATTTGTCACACAGAAGGGCAAGTGTAACCATCTTCATGTCCAAAGCTTTGGAATAATATTTTCATGAAGTATGTACTAACCACAGCCCTTTTTTTTCCTCTTAAAGTTTATGAAACTTTCCACTAAATTTTTCACAGGAAATTACTGTCTCCAAGAACATAAAGGGTTTCATATGAAGGATGCTGATCTGTTCTCCGTGGATACAGAGAGGCAAACAGGCAGCAGGCAGTTTAATAATGCAGAAGAGATTTCGATTGGACACCAGGCGGAACTCCTTGACTATCGTGGAGATAAGGAGAAATGGGGAGGCCTTTTCAATAGTTTTTCCAGAGATAACTGTCCGAAAATATCCAGCAAAATGGAAAGGAGATGTCTTTACTGTTATCGCTTGTATTTACAAAACTGAGGACTAGACAGGGAAATTAATATTTATCTAATACCATTTCTACCATTTTATTTATTGTTCGACACAGAGCAGTCATTTCGTACTAGTTGCTCCGCTGAAAATGTAAACAGGGAACAATGCTCAGTCCTTCAGGGTCAGTTTTGTACACAGACACCCCTCTCTTTCCTGGCGACCCAGCTAAGAATAGGCAGACCTCCTTGCACCCCAGATGACATTTGCTGGTGTAGACATCAGAAAGACAAGCAACACAGCGCTACCCTTGCATCCCGTCGCTCCCAAGTTTCTGAGCCCCGCTCAGCAGGGCAGGGGCAGCGGGCACCAAGCACACGGCCGGCACATGGCCGGCACACGGCCGCGTCGCGGTGCTGCGCAGGGTGGCCAGACTGTGTCTCCATAAACTGCTTGTCCTGTCACGGAGGAGCGGACCTGGAGCGCCGTTGTCATTTTCGTGGACCAGCAGGACTGGAGGCAGAGCAAAGGCCAAGCCACAGGTGTGCACGGCCCTTCCTCCTGTGGGCCGCACGCACCTGGACGGCTCTGAATGTGCCTGTAGCAAACCGACGGCGACAGGCCAGCATTTACCTGACACTGATGTACAGGGCAGGGTGCCGGGCGCTGGGGCACAGCTTAACCCGGGCCGTCTCTGTGAGCGCGTGCGGCCGGCAGTGGACAGCATTCAGCTACAGTCACTGCAGAAGCTCCGGAGGCGGCCGGGTGTCCCGGGAGAGTGAATGGGGGGAGGAGGGGACAACTATAATACTTCCAACAATAAAGATTTTTAAAGTGAAATTAAATTAAAGAGGAAAAGGGAACCAGTGGCGGTCACCACAGAGGGGAGGAGTCAGCAGGGGTCTGGCAGCAATAACGCTCTGTAAACAGCCGAAGGGGGAGCAGCAGCCGCGGGTCAGAGGAGAGAGCGGGACGGCTTTCCCCGCGGAGGGAAGAGGTATGGAAAGCCCCGAGACAGGGACAGTGTGGCACAGGAGAGGAAGGCCGGCCAAACCACGGCCGAAGCAGCAGCGGGCCGTGTCTCAGCCCCTCGAGGAGCAGGCCGAGCCGGGCGCCTGTGGGGCCGGCCGCTGCCTTCCCCGCTCCACCCGGGCTCCTGTTTGTCTGTCTGGAGCAAGTGGTCTGTCCATGCCCGCACCTTCCTAACCACGCGTCCACTCGTCTGTCTAATGAAGGTGACGTGGACTCTGGCCTGGGGTGTTCATGGAACCGATGTTTTGCAGAAGCAAGACCATCTGAGGCGTCCGTCGTAGCAGGGTGGGGTCATTCTCAAGCAGAACAGGGTCTTCAGAACAAACCAACATTTCCATATGAATCTAGAAGGCATTACACTCTGTAAAATAAATTAAGTGAATGGCCAGCAGGGTGTTCTACACAATTTATCGATGCCCTCCGCAGTCCGTGCTACTTCTCATTAGTGGGTCTGTCGCTCATGAAAAATGGGGCGCCCATCAGCATCACTGTAACTAAAGCCTGCACCACACGGCACATACACACGGTTTGAACCTGGCGCACCTGCAGAGGCGCACCTGCAGAGGCGCACCTGCACAGAGGCGCACCTGCACAGAGGCGCACCTGCACAGAGGCGCACCTGTGAGCCGCAGGTGTCAAAGGGCTGCCGAGCCTCCCGAGCCTCTTCGTGGTTTTCGTTTGTTTTTACCAAAATGGTGAATAAGATACTGTTCTTTCTCATCCTTCCAAAGTCCTTTCTCCCCACTAGCTCTTTCTGCTCGCAGCCATTGCAGTCATCCAGACGCTGCCAATTTTTTTTCCTTCTTGACATTTCATTTTTAATTAAAAATGACATTTTAATTAAAAGGAAACACATGTAGAATAAACAGGAGAGCTCACCAGCAGCAGCGAGCGGGGCTGCCCCGTCGGCCGGCTCTGACCTCCCCGCTCTTGAGGGCGTGCGGGGCTCTCTGCAGCTTGCCAGCACGTTCTTGAAGAGAGAAGGAAAACGATGAAAAGGTGGTCACGAAGCCCACCTCCACCCACGCCCAGAAAGCCCTGAGTGCACAGGGTGGAGAAGAAGGGGTGCCTTCTCCCCACTATTGTTTAAGACTTTCAGAGCTGCAAAAAGCAATCTTTCTTCTGTTCAGAATATTAAAACCATTACTTTGGTGAGAAACCCCAGTTTTACCACTTTGCATGTTTACAGATGGCCTGATTTGGCAACCTTAAATGTTAAGGGAATTAGGGATCTGGCGGAGGTAAGCTCAGCCAAAAGGAACGTATTACAATGAAAACTAAGCCCCCTCTGGGCGTCCACGGCGCTGCCCCGAGCGGCCCTAGTGTTCTCCCGCAGCCGAGCTGGGGCAGGGCCTGCGCGGGGCGCCGACCCCTCCCTGGAGGTAGCTGGCCCCTCACAGGAGAGCAGCGGGCGAAGAGCTGCAGCCAGACGAGCCCCGCGACAGGAAAAGGCCCCGCGCCGCACGCAAATGCCTCTGCAAACAAGCCCAGACAAGGGTGGGGCGCGGGTGCCCACGGCAGCGCAGGAGGGCGAGGGTGCAGGGGCCCGTGCGACCCAGCTCTCACCAGCCCCGGTGCGGCCCCGGCAAGCCTGAGGACACCGGTGGGACCCGAGTCAGCGCGGACAGTCTCGGAGCTGTGGCCCGGCATGAAGGGGGGAAGCATCAGAGTCTGTGGCGCCCACCAGATACAAAGCAATTGATTTGTCTTTCTAGTTCAAACAAGATCTTTATAAGTCAATTTTGTGGGTTGCAAGACAATGGAGGTCAAGGATTCCAGCCACCTGGCCGCCCGGCCACCCACCAGCCACAACAGGCACCCACCGGGCTCAGGTTCCAGCAGGGCCTGGCCCTGCTCACAGCTTCTCCGTCCAGTCCCCAGAGCCCTGAGGCGGTAACTGGTCGTCTTACCCCAGCCCGTCTGCCGCGTCGATTAAGGCAGCCCTGGGCAACACATCGCACCGGCAGATCACCTGCATCCTACAGACCGCAAGGAGGCTGAGGGCTGAAGCGTTTTCTCAAAGGCCATGGTTGTCCAGGGGCCAAACCAGGCCGACTCCAGGCAGCCACCCGACAAGGCCCAGGCTCCAGACAGCATCCGAATGGAGCTTTGGGATGGCATGAGCAGTTTATGACTTTCAAACACCTACAGCAGCAATTAAAGTTGACGAAACAGGTCACTACACATTTTTATTACTACAAAAAAAAAAAAATTACCTCATATTAAGAATAACTTTGAAATCATCACACTGGATTCTTAAACACGTGTTTATTAGATTTCTATTATCTATTATGCAGGTATCGCTCCTAGAATCACCTTCAGAAATTTTTCAATCAATCAAGAAAAATAGACGTGCAAACTACAGGTTCCCGGACAGGAGTGTAGAGGACAAACCTGACACGAACTGGGGACCAGACAGCCGTGCAGGGAGGAGGCCACGGATGGGATAGAATTCTCTGGAGACGTCTCACCTGTCACATCAGATATGCCTCGGAGGAGTTTTTTATTAGCAAGGATCATTTGTGACTGGGCTCTTCTGGGAAACTGGGAGGAGGTCTAACGTCATTCAGGCTTGAGCACTGACCACACGAAGTGAGCAGGCACTCCGGCGCCGTCAGCTGCTCCACGTCCGAAGCAAGTATGTGCGTAACGAGGGTCAAAGCCACCTACCTGGGCACACCCCTGGACACTGAGGGGAACTGTCTGTCCCCCACATATAAAATGTCTTCTCTTCTGTTGTCTTCATTAATGGACCGTCACCACTACAGGAGACTCTGACCCCGGCAGATGGCCCCTGCTGCCCCCTGGGATGCACCATCAGCTCGTGCCCTAAGGGTGCTTGAATCCCTGCCCTCAGGTGCCCTCACCTGCTGCCTCAGCCAACCTGGCCGCTGCGGCTGATCCTCATCCAATCCTGACCCAGCCCCCACACTGAAACAGTTGTTTTAACCAACATTTCACCTCTCAATAAATTTAAACCTTGCTTCTTGTCCCAGACACTGCCAATATTTTACTGAGACTGCATTCTCGCTGACCTCAGTGAACAATATAGACAGAAACATTTTAAAGAGTTTATTTGAGCAAAAATTAATTCAAATCCAGCAGAATCCAATCCAGATGTGGTTCATAGCACTCTACCAACAGAAGCTAGGGTCAAGACTTTTCTAGAGATGAGGCTAGGACACGCAAAGAATCGTTTCATTGGCCATAGCTCAGGCGAGGGTCTCATCTGGGGAAGCCTCGCTGGCTGTTTGTGACCCGTTGTCCTACGTTCGATTTCTGAGCCTTGAGACGTTCCAGGCTCCGGCTGCAGATTTGCTCACCTCCTCCACGGGGCACCCAGACACTCCATCTCAGGGCCACTTTGTTTAATTACTTTAAGGTAACCCCTGAATTTTATCTCATCCAAAGGTGTGCTCACATTCTATAATAATAATAGTGAACGAAGGGAAAAGAACAAGACTGGAGGGGAACAACAGCTTCAGTTTTTAACATGCTGACCTTCAGGTGGCCCGGTGAAGGGAGTGCAGGGAGCGGGAGGGAGGCTGAGCACTTGTGTCCTCTCTGCATCGGCTGCGGGGGCGCAGGGACTCAGCAGGGCGCCGGGCAGGACGCTGAGAAGGGGTCACGTTGAAGAGATGAGACAGAGCAGAGAACCCCAAAAGGAGTCTAAGAAATAAAAAGATGGGGAAAGTCAAGAGAGTAAGCTCTCATGGAATCCAAAGGCAGAGAGTGTTTCAAAAAGTAAGGAAGGCTCAACAGGACTCCATAGTGTCCTCAGGACACACACACACACACACACACACACACACACACAGATTGTGCGAGTTGCCACAATGTATCCTCCAAAAGAAGAGCTGTTCAAAATCGAATTAATCACAAAATGACCTTAAACTGTCCGAGCCAGTTGTACTGGTTTGCGATGGACACCCTTGGCTCTGGGGAGCACGTAATTCTGACTTCTCAGGAAAGAATGAGCCCGGCTGATAAAGAATAAATTGGTTTTCATGAAAATAAACAGAAAATGTTGTCACCAAAATTACATGATGGGAAGAAGACCGGCTCTGTTGTAATTTTTTCAGAGTAAACAGCAGTTTTCCTGGGGCTGTTTAATTATTGAACTGGTTCCACTGTGTTACCTCAAACTCTGATCAAGATGAGACAATATGCTTTTTCTGGTCATTTCATGAGCGTCGATCAAAACAGTGGGATCATTGCTGCAAGCTCAGTGCTCAGCCCCAACCTCCCAAAAGACCACCTGGCACATCCCTGGCTGCTACACAAAAGCTTTCCGCTTAGTCACTTAACTTCTCTGGTTTTGTTGTTAAGCAAAGGGATTTATCAGGTTCTGGGTTTTGTTTTGCTTTTCAAGCGTCAGCTGCTTCATCAGCCTCCACCCGATATGCTCGGTTTGCTCTTGAGCCATAGCTTCTTGGAGAAACGACTGACTGATTGATTCTCCTTCTCTGACTCAGCCAGTGCTGGTTTCCCCGTGGCTCGGTTACCGGGGGCGTCACGCGGACACTGCCCAAATCTCTGCCCTTAGGAAGTCACTGTGACATGACACCCCAGCATCGTCAGGAATGCGGGAGTAAGGACTGCGTGGGTGTGCACTGGACTCACTCGGGGACAGCTGTCCCTCAGCTGCCTAGGACTTCCAGCAGCATCCACTCATGTTCGATCAAGGATCACTGCCACCTGGGGAAATGCTGCATGGACATCTTAAAGCGTCAAGACCACCTAAAGCCAATCAAGAAATAACAAAATTCGTAATTTTGGCCAAGTGCTGGGTTCAAGGCATGTGTCAGCTGGCTGGGAAGGTTGACGGGAGGACAGGAGAGGAGATGCAGACTGTGCAGCCTCTGACCTGGGACAGTCTGACTCCGATGGGACCACTGTCAGCTTGGCATAATGCCAGGTGTCGTTCATGTGATTTCTTTCACAACGCATGTCAAGTTCCCACGTGTAACACTACATGCACACACACATATATAAGTACCTAGAATATGCACTCGAGATCAAGTCTCAGAGCAGTAGCTTAGCCACGCCCACTGTTTTTGCATCCAAAATGCTCATTGGTGCCTGGGTGTCTGCCACCCGATAACTGTGCGGCGTTTGTTGAATGAAGAACCGATTCCATGATCCAGCTGTGCTGTTGCTGTGGGTGTTGTGGTAGAAACAGAACAGATCTTGAGAACAGTTAAGACATTGATTATCAGTTACCTCCGAAAGGGTGATAGAGACCAGTATCAATAAACCCACATCTTGTTTCTTCTTCAGATGCAGGCTGAGAACACCAGACTCGAGCAATCTGCTCCCACAAAAATATCCCTTCCTGCCCTGGTCAGTTTGCTCAGCAGTTAGAGCGTTGGCCCACAGACCAGAGAGTCCCAGGTTCGGTTCCCGCTCAGAGCACGTACCTCGGTTGCAGTTTGCCCCTGGGCCCAGTTGGGGTTGTGTGGGTGTCAGCCACTCGATGTGTCTCTCTCACATCGACGTTTCTCTCTCTTCCTCCCTCTCTTCCTCCCGCTCTATCTGAAGACGAATGCAAAAATGTCCTCGGAGGAGGATAGAAAAAAAATCCCTTCTGGTGCAGGCCCTGTTTGTAATTCCCACTGCACCAAGGAGGCTGTCAGTGGAGTTGCTACTAAGTTAAGAGCATGTTTAGGCGAATGGAGTGGTCCCACCTCCGCAGTGCAGAGAGCTGCTCCTGCTGAGGCGCGCCCACGTGCGAATCACTCTCAGCCGCACGGTGAGGCTTGCGCTTGCCTACTTGCACTCTCAATTCTAGGTGCCCGCGTGGCAGGGGACAGCTCTAGGAGGGGGCTCGGAGCCCACTCCAGCCCGTGCTCCCCTCCACCCGTGATGGTAGGCCAGAGAGCGCTCTTCCCCTGAGCGGCCACAGGACGCGCACCGCTCCACGGGGCTTCTGTGGGTACCAGTGAGATCGCGTGTGCCCGGGCTTCAGTTAACCAACGTGTCGGTGGGCACCGCGTGAGAACCTCTCGGTTCTGAAATGTGGAACGTGCCGTTAATGTCAGGCAGGCTCTCACCCTGGCTGGTGTGGCTCAGTGGTTGAAGCGTCGGCCAGAGCACCACAGGGTTTCGGGTTCAATTCCTGGCCAAGGGCTTGTACCTGGGCTGCAGGTTCCATCTTGTCAGGGGCGTGCGGGAGGCAACTGACGAATGTGCCTCTCACATCGATGTCTCTCTCCCTCCCTTGCACTCTCTCTAAAAATCAGTGGGAAAATATCCTCAGGATTAACAAACTTAATAATAATAAGTTAGGCAGACTCTAATGCCATTGCTTTAATGAAGTTAATATTTATATTATATTATATTATATTATATTATATTATATTATATTTAAGTAATATAGAAAATTCTTCAAAACTGCAGCCCTTGTGTACTGTAGTTATGTTGAATGGAGGTGTGTGTGTGTGTGTGCCCCCACCTGCCACCCTCTCCTCTTTCGAGCACTGGACCTTTCTCAGGGTCAGGAAGCCGCCGTCCTCCCCTTCACCTGGCGGCCCCCCTCCAGCCTCACTCTTCCCGGGGGACACCTGCGTCTCGGCGGCAGGCCTCAGTGCCGGGCGGGAAGCGAGGACGGCCAGCGGCTGTCGGCTGCGTTCCCCCCACAGCTCGGCTTCCTCACCGGAGGTCGGGGTGCACGTGCCCGAGCACAGGACTGTCATGCGGAGCAAATGGCTCAATTGTAAAGTGCTTACAAAAGTTCCTGGTACATAGAAAGTACTATAAAAATGTTCGCTAGTATTTTGCAATTATTATTCACATCCCATAATGTTTATATTGGTTCTAAGTCTTATCCCAGTCTGACTTATATCACAGGTACATACATACATACATGACAAACCATCCAGAAGATTCCTTGAGAGTCCAGAGTGTTATTTGTTTCTCCCCCACAATGCCTTGCATGTGCAAGTAATGTTATTTAACTGGATTTTAAACTGCTGCATTAGTAAAGTTTTACTTTCTATTTCTTCTGTTTTTTTATACTTCTCGCCACACTTTACTCTCATAGGCTCAAATGTAATCCATAATTTAGGGTAACATATAAAACTGCTGGTTCTCGAAAATTAAGCCTGGGAAGTATTTTAATTTTATTGTGAAGCCAAAAGTCTGTGTCCTATTTTTTGCTAAGAAATGAATTCTGCATTTTGATGAGAGGTTATCAGAGTGTGGTTTCCAGACCACCAATGGCCCCAGAGTGCCCGCTGAGTGGTCTCCTGGCTCGTGGCTTGTGGTTTGCAGGTTTATAATAAGACACCATCTGTGACTGCAATGATTCCATAATCCATTTATGATGGTCAATAAAATTCAAATATTACTTCAAGGGTATAGCATTTATGACATTAATTCTAAAATGTATTTTGGTCTTATGCTGAGCAAAAGTGGGTAAATGAGGGGGTTCACTGGATTTTATGTATCACACTGGCCTCAAGATCGGTCAAGTGTGATAGCCTCTGGGCAGAAAGGTTGGAACCCACTTGAAGACTCTCCTCTAATTGATCTCATTGGAAACCAAAGGTGCACTATTGACCAGTGGCATATAACTGGTAATTCTCTTTGAATCAAAGATAAAAATAGACATTAGCCACCAGGAATAAAGGACAGAAACCAAAAACTGAGAGTCATCTGGGTGCACTGACCTGTTACCAAGACATGAGCTGTGTTTTCCGTGTTTAGGGTTTCCTCCAGTGACCCCAAGCCACCAACGCTGTGGCTAGCATATTTATCTCCCCCATTTCGATGTAAGCCTCAGTTACTCCAGAAGCCAGCTTGATAACGCATAACTTCTCCATTAGGAATATTTTTATGGAGCCCATCGTTATGAATTCATTTGCTATTCACTGTAATAGCACATATCATAATGAATTCATTTAGTATTCATGGGGATAACACAAACACCATTTAGTAACTGGTTAATGGACTGAGCGGGCTCTTTATCCTGCCTGGGCTTTATAAGAAACAATGCTCATTTATTTAAGTCATCAGCTTCTTTCTTGTCTTCATGGTACACGGGCTCCTTCTTGTTGTTCTCCAGCGTCCAAGTACAATGCTGCGGAAAAGAGACGCTCTCTGCAGAAAGCAGAAACCCGGCAGCGAAGGGCCGAGACCTGAAGGTGGGTGAGGAAGTGTAACGAGCTGCCAGGTCATTACAGGCCTGTTTGGACGGCTGTGCCCTGGAAATTAAAAATCACCAAACAATATTATTGATGCACCAGGTTCAGAGCTAACGGAGCCATAATTAGGAGCATTTCATAGATCGAAAAGTGAAAACCGTGATGGGCAGAAAGACTACGTGAGCTGCTCAAACTCACGGGGCAGGTCAGTGACGAATCTGAGGTTGAAACCCAAGCAGTCTACTCCTGGCCACGCCTTGGCCGGTGCAGACCCACGTGCTACCTTAGCCACCAGGGCCTCCGTCCTCCTTATGGAAGAATGCACATGTGTGTCTCACCTAGCAAAGGTCTTGTTCTAAATCTTCACCCAAATCCTCCTGGAGCAATTTGCAAAATTAAAATGCCAAACAGCTTCCATGGCCTACAGTAAATCATGAAAGCAAGAACTGGTGTGAGCGGCTACGTTCTGAGGGTCGTTTGCCTTGTAATAATTAACTTTTCTTAGAGTACAAACCAAGTAATTCAGAAATAATTGTGTCTGGTCCATCTCCTCAAAGTAAATTACTGTGTATTCCCAGACAGATGAAAGAGGAGAGAACAGTCTCCACCAGCAAAGTTAAGACCAGAAGGGGAAGTCACGTGTGAAACGGGCACCGGTCATCACTGTCGAGTTTCTCTTACCAAATAGCCCCTGCAAGCCACACACAAGTCTACATGAAAACATCAAAGGTCGGTGCAACGTGGGAACTACAGAACAGCCACAGGGGTGAAGCGCAGCGCAGGGAACAGAGTCAGTAATATCGTGGTAACTGCGCACGTGCCAGGTGGGCACCGGAATACCGAGGTGGACACGGTCAAGTATGTGATGGTCTAGCCACTCTGCCGTACACCTGAGATCAACACAAAATAATACTGAAAGTAAATTATAGTTGAAAAATACAAAATAAAATGCAAAACAAAAATTAAAGATCGGGAGAATGAGACAAAGGCAGAGAGAGGGTGAGACACCGGCCCCAGGTCACGCAAGTGGGCAGCCGGGCTTCCACCCCTGGCCTGGTCTGAAGGGCCTGGTCTGAAGGGCCTGGTCTGAAGGGCTTTAAGACAGAGCACGATATGAAACACACCTCTCTATTTCACGTGAAATACTCAAGATGGACATTGTAAAGTGCAAGCAGACACAAAACTCCATTGTTCGTGTAAACCGGGGATGCCGAGGCGGGGATGCCGAGGCGGGGATCTGCAGAGGCAGAGGGACACCGTCGTCTCCAGCAGCCGAGGGGAATGAGGCCGGCGCTCTCCCCTGCGCAGCAGGCAGCGGTGCTCGTGCCAGCGGTGCGGGAAGAAGGGAGCAGTGGGGAGAACAGGAGGAAACAGCCTTCGTGTCGGGTCGCCAGCCTTCCTGGAAATCCGGTCTCGGGCTGCAGATGTTGATCTTGGCCTTCTGGCCTCCAGAACTCGGAGGGAATGGACTTCTGCGGTCTCCGCCCACCCCCGCCGGCCCACAGGGGCCGTTTTCTTCCGACGTCCCTAGCGCGGTAACAGCCCTGCTGTTTCATCTCGGCCTCCAGACTCGTTGGAGGGACAGGGGGGCCCTCTCTCCGCCACGGACAGACCTGCGGAAGCGTCCAGTCCACCTCACTCAGCCGCTCGCCCTGCGCTCCGCCGCCGTCTCCCCTCGGACCGGGCTCTGTGGACCGCGGCGTCGAAGGGCCACGCTCCGTGCGCTCCGCCCTGCCGCCGCTCGCTTCTGTACACGGAGAAGGGCGCACCTTCTCCAGGAGAAAATAGACTCTCCACCTGCTGGTTGAAGGGGAAATCTGTGGTGGTCTAGAGCATCTTTGTTAAACATGATAGGCTGTGCGTGGATCTTCTTTTTTTTTTTTTCATTGAGTTTAAATGTATATAATAGTGCATGTTTCTGGCAAAGGGTCCCTAGCTCTTATCATCTACTCAAAACGGTTACCCGACCAAAGAAATGAAGAATTGCTGCTGACAGAAAGTAAGGCATAGAGGTTTGAAAAATTAGATATCCTAGAACCAAGACTAGACCATATATAAGTTTAAAATTTTGAAGAAAGTTTAATGTTTCTATACCACCTCAAAGACACAGTCAGGGTGATATTAAATAATACTCTGCTCGGAGTTAGGAGGGGAGGAAAGGAGAAGAGAAAAGAGAGGGAGCAGAGGAAGAAAGTGAGAGAAAACCACTTAAATAATGCAAATAGACCAGCAATTTTGGCAATTTCACTCGGTGAGTGGGAATCCTGGAGAGCACTGTCGATGAGACGTGGGAACATGAAAATCTGTTCCTTCTCCTGCCCCAGATCTCCATGCCGCTCATCATGAAACATCTTTGCTACACTGACTCAGACTTCGGTGTTTATGGATACAGACTCCTTGCGCGTTACAGGCCCAGAGAGAAGGCACCCACTTCCTCTGCTGTGCTGGTCTACCCCACCTGGGGACACAGCTGGGACTGTGGGCCCTCTGAGTGTCTTAGTCTTCAGCATCACAATGCCCTGAGCTTATCAGGAGCTGCTTCTGTAATACACGTCTCTCATCCTCCATGACTATTTTAGATCTCATCCCTTAGAAACATCTTAGTGCCCTGAGCTGACATTTAGCACCCCACATTGGAGAATAACAAAGACTCACAGTAGCATGTGCTCTGTAAGTTTATGTGCAATTATTTTCTGACTGAGCACCAAGGAATCAGCCACGCCGCCCAGCTCACAGCTTCAGAATGTCACATAGGCTCTGTCCTCGCCACCTCATGACATCTGTACCATGTGACTTTCGTAGACTCAACAGTCCCAGAACTAGTGGGACGCTTTGGGTTGAGATGGAATGATAGCACATTATTCTGCTAAGGGCCCATTTGTCACTTAACATTTTGTCCTGGACATCGGTGGTAGGAAGGGCTCACCTAACATGGCCAGTGTTTTCACTGTGCACCACTGACAACCTAACCTCTGGCTGAGAATCTGCAAAGATTCCCAAAGCTTAGCTCTGAGAAATGCAGTGTTCCCCATCTGGCTCTACCTCCCATCCTATCATCCATCTTAGTTTTCCTTTTACTATTGTACCGTGAAGGCCACACACAGCACAGAATCTCGTGGACAGGGTCTCTCCACAGGGTCACAGCCTCAGCACAGCACCTGCCCTCAGACCCAGCAGAGGGAACACTCACCTTTGGAAGTGCAAGCTTATTATTTTTTGGTCCCAATTTGCTTGAGAATATAGGACACAATTCATCAATATACAAACGAGGTGGGAGTCCATGTAGTCAACCAAGAATTCACTAGTAATGAGTTAGTGTTTTTTGTTTAAAAAAATGTTCTATACGAAGCTAAAAAATGTGAGACAAAAACTCATTAAAATCAATATTAAATTAGTATGAAGCAGAATAATGACTTCAAAAAAACTTAGCTCCAAAAGTGTGTTCTTAAGAAAAATCTATTGTTTATTTGAATGAAACCTTAAATTCATGCATAACAGAAAATTCATAGAATGCTAGAAACAAGGTAATTTTTCAGTGCTAACATTACTTAATGACTGCTGTCCATCAGTAGTCCACTCAATAATACCATGCAACATGTAGCCCAACTCCTTTCCTCATGTGTAATTACCGCCAGGAATAAGATATACCTGTGTTGGTTAACAATTCTAAATGACCTCTATATGATAATTTATGTTAATAGCATAATAGCATAACAATGATGGATAATGCGCACCAACATTTACAAATTGGTTGCAATGCATTTCAATTACAATTCCCTTCCTATCTCTGATCAGCAGCGAAATCAAATTAGCAGTGCAGCCACTGGGCAGAGTATGTGAACATGGAGTCTGCAGGAGGTCACCCTTCTGTTGCAGAGTTGCCCGAGGATTCTGAGTGTAGCAATGCAGCAGGGAGAACCAACCAAGTCACACAAGCGCTGCTCAGGAGCGTTTTGTGGAGCGACAGAGAAGATCATCAGGATGTAACTGTGGGTCTGAGGGCCAAAGAGAATGCTGTAGAGACGGCTCCAGCCCGGACGGCAGTGATACGGAAAGACACAGAATGGAATGAAGCCACCCAGCCACTGGCTCACCCACCCTGCATTCTGGCCACAGCCAAGCTCGAGTCTACACACAGGTCTCCGGGGTAGGCTTTCAACGGGCCCTTGTTCTGCCCAGAGAGTCACCACCCCACTGCTCCGCTGCGCAGCAGCCTCTCCGCAAACCGAGTCCAGGGGTGAGATGGCGTTTTTTAAATCACAATGCTGCCCCATTGGTAGGTCATGAAATCAACTAGATGGGTCAAGACCAACTTTCTTTAAAAAGAAACAGATTAAAAGACAGCAGGGCTCAGCACACATATTAAGGATCAGCGTTGCCTCCTGAACCTGTTGTCACTCGTGTGTTTGTCCAGGGATATGTATAGGCGTGCACACATGTATACTTGTACGCATACACACTTTTGTAGACTGATCATGATCCGAGATGCTTCCGGCATGGATGACCATACACTTGTTTGAGAAACATGTTTTTAGAAGATAGCTAAGCTTCCTCCTATCTCTGAAATAGTAGAAACATGCCATCCATATGCACTGAGTCCAACAGCAGTGCCCCCTCGCCCACCTGAGCGGCCAGGAGGCCTCTCTGAGGCCCAGACACATCCAGCATCGATGTCTTCCCTCCGCTGGTACCGTTGCGTCTCCTCAGAGGTGGCACTATTCCCCCTGCTCCTGGCTGGCCCTGTCACCGTGTGGCAGACGTAATGCCCCAGGCAAGCCCCTGCATCACGAAGACCGGAAGTGTGTGGCGGCCTCCTCCTGGGAGCTGGGCTCCAAGTGAGAAGGCAGACCCTGTGACCATGAGTGAGCAGTCCCTGCTCGCCACCCGAGAGGCCACGTGGGCAGAGGCCCCTGACCAGATGACACCAGACATGTGGGTGAAGAAGTGTCCCCTGTGTCCCAGCACCCCGGGCCCCAGGGGGACAGAACCCCGTTCCTGAGCCCAGTCCACAGAGGAGAATGAGAAGAAATGACCAGCGGTGGCCAGCCACTGAGTTGAGGTAGTTTGTGACAAAGCTATCGGTTACCAGAGCAACATCCTGGGAACGGTCACAGGTTTGCTGTGAACCTGGGGCCAAAGGCAACAAGACCTCGGTTTATGCTGGAGGGTTCAATTCTGAGCATATATGCCAACATGGACCTGGTGTTTTGTAGGAACTCTGGCAAATTGTGGAAAATGTCACACTAGTCGCCACACTGTGCTAGCAACTCAGGGAGCGCCCCAGGCCTGGAGTTCGGCTGTACGGTTAGAGAAAGTGCAGTATGTTCCCATAAATAAAGATGTCAAACATCTCAAGATTCGCCACATGGTTAACTTTGCTCAAATGCAGATATAGAAGGATATTCTGGAAGGCTCATAGAGAAGGAAAGCGGTGCTTCTAGATGTTCTGTCTGACACGCACTCTATGGACAAGAGTGAAAACTGCCACATGGCGATAGCTACTGAAGACGGCGGCAGGCAGGACCAGAGGGAGGGTGAGTGTGTGAGAGAGTGTGAGTGGACGTGCAGGTGGACGACCAAACCCGAGCAGTGCAGAGCTGCAGAGCACAAGGTCCCTGTGCCGTGGACAGAGCTGCCGGCTACGCGGTGAGCGGCCCTTCAGGGCGCTTCTCCCTGCTCTGCGGGGAGGTCCCACCATTTTGAAAGATCCTGGGGTTTCCCTGGGAGGAGGCAGTGGGAGCGGCTGGGGCCCAGCAACCTGAGCCCACCAGCACACCTGGCACCATCGGACCAGTGGACACTCTGTCAACACAGACCAGTGCACAGCAGTGGAGCTCCCAAGGTGCTGGTCGTGGAATCTGCAGACAGCCCGGAGCCCAGCACCATCCCCCATAGTAGCAGCCCGATCAGAGTCCAGATATACCCCCAGCAACAGAGGCTGAGGAGCAGACATCCATCCCCAGGCAACAAAAGCACAGACCAACAGCTGAGACCCATCCCCAAAAACTACAGCAAAAGCTGAGCAGGAGTTGAGCCCCATGGGGCAGCAGCACTCCCCAGACACCAGCGGTGGGACCTGGGGCTCCATAGAGGTGTGGGCGGTCCAGCAGCTCACAAGAGCAGTGGGAAGCTGGAGCCCAAGAGGGACTGGAGTGATCCAGCTGCCCGCCCGTGGGAGCTGCAGGGTGCGGGGGCACCAGAGAGGCCTGTGCGACCCAGCAGCCCATAACATAGGCATAGAGCCGGGTCCACAGAGGGACTGAGCGATCCAGTTACCCGCAGGACATGCAGGGTGCTGGGGCACCAAAAAGGCCTGTGCGACCCAGCTGCACACAAGGTAGGCTGAGAGGAGGTGAAAAAGGAGGTGGAGTGAATAGAAGCCACGCAGACAATCTCCCAGGACCAAACAGGAATTACAACTAAAATAAAGACAAATCCTCGGAAAAAAAAAAACACACACACACAGAAAAGAGCAGGACAGGACCATATAACCAGGGACACTGGTAGGATCTACAAAGGCGCAAGAGGGTGGTGGGTTGGGAACCCATGGACAGCAGCCATCTTAGCTGTGAGCAGCGCCCTTGGGGAATAGAGACCAAGCCCGCTCCACAGCCCAGAGAGCCAGGACAGAGGGACAGAGCACTAAAATATCCACAACCACTCATCTGGGGGCTGTGGAAGAGGGAGGGCAGACTGGGCAGGAACTCTGTGGGGACACCCAAAATTTGGAGGGCACTCAGAGTTTTTGCTGAGTTGTAGCCACAAAGGACTGGCCAGTGTGCTCCTTCCCAGAGGTGTGGGAAACAGCAGCATCCCCCTACCCCCCAGAGATTCAACCTTTCCCAGGTGAGGCAAAGAAATGCAAATTGAGGCTCATTAACAACCAGCATCTATCCCACCCACTGGAATCCTCTTAGGCAGAACACCAGGGCTACATTCCAAGGCTTGCAAATCTACCCAGGAAAGTAAGACTTGACAGTGGTGTTTAATGTGGGCCCACCCAGGCTCATCCAAACCCAATAGAGGGAGCCACAAACAGCAGAACACCAATACCCACAGGGAAAATTTGGCAGGCTCCAAAATCCACTGAGATAGGCAAAATGGTGACACAAAAGAACAAATACCAAATGAAAGAACAGGAACTCTATCAAAGATGAGATCAATGAAACTCAGCTAAGCAAATTATCAGAGGTAGAGTTCAGAGCCATGATCTTGAGGAAGCTCAACAGCACGAGTAAGGACATCAGCACCATGAGTAAAGATATAGAAACATTGAAAACCAACCAAGTGGAAATGAAGAATGACATAGCGGAAATTAAGGACACATTGGAAGGTCTAAACAACATAGTAGAGGAAGCTGAGGACTGGATCAGTGAATTAGAAGACAGGGTAGAACAAATCAACCAATCAGCAAACCAAAAGGAAAAAACTATTAAAAAACAGGAAAATAGCTTAAGAGAACTGTGGGACAACTGGAAACATAATATCATTCGCATCATAGGAGTCCCCAAAGAGGAAGAAAATGGGCAAGGGGTAGAGTATATATGTGAAGAAATTATAACGGAAAACTTTTCTAACTTGGTGAAGGAAGAAGGCATTCAAGAAGCACAGAGAGCCCCAATTAAGAGGAACCCAAACAGGCCCACACTAAGATACATAGTAATTAAAATGCCAAAAATTAAAGACAAGGAGAAAATCCTAAAGGCAGCAAGAGATAAGCAACAGGTTACCTACAAAGGAAAACCCATGAGGCTCTCAACTGACTTCTCAACAGAAACACTACAGGCCAGAAGGGAGTGGCATGACATAATCAAGGTCATGAAAAACAAGGATCTGAATCCAAGACTACTCTATCCAGCAAGGCTATCATTCAAAATAGAAGGTCAAGTCAAGAGCTTCCCAGACAAAAAAGGACTAAGGGAATATATTAACACAAAACCAGCACTGCAAGATATGCTAAAAGGACTGCTATCATTAGTAGAAGAAATAAGAAGAAAAATACAACCACACTAAACACAAATAGCAATAAATAAGTACATATCAATTATCACCTTAGATGTGAATGGTTTGAATGCTCCAAAAAAAAGACACAGAGTAGCTGACCGGATAAGAAAGGATGACTCATATATATGTTGTTTACAAGAGACCCACCTCACAACAAAAGACTCACATAGGTTGAAAGTGAAGGGATGGAAAAAATCTTTCAAGCAAAACAAAATGAAAAAAAAAAAGCTGGGGTAGCAACACTCATATCTGATAAAGGAGATTTCAAAATGAAGGCCATAACTAGAGACAAAGAAGGCCACTACATAATATTGAAAGGATCAATCCAACAGGAAGATATAACCTTGATAAACATATATGCACCCAATATAGGAGCAACGACATATATTAAAAATCTTTTGGAGGACTTCAAAGGAGAAATCAACAGCAATGCAAACAGAGCAGTGGACTTCAACACCCCACTGACATCACTGGATAGATCTTCTAGACAAAAAGTTAACAAGGAAACACAGACTCTAAATGAAGCGCTAGATCAAATGGATTTCATAGATATCTACAGAGAATTACACCCTAAAACTGCAGAATTCACATTCTTCTCAAGTGCACATGGGACATTCTCAAAGATAGACCTCATGATAGGACACAAAGCAAGTCTCTACAAGTTCAAGAAGATTGAAATACTATCAAGCATCTTCTCAGATCACAACGGCATGAAACTAGAAATCAATTGCAACAAGAACATACAAAGACATTTGAGAACATGGAGGCTAAATAGCATGTTACTGAACAATAAATGGGTTACCATGGAGATCAAGTAAGAAATTAAAAATTTCCTGGAAACCAATGAAAATGAACACACAACAACACAAAATCTATGGGATGCAGCAAAAGCAGTTCTGAGAGGGAAGTTCATCGCACTACAGGCCTACCTCAAGAAGTAAGAAAAATTTCTAACAGAATATCTAACCTCACAACTTAAAATACTAGAAAGCAAACAAAAACAAAACCCCAGAGCAAGTAAAAGGAATGAAATAGTAAAGATTAGAGCATGGAGACCATAAAAACAATTCAAAGTATCAATAAAACAAACAACTGGTTCTTTGAAAAGATAAACAAGATTGATGGACCCTTAGCTAGACTCACCAAGAATCAAAGAGAGAGAACCCAAATACACAAAATCAGAAATGAAAGAGGAGAAATAATAACTGACACCACAGAAATACGAAAGATCATTAACAAATATTATGAACAATTATACAGCAACAAATTCGACAATCTAAGCGAAATGGACAAATTTCTAGAAACATATAGTCTCCCAAAACTGAACCAGGAAGAGATAGAAAACTTGAACAGACCAATAACAACAGAAGAAATTGAAGATGTAATCAACACTCTCCCAGCAAACCAAAGCCCTGGTCCGGACGGCTTCACGGGGGAATTTTACTGAATATTTAAAGAACTAATACCCATTCTCCTCAAACTAGTTCAAAAAATTTAAGAAGAAGGAAGTCTTCCAAACTCATTTTATGAGGCCAGCTAAATTCTAATTCCAAAAACCAGAAAAAGACATTACAAAGAAGGAAAACTACAGGCCAATATCCCTGATGAACATAGATGCCAAAATCCTGAACAAAATACTAGCAACTCAAATCCAACAATAATCAAAAAAATTATTCACCATGACCAAGTGGGATTCATCCCAGGGATGCAAGTCTGGTGCAGTACTCACAAATCAATAAAGGTGATACACCACATAAACAAAATGAAAGATAAAAATCATATGGTCATATCAATAGACGCTGAAAAAGTGTTCGACAAAATCCAGCACCCATTTCTGATAAAAATGCTCAGCAATCTGGGAATGAAGGGAATCATATCTCGACATAATAAAGGCCATATATGAAAGACCTACAGCCAACATTATACTCAATGGGCAGAAACTAAAAGCATTTCCCTTAAGAACAGGAACAAGACAAGGATGCCCACTTTCGCCCCTCTTATTTAACATAGTACTGGAAGTCTTAGCCACAGCAATCAGACAGGAAGAAAAAATAACAGGGATCCATATTGGAAAGAGGAAAGTGAAACTGTCATTATTCGCAGATGACATGATGCTATACGTAGAAAACCCCAAAGACTCCATCAAAAATTTAGTAGACTTAATAAATAAATTTGGCAAAGTAGCAGGATACAAAATTAGCGTCAAGAAATCGACGGCATTCTTATACACCAATGATGAACTCATAGAAAGAGAAACTGAAAAAACAATCCCATTTACCATCGCAGCAAAAAAATTAAGATACCTAGGAATAAACTTAACCAAATAAATAAAGGACCTATTTGCAGAAAACTAGAGGTTATTGAAAAAAGAAACAGAGGAAGATACCAAAAAATGGAAGCACATACCTTGTTCATGGATTGGAAGAAGTAACATCATTAAAATGTCCATACTCCCCTAAGCAATCTATAGATTCAATGCAATCCCCATCAAAATACCAACAACATACTTCAGAGAACTAGAACAAATTTTTCAAAAGTTTATATGGAACCAAAAAAGACTCCAAATAGCCACAGCAATCTTGAAAAAAGAAGAACAAAGATGGAGGGATCACATTACCAGATTTCAGCTTATACTACAAAGCCACTGTAATCAAAACAGCCTGGTACTGGCACAAGAACAGGCAGATAGATCAATGGAACAGAACAGAGAACCCAGAAATGGACCCAAGACAATATGCTCAATTAATATTTGACAAAGGAGGCAAGAGAATACAGTGGAGTAAAGATAGCCTCTTTAATAAATGGTGTTGGGAAAATTGGACAGCCACATGCAAAAAAATGAAACTAGACCATCAACTTACATCGTACACAAGAATAAACTCAAAATGGATAAAAGACTTAAATGTGACTCATGAATCCATAAAAATTCTAGAAGAAATGCAGGCAACTAAACTTCAGATATCATATGCATCAGAATTTTCACTGATACATCACCTAAGTCAACAGAAACAAAGAAGAAAATGAACACATGGGGCTATATCAAACTCAAAACCTTCTGCACACCAAAAGAAACAACCACCAAAATGGAAAGGCAACCCACTCTATGGGAGAGCATAATTGCCAACAATTCATGAGATAAGGGGTTAATTTCCAAAATATATAGAGTGCTCATACAATTCAACAAAAGCAAGACAACCCAATTAAAAAATGGGCAGAGGAACTAAATAGACACTTCTCCAAACAGGACATATAAATGGCTAAGAGACATATGAAGAAATGCTCAACATCACTAATCATCAGAGAGATGCAAATTAAAACAACGATGAGGTATCACTTCACACCTGTCAGAATGGCCGCCATCAACAAATCATCAAACAACAAGTATTGGCGAGGGTGTGGAGAACAGGGGACTCTAGTACACTGCTGGTGGGAATGCAGACTGGTACAGACACTATGGAAAACAATACGGTGTAACCTCAAAAAATTAAAAATTGAACTGCCATTTGACCCAGTGATCCCACTTCTAGGAATATACCCTAAGAAGCCTGAAACACCAATCAGAAAGAATAGATGTACCCCCATGTTCATAGCTACACTATATACAATAGCTAAGATCTGGAAACATCCCAAATGTCCATCAGTAGACAAATGGATAAAAAGCAGTGGTACATATACACAATGGAGTACTATGCTGCTGTGAGAAAGAAAGATCTCTTATCCTTTGAGATGACTTGGAGGGACCTGGAAAGTATTATCCTAAGCGAAACAAGCCAAACAGAGAAAGCCAAGTATCATATGATCTCACTTATTTGTGGAATATAATGAACATAACAATCTGAGGAATGGAGTAGTCCCAGAGATGTGGAAGTGGGGTACATACTGATAAGAAGAGGGGCTGTTGGGGGAGAGATAAAACACAGAACTTATATCCATGTATGCATGAACAGTGGACATAGACAACAAAGCTGGGGGCAGGGCGGGGAGTGAGGGGGGGAATCTATGGGGGAAAAAGGAGAAACATCTGTAACAAAAATAAATTAATTAATTAATTTAAAAAAAAACTGGAACATAACAAATTATTCGAAAGGCACAACCCTGTCACTTGTACCCACAGCCGTTGTTGGAGACCAGCACTGCCTCAGCCTGTGCCCCTTATCACATGGTCAGACAGCAGGCCATGGGCACACCTTCAGTCTCCCAAGGAGGAGGCAGCCTTTGCTGGTGAGCTTTTTATTTACTCGGCTGCTTTATCCCAACTGATAGTTCTTCAGGCCTTCTTATCAGGAACATCGCCTCCCGTCATGAGGCTCGTGTGCTGGTTGGTGATTAGAAATTGGGTCTAACGAGGAGGCTGTAAAGCCACATGATTGGTGACATGGGTCAAAATATTCTCCTTCATTTTAGTGTCTGTGCTGTTCTCCCCAGGAGCCATCAACAGCAATAAATAGCAAAGCAGGCTCCCGTGAGCCCTGGCCGGTTTGGCTCAGCGGTTAGAGCATCGGCCTGCGGTCCGGAGAGACCCGGGTTCGGTTCCCGCTAAGGGCACGTACCTTGGTTGCAGTTTGTCCCCGGCCCTGGTTGGTCGTGCGGGTGGCAGCCACTCGATGTGTCCCTTTCACGTCGATGTTTCTCTCTCTCTCTCTCTCTCTCTTCCTCTCTCTCCCTCCCACTCTATCTGTACAAAAAAAAAAGCAGGCTCCCGTGAGAAAGTTCTCTGCATGGCCGGAGCTCCCTTCCTTTCAGATGCTCTCCCTGACTGTGTGCCTCCATCGTCCCCCACTGTCCACCGCCCGGGCTCCCAGCCCGTCCACCCGCCCGGGAAACGAGAGCACCTCCTCGCTGGTGTTTGTTTCCAACGTGATACATTTATTCCGGTGACAAGCTCCAGTGGTCCAGGACGGAGTGAGACCAGAGTTCCGTGAGCGGAGAACGGAGTGAAGAGAGTCCCCGCGACTGGCAGGGGCGGCGGCAGCAGGGAGGCGTCCCCAGGGCCCGGTAGGTTCTGCCTGAATCATCCACATAATTGCCTCAACCCTTTACTTTGACGGTGGAGATCTGCACTGAGTACACAAGCCCACACAAGTTTGTTGAACTTATTTTCTCACATGCCGTTAATGACGACAGAAATGAAGTCAGTGGGAATATCTCTGGGGACTTGGGTAGAGGCCCAGGCCCATCACTGTGACGTTTGTTTGTGGGGAATCTGAAGAGTTAGGAGGCAAGTTCTAACACAATTGAAAAGGATAAAAAGGCCAATCCGAGTTGCCTGTGCTGCCCACCGTCTAACGTTTGCTGCGGCCTCCACGCTGAGCCTCGCGCTGTTGCCGTGCATTCTCGCGGGCCTGCGCCAAGCGGCGCGGCGCGGTCTCTGTGTCTCATCCACAGCAGGGTAATGAGGGTCTGCGGTCTCTCCCCAAGAGTGCACTTTGCAGAGATAGAGAAAAACTAAATCTTACATGCAGGTCAGGTTCCTTTAACTCTGCAGATCGTCCTTGGGAAGTCACCAGGCCACAGTCTACGAGCCCAGCCTGGAAAGCCTTCTGAGGGCAGAGATTACGATTCCCAGGGTCGAGGATGCAACCAGAGGACTTGTCCCAGCACGACAGGGAACGGTGTCTTGTCTCCGAGACTGATTTTTCCTGTTTGTAGCTGTGACAACATTATTCTGTCACTGGGTGTCCAGTGGGGCGAGTTCTCTTTCCCTTTGTAACTAATCGTCACTGACATGTGGTTAGAAGTCTCCGACTCCAGAGAATCTGCCTGTGGTGTTTTAGGTCAGCCTGGCCCCGGGCGAGTGTGGGATCGAAAAACACGACCACCTTGTTCTGTGCTGACGCTCTAGTGCGTTGGGCTGGGTCCACGTGCAGTGCTGCTTTGTGCAAAGTGCTCCTGCCCGAGCAGTTGGGGGGGCGTGACATCACAGGCTCCGCCCCCTCCCGGCCTGCGGGAAGACTCCAGTGCAGTTACTGGCTTTTCCTGGGCTTCTCAAGGTTGTTTCCCAACAGCTCAACTCTGCAAAGCCATGTGGCTTTTTGTTGGTTCTGATTTTTTCCAGTTGTTTATCATTGTAAAAACGTGTAAAAAAAGATATAAAGATAAACATGTTTTATGCTTTGTAATTCTATCTTCAGAATATGCCACACACACTTATGTCTTCATTACTTTTCCTTCTTTGCCCATCAAGCCCATGCAGGTGGCCAAGGCCTTGGAGCCCAGGGAGAAACCCACCAGCGACGGTTCTGTGACGGGCAGAGAAAGGGAACTTACCAAGCCCAACTACTGCCTCCTACCCCGCAACCAGCCCGCCTGCTGATACACGGATCTGTTTGGCCCTCTGCACTACACGTTCCTGAAAGGTTGTCTGTGATATAAATATTTGCATACAAAAGTCACGTACTCACTGCCTTCCTTGTGGTTTCAGAAGTGGGCTCCCACACACAGAAAGACCTTCACCCCAGACCGTACACAATGGTGCAGGGGAAGTCAATAGAGACTTGACGTCAACACCACTCATGTAAGAAGTTCATCCAATGAGCAACCCATCCGTGTGATCACTGATACTCCTGCAAAAGCACAACTATGTCAAAATACACAACCAATCCCCACTCAGATATTTAAACAGCCTCCCTGTACTGTGGTGCCAGATGGTCAACAGAAATACATGAAAGTACTTTCAGGGGAAGCATCAGGCCTCGTCTGCCTTGCAGCAAAGAGTCCAGTCACGAGTACCCTTTGATTGGCCACATGCGCCGGTACCGATCAATAAAGTTTGCCCACCTTAATGAGTATCTAATTGATAAAAAAGAGACTCTATATCTCTTACCTGATAAGAGCAATCGAGTGTCACCTGAGATAAGAGCAAGTGTCTTGCTACTTCTATCCCTGAGAACCCGAGAGGGAGACACCAGACATATAAATTAGAAAGTGGTCTCCTGTGTTAGCTACGCAGGCGCCTACCGGGACATGGGGAGTCAGATTTGGGAGACTGGTTGATTGCCTCCTCTGCAAAAGTGTACGTGGTGCTATCAACCTCATGCAGTCATCCGTGGAATGGAATATTAATTTACTCACATGTCTTGTCTTATGTAACCCTCATCAATCATGAGATAAGTATTATTTATCACAATCTGACAGATTTAGAACTGAAACTAGGCAGGTTGATGTCGCTCAGTGTTAGGCAGTGGCAGGATTTGAGTTAAGGTCTTAACGTGTGTGCTCACCTTTTGAGCAGAGCAGTTAACTTGCGGCAGACCTTCAAATAAGTTTACACATTTAATGACAAATCATTGTTCAAAAATAAGTATTCATCCCATGTTCGTGTCAGTGAATATAGTAAGCATGGAAATGCACGTGTGTACATAACATCTGTGCTGATTCACCTGCAGCAACTCTAACACCTGTTACAGCCAATGGAGCCCCAGCTCAGAAGTGACCCCCACCACCAAATATCAGAGAATCAGAAGAAGCTAAAACACTTCAACAGCACTCACCCTGTGATGAAGTCACTCTTTCCTAGACACATTTTATTTAAATAAGAGCTATTTGGCTTTGGAACTTGGTCAAGCCAGGTAACAGTGCAGAAACAACGCATCGGGCCCAATCATACTAGTCCCGAAAAACAAAGCTATCGCACGATACGTATGGGCAAACGTGGTCACATTTTCTAACATAAGGTGAGAAAACGCCTGAATTACTAAGATGCACGCTGGGAAGTGTGGGAAGGTGCTGGCGACCTTGCCGCAGAACCCGTGGCGCCCACGCCCCGTGGAGGAACCCGCGGCCCCAGCCCCGCCTCCACCCCCGCCCTGGGTCCGCATGGACAAGTCCTGTGCAGAAGGCGCCTCGGTGCGGCCTACAGCCCGGGGGCAGGGGCGACGCGGCTGGTGGGGACCCAGGGAGGCCAGGGGTGTTGGGAACCCCGCGGCCGTCCCCTTTGCTCCGAGGGTGGCCTGTCAGAGCTGGGACCTGCGGGTGCACCAGAGCTGGGACCGAGCCCCGCACCCCCCAGGTGGCGGAACAGACCAAGGGCTCCCCGGCGCCTCGCCCGAGGGCTCCCTGGTGCCCAGTGTCCCCGTTCGGTCTCTTTCTCCTGTTTGTTGCTCAGAAGCTGCTCATTCGACCCTTGGTTGTCCGCGGGAGTGACTGTGGTCCATACACACCTGCAGGCGCTTGTCTTGACTTTGCGTCTTGGGGTGGAGGTGGGGCGACCAGGTCAGCGCCCCCTGCAGGCGCCCTCCGGGACTTCTGGTGTGGCGAGCCGCGAGGTGGCGCGCCCCACGTGCCTGGGCTAGGGTGTCCGGGCTGCACCCCGCAGCTAAGCGCAGAGATGCGTGCGCACTGCGAGGCCCGTCGCTCTGCAGCTCCAGAGGGTTATGAGCTGTGAGGCTCCTCCCGGCGGGGTTCACCGCTCGGCAGGACGTGGGCTAGTCCGAGGCGTCCTCGGGAGTCTTGATCTAACACCTCATATATTTCGGAGGGCAGTTGGGTGGAAACCCTCAGAAGTTCTATAGTCCAAGAAGACTTTCTGATGCTGAGTTCCGTGGCCTATTTTTAACACAGAAACTACACTCAGGGGGGTTCCTTTGTGGGATTCTGACCTGGAATGACAGAGAAGGCTGGCATTTGGGGACCCTGACCAAAGAGAGTACAGCGCAGAAAAGACCAGTTCCAGGCACTTCTGAGTCCCAGCCGATATGCTCGCAGAGGGGAGAGGTTCAGTCTGAGTCTGTAGTGGCCTCATGCTGATCGACAGGGGCACGTTTGTCCACATTGTCTTGTTCATTCTTACCAAGTAAATGATCGCCAGTGGGCAAAAAGTAATCCTGTGCACCCTGGCAGGTCTGGCTCAGCGGTTAGAGCATCAACCCGCGGACCAGAGAGTCTCGGGTTCGATTCTGGCCAAGGGCACGTACCTCGGTTGTGGTTTGTCCCCGGCCCTGGTGGCAGTTGTGCGGGAGGCAGCCAGTCGATGTGTCTCTCTCACTGAGATGTTTCTCTTGCTCTCTCTCCTTCCCTCCTTCCCTCTATCTCTATCTGAAGATAAATGGAAAAATAGCCTCGGGTAAGGATTAAAAAATAATAAATAAATCATCCTGTGGGAGGGCCACCAATATTGTCTCCATTTTGGAGATCAAAGTGAAGACCCCAGGTATGTGTTGGCACCCCAGGTCCTTTAGGGTACAGTGAGCGGCCAGTGGGCAGGCTGGGTATGGAGACCGGCCCCCACTGCTGGGCTGGACCTGTATTTCCTGATACAGCCTCTTCTGGCCACACCTGCTGCCCACGTGATGGCTCAAGGGCAGCAGGTCATGCTGAGGCTGTCTGCAGAGGCCGAGCTTAAGGGGGAGGGGTGCAGTGGGAGAGCACATCTCCACGTGGACTCAGAGTCCTGGGCCAGACTGGACGCAGCACCAACCTGAGCAGAGAAAAATATTCGGAGGGAAATATATCAGAACAAGGAACTTCACTGGAGATTCAACAAGAAGGCCCTTGTCCCCCCAGACACAGCTCCGGCTGGTCTTGCTCTGGTCTTTGTCTCAGCTGTCTCTCCACCTCGGGGACACACAGGTCTGCCCGTCGATGTCCAGCACGCGGCAAAGGGAACGGGGGAGATGCCTGAAGCCTTTACATCTCACTAAAGGCGGTTAAATGAATTCTTCACGTGTTATTATAAATCGTCACTGGTATCATATGTAGCAGCCATTCAGGAGAGTGCTACCTACTCCCTTTCTAGACAGAGACCTGTTTCTGCCAGCCATTCAGTGGTTGTTGATAAAACCGTTCTTGTAAAGAAAACCAGCAACTGGCTGTAAAGCGGTTTTCTTGGGTTTCCACTCCATGGTATACTGTGAGTTCTGCTTGTTCTCATCGTGTGTGTGTGTGTGTGTGTGTGTGTGTGTGTAAGACCTCGCTCCTAGGACTGAGATGGACAAATGAGGGCGACCTCAGGGGACCTGCCACATCAGTGACATGAGGTGACTGAAAGGTCCAGAGGGCATCTGGGGTCATTCGACTGGAAGCATAGCCCATCTTCCAAGGAAACAGAGCCAGCTCACACTAGCATCTTCGAATCTAAAAAACAGAGGGAGAGAAAAGGTGGTAATTACAGCTCCCGTGTTACAGTAACTGCAAAGGAAACAAAGATATTTCCAGAGTGGAAATCATTTTTCTCTAGACTCACCATGTAGGTGAATTTGTTGTTTTTCTGAGAAGCTCTGTGCAGGAGATGTTTTAACCCAATTTGGCCCCCACTTTAAATTCTGTTTCTTGGGGCAAGAAAGCCTTTCTTATGGAGCAGAGCCAGGTCCCAGCCTCCTGCGCCATCTGAAGCTTATGGAAGTCTCTCTCTTGCCTTTCATCTCTGCGTCAACTTGTACACTCTCCTGATTATCCCCAAATTACAATGTTTGCTGCTACTCCGTCTTTAATCAGATTTGAGCAATTCTGTTTAGTTAAAAAAAAAAAAAAATCAAATGGCATTTCCCTTTCATAGGTTTTGCACTTCTTAAGAGGAGTGGATTCTGTTATCTTCCTGGCTCCCAGGATAGATCTTCCTCTTAACGTTCTGAAGCCATGATTGTTGTGTTTCTGGAAGGTCGGCCTCAGCCCCATGGTGGTGGATTGCATTACCTTGCTGATTTCCTACCTGCCGTGTACGACTCCCATGCAGATTAGGACATGGTTTAAGAGGAATTATCTCCTGTTTTTAATAGATCACATACTGAGTCTCAAGCTCCAAATTCAACAGAAAATCAAGCTAATTGTTCATTTCTTCCAGGATATCCCTGAAGGGTAATTGAGCTCTACAGAGCAACGTCTTAGTGGGAAACCAAATAATTAAGTTGAAGGAAATACATTTCTTGTTCACCATTCCCTTTGTAAAGTTTTTTTTTTTTTTTTAAATAAGTATGATGAGATCATAACCCTGTAATGCTTTTTATACAAAGATAAATGCACCCTTTCTCCCAGCCTGTTTTGAACTTTTTTTGAAGCCGGGCATACATTCTTAAAATGAAGTATTCTCAACCAAACCAGACCCTTCCCATCCATGGAATCAAGTTCTTTCTCCATGCATTGGGTTAATTCCTCTCCTAGAAGAATGACCTGGGAACATGCAATCGAGACAGCTCTGTGCAGGGACAGGCTCGGACGTTTTCCTCCGTGGGCACACCGCCTCTGTGTGCTCTGTCTCCAGTCCCTGCCTGGCTATGTGTTTCCAGCAGTGACTGTGACACGCTCCCCAAACAGGAAAAAGGATGCTCACCCCAAACTCCTGACTCAGTAGAGCCCGGTATTTCCTGTGTTTAAAAGTACCTCAACCCAAAACATTGTAACATAGCCTTCTCAAAACAAGAGCATGCCCAAGGAGGTCCCAGCATGTGCCTCCAGCTCACTGAAAACCACTCTCAAATCGTAGAGGCCGTGGCATTTTCTAGAATCAGCGCCCACTCAAATCAATTCAGCCTGTGCAATTTTTAACTTAACAATTGCCACCGCCCAAAGTTGCTTTGCCATGAAGCAGTTGCAGACGCTGGAGATGAAGGGAGCCTGCCCCCCAGCAGGGCAGAGGCAGGGGAGCCCCCAGGAGAGCCCACCTGCTAGCTCTCCCCTCGCGCTCCCAGAGCCTGAGTCGCTGAATCAGTCTGTGCACATTCGGAAAATCACTGCCTCCCTGAAATTTTCTGTAACTTATCGCTGAAGTGTTCTGTTGAATGTTAGCGAAACTTATTTTTTTAAGCCACCTTCGAATCCTAAAAACTCGTGGTGTAGTATCCTATTTATGTGAGCACTGTGGCTTTATTAAATACAGGGCCTCAGCCAGAGCAGCCAGGGTCTGCGGGGGCCTCTGCTGGCTGCTCCCGGGTAGGTTTGGCCCCGAGGTCACCTCGGATCTTATTAGAGGGACTTCTAGGCTGTTCAGGTGTGAAGAACAGTTCCCAGGAAGTGCTCGTTTCTGAACATCTCTGCTTCCCACCTTTATAAACCACCGACAAAAGAGTGCCCTTTCTCGGGCTATTAGATATGGATTCCCAGGTGGGGTTGGAAGTGCTGTGCCCTGAAGACAGAACTCCTCCACTCAGCAAACAAACAGAAGAAAGTGACCCAGCTGTCGCCCGAAGTGAGCAAGACTAGGCACCAGCTGTTCACCAACCTGCAGACGGACGCGAGCTCTGCACACCAAGGGAGCAGAAACGGCGACTGGGACCCTCCGCTGTCTGCGTCCCCCTGACTCGCCCCGCCTGGACGTTCCAGAAAGAAAGAGCATGGGAGACCCACAGAAGTCCAGCGAGTCATCGCAGACATATTTGAGGGTCTCGCTGTGAGAAGCAGCCTTCTCGCCTAGCGGTTTGCTCCCCTTTGGACCGTGAGCGACCCTGCGCGTCGAAGGCCACCGCCCGAGGTGGACAGGCCTGCTGGGCGCAGTCGCCGGCTTGTGGGGAAGTCACGTGCAGCCTGAGAGGAGCGTGAGTGCAGTCGGTCCTCGGCGTGTGGCCGGGGCACGCTCTCAGGCCCTAGAAAAGATGCATCATGGGACTAATTCTTAAATGTTAATGGATATTGGACATCCGCCAGGCACCCAGCTGCGCACAGAACACTGAAGTGGTAAATAGCTCTTGATCTGTTTAGAAACACACGATGATGGCTGGTAGAATTCCCTGGACTGACGGCATAGCAACCAGCTCTGACTCCGGACTGACCCCATTAACGGCCTTGAAGGGAAACGGTCTGGTCCGCACCATCGAAATTAAGGCGCCAAGGGCACTGTGTTAAGGCTCAAATTATTTTTGATGAATAGTAAGGAAAGCCTCATCCCTCACACCTATTAACCTTACCTGGATTAGCATAGCTCTTTGACAGTGTGTGGGGTTTGTTAGTCTGCTTCCTGTGGGATCAGGTCAAAATGAAAATGTCTTCACCAATTAGCTTGGGTGTAAAAGCTGCTCCCTGCTCCCGGGCTCACCTGCGCTTACAGAGAGGACCCAGCGCCCCTTCCAGGGCTCATGGAGAGGCGACAGGGTCCCTATCCCTTGATCTGTCGCTCTTATCATTTTAATTGAAAGTCAACGAATGGAGCGTTTCTGTAAACTCTTCTTCCTAAAGGTCTTACTAATTGTGTGCACTTGGCCAGTCAAGCCTACTAGAAACGGCCTGTTGGTTTTTTTTTAATGTTTGTGATGAGCTGCTTTTAAGTAAAAAGCATGAGGCAGAAGGCACATTTTTAGCATAAACAAGGGAGATGCCAGCGTCATGGCCGCCTGCTCCCCTGGAAGGGGGCTACTGGGTGGAGCATCCCGCGCTAAAGCTCCACCCGAGGCCGTCAGCATGGCCCACATGCGTCATCAGCCCCGGAGAACGTGGACCCGGCCGAGCTGGTCTGCCGTGGCTTCTGCAGATGTGTGAGGAGCCGGGCCCTGGTGTGGGGCAGCTCCGCTCCGCAGCGTGGGGGGGAGCCGGGCAGAAGGCAGGAGGCGTCGGCCCTGCCAGTCGGTCCTTGCAGGGCAGGAGCTGGAAGACTCTGAGCAGTAACCTTTTCAGAAAGAGCAAGAACTCACTTTAGGACGTGTCCTCGCTTTCGATGACTTTTCGGAGGGACCTTCTGAGTAGCCAGGTTTCCTTTGGCGTCTGGTGGGTTTTAGTCACCGCAGCAGTGAGGAGACGTGAGTGGCAGTCATGCCCACTTTCTTCACAGGCAACCTGTCCCAGTAGACGTGGGTGTCTGAAAGCCGCAGGTTCAAATCCAGGCTCGGCCACGTACCCAAAACAGTGCAGTTAGGGGCCAATTGCCCTTTCTCAGAACTCTGCTCCCGGAGGGACCCAGGACTGTGGCTGGGGAATAGAAGGGTGCCCAGGGCACGGTGGGTACCCCATGACTGGCAGTGAGGAAAGCTTTTATGATGTCATGTAGCAAGAGATAATGACATTTTAAAGATTTTATTTCTTATGATAAATTTCTAGAATATATTGATGAACAGAATATCCTTCTTTTGTCTTTTAGTCCTTTCAAAAATTGCCCTTTTTGATAACACTTCAATGAAGGATAAAGAGTAGCCGCTGATTTGTGGGTTCTTCACAGACCTTTTCCTCTCCTGCACCCCTATTGCATCTCTTAGACTGAGAACCTGGGATGAAGGATCCAGAAAGTACTTTTTAAAAAGGGGTAGAAATTACATTTAAAAAAAAAATCAGTTTCCCCAAATCATCAGAGACATGATGTCTGGTTTCCGCTCGCTGAAACAGACTCAAAAGGCTCAAATGGAGTCTCAAGTGGGGTCCCTCTCTTTTCCCGGGGCCGGCGCTGAACTGTGGGGTGCCCCGAAATCTGGTCTGAAAAGTTAGGCATTGCATTCGAAAGCACTTTCAAATCACAGATGCAAACAGTACTTCTTTTTCTAATGGTTTTATTGGGACATAATCCACATACCATGAAATTCACCCGTTTAGAGGACACGATTCCTGCATATTCACAGATGCACACAACCATCGTCACAGGCCTTTTCAGAATACTGTCACCGGCTGGAAGGAAGCCTGCTCCGTTCCTTCCTCCCACTCCTCCCCCGTCTACTTTTGTCTCTGGAGATGTCCGCGCTCTGTGAGCTTACATGAGTGGAATCAGCCAGTGACGGGCTTTGGTGATGGTTCTCCCACACACGGTGTTCGAGGGCCATGGATTCAGCCAGTGACGGGTTTTGGTGATGGGTTCTCCCACACACGGGGTTCGAGGGCCATGGAATCAGCCAGTGACGGGCTTTGGTGATGGGTTCTCCAGCACACGGTGTTCGAGGGCCATGGAATCAGCCAGTGACGGGTTTTGGTGATGGGTTCTCCCACACACGGTGTTCGAGGGCCATGGAATCAGCCAGTGACGGGCTTTGGTGATGGTTCTCCAGCACACGGTGTTCGAGGGCCATGGAATCAGCCAGTGACGGGCTTTGGTGATGGTTCTCCAGCACACGGTGTTCGAGGGCCATGCACAAGGCAGCATGGATCTCTGCTCGCTTCTTCAGTCACAAAACAATATCCCACTGCATTTGTTCATCGGCCGTCCACTGATGGCCAGTCTCCCCTTTTCTTTGTGGTAAGCATGCAGGTACAGCTCTGTGCGTGGACATGTCTTACTGCTCTCGTGTACATGCCTAGGAGTGAAATCATCGGGTTTTGTGTCTCATGCACATTTAGTCGCCTGGGGGGCGGCCGGCTGGCATTCCAAGGCAGCTGCACCATTTCCATCCCCACCAGCAGGCATGAGGGTTCTGCAGGGACCAGTGCAGTAAAACTCTAATTGCGGCAAATTCTTTCTTCTTCTGAGCAGGCTCTGCTTTCTGAGTCCTCCCTGGAGTCCTGCACCCAGCAGAACGGTGAGCTCCTCCCTCTCCGAAAACTCAGGCATTCTACTATCTGCAGTCATCGCTGAAAAGTCGGGCATTACATTTGAAATCACTTTCAAATCACAGATTCAAATAGTACTTTTTTTTTTTTAAGTTGTCTTGGGATCTCAGTCTCCCTTCCCTGAGGTTCCTCTTCTGATGGATATACTTCAGAAGGTCCTTAGATCGCCCTCATACTGCCTATATCCCTCTTTCTTATTTTATTTGCTGGAAGGCGAGCTCCCCAGGAAGGGGCTGTATCGACCTCGTTTAACAAGGGCCGGCACGTAGAGTGCAGGACCGGTTTGCAGAGTAAAAAGATGTTGGGTGACTGATTTCCAGTTGCCCTCCAAGGAACATACTGTGATTTGTGACGCTGTGTTTCCAGAACTGTATAATATACTCCAGGGGAGGTTGGCAAGGGCTGAGCACATGAGATCATTTCCCTCCTCTGTGGAATCTTAGAACACTAATTTCATAAGCTAATGTCTGAGCATGTAAAGCTCTGTAAACCAGGAGTGAGAGACTTCCTCATTTTGAAGAGATATAATAAAATCTCTGTAGGGGAATTTTGAAATGTAAGTGCAGGCTGGGAGCTCCAGACGGGTGCACAGCCTTCACAGTTCCTGATTCCGGCTCCACACACTTCAGCTCTTTAAACCCAGTGGGTTGAAGGAACTTTAGGAGATTCTAATGATGTCAAGCTATCCAGCTAGACAACATGGGAACTGGGGCAATAGACAGCATCACTCTGTCTCTGAAAATGGACACTGGGAACGAGAAACTCCCAGTATTTTACCATTCCATTCAAGTGTTTACCTCTACCAACATAACAGCAGGTGACGGGTGATGCTTTTGAAATGCTTTCTGAACTGTAATCCTTTATTGGTGGATTGGCTTCTCTCTTTAAAGCCCAAGTGGGGTGTAGTTCTGACAGTGGGGTCTGCAGGGAGGGTGCAGGGTGAAGGAGTCTGGTCAGACCGGAGGAGAAGGGACAGGAGTGGGCCTGGCAGCGCTGAGGGATGGCGGGAAGAGAGGCCAGGAAGAGTGTGTGTCATTTACACTGGCATGCAACCCCCTTCTACTCCTTCATAGGGGCACATCCCAGAGCAGGTGACAATTGGGAACTTGCAGTTACAGGAGAGCTTGGGACGCTGGGAAGAGTGCCCCTTCTTCTCCAGGCTCCCGACTTGTGGGACATCCCCAGCCTTTGGGGCCCTGCCAGGCACCCATGGCGCGGGGAAGAGGCTCACAGGCTGTCCCAGAAGGAGGCCAGATGGACGCACCACAGGCCGAAACAAGACTGTTGAATGCAGAGCAGACTGATATCTTGTTAATTGGCAACTGAGACTATTCAGGAAAGAGGGGACTCATAAGGCGACCCAGATCAATTAAAGAACATGAAGGCACTCCACGGTCGCTTCACGGTTGCCTGTGGCTTGAGAAACTCCGTGGCCGTGGGGATGGTGAGTGGAAAGCCATGTCAGAAGAGACTGAAGGAATCGGCCTGACGCTCCAGTGGTCTCCCGGACCCAGAGACGCAGTCCCGGGACTTCTCGCCCTGCCGTCCGAGCGGCTGTCCCTGCACTGTGACCGTCTGCTGGCTTCCTGGAGCTCAGATCTTGTCCCCATGTCAGTACCAACCCTACAGGTCGCAGCAGTGCCCGGAACTGTGGGGTCTTGGGGGGGGGGGGGCTGCTGGGAGCGGCGCAGGGAGGGGCGCGGGGGGGAGGGTGTGGAGGACAGAGGCCCAGGCGGAGGTCCCTGAGCCTGGCCTCAGAAACACCTTTGCTGGCTCCCGGAGGCGCCGGGACTGCCCGCGGGGCCGCGGAGCCACTTGGGCCTGTTGAGCGCCTGGCTGCCGCTTCCGACGCGAGGGCGCCAAGCCTCCCGGCTGAACATTGTTCACGGTTTTCTCTCGTGTTTACAAGGCGCGCCCTGAGACTGAATGCACAGGCCTGAGCGTCTAGGAGGAAAGTACATATCGTAACTGTTTGTCTTGGAAAAGTAATTTCCTCTGTCAGTTCATTGCCATCAATTCTGTCAACGCACTTAAGCCGCTCGTCCCGACCGCTGCGCGCTGGAGCAGAGGGGTCCGCTGTCTCTCCGGGTCCCCACTTCCGCAGAGCCCGCGGCGCTGTGGGCTTAAGGCCGTCCTCGTGGCCCTGCTGCGAGGCGCCGCGAGTGTTCTTGAGCCGCGCGGACGGGGGAAGGCCACGTCCCTCGCTCCCGGCAGTCTGTCCAGCAGTCTGTCGTGGGCTGTGCCACCTCCCCCAGCTGGTGCCATGTGTCGCTCAGAAGAGCAAGGCATTCTGGGTGCCGAGTGTGGCGGGTGTGCCCAACACCCCACACGAGAAAAGGCATGACAGAGCCCGGAACCCCAGTTCTGCCTCTTGACAGATTGATACCCGAAGCAGTTCGCAGAGAGACTAATTTCTTTTTCTTTATTGATTTTAGAGAGAGAGAAAGGGAGAAGGAGAGAGATAGAAACATCGATGAGAGAGAACATCAACTGGCCACCTCTTGCACACCCCCCACTGGGGATCGGGCCCACAACCTGGGCATGTGCCCTGACCAGGAATCGAACCGGCGACCTCTTGGTGCAGGGTCGACGCTCAGCCACTGAGCCACACCTGCAGGCAAGAGACTAATTTTAACAAACCCATCTTTGGAAGGTTTTTATTTACAGAACTCGTGTCGGCCTCCTTTTCATGGACCTGAAAAGGTCTCAGGGTTTGTCCTGAGCCCACGCAGTGGTGGTGGAGGCAGTGCTCACTCGGACCAGCCCCCGTGACCAGGGACCGGCGGCCAGCGACTCCAGTCCCCAAGCCGCGCGGGGCGCAGGTGGTGCTCGGCGGGCAGACACCCCCTCGGGCACAAGGGCAGATGTACAGACCTGCTCTGAGTCGCGCCCTGGCTGCGGGGAGCGCCGTGGGACTCCTCCCTCCCGCTCAGCTCCCGGTGTCGGCGGCAGGGCCTGACGGCCTTGTGGCTGCCGGTTCTCCGCGCCTTGCTCTTCGCCACCCTCCTGCCATCTTCTGTCTTGCTTTCCGGGCAACACAGCGTGGAGGGCTGCTCGGGAGGCCGCACGGGGAAGCCCTGTGTCCAGAAATCCCCGTGGCAGAAAGTCCTTCCCTCTGAGGCATTGCCTGGGTGGAACTGCCCCGGGGCAGTTAGTGGGACTTAAAGGGAACCTGCTTTCCTGGAGAGGAGCCGGCAGAGGGTCCCAAAGGTGCAGAGAGGGGCAGGGACAGCAGGCCTTCCCCGTGAGAGGCGCTGTGGGGAGGAAGAACGAGGGGCGCCCTTTTACCAACAGCGACATGGCGCTTTCCTCTGTCAGGAAGCTTCCCGGTGCTGTGCACCTGCTGACCCCCTAAAACGTGACAAGACCCTACAGAGTGGACACTGTTATGACCCTCTTTGTACCCAGGAGGCCTCAAAGGCAGAGCCCATCATGAGGGTGCATGGGAGGGAAGAGTCCAAGAGCGTCTGAGCCCCAGTCCTGACAGACAGGTGCAATTAGGCTTAAAGAAACCCCATATTCAGTACGTCACAAAGGGGCTGGGCGGTGGGGATGATGGACACATATTGGCTGATTCATTGTTTGGCTAGATCCCTCAAACTTTGCATCTTAGTTAAACCTACCTAAATAAACCCATTCTTCTTCATCTCCCAAGGCCCCACTGCACAGAGGTCCAAGCTCTGAGCAGTCACCCCAACTTTGCATGCCCCCAGTGCACCTCTAGGGTGCATTCAGTTCCAACCCTGCCCTTGGGGCAGCTGCAGACGACTGAGGAAACTCCTGTTCGGAGAGTGCGAGCCGAGCTTCTCCCAGAGCGGTTCGCCTGTTGAGGGCCAGCTCACATCTGTGCATTTGGGCACCAGCCTCCCAGAGATCTTATTTCTTTGATGCATGTTTAACACCTTTAAATCATTAGTCAGCCTTTTACGTGTACTTGATTGGTTTCTCCAAATACATTGCAAGCTCCCTGATGCAAAGCAGCTCACCTTCAATAGTTTGGAGCAGCTAAGATGGCATTCTGGTGGAGGTGCTCAGAGAGAGTGGTCGCTGAACGCCTGGTGCCTGACCATAGGGCAAGTCCCCTGACTCTGCTTGTCTCTGTCTATGTTGATATTCACACAAAGTTAAACTCATAAGAAAGGATATGAGTCCTGGACATTTCTCACAGTTGAGTCTGGTTTCAATTCAATTAAACTTAACACAGGGAAATGCCAGAGAGAGAGCAAAGCCAAATAGCCCAAGGGAGCTTCATTTTAATTTCATTTTTAAACCTAAAATCAAATCAGCCAAGGCTGATGAGTGTCTGCTGTGCACAGAGAAGGGCGCACAAATAAACAGACGCCTCGGAGGACCGTCTTCTCTGAACCCAGACACCTGCCGGGCAGAGCGCTGCATTCCAGATGTGCCTCCAGATCTTGGGACAAATCATGGAAACTCAGCCGAAGGTTTGTATTGGGATGAACTTGAAACTGAGCATTGGGAGCTAGTGGGGCCACTTGCTTCCACGTGGAGCTTGGGTATTCTGCCTGAACCTGAGCTCAGAGGCAAAACAGCACAAGCTGATGCTCCAGACGTTGCTCTAAGAAACTATGCTAGACCCTGTGCTGTTCACCAATGCAAACTGTGGCTCCTGGAGCTGTGGCAGCCATCTCAGCACCATGAGGGCACATGCTGCACTTGAACCCGCGTTCCCAAGGGCATTATTCTAATCTGACACTTCTTGTGTGAGATAACATTTTCTTTTGTGTTTAAGGCATTTTGATTTGCCTGATCCCTGTCTTAATGTTAGCCCAGAGAGCAGAAAAGAAATAATTCTCCCATCTAGAGCACTTCTCTTCTTTACTTTAAATACACACACACACAAATATGTATATAGAATTTTTAATGGGAGGTAATAATTATATATTTCTCAGAGGGCTGGTATGAGGATTGGTGAAATAAATATGCAAAAAACACTACAGAAGTATTAATATTTTCCTTGGTTATCTTCATTCTCACACTGCCAGACTCCTTCCCCTGCTGTCTTCCCAGCAACACCCTCTGCTTCAGCTCTTCCTGTTGTCAGCACCTCGTGTCAGGAAGGCAGCCCAACAGTGCTTGTCTCCAGAGCCAGACCACAGGTTGGGGGGCGGGGACTGGTGCCCTCTGTTCCACTGGCTGGTGAGGAACAAGCCTTCGCTGCTTCCTCCACAGTTTGGGAGCCCTGGAGCTACCCCCTGTGTTTATGTAACAGATGCTAAAAAGAAGAGACATGTCAGCTTTGAAGGCAGAAACCCATACTTACCAACTCTGAAGCAAGAGCTTTAATGAAAGCCAAAAGTAACAAAGTTCTCAGTGACAGGACAGGGCATTCCAAATGGCATGCATTTCCTATAGATACACCCTGTTCTAGAATGCAGTGTTTGCTACCTCGTCGGTCACCACTGCGATAGAAAGCAAAATGGATCGATGATAAAACAAATGTGAATAACGAAATTCAAAACTCTGGTAGGTTGACCAGTGTTCCATTCTATATTTTCAGTGAACGCCATAAAAGGTATAATTTTATAGTGAGATATGTCATTTCAACGATGCACAGTGTACATGTGTGGTTTTTCTAGTCGTCACACATATTCATAAGGTCTAAGTCCCCTACCCCAAAATGAGAATCACAGACACATAAAGTTAAACGTGAATACAGAGACACATAGGAACATAAATATATATTCATTTCATTTAAAATTCCCTATAAAATTTCTTCTCAATAAGAAATACTTGGAATTTATATTTAGATGACCATCACTCAATGGTAATGTGTTTGGAGAGAGAGATTGAAGCAAGTTTTTTGTCAGTGATTTGATGTTTGCTGTCAGTTTTTATGGGCGAGTTTATTGAGAAACAGTTAAGACGTGAAGTTCCATTGTTTCTCTCTTTTATGCATCTGGTCGAGGGTGATGACGGGCCCAATGCCTTAAAGTTTGAGAAGCCTATTTTGTTAATACGTTTGCAGCATTTGTCCGTCTCCAAGGAGCTATGCATCGGCAGCGCTCAGCAGGCTGCCACACTGATGCTCATGCGTCGATGTGTCATAAGATGGCTATGTAAATAGTGCCTGAGTATTCAAGGAGATGGAGACTTTAAAAATGCAGTGTGAGGATGAAATCAAGGTTGGCTGAACTTCGAGTCTCCCTGGAGCCAGAGGTCCCAGTGTCAGGGGCCTGGCGCTGGAATCCTGCCTACGTGAGCAGAGGTGTGTGTCAGAGCAGGTCAGGGAGTTTTCTTTATTCAGACGTGTGGAAGCATCCACGTGGGTCTGTTTCCGTAGACCCACTGTGGACAGTGAGAGAGCACTTTGAACTGGATATTGATATTTTCATCAAAGCCACAGGAATTAGGAATATTCACTGGGATAAATTAAAGATATTATGTCATGATAACAGCAGCAAAAAAATAGGAACTGGTGCTTCTCATTACTGGGGCTTGTGATGTATTGAAAATGTGGTTGGTTATTCATCCTCTGGGAAATACCATGTGCCACTGGTGTGAGCTGGTTGCTAGTGCCCTCTGCTGGACAGAAGGAGCATTTCCGGTACGGCGGGCGGTGGCTGCGTGAGCTCCTCACCAGCGATGACTATGGATACATCTTTCTTCCATTTCAGGTGCTCTGGCTGTGGAACACACAGTGCACAGCATCCCCCTGGGAAAGCAGTGTCTCCTCAAACTAAAGGTCAGGCACAGAGACTCACCCCTCCTGTGTGATGCCATGAGGAATGATAGCTTGCTCTTCGTTTTCTCGTCCTTCCTGCCTGCTTCTTCTTGTAAACAAACTATCATTAAATGTCTTGCACTTAATTTATTCCATGGAAACACCTTCCTCCCACTTTGTATCGCTCCGTCTTGGGCATAGTGTCTAAAACATGCTGTCTAAAGACCACGTGCTCGGTGCACATGGGGCTGTGAAATGCACCTGAGCGCGGTCACCGCCCACCTCGCCGGCCTCCGGTTTACCATTAACGGTCGGTCGGTCGCGGGGAGCGGAGTCAAAGCGAGGGGCACATGCAGGACCCCCTCCCGGTGTCGCGTCCTTTGAGGCCAGTGGGACCAGCGTGCCACGGCCGGCAGCCCGCGGGGCGGGTGCGCAGGCTCCTGCCAGCAGTTCCCACACTCACGCCAAGTGGGCCTGCGCGTGGGGGGTTCAAACAGTCTCCCTCCGCTCAAAGCAGAACTTCCCTGAAAAACATAAATTGGCTCATTTGGGCTTCAAACTTGACCCAAACGTACAAAGGGGTTTGCAAACTTCAGGGAACCCGGTTCAAGCTTTTAGCTTGTGAAGAAACCCAGAAGAGAGGGTCTGCACCCACGTGCCGGGGGCTGCGCGCATGCTCTCCGCCGTGTAGCCTGGGTGCGCAGTCCCGGGTCCTTTTGGACAAACGGTTCTGCCGGGAAGGGGAAACCCGGGTGAGGTGTGCAGGCACATATGGGCCGATCAGGGTGTCATGTCCAATGTATAATCAATTGTAGAAATGTATAAAAGGACAGAAAAATTGTTTATGTTTACCTTACACTTTTCTTGGATACATTCCGAAGTGTTTGAAAAATGGCCTTCAGTCTGCAAATACCTGCTAGTGGTCCCAGGTGTGGGCTCCTTCCGCACGGAGCACGGGCCTGGAGCCGCTCGGCCGCCGGCACTTTTGCTGGGGGTTCCCTCTAGGTAAGAACAGAATGACTCCTCCAGCGTGTGATGCCACAGCCCTAATACCCCGGCTGTTTCTCATTGGGATCCTGCCTTGCCTTCTGTCATCTCCAATGTCACTTTAATAGGCAGACATCAGACCAAGCGTCAGGAGAAGTCTCCAGCAGAGAGCCGGTGCTGACCACAGCACTCCATCCCCCGGCAGGAGAAGCATGCACTTCAAACTACCAGAATGGCTCCTTCAGTGCAACATGAAGATGTCGTGACTGAACGGGAGACTTCGGTCCCCAAGCTGTCAATAATTAATAGATTATTTACACAGGCACATGCAGCTTCCCAGCTCTCGGGATCCCATCTGCACTTTGATCCTTTGCTAGGCAGATCTGACATCCTGTGGCCTTCTTCTGCCCCACACCCCACCATCAGGAGCGGGGAGCAGCATTTGGTAAGGCAGCAAGCCCCAAATGTCGGGGTGACAATCACCAGTGCTCCTAGAACACACTGGAGGAGAAACGGATTGTTCACAAGGAAAAATCAATTAGCAACCCCTCTCTACAGCGCTGTTCTTAGGAGCCAAGCTGTTTACACCCTACGGTGAAGTACAGCCCTTGGAAGACTGTGATTTCAATCTCGCGGAATTGATAGCAAGTTTGCCATGGCGATGTTACCACCTGTCTTCCAGAAGCAGTTCTGATGTAAAGATTCCTGGTCTTGCTTAATTGCATTGCAAACAGTAGTTTGAAATAATTGAAGTATCATTAATATGATGATCCTAGAACCCCCGAGTTGTATTAAAAATTACACAATTAATGAAGACTATATTTCTTTAAAAGAGAACTGGAATTTATGCTCAGAAAGGCATATTATGGAAGTCCACATGTCATATTAATAGGGAAAAAAATCATGCAACCACGGAATCCTAAAACTGGGTAGCGATCAATGTGGGGATGTTCGGAGAGGCACAGGACCGCATGGAGAATCACTTCGAAGTTTTTTGTCCTTGGGCATGGATCCCGGTTTGCATATGAAAATGTTCTGAGTGAGGCCCAAGGACACGGAGCTCCCATGTGCGGTAAAAATGCACACTGTAGCTGCTTACAAACAAGTCAAGTGGGCTTGCAGTCTTCCCCTGGAAGGAGGCTGTGCGGATGTCACCCTGTGCACGGATGGTACACTGCCAATCGGAACTGTGCGGGGAGAGGCGCAGCGGGCGTTTCAGCGGCAGGCACGTGTGCGTGGCTGGGGCATGTAAATTACTCCTCTAAAAACCAAAACATCACTATCGTAACTGTGTCCCAAGCACAGTGAGCAAATTCGACCCTCCCTTCCTGTGGCCTCTTTTCAGGCCGTATTCATTCTGACTCCCAAAGGAACATGGTTTTAGGTGTGTTTTTAAGGTTCGATGGTATTGAAGTGAAACCTATACAGCTTTTGTGTCGCCTTGGAAATCCTAGGCTCTTCCTAACCGCTGCCGGGAAGGCCAGCCACCTGGCGGAGGTGCTTCCCCTGGACAGGCTGTGTGCAGAGCCAGCCCTGTGCTCAGCCCTGGTTTTGTTCTACCTTTTAGCCTCTAACCATTCGTTAAGATAATAATAACAGCTGCAACGTGCGGGCGGGGGGGGGGGTATTTCCATGCATGTGCTTTTGTCTGTCACTATCAGGAAAACGTGGTCTCGAAAGGAGTTCTCATCTGCATGTTCTTGCTCAGCAGAGTGACCCTAAACCTCTGAAAACAGACTTTACATAAGAAATGAACAGTCGCCCTGGCCGGTTTGGCTCAGCGGTTAGAGCGCCGGCCTGCGGTCCTGAGAGACCCGGGTTCGGTTCCCGCTAAGGGCGCGTACCTCGGTTGCAGTTTGTCCCCGGCCCTGGTCGGTTGTGCGGGTGGCAGCCACTCGATGTGTTCCTTTCACGTCGATGTTTCTCTCTCTCTCTCTCTGTTCCTCTCTCTCCCTCCCACTCTACCTGAACAAAAAATAGAAAAATGTCCTCGGGTGAGGATAAAAAAAAAAAGAAATGAACAGTCTATAATAGGCCATCGCCAAGGCCCCTTTATTGTGACCATTGTTTACATTCTGGGACTCATCTTACCTGAGCCCAAAGCCAGGCATCCCTGAGCAGCTCAGCAAGGAGCCCACCTGGGCAGTGCCAGGGCTGTGATCCCGGAGCTTCTGCCACTGGCTCTGGTCTGGGCCTCATCCAACCAATCGGTGCACCTAACCACCGGCTCTGGTCTGGGCCTCGTCTGACCCATCGGTGCACCTAACCACTGGCTCCGGTCTGGGCCTCGTCTGACCCATCGGTGCACCTAACCACTGGCTCCGGTCTGGGCCTCGTCTGACCCATCGGTGCACCTAACCACTGGCTCCGGTCTGGGCCTCGTCTGACCCATCAGTGCACCTAACCACTGGCTCCGGTCTGGGCCTCGTCTGACCCATCAGTGCACCTAACCACTGGCTCCGGTCTGGGCCTCGTCTGACCCATCAGTGCACCTAACCACTGGCTCCGGTCTGGGCCTCGTCTGACCCATCAGTGCACCTAACCACTGGCTCTGGTCTGGGCCTCGTCTGACCCATCAGTGCACCTAACCACTGGCTCCGGTCTGGGCCTCGTCTGACCCATCAGTGCACCTAACCACTGGCTCTGGTCTGGGCCTCGTCTGACCCATCGGTGCACCTAACCACTGGCTCCGGTCTGGGCCTCGTCTGACCCATCGGTGCACCTAACCACTGGCTCCGGTCTGAGCCTCGTCCGGACTCATCGGTGCACTTAACCACTGTGCTGGTGAGAGCGCCGGGCGCGGACTAGAGCGGCCAAAGAGAAGGTTTTCTTCCGGTTGGGAAGGAACACGAGCCCTGACCACCTTTCCCTGGTCTCCAAAGCTGTGTCCTTGCCTGACCGTGACCCAGGCCAGAGGAGCAGGGCACATTTCTCTAGTCCGGGCTTTTTCTTTCTGCTGAGAGCCCATGTTTCGATTCATGTCCGAGGTGCTCAGTGTCCCAGTAGGTGGCATCCTTCGGACAATACCTAAGCACGGCCACTCGCTTTGCCAACTTCTTGGCAGGAAATACCACCAATGCCAACCTGCTCCCCGAAACGACTGCATATTGGGCTACGTGAGAGCTTCTGCACCATGCACCTTAACTGTGCTTAAGAGACAGTGACGTCGGGAAGTCAGCCACAGCACACGGGTGAGTGAAGTGTTGCCTTCTACCAAGTTTCCATCTGTAGGACTGTACTCTTGCTGAGGAAATTACACTGTGCTTTTAAAAGGACACCGGCTGCTATCTCTCTGGAAGATATTCTTTGCCTTGGAGGCAGAAAGATGAATGGCTAGTAATATTCTTTCCTATTAACCTGTTCCACAACACAAAGTTATCTTTTTATCAGGGATCTATGTATTATACAGGATTCCACCCTAATGCAAGCAGCCCTTAGTGTTTTGAGATGACGAGAGATAAAGAGAAGAAAAATATTGCATAAAGTTGATTTATTACCAGGCAGCCCTACAATATTTAGACAACTAAAATAAACCCACGGAGCATTCCACGTGTGACCTGGGCCGAGAGAAAGGTAGGCGTTTCCAGCAGAAGTGAATTTGCAGCTTGAGCTGTGACCTCCGATGAAATGAGATTTGTAAAGTAAATGGTAGAAGCGCCTCCTGAGTGGCAGCTGAGACGCAGCTAGGAAAACAGAAGACAAGCATCATTCGGCGTCTCCAGTTTCGTTTTAATTACCGCAGCCTCTTCCCGGCCTGCCTCCGTCAACACCCCCTCGGAGCCGGGCTCTCCAGAGCTCCCGTTTGCCATATAGGTGGGCTCTTGAAAGCCTTTTGTTTTGTAGGATTTTTTTAATCAGTTTTCAGCTGCATGAGTGTAATTTCTTCCTACCATTTCCCACATGCTCCTTCTTCAGATTCTGCCCAGAGAAATGGATGCTGGTGTGTGGGGACAGCGAGGTCGGAACTGCGGCCGGGAGGCACCGCAGAGGCTCCCGTGCCTGCTCCTGGACGGCCCGGCGTCGGCGTCCGGGAGGCTCTGCCGCTCCGAGGCCTCGACACCCTTGGGTACATACTCTCACTTTTACTTGTGAGCTTTTATCCCTAAAGGCTCATTTTCCTCCAACCTTTCCACCGTCCTGCACAGAGTTGTCTCTCTGTGCCCTCCATACCAGCAGCTCTCAAACATGCGTCACAGAACGCCAGGGGCCTCTCGGTCTTTCAGGGCATCTGCAAGGTCGCAACTGTTTTGATAATGCTGAGACATGATTTCCTTCTTCATGGTGTCGACGGTTGGCATCCCTGGGGCAAAAGCCATGATGGGGAAGACCAGCAAAGTCCAGATGGCGACCGCCACCTGTGCGAGATGACCCCTGTATGTTTCTGCCAGGTAGTCACCATTTCAAAACATGCCAGTGGCACTTAGAAACGTCCTTGTGAAACAAGAAAGACGAATTTTATTCGAGCTTGGCTCCTCGGTGCAATGTGTGATCGCCCAGAGGATGGAGTAAGAGGCGGACATGAAGAACTTTCTGCGTACGAAGCACAGCTCTGTCCCAGGAGAAGCGATGGTAAGATGCGCTGTGAGCTGAGGTCTCCTCTTTGTTGCACACAATGTCTACCTGCAGGAATGACTGGCAACCTGTGATCACTCCATCTTGTGTATGTGGGGACATTTTTTCAAGAAAAAGTTAAACGAACCTATCAGTTCGAGAAAACCAACTGACGAAGTTTGTTGCCATTGACACAATTAAATATTTTACATGAAAACTGGAATTTGGAATAACTTGTTTTCATAATAATGAGCTTGACAGGTTCCCAATATCTGAAGACTTTTGGATGAAATTGGACGTGATATTGATGGATGCAAGTTTCTGTACTCCATCACGGAACTTATATTTCTAAATGACCACTGCAAAATTTCATAAAAATTATGCAAAAGCAGCCCTGGCCAGTTTTGCCCCATGGTTAGAGCATTGGCCCGCGGACCAGAGAGACCTGGGTTTGGTTCCTGCTAAGGGCACGTACCTCAGTTGCAATTTGCCCCCAGCCTCAGTTGGGGTCCTGTGGGTATCAGCCACTTGATGTGTCTCTCTCACATTGATGTTTCTCCCCCACCCCACTCTATCTAAAGATAAATGCAAAAATGTCCTTGGGTGAGGATTAAAAAAAAAAAATTATGCAAGAGCAAAAGATCCATTCAAAATGCAAAGCAAACCAGTGGATTTTCATGTACAAGAGTACAAAACGTTCCTTGTCACAGTTTCAGGTTCAACACTTCAAAGTGACCTTGAGGAAACAGCTCCTTGCCAGGTCTTGGTGTGTGTCAGGGGGCGTGTGGCCACAGCCAAGTCAGGAGACTGCGGAGTGCGTCTCTCTTCTCCGCTCCGTCTCTGCATGAGGACAGATATTCTTCACGTTATCCTGCCAAAATAACACATCCTGTCCATGAAAAGCAGAAACAGACTTGAGAATCCAGCCGTCTTCCACAAAGCCAGACATCAAAGAGATTTACACAAATGTAAACGAATACCACTCGTGTGTCTAATTTCTTTGTTTTGGAAACTAGTTGTTTTATAACAACATTTATGTTAGTATGTGATGGGGTTTGTTATTATTATTTTTTAATTAATAGACAAATTATTTAATTTCTCGGTTTTCATTACCAGTGGGTTAAGCATAGACTGATGTAACCCACATGAACAACAACAAGAAAACCTGAGGGGGCATAACTCAGGAGACGTGTCTCCTCTGAACTCTGCCCACACACCGTGGCACCGAATGGCCAGCGCGGAAGCCACGGGCCCTGCTGTTGAGAAAGCAACCTGATCCGACCAGTTAGCCATCAGACCGACCTGCTTCCTCCTGCTCTTTGCAGAATCCGCGTCGGGACCTCGAGGCCGAGAGGAGGACGCAGTGGGTTGGGCAGAGCTCTGCTTACAGGTTCTCTTCCCTTCACCCCGATCCCCACTGCTCGGGTGGGGCAGACACCCTCCACTGTGGTCCGGCTCCCTCTCTGCACGCCCGTCTCTGCACTTCCCCTGGGCGGTACCAGTTCACATCCATCTCCCTGCTAGACGAGCCCCTGCAGAGCAGGCTGTGCTCACCTCTCTGCCCCTGAGCCTGGCGCGGGCCAGGACACAGCAGGTGCTCAGCGTCGTCTGAGTCCGACAGGACGTAGAGCATGAGCAACTATCAAGCAGCAGACACGACAGGTCGTGGCCAAGAGCACAGACTCTGGCCTCAGACTCTCGTGTCCCAAAGCCAGGGTTCTGCCACCTGATGCTCTGCTGACCTCGGACAAGCTGCCGTCTCCTCTGTGGTCCAGGTCCCTCACCTGTAGAAGAGGAATAATCATACTGTGCACCTCGTAGCATTGCTATGAGACCAAATGAGCGGAGTCTTGTCAAGGGCTCAGCACAGCGCTCTGCCGCACGTTGGTAAAGGAGGTAAAGGAGGTGAAATTGTCCGTGTCGGACTCAACGTGAGGCGGCTCGGATGGGCGGCATTTGCGTGAGGTGCATGCTATTCCAACGGCACTTTAATTACCACGAACATCCTCACACTTGTTCAAGGATACATTGATAGAAGTCGGTATCAAGGTAGCAATCAGGTTCATCAACTTTTCATTTTATACCTGGTTAATCTCTGGGAACTCTCCTCTCGCGGGGGCGCTGGGAACACCGCAGGCAGTGTGCGGTATCCGCGCCACGCACGGGTAGGTGCCTGATGGGGGCTTGAGGATGTTGTGGCAGCCAAGTTCTTCATTTTCCTGATTATAGCTGCATTTGCATAATGTATGAATTCAAACATTATTGCTATTAAATAATGCATAAATATTCTCCCATGCTGAAATATGTCGATTTCCTCCTCATGAACTCTGTGGAGTGTATTTGTCCGTCGCTGTTCTGTTGAAACGTGCTCAGAGACCACGAGCATCAGAACTCTGACGGGGGAGTCCACGCAGGGCACGAAGCCACTCGGAGCTGCAGCGGACTGCACCTCACTCAGTGGCCAGGTTTCCCCTCTTCGGCCGCGTTACCTTCAGAAACTAATGTCTGCTGCTTTCGAAATGGAAAAGGCTTTCTTGATCGCCTGACAATCAGAAGGAATTTGCACATCTAATTAGACTTTCCGGGAAGGTCTCAGAAAAAAGGTTATCTCTTTGTTTTGCTTTTTCAAACCTAAATGTAAATATGAACATGATCCCATACATTAGAGCTGTCCTTGCGTGCTCGGAAATCCTGTCTACATTGCGAGAGGCGGTGGTAATTGGCAGGGACCTCCACGTCCCTTCACAGCTCTAAACAGTCCATTGATGGACTCGCGGTGCTTCTCCGACGGGGACGACGGCTGTGTCTTTGTTTTATACACTTTGAGCTTAAAACGAAATGTGTTTATTTCCAACTATATTGTTTCCCTTTCTGTTTTAAATACATGACTTGCCTGTTAAATTCCCCTTCATTTATAAATAAGAGATGTAACCTAGGACTTACTTTAGAATCTAACGTAGAAGATTCTCGTCTCAGTCCATTTCTATTTGGTGCTGATACGAACTCGAGTGACCAGACCACGCGACGTTTGTTAAATGGTGCTTTATTCCATGATTTGCCATTAAGATGCCAGACAATGTGTTACGCTGGCAGTGCTGTTCCTCCCAGACGGGCAGAGAGTTATTTTCTCTGTCAGACGGATTTTCTGCTACTTCCCATTTCCATCCTCCACGTCCTGCTGCTGATAAAACAGCGCGATGCATTCAAATGTCCAATAACATGCGGATGTGCCTTGAAAAGAATGCATTCCTAATTCTAAGTGTTCCATTATAAGCAAAAGATAGCTCTGAAATGCATCGCAGGAACTTCAATGGGAAATACAAAAATACTTTTATTCTAAAATTGAATATGCCTGTGCAATAAACAAAATAAAATGGGCCATGACGCTGCATGTCGGATTCGCACGTGGGGCTCCTGAACTAATATTTGCTGAAGAAATTGATTTCTCATACCACAGGGCTAGTCAGCAAACCTCCTCCACGTGGCCGGGGACGTGGCCGGGGGGCCACTGGTGCATGGCGGGTGCTGGGAATGTCGGATTTAGACGGTGCACATTTTCAGCATAAAGACTTGAACCAAATTTGCTTCTTTTTCTACCTCTTTAAGGAGCCATTCTAAAGCCCCATTCTGCAATAGATTTAAAAAACAATCACCAGGGAGCAGAGCACACGTGTGGAGACCGAGGACCGTCCACTGGGAACATGGCTGCCATGGGGACCGCGGCTGTCACCCCTTCTCCTCCTGCCCCGATCTGAGCACGCAGGGGACGCCGGCCAAAGCAACACGCCCAAACACCACGTTATCTTCGATGGGAAGAACATTTATCACAACCTCGGTCCAAGCTCTGCATCTGTGGACCAGCTGCTGCCACTGCTCCGGTGAGGGAGGGACAGAAGCCCCTGGGCATATGCTGTGAGGAAGGACGTCCGAGCCACTGCTCAGAGACAGGCAGCCACTGGGAGCTAGAGGGGACCTCAGACCCTGCAGACCGCACAGGGGCACACCCCCCACCCCCCCCCCCCCCGGCAAACCTGGCCTCCCAGTGCCAGAGAATTCTGCCTTGGAACTTACCTTCACCAGCTGAGGCCTCGAGTCAACAAACGAGCGGCATCAGATCTTAGACGGCTGGTCTGCACTGCAGCGTGTCAAGTCGTGTAAATACAGATGAAACCAATGTACCTGTGAGAACGCTACGGGCACACGGGGGAATTCTGCAGATCTTACAAATCTTACATGTTGGGGGTTTCCAGAACTGCTGGGTTGTTGTGCAGGTCTCCCCCCACCCGTGGGATCTGGTGTCCTTCTCTCTGCCTTGCTCAGCCCCTCATCCAAAGGGCTCATTAGTAGAGAAAACTTTCCAGAACATGGTGTCTCGTCAAGGTGCCAGAAAACCGCACGTCGCGTGGGCCTGTGGTCGCGAGACCACCACGAGGTCGACGGTGCTGTCTGGGCTGTGTTGGTCGAGTGTCTGCAGTGACAGTATTCCTGACTGAAGGTCCTGGGGAAGCCAAAGGTCCGTGACAGTGCGGTCACCATGGCGTCTCCCTGTAGCCTCAACGTGGTCCCAGTTCCTGCTCCTGCTCATTTAGGACTGAGACAAAGGAGTGTTTAATCAGGAAATGTACGAACTAATTGGCGAAGCCTATTATAAAAATCCCCCTAATTGGACTGGGGTGTCGGGGGAGCGGGCCTGTCGAGGGTGCCAGCTGCCTCTGTGGCCACAGAAAGCCAGCCACGACCGCACGCCCCCTCCGGGGCCCGGGCTTTGATTTCTGCCTTCAGGACTGATAAGAAGTGACAGTCTGGGATAAAACAATCAAAACTTGAGTTGAAGAGCTTATAAACCTTCCGACACTTCAATAAACCAAAAGGCAATATGAAACCAGCAAAACCGTTTTATTTGAACCCCGGCTCACCACACAGACACGACATCCATTTGCCCAGCTCCGAGCTATCTCCTTGACATAATATTTCACCAGCTCTCATTCCACATCTTTTAAATAAGAAATAAATGCTAAATTCTACCAAGAGAAATAAAATCTGTTATAATCTCTGAGATAGTGGTTGTCATCCCTCAGGAGAGCTCTCAGCCTGCTGCTAAACGCTACAAATCAATATTTAATATTTTGAAACATGAAGTCTTAATTATCCATCTCCCCTTTAAGCATGAAACCGTCACGGAGTGAAAATAAAACCATTTGTTGGCTGATGGATGGGATGCCACTTATTAGCACTTTTTTGATCTGCGGGTCAGATTCCAGGGCTCGGTTCCAAACCCCCGCTCTGCCGGCGGAGCAGGCGGAGGGGTGCAGGCTAACCCGAGGCTGTGTGAAGATCCCGCTCACTTCGGCTCATTGGACCAACACCGGCAAATTAAGGAAAGAGAGAAATGCTCACCCCGGGCTTGCTGCTCGAATGTGCGGTCACTGCATTCCCATGCCCCGCGTGCAGACTGGAACACGACACGCAGTTGTGTCTCTCTCCCTACGAAGAAGGGAAAGGAAACTGTATGATTTTAAGGCAGATAGTACAGTGTCTGGCATACTTTTCACAGTAAGTACCATGTAAGGATGGCAACGGTTAGGTGCCCAGACTCCCAAGCGGGACAGCCCGCCTTCCTAGCCTGCCTCCATCACCTGCTGTGTGACTGTGGACAAGGCCCTTATTCTCTGGAAAATGAGGCAATGCTATTCCCCATCACATAGGATGCTGAGAGTTCAAGAAGATAAAACTTAGAGAGATAAGGTAAATAAAATTGAACAGTGCCAGGCACATAGTAAGCACTCAAGGAATTTTAGCTATGAGTGTGTGTGTGTGTGTGCGCGCGCGTGCACGCAAACTTTTCATATATGACCTGGATGAAAAATGGATCCAGTGGCAAGTTTGTTCATGTATGTCCATTTTGGTTTGTCTTTTTAAAATTGAATTTATTGAGGTGATATTGATTTGCAAAACCATACAGGTTTCAGGTGTACAACTCAACAAAACATCTGCAGCTGCACCGTGCACTTACTAGCCCGGTAAAGTCTCTGTCCATCCGCATTTCCCGCCCTTTGCCCACCTCCACCGACCTCCAGCCCCTTTCCCTCGGGCTATCACCACAGTATGGTCTGTGGGTTATGCATATGTTTTTGGCTATTCCCTTTACCTTCATTCATCTGGTCCCGCCATCCTAATCCCTCTGACAGATATCAGTCTGTTCCATGTATCCATCCCTCTGTTTCTATTTTGTTCGTTAGTTTATTTTGATCATTAGATTCCACATTTCAGCATTGTATGTATTATATTACATTTGTCTTTGTCTGTTTGGCTTATTTCACTTAGCATAATTATCTCCAGGTCTGTCCATGCTGTTGCAACACGTAAGAGTTCCTTGAACTCCCACATCTATCAGGTTGATATATTAAAGTAGAGTAATTTGAGAGCATGACAGTTATAAAGAAAAACCAGGAGGAAAGTATGTGTGGAACTAACCTAGGAGACAGCTGGTCAACCAAGAGTGGTTCCATCTGGAGATCCCACAGTCCTTCTGCATTTAGAGCTGACGGGACTTAGACATTTCTATAGATATATTTGCTCTAATTTCTACTTGTGGTCTGAGCTGCCAGGGACCTCCATGTCTCTGTTGACATCTCGCTCCGTAACTTAGGCCAATCACCTTGCTCTCTTGTATTAATTACTAGTCTCTTCTCCTCTCCTCCCTGGGAGACAGGAAAAGGACAGAGAAGAAGAGCCCCTCCGAGGCTAAGCCTTAGATTTTTTTAAAGAATCTATTTTGGACTCACTCGAAAACCCATTCATTTTGATGAGTATAGTCTAGTGTCTGTCTGGAGCCAGCCGGGAAATTTGTGAGGACCCCGGCCTCGTCTCGGGACCTCAGACAGACAGGAACCCTGCACTCGGCGGACTGCGGTGAGATTTATGTGCACAGCTCCACAATGTGCCCACGGCGCGTGCTTGCTCAAGGGCCACTGTCTCCCTCTCTCAGCCAGCGTTTGCTGTTTGAGATATTTTCCTATGTATGTGTCGCATCGAGTCTGCTCTGTGATGTGTTCTCCTCCTGGGAGGCTACAGTGCAAGTGGTTGACAAAAAAGCTAATAAATCTGAGGTTACTAGGGCTCCAGACAGCGGAGCACAGAGGAGGGTCACTGGCAGCCGTCCTGCTGGAGAAGGAAGTGTCACCGGAAAGTCTGACGACTGCCAAGGGCAGGACCAAGCCCAGGAAACTCCAAATCGGCATCCGGTCTCTGCGGTGCCACCTGCACACACACAGGTCCTCACCCCCAAAGGACTCACCCACAAAACAGGGTGCTGGCCACCAGGATGGTCAGATTGGAGAGACACTGTCCCCGCACCAGCCAAGCTCCTGCCTAAGGACCCACCTGCACAGAGTCCCTGCCTCCCCCCCCCCCCCCCCCGCGCCTGCGCTGCTAGGCCAGGACCCACTGATGTTCCAGGGGCCTGGTCTCCCTGGAAAGGGGGAAGTCGAGCCACCGAGCTCCCGCGCCGCGGGGGGGCGAAGTGCTGCAAAGGGCATTAGGTCCCACCACGCCAGGTCTCCACACAGCCACGCAGGTGCATTCGCATGGAGGCCGAAGGCCCCCCGTCCTGAAGCTGTGCCCCACAAGGTGCCCCACAAGCTGCCTCCGTTCCCAGCTACACCAAAACTCCACATGGAGCCCTGTCCGTCCTCAGCTCCTGTCTCTCCAACTTGGAATCACAGGGGACAGGCGCCATTACTTCCGTGCCTTTGTAGGACAAATGTGTAGTCCTTACACTACAAGTTACCTGTTTCTACGCGTGGTTTTTAGCTTCCGGGTCTTCATCGTCCGGTATGAAAGCCACCAGCCACATGTAGCTACTGAGCCCTTAAGTTGGGATTTTCTAACAATCTTTCATTTTTCAATTACAGTTGACATACAATATTAGATCAGTTTCAGGTGCACTGATGGTTAGACACTTGTAACTTACAAAGCGATCCCCTGATAGGCCTAGTACCCACCAGACGCCACACGCGGTCAACACGGTATTCCCTGTGCTGCGCTTCGCATCCCTGCGACTGCTCAGTAGCTCCCAGTTTGAACTTCTTAATCCCCTCACCTTTCACCCAGCCCCCAGCACCTTTCCTGTCACCATCAGTCTGTTCTCTGTACCTAGGAGTTTATTTCTGTTTTATTTGTTCACTTATTTTGTTTTTTAAATTCCATATATAGGTTAAATCATATGGTATTTGTCTTTCTCAGTCTGACTTATTTCACTGAGCATAATACCCTCTAGGTCCATCCATGTTGTCGCAAATGATAAGATTTCATTCTTTGTATGACCGAGTAATATTCTACATGTGGTATACATCTACCACAGCTGTTTTCTCCACTTATCTACTGATGGACACTTAAGTTGCTTTCATATTTCCACTATTATAAATAATGTTGAACACAGGGGTGCAGGTATCTTTCCAGATTAGAGTTTGAGATTTCTTCGGGTAAACACCCAGGAGTGGGATTCTGGGTCATGTGGTAGTTCTTGTTTTAATTTTTTGAGGAAACTGCACATTGCTTTCCACTTATTAATCCTGAGCATCATTATCTTAGAAAGAAATATCTTAAAAGAAAAGCCCATGAGAATAGCTTGCGTTGGTTGGATGGTTCTGTGTGTCTAAGATTTTATACGTGGTTAGTCCTGAAAGAAGAGAAAGTGAGAGACAGAGAATGAGGGAGGCTGTAGGGAAGGAAGGAAGGAAGGAAGGAAGGAAGGAAGGAAGGAAGGAAGGAAGGAAGGAAGGAAGGAAGGAGGGAAGGAGGCTGGCTTTCTCCTGAAGAAAAAATGAAAAGTATCTAACCAATGCAAGTAATTTATTTATTTTTCTATTGCCCAAGCACCCTAACAGGTCCTTTTATATTCTCTTATCCTTTATGAAAGACTCTAGTTTGAACAGGTTTGAAAAGTAATGGCTATGAATATTCTATTCTATGCAGACCTATTTTTGAATACAAGAAAAAAAAAACACACAATAATAGGACATAATTTGACCTCCTTAGTTTCCATGAGAAGCTATCTCTGCCTCAGTGGTTGCTAGGTAATGTGATTTCAGAATAAATGCATTTCTTACCTCCAAATCAATAATCATACAATGTTAGTTTAGAACATGATCTCCATGGCCACCAACAATTACCATGAGAATTTGCTTTTCCTGAAACTATGCTCGCACAGAGCGCACCCCGCCGACGTGTTCCCGAGCACTGTGTCTGACGCCGCAGCTGCCCGCCGGCCGCTCTTGGCTGTTGGGTCTGTTGATTGAAATGCGGTTCATTTTGTGCAAAGAAAAGAAATGTGGCTTAGCTGGCTTCTCTTTATTATGTAGACATTTTGTTTAACTTTAAGAAGCTCTGATATCATTTTCCTTCCATCTTTGCTTCTCACAAAAAGTATTTGGTATTCAGGGAAGAATTACTTATAAGCCACTCACCTGCGATTGTGTTAAAAATAATAATCACAAGGCCTTCTGCTTCTGTGAGTCCTCTACCACTTGCCTTACTTACACCCCGACGTTCTTGCACTGTGAGGGCGAGCTCTCTCCTAGACGGCCTTTAGACAGGAAACATTGCCCCCGATGAGTAAACAAAAGAGAATGGGTCTACCTGGGGCATCTCGAGCCACTGGTGACCACTGCGTGGAAGGTTTTCTCATTCAAAGGGAAGGATTTTGAGAAGTGAGAGGAGAGGGTGGTTTGAGGGTTCAGGCAGCTACCAAACGACGTCTGGGCTGGATTGCAAGGGTGGAAATTGATGGGTCACCGCAACCTGGGTGGCTTCAAATGACAGAAACCCATCATCTAACAGTACTGGAAGCTGGAAATCTGACTCAAGGTGTCAGCAGGCAGCACTGTCCCTGAAGGCTCCATGGAAGAATTCCTTCTCTCTCTTGGGCTTCTGGTAGTTGTCCCTGTCCTTGGTGTTCCTTGCTGTGTGGTAGCACAGCCCCAATCTAAACCTCCGTCTTCACATGACTGCCTTCCATGTATGCATGTCTGTGTTATAAGGACAGCAGCCATTGGATTAGGGCCCACTCTAGCGCAGTGTAACCTCGCCCTGACTTCAGTACATGTGCAGAGACCTACTTCCAAATAAGGTGTCACTCGGAAGTCTGACACACCACACCCCGAGGTGGAAATGCATTTTAAAGAACACAATTCAAACCAGTGCTTCTGGGTAGGTTGGAAGATTAGATTGTGTGTTACATGAGGTCAGGGACCATGCTGACTAATTCTACTCCCTCCAGGGTAGCATGAAGTCTAGTACTGTGCAGATTCTTAATAAATGTTGGCTTGCCCTGGCCGGTTTGGCTCAGCGGTTAGAGCGTCCGCCTGCGGTCCCGAGAGACCCGGGTTCGGTTCCCGCTAAGGGCACGTACCTCGGTTGCAGTTTGTCCCCGGCCCTGGTTGGTCGTGCAGGTGGCAGCCACTCGATGTGTCCCTTTCACATCGATGTTTCTCTCTCTCTCTCTCTCTCTTCCTCTCTCTCCCTCCCACTCTGTCTGTACAAAAAATGGAAAAATGTCCTCGGATGAGGATAAAAATAAATAAAAAAATAAAAAATAAATAAATGTTGGCTTAATGGGCTAGATGGATGAATAACAAACTAGGTAGTGACTTATAGTGATGAAAAATCCATACACTGCAAATGTAACAAGCATAGATGGTACCTTTGTATTGCATTGTATTTGCTTATCTCCATGTTTGGGAATAGTACAGATAGAATTGAAGACTTTTATTTTAACCTGGGTCAAGAAACACTGTTAGGCCCCTCAAATTCTCCTTGGACCCCTACTTCCACATCCTGGGCTCTAAAATAAAATAGCAATGTTAGAACACCCCTGAAGAATTTTCTAGTTTAATCAAACTCCTCCAGCCTTCCTTGCAGTACATGAAAATAAAATAGAGCTTCTTATAAAACAGCATTTCCAATTAAGGAAAAAGACAGAACAGTGAGCTGTCTTCATTTAATGTCAGGCTCTCTTGGTTCTTTATATGCTGTTTTTCCAGAAGTCTAGAAAAATGTGTCAGAAGATTTTTTTTCTCAGCAATTTCTTGCTTTAGCAGAGCTGTGACAGATTATAAGGTTAGTTCTGCCATTTAAGAGAGAGAAAGCCTTCTCCCTGGTCTTTATCAAATGGAAGGGGTGACTAGAGTTAGCATCGTGTGTTAGGGGGACACCACCTTGCTCCCCTGCTCCAAGGGTGTTTAAGTTTATCATCCTAATAATGGGCCAGAGGACAGCAAGGAGAAAACACTGGGACTCTGTGGGGCTGATCACCCACTCTGGTGGCAAACCTGGGGAACGAATCGCTGCTTCAAAGGCGCCACAGCACAGTAACGGGGATGTACAACCCATCCACCCGCTTAAACCTGTCCTGCTCCTATTTTTCTTGTGCTAGGGTAGTGAATGCACAAATGAATAGTCTCTCTCAGAAGTAACTATCTGAAATGACAGCTGCTTATTTGTCCAGGTCTAGAGGCGTGCATCAGTTGACAGCAGTGCGCAGTTACTTGCGGAGCAGCGAGCGGCCGCCCGCACAGCCCTCCCTCGGCGCCTTCCTGCTGCGATCTGAAGCCCCAGGGCTGCAGCGCAGGTGCGGCCGGGGCTCCTCCCGCAGACAGTGCACACATGTGAGAGAGTAGATCGCAGGAAAGGCTTCCTTCATAAATCTTTACTATGATCCAGAAAGAGACAATGTTCTTACAGTTATAAACTGTCACAGCTCTATCAGCACTGGTTTCCAATCTCCTGGAGGAGCTAGAGGGACACAGGACCTGCCGACACCACGACGCGCAGCCCATCCCGTTCCCTCACGGACTCTCTGTCCCCAGGGACCCAGGGACGGCTGTGCTGCCTCAGCCTTCCCCGCCGCCCGCCCTTCCTTCCCTCTCACCTGAGCTCCCTGCCTTTCCCCTCGCTGAGACGTAGATGTTCTCAGAAGCAATGAGATCAGGGCAGGTCACATCTACCGGTGGTGGGTGTCTGGGCCCCAGGCTCTGCCACCTCCTTGCCCCTGTCCGTGGTTCTGGTAAGAACATGGTTGCCCTGAGCGACAGCCCCTACTCCCAGGTAGCGCTCAGTAACTGACATCACCACATCATCAGCTTATCCTGTTTGCTCTTTGCCATCAGCCACAAATATGCCACAGCGTCTTCCATTTAAAACAAAACCCGTCCTTGACCCGTGACCCCTCCACTACTGCCTCTTTCTAGTATCATTCTTGAAGGGTGTCTATGCTCAGTGTCGACGTGTTTCCCCAACTCTTGGGCTCGCTCCACTCAGTTTCATCTCCACGAGGTCATGTCATCCAGGTCGCCACAGACCTCTCTGTATTACTAAGTCCAACCACCAATTTCCAGTCCTCTCTTCCGCCAGCTGCCTGTCCACGCTCTCCTTCTGGAAACACGCTCTGCACTTGACTCCCGGGCTGCTGTTCTCCCTTGATTGTCTCCCTGTGTCACGGACCCTCCTCAGTCCCTCCACAGATCGCCCCTCCTTTCTCCAACTGTTCAAACGGGGGCACACCAGGAGGAAGGCTCGTGGTGCCTCCCACCTCGTACGTCCACCTTTGAGGTCCGAACTTGCGCGAGCTGCCTCCTCAACCCTGCTTCTGGGCGTTCAGTAGGCAGCTCAGTCCTCACGTGTCCAGGGCCACAATCCTCAGCCTCCTTCCAACCCCTCCGTCCCTGGGTTCATTCATCTCGTCAGCACCAACTCCTTTCTGCCGCTCAGGTGAACCCCATGGTGTTATCGTTGGCTCCTTTCTTGGCCGCACAACACACCTCCCCTCCATCAGCATCTTCACAGCGTTACCTTCAAACACCTCCACAGCCTGCCCTTCCTCCACCGCTGCTCCCTCATCTCTCATGAGGAAGACTCGCAGAGCCTCCTACCTGGTCTCGCTCCCCTCCCCCGGCGGCCAGAGTGATCCTTTCGGAAACTAGTATCAGATCTCACCTCATTGTTTCAAAACCCCCATGGAGCCTTGTCTCGCTCAGAAGGAAAACAAAATTTCTCAGATGTTAGACTCTCGTCTTGCCCTCACCACCTCTCTGAACTCATTTCATGTTTCTCTCCACTTTTCCGCCTCTGCTTTCCTTGGAATTTTCTCGCAGCCGTCCCACTGCTGGGCACGGCTCCGAAAAACATGAAGACAGGAAACCAAAGAGCTGCCTGCACCCCTGTGTTCATCCCAGCATCATGCACAATGGCCAGAATATGGGAACAGCCTGATGCCCTCCGACGGATGGGTAGGTACAGAATGTGAGATACAGACACACAGTGGAATAGTCATCAGCCACAACACAGAAGGAAACCCTGCCATTTGGAACAATATGGATGGATCGTGAGGCATCATGCTAAGTGAGAGACGTCAGATAAAGACAAAAACTGTAAGATATCACTTATATGTGGAATCTGAAAAAGCTGAAATAGAATCGAAAGAGTAGAATGGTGGGTGCCAGGGTGCTGGGAGAAGTGGGGGGCATGGGGCGATGTTGATCAAAAAGGACAAGCGCTAAGTTATAAGATGAATACATTCTTCCACCTTTGGGGGTGTAATAACGTAATATACAGCCCTGTGAGCAGAGTTAGTAGAACTTGAAAGTTGCTGAGAAAGAGTACCTATGTGCCATGACACAGGTATCAGTTAGTGCTACAGTGGCGATCATTGTGTGACATATAAGTGTATCAAATGAACACACTGCACACCTTAAGCACAATGTTAGGTGACAACTGTATCTCAACAAAGTTGAAAAAATAAAATAAAGTAAAATAAAATGAAATCATTTCTTTGCTTTCCTTCCAATATGCTAAAAACATTCCACCTCAGGGACTTTGGACTTGCTTTTCCTTTTGAAACACTCTACCCATCTGTTCACGGGGCTCTGCCTCCTCCGTTCACAGGGCCCCCCATCAGGAGCTGTGTAACGACCCTGCCCCTCTTCCCAGACCTCCCGGTTCGGACCACTGCTACTCGTTCACGTGCCCGGCATCTCTGTGCTGCAGAGCGGATGTCTCAGCTCCCTAGACAGGGCTCCTCCCGCAGCGCAGAGCGGTGCCTGGCAAACAGCGCTCGCTGTTCCAGCGACCAAGCCTCCTTTCTCTTCTCACCAGCTTCACTCTTCTCCTGAGTCCGCCTCCTCACGGACCTGCCATCGGCAAACGGCACTCAGAATGCTCCCGTGGCCCGGCTTCCTTGAAAACTCGACTACATGGTAACAGAGCTGTGGGAATGCGAGTGCACTTATTCCGGGCCGGGTTATAGTTCCACTAGGCCTGCACAGCTCGGTTTGAGGAAGAGCACTTGTGAGACAAGGGGGATAAAAAGTCCAAGCAGGAAAAGGAGGGCACGTGGCAGGCGCGTTAACTGTCGCATCTTACCTGGTCCCTCCTCCGTAACCCCGAGGCTCAGACGCGTGCAAATCCGGTGTGTTGACTCGGATTTTCTGGCTGCTTCATCATGGACCAGTCAGCTTTGTAGCTGCTGAGCTGGAAGCTGGTGCAGGCATTAGGGGGACGTGTTCTACCGCCGCGACTGCAGCTCCGCCTTCCACGTGCTGGCTCCTCCCTTCTGCACAGAGAACAGGAGCCCGAGCTGGGCGGCTACATGCTCCCACGAGCAGCCGTCCCGCCCGCGCCGTCACCTGCGAAAGGTCGAGCTGCGGGGAGGAGGGGAGGAGGGCAGCAGACGGACTCCTCGCGGCTGCGTGGGCGCAGGTGGCCGAGTGGACCTGCGAGCACCCTCCACGCAGCGACCGGGGCCCACGGCCGGAGCAGCGCAGGCGCATTGACCACGGCAGACCCGAGGCTACGCGAGTGGGAGGCCGGTCCTCCCGCAGCCCTGCCACGCCTTCTGTTCAGCCCAGGACACTCGCGTTAGACTTCTGACCTTAGAACAGGAAGACAGACAAAAACCTGTTCTTTTGAGCCACTGAGTTGGTGACAGATTTGTTAGAGGAGCCATAGAAATCTAAGGCAAAGGGCTGGGTGGCCTCGACCCTGGACTCCAGTGTCCGACAGACCCTGTCTGCAGACAGACCCCCACGTTCTCCAAACCTTTGTCCCCGTGAGTGAAATGAGGGTAACAGCTGTTTTCCTCTGAAGAAAAATTGTGGGGCTGGGATAAAACTCTTTCTGTAAAGACTTAAAACGGGGTCTGCAACATAGTGAGTTCTGAGTAACTAGCTATTAACTGTGTTTTTGGTGACATCTAAACGCGAAGGCACCTGCAGAAGTCAGCGGGCCGGTGGACCGAGCCGCACCTGTGTGGAGGTGGAGGGGACTTGGAGTCCGAGCAGAGGTCAAGGTGAGGCCCTCCCTCCATCCGGAAACTCAGGTCACCAGCTGCCTGCCCGTCCCGGTAGGTGCTCCGTGGGAAAACACTTTGCTGGTCACGCTCCTCAGCCCTCCTGCTGCGTCCCGCGTGGTAGCTGCTTTTCTACACGTGGAAGGTGAAGCCCCGCCTCGCGGCAGCCGAGGAATCTGGCTGGTTGGGTGGGCTGCGCCCAGTTGCAGGGCAGGGAGAGGAAGCTGGGGACAGAACTACTGACTGACCAAGGGTTTGCGACCAATGGAATGTGGGTGATAATCATGTTCGAAGAGGAATCGGAACAAGTTTCCTAAAATCACAACTGACGTCTTTCTCTGTACTAAGTCTCCTTGAAAGATGCTTAGCTCAAGCTCCAACATCACCCCAGTGTTCCGAGCAGCCCACGTGTCTGAAGGCTGGACAGCATCTAGTGAGCAGCGCAGGGATCCTGAAATCACCGCCCATCCCCCATCCCCTCCCCCCGCCTCCTCCCCAAACCAGGTGCCAGTGATGTGTGAGGTCCTGGGTCAGCTCCAGGAGGCCTGGGCGGCTGTTTGCACTGACACTGTCTTGGTTCCAGCTTCATCTGCCTCCATGAGCTTCTTCCCACCTGTTCTGAGTTCCACCCTCTCACCTCCTACTCTGGTCTTTGGTGCTAGAGTAAGAGCCACAATGAGGTGCTGAAGTAGCAGGTGGAAACCCACGCAGGTGAAACAGGGTGATGCCCAGTGCCCCAGAGTGTATGACCCAGGTCTCCAGCGCCTCAAGCTGTTAGTTAACCAGCGAGTTCACGGAAAGAGTTCCTTGCTTTCATGAATTTGAAAAACGCTCGGGTAAAAGTCAACACATTTCCTTGTATTTGGGTTTCTGGGGTCTTCGATAGGCTAACATGCGCCAGGCCTCATGCTGTTCCAGGCAGACCCTGAGCTCCCGTTAACATGTGGAACATCTGGGACTAGAGCCCCCTGGACCACCCGGGAGGCCCGAGGCAATGCCTGCCGGCTAAGGGCGAGGCTGCTGTCCTGTCAGCAGGTGACGCGGGGAAAGCCCAGGAGGCACGGTGACCCAAGGCAGGCACCGGTGTGTCAGGGACACCGGGGCTGCCGAATCATTGCTGTCAGGCTCACGTAGGACTGTGCTTGTGGCAAATACATGATTTCTGTTCTGACTTTCCTCCTCTTGAGGGGAAAAGGCTGCTCTCCCACACTTTCCGCCCCCCCAAAACCTGCTCTTTCCCTAGTCTTTCTCCTTTATGACCCTCCCACCCAGTCAGGAACATATGATAATTCCACAAAGCACCCATGGTTTCTTTTTCTCTCAGTAGAGAGATGAACAGTCTTTAGCAAAAAAAAGAAAAAGAAAGAGATGACATCTCATCGATAAAACGTTTGCAAATCCAGGCATCTATGACCACTGGAACCTCCCGGCGCGCACCTGCCCTCTCCTAGAGCCGGAAGGCCCCTCCACGCACACCTGCCATTCTCCGCAGCAGATCCTGAATCACGCCTTGAATTTCACTGTGCCCCTGCCTCCCCAAAGCTGGACTCTCGGAAGAGACTCTTTCCACATGAAAGAGATTTGTGTCGTGCGTCTCGCTATCTAGGCCATTTGTTCCCGAAAGATCATCAAGTGCACACCTGGGCTCTGCCAGGTACAAGGATCCCAGTGCGTGGTGTGGGCACAGGGGCGCACAGTGGTGGGTGGTGGCAGTGTCTCCTCTAAGAGCTGCCCTTCGTGGGTGAGAGGTTGGCAGTGGGAATCCCCACCACTGCAGGGAGGCACCTGGGCCCAGCTTGCAGAAGTGACTGTGGGTGAGCGATGATGGGCCAGCCGTTGGTTCTGCATCTTGGCTCTGAGAGCTCTCAAATATTGACGCTGGACACCCACAGACAGCTGACCTGGGCTCTCAGGACAGGGTCTTGGACAGTACTTTATCAAAGGTCCACTGGCCAGTGTGGTGTGTAGCCAGTGCCGAGAGCCACTGCGGGGTGGGAGAGGGGAGGAGGAGTGAGAGCCACTGCGGGGTGGGAGGAGTGAGAGCCACTGCGGGGTGGGAGAAGGGAGGAGGAGTGAGAGCCACTGCGGGGTGGGAGAGGGGAGGAGGAGTGGGAGCCACTGGGGGGTGGGAGAAGGGAGGAGGAGTGGGAGCCACTGCGGGGTGGGAGAAGGGAGGAGGAGTGGGAGCCACTGGGGGGTGGGAGAAGGGAGGAGGAGTGGGAGCCACTGCGGGGTGGGAGAAGGGAGGAGGAGTGAGAGCCACTGCGGGGTGGGAGAGGGGAGGAGGAGTGAGAGCCACTGGGGGTGGGAGAAGGGAGGAGGAGTGAGAGCCACTGGGGGTGGGAGAGGGGAGGAGGAGTGAGAGCCACTGGGGGGTGGGAGAAGGGAGGAGTGAGAGCCACTGGGGGTGGGAGAAGGGAGGAGGAGTGAGAGCCACTGGAGGTGGGAGAGGGGAGGAGGAGTGAGAGCCACTGGGGGGTGGGAGAAGGGAGGAGTGAGAGCCACTGGGGGTGGGAGAAGGGAGGAGGAGTGAGAGCCACTGCGGGTGGGAGAAGGGAGGAGGAGTGAGAGCCACTGGGGGTGGGAGAGGGGAGGAGGAGTGAGAGCCACTGGGGGTGGGAGAGGGGAGGAGGAGTGCGAGCCACTGGGGGTGGGAGAAGGGAGGAGTGCAAGCCACTGGGGGTGGGAGAAGGGAGGAGTGCAAGCCACTGGGGGGGGGAGAGGGAAGGAGGAGTGAGAGCCACTGGTGGGGGGAGAAGGGAGGAGTGAGAGCCACTGCGGGGTGGGAGAGGGAAGGAGGAGTGAGAGCCACTGGGGGGGGGAGGGAAGGAGGAGTGAGAGCCACTGGGAGGGGGGAGGGAGGAGGAGTGAAAGCCACTGGGGTGGGGAGAGGGGAGGAGGAGTGAGAGCCACTGGGGGGGGAGAAGGGATGTGGAGTGAGAGCCACTGCGGGGTGGGAGAGTGGAGGAAGAGTGAGAGCCACTGGGGGGGGGGAGAGGGAAGGAGGAGTGAGAGACACTGGGGGTGGGAGAGGGGAGGAGGAGTGAAAGCCACTGGGGTGGGGAGAGGGAAGGAGGAGTGAGAGACACTGGGGGGGGGGGAGGGAGTAGGAGGAGAGCCACTGCGGGGTGGGAAAAGGGAGGAGTGAGAGCCACTGTGGGGGGAGAAGGGAGGAGGAGTGAGAGCCATTGGGGGGTGGGAGAGGGGAGGAGGAGTGAGAGCCACTGGGAGGTGGGAGAAGGAAGGAAGAGTGAGAGCCACTGTGGGGGGAGAAGGGAGGAGGAGTGAGAGCCATTGGGGGGTGGGAGAGGGGAGGAGGAGTGAGAGCCACTGGGAGGTGGGAGAAGGAAGGAGGTGTGAGAGCCACTGGGAGGTGGGAGAGGGAAGGAGGAGTGAGAGCCACTGTGGGGGGTGAGAGAGCCCCCGGGGGGGGGGGTGATAGAGCCACTGGGCTGTGTGGGAGAAGGAGGTTTCTGGAAGAGTCTGTCATTTACATTAACAGGTACCAGTTGGAAATAAGGGCAAAGGAGAAACTAACTACATCAAGAAGCGAAGGGCTCAAACATGTGGCAAGGCCACTGAATTAGGGCCCTCGGTCAGGACACCTACAGGAAGGCCCAAGCCAGACCCGTGTGTCCCCTGCAGCCCCTCTGCCTTGGAGCTCGGTGGGGATGCCTGGGCCACAGGGGGCACCACCGTGTCCAGGAGCTCAGGTCACACAATCCACTCACGGGAGTTAAAGCTGCAGACATCGCTCATGGTCTCGATGCCCAGTGATACACGTTTTCCCACCTGATTTTATTAGGCGATTGTGAAACCAAATGACAGCTTTTCTGCCAAGTTGCACATGTGGGAACAAATACGGATTAAAAATAAGAGGCTTTATTGTCCCAGCTGAAATGGGAGCTTCCCCTCCCTCCCTCTCCTCGGAGTACTCCCTCGCCTCTTTAAAGTTACAGACACCTTTGAAGACGAGAGAGGCCTTTGACCGCTGGCCTCGCCCCTGGTGTCTGTTCTGAAGAACCGGGGAGCCATCTCCTTAAAATGTGACCGTCAGGGGAGCCAGCACCCCACCTGCAGCCTCTGTGGGCCGGTGGTGCCCAGCTGCAGACCTCCTGTAGTGAGGAGCCTGGAAGTTAGTTTGCCCCCGTGATAAAGCCAGTTAGCCCATGTGGTCATTTCAGTTCCCAGGTAAAATTACGGTAAACTGTGACTCACCGTAACCTCACTTGAGGATAGTTACTGAGGTTTTTTATTCTTGTATTATTATTTATTCATTATTGTATTATTTTCTTTTTATTTCATTCATTTGGCGTGATATTGGTTAATGGAATTACATAGGTTTCAGGTGTACTGTTCTGTCTATTGTACTGTGTTCACCCCAAGTCAAGTCTCCTTCCACCTCCATTTAGCCCCCTTCACCTTCTTCTAACCCCCCTCCCCCCTCGTAATCACCATACTGTTTTCTGTGTCTATGAAGTTTTTTTTATTTGCTTAGTCCCTTCACCATTTTCAACCAGCCCCCAACCCCCTCCCCGGTCTGTGTCTATGAGTTTGTTTGCATTCTGTTTCTTAGCTTATTTTGTTCATTAGATTCCACATATAAGTGAAATTACAGGGTTCTTGTCTCTCTCTGACTGGCTTACTTCACGTAGCATAACGCTCTCCAGGTCCATCCATGCTGTCTCAGAGGGAAGATTCCTGCTGAGTAGTATTGCCCTGCCTTTTGACCCAGCAGTTCCACTTCTGGAAATATATCCAAAGAAACCTGAAACACTAATTCAAAAGAGTAGGGTATATGCACCCCTCCATTCACAGCAGCACTATTTACAACAGCCAACACCTGGAAGCAGCCCACGTGCCCGTCAGTACATGCGTGGACAGGAAAGCTGTGCTCCACTTACACACGGAGGGTAGTTCCTGTTGCCCTTGAGAAAGGTGTGTCATGGGTGTGTCTGCCTGGCCGCACAGGGGACGAGATTTCCGTCTGTTCCGCCGGAGCCGGTGCCTCGCATCCCCGCGCGTGGTTTCATGCTCATTCAACAGTGAACTGGTTTTCGCTCTCTGTTAGCGTGGTGAGAAGTTTTCTGGGGTGGGAGAAGATTTTGCTTTTAATTCCATTTCCCCAACACACAAGACTTCAGCTTCTAGTTGATGAAAATTATTCTCATTTTTGTCTTTTTCTTTTGATCTCAGGTGATCGTCAAATATGAATAAATGAGATATTAAAGTCAGATTTCAAATTATGTTCAGTGTTCACTGCTCAGAATGAAACTTTGAAAAGTCCTTGATTATAATCTTGTTTTTTAATCTAACCAAAAACTGCAAGAATTTCCAAGAATTCTCAAAAATATATATATTTGCTGCTAGAAAGAAACAAAAAAAGTGTTCATATTAGTAATTTAGAGGGTTTGTACCTCTGAGCACTGCCAACCTAATGGTCTGAGAAATTAGGACTATAGACAAAAATATGACTTCTTTCCTGCTCAGTAGCCACCTCTGCTGAGGGCATTCCAAGGCAAAGATGCTCTCAGGCCACCCAGAAAAGCACATTGCATCAGGAGAGGCACCTCCTTGTTCCCCTAGTAAATGCCCCGAAGGAGTAAGCCTTCATCTCCAGTCCACACCATGCAGACAGGTCAGTGGTTCCATGTGTCATTCAACAGGTGTCTAGTACTTGTCTCAGAAAAACATTTCATTTGTTTAGCAAGTATACAGGGCTGGAGGGAATCCAGTTAGCTCACGGTGGCAAGGGTTCTGATGGACCCTGTACAGCCAACAGCGCACCAGAAACACGCCATCCACTCCCAGAAGCAGTGGGCACACCCAGTAACAGCCCCTGGCACACAGCTACCACTTGGGCCCAGTGGGGAATGAGGAAAAGGAAATGGAGAAGGATGTGCAACCAAGTCCTCCTGGTGGTCCAAACATGTACACCGGAACCAGTCCGAGAGACGTTTCCCAGGGCCTGGCCCTGGGGTTTGTGTGATGGTGTCGAGGAGGCCGTCGGGAGGGTGCTGGAGGGAGCTGGAGGGAGCTGGGCAGGAACCAGAATGAGCTGGAGCATGCTCCGTTAGCAGAGGGCCTGGGAGGCAGAAAGTGCTTAATAGCTATCGAGGGATTAAATGAACGCACGAAGGTGCCCTTCTCACCTGTTCTTTCCTCATTTAAGCACCTGGATGGTGTGTGGCGGCTTGTTTAAATGTATAAGGACAAAGTGAGCACAGGACGCATTCCTTAGCTCCATGACTAGGCTGGTCTGCCCTGTCCCAAACCCCAGCTGGAGTCTGAACTCCCTCAGAGGGTGAACACTCCCTTCCCTGGTGTTTGTGAAACATGCATAAGATGTTCTCTGGCAATCTGATCCAACAATTATTTAAATTACCACAGTGACCTTATCTTTCACCTAAAACCCACTGACCTCTCCAAAGGTCTGCTCCAGACTGCTGCCTCCTCCCAGTAGCATTCAGTCAGTCAAAAAAGTTATCCCGCCCAGCCAGCGTGGCTCAGTGGGTGGAGCATGGTCCCATGGACTGAGAGGTCCCGGTTCAATGCCCGGTCAGGGCACACGCCTGGGTTGCAGGTTCCATCCCCCGTAGGGGGCGTGCAGGAGGCAGCCGATCAGTGTTTCTCTCATGGATAGTTCTGTATCTCTTTCTCTTCCTCTCCCTTCCTTTCTCTCTTAAAAAAATAATCAATTAAAAAAGTTATCCATTTCCTTTTATAAACTAATAGGTCCCCTGACTCAAACTTTAAATGAAAAGCATAATGAATTAAATGTTTGACGGAAAAGATACATGAGTAAGAAGTGCCGCTTGATCTATATTTAAAGTTGAAGTGTAAAAACCGACACCTTTGATGTAGATATTGGTCATTAGAACCCGGCTCTTAAATTAAGAATGTGGACCACGTTACCTCTTCCTAGATCTTACCATCACATTAAAAAGGTGACGGAAGCACACGCGGGAAGAAGGGCCCGCAGCCCCAGCGTGCCCAGGACAGGCCTCGGAGACAGGAACAGCCCGAGATGCCGCTGAAGACGGAGGGTTGCGAGTTCACGAGATGCACTCCGCAGTATCCTCCCGAGCACATCCACGCTGCTGCTGATGTTTGTGGTTTCGCCTGGTAATAAAATGTCAGTGTAAAAACAAACTGAGAAAGGTCACTTTGAGAAACAGCAAGTGCAGGGCCTCAGACGGCTGTGGGCAGCAGACGGGTCTGGCCCATCAGAGACCCCCGACCCCACCGTGGAGGAAGCTGCCGCCGCCCACCCCTCCCACAGCCCGGCTGCCCAGGCTCCGGCTGGGTGGGGGGCTCAGCAGGACAGGGCCCCAGGAGCTGCTGTGGCCCGGAGCCAGCACCCCGGCCCTCCCTCGCTGACGGATGAGGCCACAGGGACAGTGAGCTCCGTGCAAGGACTGAAGGACAAGCTTGGAAATTAGGAAGTGAGGCGTTTCACTTGTGCCGGGGTGCACACCCTATGCGCTTCACAGACGGGATGGATATTTATTGTTACCTGTTTTAAATACTCCCACTCGCTAGCAGTGTGGACACACAGTCGCTCTGCAATGTTTACTACTCCAAGCCCGCATCGAAAATAAATTTTACCTGTCAAAAACAAATTTCCCCCCAAAAGCTAGTCTTTACTTTTCTGGATGAGAGAATGGAAACCCCAGGGGTGTTTTCTCTGGGGGTGGAGTGGGGGGAGGGGGAGAAAGGCAAAAGCAAAGAATAGGAATCAAAATTTCTGCTCAATCATTTTCATAGTAAACATTTTATTCCTATTAAAATTTTACTCCAAATCACATTAATAAACCTACCACAGTCTACCAATTCGCCCAACTAGATAATTACAGTATGTTGTTCCAGTGCCTAAGCAGCCTGCACAGAGCGTTCTGTAGCAGCGGCCCGGCCGCACCTGCCCTGCCGGGGACCACGCCCCGCCCGCTCTGTGTCCCGTCACCTTAGGCAACCCAACGGAGGTGATATTATTTCAGGACATATCTGAAAATAACTTCTTTAAAAAAATATTTTATATAACCAACCACCTGCGTGTCAGGAAAATCATGGGGAGCAAATCACCGTCCCTGTGTGAGCCAGGCGCCAGCCATCTCTCAAGGTAATGAAACCAATTCCACACTTTGCTGGGCGCCTGCAAGTGGAGGGTAAAACCGAAGGGCCTGATCGTCCTCCGAGGACGGCCGAGAAGGATTCCTGCACTGGAGCAGAGAGGAAAGGCGAGGTTCCTTGAGTCCATTGTCCTCAGCTGCTTCATCGCTCCGAGTGGCGCTCGGCAGGCGCGGGAGCTGGCTTCTGGAGACCACACTGAGCCACACAAAGAAAATCAGGGCCGGACCGAGGGCTGTGATTAGAGCTGCAGGAAGCCGCAGCCCAGAAGGGGGAATTCTGAGCCCTGACAAACAGGCTCTTCCGATTCACGGAAGAAGTCTCCCGATAATTCTTCCACTGATGAGCACGTCAGAAAGGGTTTGGCTCAACTGCAGGGATCCTGAAAAATCCAAACCCCTGTCTTCACAGATGGAAATCAGGCTGCAGCTCCATGAAAGACCACGCAGGATGCTTGACTCTGCGGAGATCACAAACAAGACAGGAAATCTTCCAGGTGGGCCGCGTGGACTGGGGCCCGTCCGGAGATCAAGCAGGAGACCTTAGTCGGTGCTGTTTCCCCAAAGCCGAGCCCTAGGAGAAAATTGGGAGAATGAATTTTCTTTCTTGAAGTCTCCCTTCAAGCTTAAGCATTTCAGACAAGATTTAATAAAAAATTTTTAATCTAATATTTGTGGCAGCAAAGCCCATATAAATCAGCACAAGCCCTGAAAAATTGAAGAGACACTGTTTTTTATTGAATCCATAAATCCAAGAAGTTAGCACTTAAGGAACCATTTTAAAAGTGTTTCTCTCTTCCTTTCTTTTTAGTAATTAGTGTGAGAACAGCCTGGGCAATTGAACCCCAGGGTATAAGAGTTACTCAACTCCCAGAAGCAAGAAGCATTTGGGGAAAGAATGACTATTACCTAAATAAAATTGACTAAGATCTCTGAATTCACACCCAACAATCAAATGTGTTTGGATTTCGGTTCCCTGTTACGGGTTCAGAAACCCCAGTGTTAGTTATGGCAAGAGAGAGGTGCTTTGAAATCCATTAATTTTTCCACTGAAACACTTAGAGGTGGATTTCAGTTGGGCAGAAAGGCACGAGGGGGACCTGGCGATGGCAGCATTCAGAGCCCCCTCCTCACGCGCGGCGAGGCGTGGTGAAGAGCACCTTGCATGTGTAGTGGACATTCGGGTTCTAAAGCTTGTTCTGCCTTCAACACCTGTGTCCTTGGAACCTGTGTCCAGTGTGGTCCACAGAGCATCAGCGTTGACATCACCCAAAAGCTTGTGAAAAATGCAGAATCTTGGAGATCACCTTGAGTTTCTATGGAACTTCCAAGTCCAACACCATCTCCACGTGGAGGCTTGGATTAAATGAGCCTTTGCTACCTCTAAGTTTACTTCTTTACAGAAGCAAATTGAGCTAAGTGTTTAGTTTCATATTACCCCAAGGTAGGGCACACTGAAGAGTAAAAGGGGGCCCTAGCCCCCTGGCCAGTTTGGCTCAGTGGTTAGAAGGTCAGCCAGCAGAACCAAGAGTCGCAGGTTTGATTCCAGCCAAGGGCACATACCTCAGTTGCAGTTCATCCCCAGCCCTGGTCAGGGTCGTGCAGGAAGCAACCAATTGATGTGTCTTGCTCATATCAACGTCTCTCGTTCTCTCTCTCTCTCTCTCTCTCTCTCTCTCTCTCTCTCTTCCACTCTTTCTGAAGATAAATGGAAAAATATCCTCAGGTAAGGATTAAAAATAGGAGGGGCTGGCTGGTTTGGCTCAGCTGTTAGAGCATCGGCCCTGAAGGGTCTCAGGTTTGATTCCCAGTTAAGGTCATGTACCTTGGTTGCAGGTTTGATCCTCGGCCCCAGTCAGGGTCATGCATGAGGGAGGCAGCCAGTCCATGTGTCTCTCTCACATCAATGTTTCTCTCTCCCTCCCTCCTTTCCACTCCGTCTAAAAATCAATAGAAAAATATCCTCAGGTGAGGATTAACAAACACACACACACAAAAGAGTGAAAGGGGGGAAAAAGGGATGCTAACATAAGTTGAACCTTAATAAATGCTTTAAATTTCTCATCCTATGTAACGCTATCTATAGCCCTGTGAGGTGGATGCTATGAAATCTATTCCAGGTAAGGGAACAGCCTCAACCATCTTCACGTGCTCTGCTTACAGTCAAGTGGTGCCACCAGGGTTCCAGCTGAACGAGCTCATCCCCATCCCCTGAAAAGCAGAGTTGCTTAGTCAAACGCTGACAAATTCAGTGGTATTAGCTGCTTTTGTTAATTCTGGTTTCGTGTTACTAAGTCATATTGAAGCCATCAAATCCTAAATAACAAAAAAAACCCACCAAGGTTACATTTCTCCAAACGACCCTCTAAGGATACACTGGTAAATCTAGATTTTGTGCATTTTTTAACATGCAGTTGGGTATTTACATTTACTGTGATTACTGGTTTACTTAGATTTATTTATGCCGCTTTCTTTTGTATTTTCTCTTTTCCATAATTTTTCCTCTGTTTCTTTATTCTTTCCAGTGTGTTAGTCCATTCAAAACATTTATTTTTCTCTGTCTTCTGCTAGTTGAGATATTATAACTTGTATTTTTATTCTACTGTCAATATTAAAATCTTTAACAATCTAACTTAATTTTAAATTTTCCTAACAATACCTGGAATTTTCACTATTTATCTCTTACTCCTAATATGTTTTAGCATGATTCACCCTCCAAATACTGCTTCTCGCTGTTTCTAGGGTGTTGTTATTTCCAATTAAGACAGGGGTGGGGAACCTGCTTTCTGCCAAGAGATTATTCCCGGGACATACAAAATTATCAACTTAAAAATTAGCCTGCTAGAAGGGGGGCGGGATTAGGGAGGAAAGGGTCAATGGGGAGGGGACATCTTAATACATTCAACAATAAAGATAAGTTTTTTAAAACATTAGCCTGCTCTATTTGGTCAGACGTTTAATGAACTCACCCTAAGGTGACGGCTGGAGCTGCTTCTCTGTGGTGAGGCTGTGATGTGAGCTGGTGTCGATGATGCTACTCGCAACTGCTTCTCCAGGTTTGCGTCGGTCAGTCTGGAGCGCAGTCCACGCTTCACAATGGTAAGTTTTGAGAAGAACTGCTCACAGCAGTAAGTTGTTCCAAACACAGGAGTGATTCCAGTGCCTGTCTCCACAAAGTGGGAAATTCATCACTGCTTATGTAACGTTTATAGAACTCAGGCGGTAGGAGGTGGCTAGCTTTAGGCTCCTCATTCCTTTGCAGCTGAATGATTTCATGTTCTAGGTTATCAGGCACATTAGCTGGTTCCACATTGGACGGTGTAGCAAAGATGTTCAGTTCCATTTATTTACATTACATGTCCTTAATCTTTTATTCAATGCCTCAAGTTTTGCACATTCACCAGCGTAGTCAAGTGTCATAGGCTTTTGTCCCCGCAGAGTGGGGAAATGCAGTTATTCCTTTCTAGTTGCACTTTTTGCAGCCTTAATTTAGCTTCAAATGATTGAAAGCAGGGAGCTGAGAAGCTGGTTGGGACCCTGCAGCTTGATGTTCAGCTCTGAGAGGTACTTGGTGATGTCCACCATGAACACTAAGTCACACAGCCACTGACAGGTTCCCTGACAGGTTTCCCTTCCTCTCCATGAACTGCTTGACGTCATCCCTCAGTTTGTAAAACCTCATGAGCATGTTCCTGTGCCTCAGGCACTGCACTTTACAGTGATAAACCAGATCACCGTACTGAGTCAAGGTCATTCAGTAACTCCTCAAACTGGCAGCTGTTAAACTCTCTGCTTTTGACAAAATGTATGCATGACACCACTGCTGACATCACGCTGTTGAGCAGCAATGACTGTGCAGGCTTTCTTGGCATGTGATGCAGTGGCACCAAATTAAATCACTTGGACCAAGACTGAGACGATTCAGTTCTTTCTTGGCAAATGCAATGAACCTTTTTTTCGAGCCAACCATCACTGGAGCTCCATCTGTAGGAAGGCCACTTAACTTTTCAAATGTTAGCTCAAGTTTTTTCATTGATAAAACAAGTCTCTCAAGTCCTCACCTCTTGTGGTGCCACACATGGCTTTCAGGGACAGCAGTTCCTCCCGTGTCAACTGCAGTTATCCCACGAACAAAATGGCCAGTTGGGCAGCATTTGTTATGTCCACTGTCTCATCACAGGCCAGAGAGACAAATCAGAAATCTCCTGCAGAATCCTTCAGTGTGTTTGCAATGTCTTGTGCCAAGTCAGGAATCCGATCTGAGACGGTCTCTGAGACAAACTAACACTGAAACAACCTGACTCTGTCGTGCTAACAACGCAGCAGCCACCACGCACTCCAACACGCTCCCTCTGCACAAGGCTCAGCTTCTTTGCAATTAGCTCGCCCACTACAGAACTCGTCTGAGTAACGTCGTCTCTGTCACAACGAGGCCTAGTGAAAGTGGCTTGTTGTGTTCCAAACTCCGCTGAAGAGCACTGATTTTTTCCAGACATAATTTGGCCTCCCAATGTATTAAGTTCAGCAGGTTTTCAGCTATAATGGCACTCAGATTGGCTTTCCTCATTTCTGCTAACACATCACCACAAACTAGGCACACAGGTTTGCCTTTGACTTCAACAACAAAAATTAATCATTTGTCACCCTGGCCAGTTTGGCTCAGCAGTTAGACCAAAGAGTCACAGGTTCTATTCTGGTCAAGGGCACGCACCTCAGTTGCAGTTTGTCCTGGCCCTGGTCGGGGTCGTGTGGGAGGCAACCAATCAGTGTTTCTCTCTCATGCCGATATTTCTCTCTCTTTCTCTCCCTCTCCCTCCTTCTCTCCCTCACACTCTGTCTGAAGCTAAATAAAAAAATATTCTCAGGTAAGGATTTAAAAAATAATAATAATAATAATAATTTGTCCATTTCTCTTGGAAAGAGTGACACTCCGCATCAACTTTTCTTTGTAGTCACCATTTGTAGGATGTCACACCACTTAAGTTTTAATAACTACCCAGTGTGTGTGTCACCAGCAATGTGATTATTTTGCTTTGATTGCTGTTCAAATCCTGCATTGTGGATTTGGAACACATCCAACATTCGTATCATTGACTCTTGAGGTCTTTTCTGTGTACTCTAATGTCCTTCTTCTTCATCTGAGATTCAATTTTTGCGAGGATTGTTGATTGTAGACGTGTGGCCAAAGGTTGGATTGGAGTTATCATCTGTGTTGTCAAAGAAGTTGACAACATGCTTGTCAATCATAGGATGCAAGGTCATCAGCATCTCAAGGAATCTTGTCTCATCATCACTGGATCACCATAGTTTCCCACAGTGTGCTAACACTTTCGCGGCGTGTGCACTCCCAGCCTGCCTGGCCCCGACTGTCCCCTGAGTCACCACAACACAGGCAGACAGGCAACTCTGCAACTCTTTGGTCCATGGGCTGATACTCTAACTGCTGAGCCAAACCAGCCAGGACAAGAGTTCCTATTTCTATATTGTTCACATTTTTATTATTCTGGGTCTAACTGTGGACTTATTTTTATTTTTCTGTTTCACTTTATTGTGGGCCTTTCTGATTTTTTATCTCCAGTTCATAAAACATTCATCACTTAAAATATTACCTCTCTGCTATTCTATCTTTTTCTACTTCTCAAACTTCTTATATAGACAGGTTGGGCTTCTTATTCTATCTTCTGTGTCTCTTAACTTTGCTCTTATATTTTCCATCTCTGTATCTGCCTCTCCTGAATTCTAGTTAAAGTTCTCAGGTCTTTCCTACAGTTCACCAATTATTTCTTGTCTGTATTCACTGAGTTTGTTTCAGTGATTACATTCTTTAACTTTTCAAAATTCTACATTTAAAAAAAATCATCACGACTCTACCTGGGAGAGTAAGACCAGACATTGGTGTTCAGCTTGGTCCCTTCCATACACATCTAAACCCAACAGAGGGAGCCACAATCTGTGGAAAATTGATATCCACAGGGAGATTTTGGCAGGCTCCAAATCCTACTGAGCCAGCCAAAATGGTGAAACAAACAAAAAAAACATCCCAAATGACAGAACAAGAGAATTCTCCAGAAGAAGGGCTAAATGAAATGGAATTAAGCAAGATATCAAATATAGAATTCAGAGTAATGATTATAAGGATGCTTAACAGCATGAGAAAAGATATAGAAACAATGAAAAATGACCAATTGGAAATGAAGAATGACATAGCTGAAGTAAAGAACACATTGGAAGGAATAACCAGTAAATTAGAGGAAGCCAAGGATCAGATCAGCGAATGAGAAGACAAGGTAGAAAAAAGATCACTCAATCAGAGAACCAAAAAAAAAAAAAAATTATAAAATAGGATGACAGTTTGAGAGCTGTGGGGCAACATGAAATGTAACAATATCTGCATTATAGGAATAGCAGAAGAGGAAGAAAGTGAGCAAGGGTTAGAATAAATATTTGAAGAAATGGTGACAGAAAACTTCCCTAACTTGGTGAAGGAAAAAGGCATAAAGTTCAGGAAGCATAAAAAGTCCCAAGCAAGAAAAACCCAAAGAGGCCCACACCAAGACACATCATTATTAAAATGCCAAAAATTAAAGATAAAGAGAGAATCTTAAAGGCAGCAAGAGAAAAGCAACAGGTTACCTACAAAAGAGCCCCTATAAGGCCAACAGCTGATTTCTCAACAGAAACACTCTAGGACAGAAGGGAATTGCATGAAGTATTCAAAATAATGCAAACAAGGATTTGAATCCAACACTATGCCATCCAGCAAGGCTATCATTCAAAACAAAGGTGAGCCCGGTTGGTGTGACTCAGTAGTTGAGCATCAACCCGTGCACCAGGAGGTCACTGATTTAATTTCTGGTCAGGGCACATGCCCCGGTTTCAGGCTCAATCCCCAGTGTGTGTGTGTGTGTGGGGGGGGCATGCAGGAGGCAGCCAATTGATGTTTCTGTCTCTCTCTCCCTTGCCCTTCCTCTCTCTCTAAAAAATAATTAACAAAATAGAAGGTGATATAAAGTTTCCCAGACAAAAAAAAAGGATTAAAGTAATATATCACCACCAAACCAGCATAACAAGAAATGTTAAAGGACTGCTGTAATAAGCAGAAGAAATAGAGAAAAACATAGGCATAATAAATAAAAATGGCAATAAGTATATATCAATAATAACTTTAAATGTAAATAGCTTAAATGCTCTAATCAAAAGACATAGGGTAGCTGATTGGATAAGAAAACATAACCTATATATATGTTGTCTACAAGCGACCCACCTCACAACAAAAAACTCACACAGGATGAAAGTGAAGGGTTTGAAAAAAATTATCCAAGCAAATAGAAACAACCACAAAAAAAAGAGCTGGGGTAGCAATACTCATATCTGATTAAATAGACTTCAAAATGAAGGCCATAACAAGAGACAGAGACCAATACATAATATTACAGAGATCGATCCAACAAGAAGATACAACCTTGGTAAACATATATGAACCCAATATAGGAGCACCAAAATATATGTTAAAAGTTCTGGAGGGAGAGAGAGACAGCAATACAATCATAGTAGGAGACTTCAACACCCCCCTGACATCACTGGATATATCTCTCCAAAAAGTTAATAAGGAAACAGATACTCTAAATGATGCAATAGATCAGATGGATTTAACTGATATTTACAGAGAATTAAACCCCCAAACTGCAGAATTTACACTCTTCTCAAGTGCACAAGGGACATTCTCAAAGAAAACCACATGTTAGGACACAAACTAAATTTCTACAAGTTCAAGAAGATTGAAATCACATTGAGCATTTTCTCAGATCACAATGGCATGAAACTAAAAAATAATTACAATAAAAACATTCAAACACATGGAGTCTGAATAGCATGTTATTAAACAATGAAGGAGTTACCAAAGAGATCAGGGAAAAAATAAAATATTTTCTGGAAATCAATGAAAATGAACATACAACACAAAATCTATGGAACACAGCAAAAGCCGCCCTGAGAGGGAAATTCATAGCATTACAGGTCTATCTCAAGAAACAAGAAAAAATTATAATAGCTAATCTAACCCTACAACTTAAAGGACTAGAAAGTTAACAAGAGGAAAAACCCAAAGTAGAAGGAAATAAATAATAAAGGTAAGAGTGGAAATAAATGACGTAGAGACTAAAAATTCAATACAAAAGATCAATGAAACCAAAAGCTGGTTCTTTGAAAAGATAAACAAGAATGGTGAAACTTTAGTGAGACTCAACAAAAAATATAGAGGACCCAAATAAACAAAATCAGAAACAAAAGAGGAGAAGTAACAACCAACACCATAGAAATATGAAGGATTGTTAGAAAATACTTTGAAAAGTCATATGCCAACAAATTGAACAACCTAGGTGTATTGGACAAATTCCTAGAATCATGCAGACTTCCAAAACTCAACCTAGAAGAGTCATAAAACCTGAACAGGCCAATAACAACTATAGGAAATTGAAGCAGTAATCAATAAAGTCCTAACAAACAGAAGTTTAGGTCCAGACAGCTTCACAGAAGAGTTTTATTCAATATTCAAAGAAGAACTAACACCTATTCTCCTCAAACTATTCCAAAAATTCAAGAGAAAGTAAGACTTCCAAGCTTTTTTAATGAAACCAGCATAATTCTAATTCCAAAACCAGATAAAGACACTACAAAGAAAGAAAATGGCAGGCCCATATCTCTGATGAACATAAACACCAAAATCCTCAACAAAATATCAGTAAATTTGATCCAGCAATATATTAAAAAAAGTATTCACTACAACCGAGTGGGATTTATCCCATGGATACAAGGCTGATACAATATTTGCAAATCAATATATGTGATACACCACAAAAACAAAATGAAAAATAAAAATTATATAATCATATCAATAGATGCTGAAAAGGCATTTGAAAAAATTCACCACCCAATTGTGATAAAAATGCTCAGCAAAGAGGGGATAGAAGGATCATATCTCAACATAATAGAGACCATATATGACAAACCTACAACCAACATACTCAATGGGCAAAAACAAAAAGTATTTCCTTAAGAACAGGAACAAGACAGGGATGTCTACTTTTGCCACTCTTATTCAACACAGTACTGGAAGTCTTAGCCACAACAATCAGTAAAGAAGAAAAAAATAAAAGGGATCCAAATTGTAAAGGAGTGAAACTGTCATTATTTGCAGACGATACAATTTTGTACATAAAAAATCCTAGAGACTTCATCAAAGAACTACTAGATTTAATGGCATATTTCACAGATCTAGAACAAATACTCCAAAAGTTATATTGAACCAAAAAAGATCCCAAATAGCCTCAGTAATCTTGAAAAACATGACCAAACTTGGAGAGACCACAATACTGCATATCAAGTTATACTATAAACCATCATAATCAAAGCAGCCTGGTACTGGCACAAGAACAGGCATATAGACCAGTGGAACAGAACAGAGAACCCAGAAATCGACCCAAGACATTATGTACAATTAACATTTGACAAAGGCAGCAAGAGCATACAATGGAGAAAAGACGATCTCCTTAATAAATGGTATTGGGGAAACTGGACAGGTACATGCAGAAAACAAAGCTAGACCACCAACTTACACCATACACAAGAATAAATTCAAAATGAATAAAAGACTTAAATGTAAGTTCTGAAACTATAAAAATCCTAGAAGAAAATGTAGGCAACAAAATCTCAAATCACACATAGCAGAATTTTCACCAATAGAGTACCTAGGGCAACAGAAACAAAGGAAAAAATTAATAAATGGAATTACATCAAACTTAAAAGCTTCTACATGGCAGAAGAAACCAGCATCAAAATGGAAGGGAACCCACTCTTTGGGAGAACATATTTGCCAATGATACATTAGATAAGGGGCTAATTTCTAATTCAACAAAAGAAAAAAAGAATCCAATTTAAAAATGGTCAAGAGGCCCTGGCCGGTTTTGCTCAGTGGTTAGAGCATTGGCCAAAGGACCAGAGTCCCAGGTTTGGTTCCCGCTACAGGCACGTACCTTGGTTGCAGTTTGTCCCCAGCTCCGGTTGGGGTTGTGTGGGTGACAACCAATCAATGTGTCTCTCTCACATCGGTGTTTCTCTCTCTCTCTTCCTCCCTCTCTCCCTCTCGCTCTATCTGATGATAAAAGCAAAAATGTCCTCGGGTGAGGATAAAAAAAAAAAAAAAAAAATGGGCAAGAGAACCTGAATAGACACCTCTCCAAACAGGAATACAAATGGCCAAGAGACATATGAAAAAATGCTCAACATCACTAATCATCAGAGAGATACAAATTAAAACAACTGTTAGATATCAACTCACACCTGTCAGAATGGCCACCATCAAACAAGTGCTAGCGAGGGTGTGGAGAAAAGGGGACTCTAGTACACTGCTGGTGGAAATGCAGACTGACACAGCCACTATGAAAAACAATATGGTGTTTCTTCAAAAAAATAAAAAATGGAACTGCCATTAGACCCAATGATCCCACTTCATGGAATATACCCTAAGAAGCCTGAAACACCAATCAGAAAGAATATATATACCCCCATGTTCATAACAGCACTATTTACAATAGCTAAGATCTAGAAACAGCACAAATGTCCATCAGTAGACAAATGGATAAAAAAAGCTGTGGTACATATACACAATGGAGTACTATGCAGCTGTAAGAAAGAAAGATCTCTTATCCTTTGAGATGACATGGAGGGACGTGGAAAGTATTATTCTAAGTGAAATAAGCCAAACAGAGAAAGACAAGTATCATATGATCTCACTTATTTGAGGAATATAATGAACATAACAGTCTGAGGAATGGGGTAGTCCCAGAGATGTGGAAGTGGGGTACAGACTGACAATCCCCAGAACAGGGCATGGTGGGGGAGAGATAAATCACAGAACTAATATGCATGTGTGCATGAACAATGAACATGGACAACAAAGCTGGGGGCAGGGTGGGGAGGGAGGGGGAGAGGGGAATCAGTGGAGGGAAAAGGAGAAACATCTGTAACAAAAATAAATTAATTAATTAAGAAAATAATAATAAAATAAAATAAAAAAAGAAAGAAAGATCTCACCCTTTGAGATGGCATGAAAGGACCTGGATGCTAAGTGAAATCAGCCAGTCAGAGAAAGACAAGTAGCACATGATCTCATTTATGAAATATAATGGACAGAATAAGCTGATGATCAAAATAGATCCAGAGACATGGAAGTAGGGAACAGACTGACAAACCTCAGAGGGAAGGGAGATGGGGCAGGGTGGGACAAAGAAAAAATCATCTCCTCTCCTTGACTAATCTACTTTTGTCCATAATATCTGGTCTTGTTTTGTGGCTATATTTTCCTTTATGTCTTTGAGGGTTTTGACCATATATCTTTTATGTCCTGTTCAGAATATTATAATCTTGGCAATGAATTTTATCACTTATTGAACTTGTTGACTAACTATAATAAGTTTAGTTTTCATTGATGGAATTTTAATTACAAGATCAAATGAATAGTTTTGTTATATTCTATTTTGTCATTTTCCCTACTTTTCCTCTCTCTGCACTCCCTGCTCCAAGTCCCCAGTCAAAAACAGGCCTTGTGCTGGCAGCTTAGAAGTACCATTCTGGGAGTTATAACCAATCAAGTACCCAGGTGAATGTAGGGCTTGAGCCACACCCGCTGTCTCTGCCTCCTGCCTGCTCTCCAGCAGTGCAGTGTAGGCTGTGGTCCTGGAGATGATTTTGCCTTGTTTTCTTGCTCCAGCTCCTGACTGGACTAGGAAAGCTTAGGTCCTGTCTCCAGAGACTGAGCTCTCCGCTGACTCTGTGTCGTACCCTACAGTGTGGCAGGTCTCAGCTCAGCTCCCTCACTGTGCTTTGTTTTTTTCCATTTGTGTCCATAAGAGATGTTTATCTTTTTTCAAGAGCAACAGTGACTCTATAAACATTACTTATAGATGTTACTACTATACATGTATAATTGGAAGAGACCATTTCATACATACAGTTACAAGCCAGTTCTGACCCAAACGCTAGCTCTCTGGCAGCTTTATCCCGAGCAGTGAGCGGCTTTATCCCAAGCTGAATCCTTTGAGAATTAATTCCTTTTTTCCTGTGGTCAACCATGTTTAAGCAAAAAATTGTTTTTCAGAAATTTTGCCACAGCAAGGCATAGAGTGTCGAGTCACTGCTGCTAGCAGCACGCAGGGACAGCTTGTCTGTGACTAGTTTCAGGCAAACTGGAGCCACATTAAATCACAGATGAGGACCCGAGCTGGAGCCGAGCTAGAACGACTGGGCTACAAGCTGATTCTTCCCCCGATTAGCCTTTGTGCCACTTTTCCTCACCTCCCACCCTTAGGCTGTGCTTCCGCAGCGGGGGCCCACACTGTGGTCTTTTTTATATCTTTCCCTTTGGAAAATTAGAAAAGATTTAATATCAGACATTTAAACTTTTTGACTTATTGATAGGACATATTTTAATGACTGAATTTCAAACATTGTGTTAACTTACTGGAATAGTGAACAGTTTGTATCTAACAGGAAATAAAAATATTTGCTTTCTGGGGAGGGCTTCTTTAGTTAGCAAGCAAGTAAAGCTGGGACTCGTACATTCGAGCAGAAAGCCCTTGATTTCCCATTTGACCAGTTTGGGCAGGCCGTGGAGACTCGCAGGACGGACCGGAGCGCCCGCTGTGGAGACTCGCAGGACGGACCGGAGCGCAGGCCGTGGAGACTCGCAGGACGGACCGGAGCGCCCGCCGTGGAGACTCGCAGGACGGACCGGAGCGCCCGCCGTGGAGACTCGCAGGACGGACCGGAGCGCCCGCCGTGGAGACTCGCAGGACGGACCGGAGCGCCCGCCGTGGAGACTCGCAGGACGGACCGGAGCGCCCGCCGTGGAGACTCGCAGGACGGACCGGAGCGCCCGCCGTGGAGACTCGCAGGACGGACCGGAGCGCAGGCCGTGGAGACTCGCAGGACGGACCGGAGCGCCCGCCGTGGAGACTCGCAGGACGGACCGGAGCGCAGGCCGTGGAGACTCGCAGGACGGACCGGAGCGCCCGCCGTGGAGACTCGCAGGACGGACCGGAGCGCCCGCCGTGGAGACTCGCAGGACGGACCGGAGCGCAGGCCGTGGAGACTCGCAGGACGGACCGGAGCGCAGGCCATGGAGACTCGCAGGACGGACCGGAGCGCAGGCCGTGGAGACTCGCAGGACGGACCGGAGCGCAGGCCGTGGAGACTCGCAGGACGGACCGGAGCGCCCGCCGTGGAGACTCGCAGGACGGACCGGAGCGCCCGCCGTGGAGACTCGCAGGACGGACCGGAGCGCCCGCCGTGGAGACTCGCAGGACGGACCGGAGCGCAGGCCGTGGAGACTCGCAGGACGGACCGGAGCGCCCGCCGTGGAGACTCGCAGGACGGACCGAGCGCCCGCCGTGGAGACTCGCAGGCAACCGGACCGGAGCGCCGCCGTGGAGACTCGGCAGGACGGACCGGAGCGCCCGCCGTGGAGACTCCAGGACGGACCGGAGCGCAGGCGCCGTGGAGACTCGCAGACGGACCGGACGCGCCCCGCCGTGGAGACTCGAGGACGGACCGGAGCGCCCGCCGTGGAGACTCGCAGGACGGACCGGAGCGCAGGCCATGGAGACTCGCAGGACGGACCGGAGCGCAGGCCGTGGAGACTCGCAGGACGGACCGGAGCGCACGCCGTGGAGACTCGCAGGACGGACCGGAGCGCCCGCCGTGGAGACTCGCAGGACGGACCGGAGCGCCCGCCGTGGAGACTCGCAGGACGGACCGGAGCGCCCGCCGTGGAGACTCGCAGGACGGACCGGAGCGCCCGCCGTGGAGACTCGCAGGACGGACCGGAGCGCAGCCTGCGCTGTGCGCCGGGGTCAGAAGAGCACGGCCAACGCCTACTTCTGTGTGTAAATTTAACTGGAGCATCACATTCAGTCTGTAGCTGTTTTCACAGCAGCTAACTTGAGAATTTTCCACACAAACTGTATGGCCGGCAAAGCTGAAAATATAATTACGTTTTGGCCCTTTACAGAAAAAGTTTACAGACTCCTAGATGGCCTCCCCACTTCGTTGAAAAAGAAAATTAGTAACTGGCAGCCACCCAAGGGTGGGAGAAGAAGAACCTCTGTGCATTTGGTAGAGCTTCTGAAAGACACAGCCACGGCCCTGCCTCCAGTCTCCTGGTCTCCTGGTGTTCCTCGGTGTGTGCTCACCCACTCCCCTGCCAAACGCTTTCTACCCTGCGGCCCTGCCGTGTCCCCCGTCCCAGAATCTTAGTGCCTGGTTGCATCCATCACATCGTGCTTTAGGTACACGGAACATCTGATTCCACTGGGCCATGACATCTTCCCTCTGCACATCCTTTTCCTTCACCGGGAAGCAAAGGTTCCCCCGATCTGTCTCGAACACACTGTATTTCTCTAGTTTCACAGCTTCTAAAATCCGACCATCTGTCCACTCTTTCTGACGAAGCAGCACTTCGGTGTGGCACCTGCTGGGCGCCATGCAGATGCTGAGCAGGGGGCAGAGGAGCCCGTGGCCCCGAAAGAGGCCGACCGGGAACAAGTGGGAGAATCAAGTCACAGCTGAGGGTTTTTTCATGTTTTATTATTTTTTATTACATGTATTGGGGGTGACATTGGTTATTAGAATCATACAGATTTCAGGTGTAGATTTTTATGATACAAGATCTGTGTATTGCACTGTGTGCCCACCACTCAAAGTCAAATCATCTTCCATCACCAAATATTAGGCCCCCTTCACCCCCACTTCTTACCATGGAGTTTTATTTGGGACAAAAAAGGAGTCTGGGATTGGTTCTACCTGGAGGAAATAAGAAAACCTGTGGAGAAACCAAATCTGTGAGGCTTCTTTTGCTAATAAAAACATGACTATGTGTAAGAGTATATCACAGACATGCTTTTTTCTAATGGCTTAAAGTAGTTACAAAAGACAAGTGAGGCAACATGAAATTAATTAAATATAAATAGAACATAATTGATCTCCTGCCCTTAGGAATCATTAACAGTTGCTGACTGGAGTTGAATAAATCAGAATATAGCCTCACCTTCCGTGGAGACGTTACAGACCCCACAAGCAGCTGACAAAGGAATCTTCAGATAAAAATTTCCTGCGAGAAACAGCGGATGGAACAGGCAACGAGTTGGAGAGGAAATTTATGTTGGTTTCTCATGATAACGAAGAGAAAAGGGAGGAGGAGGAGAAGGAGGGGAACGAGGGAAAATGTCCCCCAACTGATCCGGGAAAGCTGCCAGAAGACCAGAAGTTTTCAGTATCAGTTCTCAGTTGGAAAAATAAGATGCTGACCATCAAACTGGTTTAATTTGGGACTGATCAGGGCAACATAAGTGACCCTTCCCAACCCATTAGATTCCCTTGTGTGGCGCCAAAGCTTCCCAAAGCTCCATTCCCACAGGCGAAGCTCGCAGAGTGCGGCGTCAAATCTCGTCGGAACAGACACTTCTTTCTGAAAAGGACTAAAGCTGAGACTGGAGAAGGGCTGCCTTGAGAGAATGTGAATTCCAGATCCCAGCAAGTGTCCCGATGGAACTAACATTGTTCGGACTGTTCTAGCTCCACCCCAGCCTGGACCAGGTTCCCTGTGACCCTGGCTTGGCCAGTGGCCGCATTTCATGAGCCTGTGAGAGCCGGTAAGACCGGAAGCCAGTGCGGAAAAGGCACTCAGCGTGGGTCTGCACGGAGATGGAAGGATGTGGTGGGCAGACTGAAGGGAGGGCAAGTGGGGAGGGCAAGAAGGACCCAGTTTGTCATTTCAGCCGAGTGGGGTCAGTATGGTCTGTCCAGCGTCCAGCTTGAGTGGCTATGCTACTACTGTGTGACTCTGAGCAAGATCACCTAACCTGTCTGCGTCTCAGTTTCTCACGTGTAAAATCTGGGATGATAGTGCCTGTCCCCCCGGGGGACGGAGGGGTAAGCGGTCGCCTGTAATGTGTGCATCACGCTCTAAGGGTGGTCAGCATGCAGCAGGTATCACAAGTCGACACTTGTCGCTCGTGTTATCCATATCGAAAGTCAGTATTTGGGAGACTTCTGGGAACATACGGTGCTGGGCCTGAGCTGCCTGACCGAGCCTGAGGACAGGAGTTGGTGTGGCGTTTCTCATTCTGGTTCAAGTCCATGAGCGAAGCCTGGATGACATCCCTACGGTATTTCCTTGTTCCAGCCACTTGGCTCGTGGGAGCTTCAGGGACTTAGCCAGGGGAGGCCGTCTTTCCTTCCGTCTGTCGGTACCTCTTCAGCCTACTGACAACGAAGAAAGGCCTTGCGGAGACGCCGGTGTGGAAAGAGTTAAACCAAGTCCCTTTCAAAGAGCAAGGAGATACTACTGCTTTCCAACAGACGAATGCAAATCAGATTCAGTGACTGAAACAGAAATAACCTGTAAAGGTTAGAAGGGCTGATACGCTTTTATAGCCGTTAGACAGAGAGAACCTTCTTTCTGCTTGAAGAAGGCAGATGGAGCCAGCGTGGATGAAGGTAAAGACAGGAACCTAATGAAAAACAAACATGACCCTCCCCAGAGACCCATGACCTTTCACCAGCTCCCAGAGCGAAGTTCCGTGACATCAGGGCTCTCGCCCGCCATCCTGGACCAAGTGTCCTTGGCTCTGGAACACTGGTCATCTTGCTCTCCCCTGGCCAGCGGTCCACACGGAAAACTTAGGATTTCCTCGAAGATTTTTAAACATGGGAGTTGAACATAAATGAGCAAGTATCCCCTGGATGCCCCCTGCTGGTGGAGGTGTCCCCAGGGCTGCTAACTACCCTGCCCACACACTCCAGGACTGGCAAGCTGGGCTCATGGCACGGCCGTCCGACCTGGCTGGAGTCGGAGGTGGTGAGGCGGTGACGCCAGGTGCTGGAGGCCTCGGCTACAGTGCCTTTGGTGGCGGGTGGCAGGGCTGTTAGGAAGCTACCTTTCTGCACCGAGGACAGCTGTACCTGTGTCCAGGTGGAAAGGACCCTGAGTGCCTTGCAGCCTCCACCCCCCTCCCCCGTGAACATGACCCACCACCTCTGTTTAGCCTGGGATCAGGGAGCCTGGGGATGGGGGGCTCACACAGCTGAGTGACAGGACAGTGGGCAGGAGACCCTCCCCGCGGGCCCTCCTCCCGTAGAAAGCGCCTCAGGCCTCCGCGCTGCTCAAGCCCCTGGCCCCGGCGCTTCTGCTCGGTAAGGTTTCCTCCTGCTCTTGGAGACCACACTGTGTTCTGGGTAAATCTCTGGCACTCGCACTCAGACCAAACCTGTTGCCTTCTCCTCGTCCGCAGTTTGACTTCAAGCCCCCCCCCCCCCCCCCCCCCGCACCTTTCTGCTCTTTTCCATATTCAAAATGTTCCTCCAGCCCGGGTGCTCACACCTCCCTTCCGAACCCTCCCCGCCCCAGCTGCGTGCAGCCTCCTGTCTCTTGCACTTCGCACGGCCCCTCGTGTTGTAGCTATGGTTAACACTTCCTGCGCTGCGCACATGCCCCGTGTGCGTCGCAGCATCGCTCACGATGGCCGAGGTGTCTGTTTTATCTCCTCTCTCAGGTGCTAAAACCCTCCAGAGAAGGGTGCAAGTCCGATTGACCCTGTACACCTCACCCATTCAGCGTGCGAGTGGCCAGTCAGTAAGTATGTGTTGGCTAAGGAAACCGAGGCTGAACCGCGAGCCCTTGCAGGTAGCAGCGGAGCGCGGTGCGCTGTCACCTGGCGAGGTGTTTATGTCCTCACCCGCCCGCACCGCCTCTCCTCCTGGCCCGCACTGGACGGACGTCTAGACTCCCCTCCAGTCAGGTGGGCCGTGTGATGGTCCTGCGGGGGCGACAGTGCCCGTGACGGCCCCTCCCGGGACAGGTTCCGAGACCTTGGCCGGGTCTCCGCGCTCTCCCCCTTCACATCTCGGAGAAGGTCCACAGGTGCCACAACCCCAGTGGGTATAGGAACCACCAGGTGGGACAAGCACAGGCTCCACGTTAGACTGGAACACGAGTGGAGACTCACTGAACCTCCGATAAACCGCTGAATTTGTAGTTATTTATTACGGCACATGGCCTACCCTGACCAATACAGGCCCTTGACAGGTGTTTCTTAAAGTCTTGCTAGAAGGAGTAACGCCGCGTTTCTTTGAGTTTAAGAAACCATCAAATGTAAGACACGCTGTCATTTCATGTTCCATCGAGGAAGAATAAGTGCCCCAACCAAGCTGCGGCGATCCGCCAGTTTCAGAGGGTTAGACTGCAAAACCCCTGGGTCTCGGAGTCAGCGAAAGACTGTCGTGACGCTTCCCGTGTAGAATAATTCTACAGCTTATTAAGTGATTTAATGAGATATTCGACCTGTTTTTGTTGCTGCATTCACTGGTCATACCTTCATGCTCAGCATATGCCTGGTCCTGAGAATAAGGCACAGTGTCTGTCCTTCTGGAGTTCACAGTCTAGCAAGAGACTCATCATTTAAACGTCACTCCGGTCGGCAGTAGGAATGCAGCTAATATATGTGAGCACTGTGTATTAGATGCTGCGAATTGCACACATTTTCAGGCCCATGTCAATCTCGTGGGATCAGTAGTCGTTCACCTGTTTTACTGCCCTGCTGCCCAGTAAGTACCCGAATGAGGTCAGTCCCCCCAGCCCAGCAATCACATCATGAAGGGAGTGACAAAGCGTGTGCTTGGGGCCAGCTGGGCCAGGGGTACAACTCAAGGGCCAAGGGCCATGTTACAGGGGAGATGAAACGTTATGCCTTGAAATGAGACGTGTCAGGGGGGCCAGGCAGACACCCCAGGTGGAGGGACCTTGTGTGCAGGCAGGAAGTAATGCATGTCTGCAAAATGCTGCTGTCTGCAGTCTGAGGGCAGGGAGGTGAAGGAAGACGAGTCTGGAGAGAGTGTGGCGGAAACTCACCGAGTTTCGTGGGGAGGTCCACATGTTTGGGATGGTTCAGAAGAATGGGATGGTTCAGAGAGCTTTCAGTGGGGAGTGGATGTGGGCATGGATATTCCCAAAACAAGGCCCATGTGGCCATTTAACACTTAATTCCTAAAAACGTCTCATTTATGAACAGTTTGTTCAAATTAACAAAGATGATCCATTATGTCTCGATGTCAATCGATCCAGAAGAATAAAAGATAAACAGTGAGATCCATTAAGATGGCGAAAACGTCAAGAACATTTGTTACTGAAATTCATTTGAATTGATTTCATATTACACGTGCATAAAAAGATAATTTTCTATTCCTTTTGTGGTTTGGTGAGTTATTACCTTAAAAAGAAGACTTTACAGCAATAATTCATAAATCCATTCAGCTCACACATTACTTCTGGAATATTTTCTTTTAAAAATATTACTAGGAGCAATTTTAAGCAGTCCAAGTTTCAAGGTTTCAAAGGCAGCTACTTTGCATACGCAGTGAGAGCTTTCTCTGAAAACTTTGTGCCATCGGTTCCTAACTCGCAGTGGGCACCCCGTTAATCTGCATTCACAGCAGCACGCGGCCCCAGGAGCCATTATTATATTAAGAATAATGTAAAGACACTTAGCTGTGCTCTGTATCATCATGCACATTACCAAGCGTGTGCCATTATGAATAGCTGTCGCGGCCCCGGCATAATGGTATGTTAGAGAAGACGCCCGGTAAACTAAATGCACATTAGGAATACACAAAACTGCTGAATTTTAATCGCCTTTATTCATAGGACACAGAGCTCTAATGATCCTCAAAATGCGTGATTTAAATAAGCCGTCTTTATTTCATTCCATTTAAACCCTTGGTGTGAGTTAATCGGCTTGGGTGGACTCATTGCTAGTGATGAAAGTGAAGGAAGGTTGCTCCCACGTAGAGGAAAGGGTGGCACAAGGTGAGCAAATAAAGCGAGTCATCTCTCACCTGCCTGGTGGAGTCTGGGCCTGACGGCAGAGTTGTGTGCATTTGGAAGGGGCTCGCCCATCGGTCTTGCTGCCCAGACAACTAATCGCCAAAGGATTTGCATATACAGGAATTACAGCTAAGCCAGAACGTTGCAAAGTTACTCTCCCAGTGCATTCTGGTACTTCAGTCATGTTAGTCAGAGCCATGACTAACAACCCCGTTCGCAGGGTCATCTCAGCCTGCTCAGCAGCTGTATTTCCGGGGACCTGGGGAGGGCAGCACGGCAAAGGGAAGGGCCAGGCCTTCACCAGGGTGCCCACACTTCCGCCCAAATGCCTTCTAGGTCTGGGTACGAGAAATGAATTTCCCACGAGTAGATATGAGGTCTTACATTCTGATAAAGTGGAAATCACATGTTATCTTTCTCTTTTTAATTGTTTTTCTTTTCTTTTATTGATTTTTTAAGAGAGAGAGGGAGAGAGAGAGAAACATTGATTGGCCGCCTCCTGCATGCCCCCCACTGGGGATCAGGCCCACAACCTGGGCCTGTGTCCTTGCCGGGAATCAGCTGGCGACCTCTTGGTGCAGGGTTGATGCTCGACCACTGAGCCACACTGGCTGGACTGCCTTTTTCATTTTTGAAACAATTGTCCGTGGTATTGGCTTTCAGAGGAGTGAGGACGTGTGTGGACAGTGATGTCATGAACACACTGTTAGAATCCAGTAGAGGCCACTAGCCAGCCTCTGCTGCCTGCTGCTTCTGGTCTGTTCCCACTTTCCTCTGGGACTCTGCTTCCCGGTCCCACCCGAGGCTATTAGTCCCGGGGTCCTGCCCTCGCCTGCACAGTAGTGGGTCCAAACCTGGCCACAGCAGCCGTGTACGTTGGCGCTTGGTCATTAATGAAGACACAGGAACCCGACCACGAAGGCCAGACCCTCGCCAGGGTTCTAGAGCAGGTGGAACGGCGGCCAGCAGGCACCAGAGGGGCGGAGTAACTGTGTCTGCAGCTTCGGATGAGTATGAGATGTGTGCCCTGCTTTTACATTCTCGATCCGTTATTTTTATTTTAGTGCTTAAATCAGCTTGAAGGTTTGTTTTGGGTTTTGGGTGGGGTCGCTTTTTTTTTTTTTTTTTGTCACCATAATTGATCATTGAGCATTCGAATGCACTAACAATTATTTTATAAGTAGGTTGCATGGCTGGTGTAATTAGTACAGATTTTCCTTGATTTCTGTCTCTTCTTTACTGGAATGAGAGGGTTCTGTGAAAGAAACTTCAGGAGTATGCTGATACCAGATCCAGATAAATGAGAACCCAACCACAGACTAGGTACTGGACCAAGAGCCTATAACTTAGTGTCAAGATCATTTATCAAATAATGACTACCCTTTATTAGTGAGAATCAGCTACCCTAGAGAGTGAGAGTTAGAATGACGATTTGAAGGGGTCTAGTGACTAGCTAGTCATAAAAGCGAACAGAGCCCAGACGGCTGACTTCCCTAAGCTGAGCTCGTCTGCACCTGCTGACTTCGACTGCATCCCAAGTGCAGGCGAGGGGACTTCAGAAGCTGTCCCTGGGAGTCCTGAACCCGTACTCTGCCCGACCGCCCGTGCTGCCACTGCATCCTGTACCCTTTTCTAAAGCTAAACAAAGCTGGCTGAAGCCTATGGTGTCTCCAAGGTTAGCTGTCAATCCACACCCATGGCCGTGCTGCTGTCCGTCAGAGAGGGCAGAGCGGTTACAGAACAGGACTTCTCCTGTGCCAAGAGGCTGATAAACATAATTGTGACCAGAGGGCCTTTCTTTGAAAATATGTCAGGTTCCTAAGAAAAACTTTCCAGTAAAATTTAAATGTGTACAGGTTACCTACAAAGGAACCACCATAAAGCTATCAGCTGGGTTCTCAACAGAAACACTACAGGCCAGAAGGAAATGGCATGAAGTAATCAAGGTCATGAAAAACAAGGATCTGAATCCAAGACTACTCTATCCAGCAAGACTATCATTCAAAATTGAAGGTGAAATAAAGAGCTTCCCAGACAAAAAAAATAAAAAGCTTAAGGGAATATATTAGCATCAAACCAGCACTCCAAGTAATGTCAAAAGGACTGCTGTATCAAAAAGTTAAAAACTGAATTGCCATTTGACCCAGTGATCCCACTTCTAGGAATATATCCTAAGAAACCTGAAACACCAATCAGAAAGAATATATGTACCCCTATGTTTATAGTAGCATTATTTACAATAGCTAAGATCTGGAAACAACCCAAGTGTCCATCAGTAGATGAGTGGATTAAAAAGCTAAGGTACATATACACAATGGAATACTACGCAGCTATAAGAAAGAAAGATCTCTTATCCTTTGAGATGGCATGGAAGGACCTGGAGAATATTATGCTAAGCAAAACAAGCGAAGCAGAGAAAGACAAATATCACATGATCTCGCTTATTTGTGGAATATAATGATCTAAACAAACTGCTGAACAAAATTAACCCAGAGACATGGAGGTGGGGTACAGACTGACAAGCCCCAGAGGACGGGGGTTTGTGGGAGAAGAGATAAACCACAGAACTTACATGCATGTGTGCATGACCAATGAACATAGACAACAAAGCTGGGGATGGGGTAGGGGGGAAGGGGAGGAGGGTGTCAATGGGAGAAAAATGAGAAACATCTATAACAAAAACAAATTAATAAATAAAAATTTTTTTAAAAAAGACTGCTGTAAGAAGCAGAAGAAATAGGATGAGGAACATAAACATAATGAACAAAAATGTCAATAAATAAGTACATATCAATAATAACCTTCAACATAAATGGATTAAACACTCCAATCAGAAAATACAGTAGCTGATTGGATAAGAAAGCATGACTCACATATATGTTGCTTACAAGAGACCCACCTCACAACAAAAGACTCATATAAGTTGAAAGTGAAGGGTTGGAAAAAAAATTTTCCAAGCAAACAGAAAGGGAAAAAAAGCTGGGGTAGTAATACTCATATCTGATAAAATAGACTTCAAAATGAAGGCCATAACTCGAGACAAAGAAGGTCAGTACATAATATTGAATGGATCTATACAACAGGAGGATATAACCTTGGTAAACATGTAAGCACTCAAAAAGGAGCACCAAAATATATTTTAAAACATCTGGAGGACTTCAAAGGAGAAATCAATAGCAATACGATCATAGCAGGGGACTTCAATACCCCACTGACATCACTGGGTAGATCAAAAAATTAACAAGGAAACAGAGACTGTAAATGATACACTATGTCAAATGCATTTAATAGATATCTATAGAGAATTACACCCCAAAACTAAAGAATTCACATTCTTTTCAAGTGTACATAGGACATTCTCAAAGATAGACCACTTGTTAGGACAGAGATTAAGTCTCTACAAAGTTCAAGAAGATTGAAATCATGTCAAGCATCTTCTCAGATCACAATGGCATGAAACTAGAAATCAATTACAACTAAAACACCCAAAAACATTCAAACAATGGAGGCTAAATAGCATGTTATTAAACAACAAATGGGTTACCAATGAGATCAAGGAAGATATTTGAAACTACCTGGAAACCAATGAAAATGAACACACAACACAGAATCTATGGGACACAGCAAAAGCTGTCCTGAGAGGGAAGTTTATAGCACTACAGGCCTAGCTCAAGAAACAAGAAAAATTTCTAATTGACTTTCTAACCCTACAACTTAAAGAACTAGAAAGTAAACAAAAAGAAAAATCCAGAGCAAGTAGAAGGAAAGAAATAATAAAGGTAAAAGCAGAAATAAACAGCATAGAAACTAAAAACAAACAAACAAACAAAAAACAATGCAAGAGATCAATGAAACAAAAGGCTGGTTCTTTGAAAAGATAAACAAGATTGATGGACCCCTAACTAGACTCACCAAGAAACAAAAAGAGAGGAATCAAATAAACAAAATCAGAAATGAAAGAGAAGTAACAACTGGCACCACAGAAATATAAAGGATCATTAAAATGCACAATAAACAATTATATGCCAACAAATTGGACGATCTAGGCAAAATGGACAAATTTCTAGAAACACACAGTCTCCCAAAACTGAACCAGAAAGAAATAGAAAACTTGAACAGACCAATAACAGCTAAGGAAATTCAGGATGTAATCAAGACTCTCCCAGCAAACAAAAGCCCAGGCCTGGATATCTTCACGGAGGAGTTTTGCTGAGCATTCAAAGAAGATCTAATACCCATTCTCCTCAAACTATCCAAAAAATCCAAGAAGAAGGAAGACTTCCAAACTCATTTTATGAGGACAGCATAATTCTAATTCCAAAACCAGATAAAAAGACTACAAAGAAAACTACAGGTTAATATCTCTGATGACCATAGATGCCAAAAAAAATATTAGCAAATTGAATCCAGCAATACATCAAAAAATTATTCACCATGACCAAGTGGGATTCATCCCAGGGATGCAAAGCTGGTACAATATTCACGAATCAACAAATGTGATACACCACATAAACAAAGTGAAAGATAAAAACCATATGATCATATCAATAGATGCTAAAAAAGCATTCAACAAAATCTACCACTCATTTCTTTTCTTTTTTTTTTTTTTTTGTGGTACGTGCCCCTAGAAGGAACCGAACCCAGGACTCTCTGGTTTGCAGGCCGATGCTCGAGGGCTGAGCCAAACTGGCCAGGGCTACCACTCATTTCTGATAAAAATGCTCAGCAATGTGAGAATAGAGGGATCATATCTCCACATAATAAAGGCCATATATAGAAAAAACCTACAGCCAACATCATACTCAATGGGCAAAAATGAAAAGCATTTCCCTTAAGAACAGGAACAAGGCAAGGATGCCGACTTTCACCACTCTTATTTAACATAGTACTGGAAGTCTTAGCCACAGCAACTAGACAAGAAGGAAAAATAAAAGGGATCCAAATTGGAAAGGAGGAAGTGAAACTGTCATAATTTGCAGATGACATAATATTGTACATAGAAAACCCTAAAGACTCCATCAAAAATCTAGAGCTAATAAATGAATCTGGCAAAGTAGCAGGATACAAAATTAACATCAAGAAATCAACAGCATTCTTATACACCAATAATAAACTCACAGAAAGAGAAACTAAAAAAAACAATCCCATTTTCCATTGCAGCAAAAAAACTAAGATACTTAGGAATAAACTTAACCCAAAAAATAAAGGACCTATTCTCACAAAACTACAGTACATAAAAAAGAAATAGAGGAAGATATAAAAAAGTGGAAGCACATATCTTGTTCATGGATTGGAAGAATTAACATCATTAAAATGTCTATACTACCCAAAGCAATCTACAGATTCAATGCAATCCCCATCAAAATACCAACAACATATTTCATGAAACTAGAACAAATACTCCAAAATTTCTTAGAAAACCAAAAAAGACATCGAATAGCCACAGCAATCTTGAAAAAGAAGAACAAAGTAGGAGGGATCATAATACCGGATATCAGGTTATACTACAAAGACACTGTAATCAAAACAGCCTGGTACTGGCACAAGAACAGGCATATAGTTCAGTGGAACAGAACAGAGAACCCAGAAATGGACCCAAGACATTATGCTCAATTAATATTTGACAAAGGAGGCAAGAGCATACAATGCAATAAACACAGACTCTTTAATAAATGGTGTTGGGAAAACTGGACAGCTACATGCAAAAAAAAATGAATCCAGCAATACATCAAAAAATTATTCACCATGACCAAGTGGGATTCATCCCAGGGATGCAAAGCTGGTACGATATTCACAAATCAACAAATGTGATACACCACATAAACAAAGTGAAAGATAAAAACCATATGATCATATCAATAGATGCTAAAAAAAGCATCAATTTACACCATACAAAAGAATAAACTCAAAATGGATAAAAGACTTAAATATGACTCGTGAATACATAAAAATCCTAGAAGAAAATGTAGGCAACAACATTTCAGACATCACAGGCAGCAGAATTTTCATTGATACAATGCCTAAGGCAAGAGAAAGAAAGGAAAAAATGAACACGTGGCACTACATCAAATTCTGCACAGCAAAAGAAACAACCATCAGAATGTAAAGGGAACCCACTGTATGGGAGAGCATAATTGCCAATGATACATCAGATAAAGGGTTAATTTCAAAATATATAGAGTGCTCATACAACTCAACAAAAAGAAGACAAAGAATCCAATTTAAAAAATGGGCAGAGGAACTAAATAGACACCTCTCCAAACAGGACATACAAATGGCCAAGAGACATGTGAAAAAATGCTTAACATCACTAATCATCAGAGAGATGCAAATTAAAATGACTAGGAGGTATCACCTCACACCTGTCAGAATGGCTGCCATCAGCAAATCATCATACAACCAGTGCTGGTGAGGGTGTGGAGAAAAGGGGACTCCAGTACACTGCTGGTGGGAATGCAGACTGGTGCAGCCACTATGGAAAACACTATGGTGCTTCCTCAAAAAATTAAAAATTGAACTGCCATTAGACCCAGTGATCCCATTTCTAGGAATATATTCTAAGAAGCCTGAAAAACCAATTAGAAAGAATATATGTACCCCTATGTTCATAGCAGCACTATTTATAATAGCTAAGATCTGGAAACAATCCAAGTGCCCATCAGTAGAGAAATGAATAAAAAAGCTGTGGTATATGTACACAATGGAATACTATGCAGCTGTAAGAAAGAAAGGTCTCTTATCCTTTGAGATGACATGGAGGGACCTGGAGAGTATTATGCTAAGCAAAATAAGCCAAACAGAGAAAGATAAGTGTCATATGATCTCACTTACTTATGGAATATAATGAACAAAATAAGCTGATGAACAAAATAGACCCAGAGACATAGTAGTAGAGTACAGACCAACAAACCTCAGAAGAAGGGGTGGGGGCGGAGGGAAGAGATAAACCAAAGAACTTATATGCCAGTATATGTAACCAATAGACATAGACAACAATGCTGGTGTGTGTCTGTGTGTGTGTGGGGGGGGGGGGGATTGGGAGGAGGGTGTCAATGGGGAAAAAAGGAGAAACATCTGTAACAAAATAAATAGAAAAAAATAAAATAAACCATTTTAATGTGTATATATTACTGAACTCCCAAATCTGTCGATTATTCCAAGCACCTCCTTTCCCACCATGCTCTCCGTCACCTGCTCCGTATTGAACAGCCCTGTGGTGGGTTTTCTCTCACTCAGAAGCCTCCTCCGCCACGTGTTCCTCTGCCTCCTACATTTCCAGCCCCAGGCCCAGCCCCCTCTGTGCCCAGACGTGTCCCACTGCCCACGTGTGTCCGCCGGGACGTCCTCGTCAGCCTCGGAAACTCAGCATGTTCTCCTCCGCCCTAGGCGGCGGGTATAAACCCAGCGGGAGAGGAAGGATTTCAACTCAACCAACCTGGGTGCAAACCTCACCCCACCACGCAGTAGCTGTGTGACCCTAACAAGTTATTTAACCTTTCTGGGCCTCGGTTTGTCTACAAAGTGTAGATATAAATACCTATGTCACAGTAATGTGTATTTAAGTACTAGAAACCAGAGCAAATGTTTATTTTCCGCTCATTTCCATAGACATGAATAGTTCCATGGGCTATTCCTGAAATGAAAACGAGGACCGCCTCCTCCGGTCTGTCACTCCCTCCCTCCCGCGACCAGGAGCAGATCCCTGCCCAGGGCAGCGCCCCCTGGGTCCTTGTCTGCGAACTGCCTGCCGCAGCATCGCGATAACTAGCCAGGGGGTAAGTCCGTTTCATTCAGGGAAACACGGCCGTCCACCTGACTACAGTAGAGTGATCTGCAGGTGACTAAGTCCTGTGTCCCATCCTTTCGTAATTTCCAAACTTGGGATAGAAGTAAGAATGTTATTCTTGTCCGGCCAGTGTGGCTCTGTGGTTGAGCCTCGACCCTGCACCAAGAGGTCACTGGTTCAATTCCCGGTCAGGACACATGCCCAGGTTGTGGGCCTGATCCCCAGTGGGGGGCATGCAGGAGGCGGCCAGTCAATGTTCTCACTCATCAATGTTTCTGTCTCTCCCTCTTCCTTCCTCTCCCTCCAAAATTAATAAAGAAAAAGAATTTTAAGAAAAAGAATGTTATTCTTGGCTCCCTAAACCCCAACAGTTATGAAAAGTGCCAGCACATTCACACACCCCAGGAGCTCGACCACCACCTGTGACCTTTCTCCACGGCACCGGTGGCTGCCCAGCTCCCCGTTCAGGGACTGGACTTTCTGATCTTCATTCTTTCCGTCACGTCCCCATCTGAGTGCTCACCGCACAGGTCTCTTCTGCTGTCCTGACTTGTCTTGAATCTTTGCTGTTCAAGCCTCACCTGCATCAAGTAATCATTTCACTCCTAGGTCAGTGCACTAGATGGGGAGCCGACCTCCTGCCTGCCCTCCTGCCAATGCTTCGTATCACACGTGGAGTGATTGAATCTGTGACACAAGTGCATCCCTTCACCAAAGAACTAGGTCTAGTCCAGTCTTCCTCTCCAGTCTGATGTTCTATTACTTCCCACCATCCCAACACACATACCCCACTGTTCACAGACACACCCTTTGACGGGGTACTGGCCCCAGTTCCTCACTGCCTTAAGTAAAGGTAATTAAGTAAAGGTAATTCTGGGATTGCTCATGTCACCCTAAATAAAGAGGGCTGAGGCCAGCTTGAGTTATGAGAAATGGAGCTTGTTTGGGAATTGCTATTTGAGACATTCATGCCCTATCAAGCTACAGGTGAACCCATTGAGGGTGTGGGACGGGCTGTATCTATGGGCAAGAAGTCAGAGTCCAAGTAGTAAATTCCTTGGCTTGAAGATGAGAGAGATTCTTGGTGGACGTTCGTTGGTCAGAAGGTAAGTTTTGGCCTTGTGTAAATACGGCATTTCCAGGAAATCAGTCTCTGAATTCTTCTGCTCTTCTGACGGTGCGTATGTGAGCTTCCCCATCACATACCCCTGGTTCCATCCAGACTGAGACCCCCTCACGATTAGCAGCCTACACTAAGCTCTGCTCTGCGAGAGGAGTAGATCCGTAATTCCATGCTGTCTGGTTCTCCATCTGCTGATAGTTCGATTTGACCATTTGTCCAAACCCCAGGTAGAGGAGAGATGCTATGACCAGCCATTTTCCTGAGACCAACATTCCTGTGCCTAAAATGTGTGTTGCCCCCCACCCTTGACATGCTCTGTCTCACCCTTAAACCTCGTCCAAGTGTCTCTGCCTCCTGGAGCCTGTCCGGACAGTCAAAGGCATGGAGTTTAGGAGCGCTATTTGTGTGTATGTACTCCTCTGGATTCAAATCGATGGACATTAGATGCAGAACTCGGGACCACCTCTGACACAAACATACTGCAGGGTGCACACCAGACAGAGTCAGCTCCCTCATCCTGGGCCAGGGCCCTGTCCATTGAGAGATGGCCTTATGCAAACTGAAAACAAAGCTAGCTGAACCCAAAGGCAGCAGTCAGTCCTACAGCCCAGGTGTCTGGAACCTGCTGAAGCACAAACACCTCCACCGGCCCCGTGATGACGTGAGACACGGGAGTCAGCCTTTCGCTAACCTCACCGAAGCGGGAGGGAAGAGGCCCCATCACAGGCTTCAGGAGCCCCTGGCGTTGGGACAGTTCCTGTCTGGAGGAAGAGGGGGATGAGAGGGAGAAGAACGGTCTTTCTTACATCCCTGAGATATTGTGATTTATAGTAACAAGAATATTGTTTGGTCTTCCTCCCCATTCCTGGCCCTGAACACCCTTGGACTTTGCCAGATGAGAATTGTAAAGGCGTTTTTCACTCTGTTTATGAGTGGCTTTTGGAAAGGCCCTAGGTAACCTAGGGGTGGGGGCTGGTTGTCAGGGGAACCAATCCCTTGATTAGAGGGTTGGAACTTTGGGTCCCACCCCTGACCTCCTGGGACGGGGAAGGGCTGGGGATCGAGTTCAGTCACCAATGGCCAGTGATTTAATCAGTTGTTCATGTAATGACGCCTCCACAAAACGCTAAGAGGACAGGTCCAGGTGAGTGTCCAGGTTGGTAAAACCAGGGGGGCAGAGGTTGTGGTCCCCTTTCCCACATACCTTGTACCTCTTCCATCGGGCCATGCTTGAGTTCCATCCTTGGTAGTAAACTGGTAAATGTAAGAAAACGTCTGAGCTCTATGAGCAGCTGTAGCAAGTTAGCTGAACAGAGGAGGGGATGGTGACAACCTCTCATCTGTAGCAGTCGGTCGGTCAGAAACAGACAACAACCTGGACTCTCGATTTGTATCTGAAGGTGGGAGTAGGGGGATAGCCTCAGTTCTGAGCCCTCACCTCAACCTGGCGTTGACTCCAACTGATACGACAATTGAGTTGAATTGCAGGCTACCCAGCTGGGGTGGGAAAACCGCTCGGTGGTGTGAAAAAACAGTTATAATTCCCCAACTTAACTGTCTTAACCCCAAGCTCTCCCAGACTCCCTGACATGGAAAATCCTCTGTTAATAGACTTATTTTGCTCTGTATGTATCTGCTTGTGTATATTCCTGGAGTGGTGGTGTTTTTTACTTTTTTTAACACAAGTGTTTGTGTTCCGATACCTGGCATGTACTCGTGGCTTCTCAGTATTGGTGGCTGAATAGATGAACTGGAATCGTAGGTCTGCCCAGTAGACGGGCTCAGAAGCCATCCGCCTCAGTTTCACACCCAAAGCCTAGACGTCTCAGGAAGCACCCCTGAGCCCTGAACGTGTCCTCCGGTCTGAACACACTGTGAGCGGGCTCTCAACTTGGCAGTTCTACCTCAACACACAGAAGGTTACAAACCACCTCTGGCCCTGGCCGCTTTGGCTCAGCAGTTGGAGCGTCAGCCTGAGGACTAATGAGTCGCGGGTTCAACTCTGGTCAAGGTTACTCTCTCCTTCTCTCTCTCTCTCTCTCTCTGACCCACCCTCCCTCTCACTCTATCTGATGATACATGGAAAAATATCCTCAGGTGAGGAATAAAAAAACCCTACCTCTGAGCACTCAGGATACAGCATCATCTGTTTTGTGTTCTTGTCAAAAGGCATAAGTTTATTTTAAGCATCAGATGAATGCATACTGAGAGGCTACAAAATAGCAGGTCAGTACTCTTCCGAAGTGTCAAGGGCATGAAAGGCCAAGGAATGGTCGCAGGCTGGAGATGTGACCAATGTCTGGAACAGAGTTAGGACACGGTTAGAAGGATGGGTGACGCTAACGTCAGGTGTGGGGTCTAGCTGACAGTGTGAAACATGTTGGCTTTGATACTGGACGATGGTTATTTGAGGTGTTCACATTCAGGGAAGAAAATCTGATTCCCGGTCAGGACAAATACAAAGAAAGAACAAACCAATGAATGCACAAATGAATGGAGTAACGGATAGATGTTTCTCTCCCTCCCTCCTTCCCTACCTTCCTCTCTCTTTCTAAAAATCAATCGATAATTTTTTTTAAATCACCTGGCCGGTGTGTTCAGTGGTTGAGCATCGACCCATGAACCAAGAGGTTGTCAGTTCGATTCCCGACCAGGGTACATGCCCAGGTTATGGGCCCAATCCCAAGTGAGGGGCATGCAGGAGGCGGCCAATCAATGTTCTCTCTCATCAATGTTTCTATCTCTCTCCCTCTCCCTCTCTCTAAAATAAGTAAAGAAAAAAAGGTAAAAACCACTTTATAACACATATATGAATGTGGGTTTACAGTAGTGTAGAGTCTCATCAACACTCTGGTCTCTTAGCCCAGGTGACAGCCACGGACGTCGCCGCAGGCACAGCCCTGCCGCCAGCGCTGCAGCAGGGAGCGTAGCTGAGCGCAGTGGGCGGAGCAAGCGGGGCCACTGTGTCAGCAGGTCACTGTCACCAGCGCACCCAGATCCTCGCGTGGCTCCGAACACAGGTTTACAGCAGCTCCCCTGTGCCTGGGGTTCATTTACTACTGTGAAGTGGCAGCAGGGTAGTGAGACCTCAGAAGGGGGCCTCCCGGGGCCTCGTCTTCCTGCATCTCCTACCCTGCAGCCCAGAGTCCTCGTGTCTTCCCCACTTGCCCCTTGCTTGAGTTACATTGACATTGTTCCCTGGGATGGAGTCCCTGCGCCCCTCTCCATCTAGTGGGCGCCATAGAGACAGGAGATTTCACACAGGAATAAGAGGAGGGCCCAGTCCAGGTCGCCGGAGGAGTGGGGTGTGTAGGCTCACACCAGGGGATTTAATAGATGGGCTGTTGGTTCTCTAATTCTCACAACAGCAGATGAAATGTCTTAGCACACCAATAAACTTCTGGGCACTGTTAGCTATTTCAAGTTTACTAGAATCCAGGGTAATGCTGAGTCTAATTGAAAACAAGGATTTCTGTCTCAGATTCCTGCCTCTGAAGCTTCTTCCAACCTTTCCTAAGAGTCTAGTATGTCCCACTAGGCCCCTCTAACTCACCCCTCCACCCCTCTGAGACGCAAGTGGGGACGTGTCAATCCACTGCCGGGCAACAGCTCCTGCACTGCTGGCCAGCTTCAAGGAGGAGCAAGTCAGCAGGGCCTGGCTTCAGGCTGTGCAGCTTCCTGGCCCCCTGCTGTGGGACTGCCTGGAACCCCCTCCAGGCTGTCTGCAGGGAACCGCCTCCAGGCTGTCTGCAGGGAACCCCCTCCAGGCTGTCTGCAGGGAACCCCCTCCAGGCTGTCTGCAGGGAACCCCCTCCAGGCTGTCTGCAGAGAACCCCCTCCAGGCTGTCTGCAGGGAACCCCCTCCAGGCTGTCTGCAGAGAACCCCCTCCAGGCTGTCTGCAGGGAACCTCCTCCAGGCTGTCTGCAGAGAACCCCCTCCAGGCTGTCTGCAGGGAACCCCCTCCAGGCTGTCTGCAGGGAACCCCCTCCAGGCTGTCTGCAGGGAACCCCCTCCAGGCTGTCTGCAGAGAACCCCCTCCAGGCTGTCTGCAGGGAACCCCCTCCAGGCTGTCTGCAGAGAACCCCCTCCAGGCTGACTGCAGGGAACTGCCTCCAGGCTGTCTGCAGGGAACCCCCTCCAGGCTGACTGCAGGGAACCTCCTCCAGGCTGTCTGCAGGGAACCTCCTCCAGGCTGACTGCAGGGAACCTCCTCCAGGCTGACTGCAGGGAACCTCCTCCAGGCTGACTGCAGGGAACCTCCTCCAGGCTGACTGCAGGGAACCTCCTCCAGGCTGACTGCAGGGAACCGCCTCCAGGCTGACTGCAGGGAACCTCCTCCAGGCTGACTGCAGGGAACCTCCTCCAGGCTGACTGCAGGGAACCTCCTCCAGGTTGTCTGCAGGGAACCTCCTCCAGGCTGTCTGCAGGGAACCTCCTCCAGGCTGTCTGCAGGGAACCCCCTCCAGGCTGACTGCAGGGAACCTCCTCCAGGCTGTCTGCAGGGAACCTCCTCCAGGCTGACTGCAGGGAACCTCCTCCAGGCTGACTGCAGGGAACCTCCTCCAGGTTGTCTGCAGGGAACCTCCTCCAGGCTGTCTGCAGGGAACCTCCTCCAGGCTGACTGCAGGGAACCTCCTCCAGGCTGACTGCAGGGAACCTCCTCCAGGTTGTCTGCAGGGAACCTCCTCCAGGCTGTCTGCAGGGAACCTCCTCCAGGCTGTCTGCAGGGAACCCCCTCCAGGCTGACTGCAGGGAACCTCCTCCAGGCTGACGGCAGTAACCTCCTCCAGGCTGACTGCAGGGAACCTCCTCCAGGCTGACTGCAGGGAACCTCCTCCAGGCTGTCTGCAGGGAACCTCCTCCAGGCTGTCTGCAGGGAACCTCCTCCAGGCTGACTGCAGGGAACCTCCTCCAGGCTGTCTGCAGGGAACCTCCTCCAGGCTGTCTGCAGGGAACCCCCTCCAGGCTGACTGCAGGGAACCTCCTCCAGGCTGTCTGCAGGGAACCTCCTCCAGGCTGACTGCAGGGAACCTCCTCCAGGTTGTCTGCAGGGAACCTCCTCCAGGCTGTCTGCAGGGAACCTCCTCCAGGCTGTCTGCAGGGAACCCCCTCCAGGCTGACTGCAGGGAACCTCCTCCAGGCTGACGGCAGTAACCTCCTCCAGGCTGACTGCAGGGAACCTCCTCCAGGCTGACTGCAGGGAACCTCCTCCAGGCTGTCTGCAGGGAACCTCCTCCAGGCTGTCTGCAGGGAACCTCCTCCAGGCTGACTGCAGGGAACCTCCTCCAGGCTGTCTGCAGGGAACCTCCTCCAGGCTGTCTGCAGGGAACCCCCTCCAGGCTGACTGCAGGGAACCCCCTCCAGGCTGTCTGCAGGGAACCCCCTCCAGGCTGACTACAGGGAACCTCCTCCAGGCTGACGTCAGGGAACCTCCTCCAGGCTGTCTGCAGGGAACCTCCTCCAGGCTGTCTGCAGGGAACCTCCTCCAGGCTGACTACAGGGAACCTCCTCCAGGCTGACTACAGGGAACCTCCTCCAGGCTGACTACAGGGAACCTCCTCCAGGTTGTCTGCAGGGAACCTCCTCCAGGCTGTCTGCAGGGAACCTCCTCCAGGCTGACTACAGGGAACCTCCTCCAGGCTGACGTCAGGGAACCTCCTCCAGGCTGTCTGCAGGGAACCTCCTCCAGGTTGTCTGCAGGGAACCTCCTCCAGGCTGACTACAGGGAACCTCCTCCAGGCTGACGTCAGGGAACCTCCTCCAGGCTGACTACAGGGAACCTCCTCCAGGCTGACTACAGGGAACCTCCTCCAGGCTGACTGCAGGGAACCTCCTCCAGGCTGTCTGCAGGGAACCTCCTCCAGGCTGACTACAGGGAACCTCCTCCAGGCTGACTACAGGGAACCTCCTCCAGGCTGACTACAGGGAACCTCCTCCAGGTTGTCTGCAGGGAACCTCCTCCAGGTTGTCTGCAGGGAACCTCCTCCAGGCTGACTACAGGGAACCTCCTCCAGGCTGACGTCAGGGAACCTCCTCCAGGCTGACTACAGGGAACCTCCTCCAGGTTGTCTACAGGGAACCTCCTCCAGGTTGTCTGCAGGGAACCTCCTCCAGGCTGACGTCAGGGAACCTCCTCCAGGCTGACTACAGGGAACCTCCTCCAGGTTGTCTACAGGGAACCCCCTCCAGGTTGTCTGCAGGGAACCTCCTCCAGGCTGACTGCAGGGAACCCCTCAAGGCTGTCTGCAGGGAATCCCCTCCAGGTTGTCTGCAGGGAACCTCCTCCAGGCTGACTGCAGGGAACCTCCTCCAGGCTGTCTGCAGGGAACCTCCTCTAGGCTGTCTGCAGGGAACCCCCTCCAGGTTGTCTGCAGGGAACCTCCTCCAGGCTGACTGCAGGGAACCCCTCAAGGCTGTCTGCAGGGAATCCCCTCCAGGATGACTGCAGGGAACCCCCTCCAGGCTGTCTGCAGGGAACCTCCTCCAGGCTGACTACAGGGAACCTCCTCCAGGTTGTCTACAGGGAACCTCCTCCAGGTTGTCTGCAGGGAACCTCCTCCAGGCTGACTACAGGGAACCTCCTCCAGGCTGACGTCAGGGAACCTCCTCCAGGTTGTCTGCAGGGAACCTCCTCCAGGCTGACTACAGGGAACCTCCTCCAGGTTGTCTACAGGGAACCTCCTCCAGGTTGTCTGCAGGGAACCGCCTCCAGGCTGACGGCAGGGAACCGCCTCCAGGCTGACGGCAGGGAACCTCCTCTAGGCTGTCTGCAGGGAACCCCCTCCAGGTTGTCTGCAGGGAACCTCCTCCAGGCTGACTGCAGGGAACCCCTCAAGGCTGTCTGCAGGGAATCCCCTCCAGGTTGTCTGCAGGGAACCTCCTCCAGGCTGACTGCAGGGAACCTCCTCCAGGCTGTCTGCAGGGAACCTCCTCTAGGCTGTCTGCAGGGAACCCCCTCCAGGTTGTCTGCAGGGAACCTCCTCCAGGCTGACTGCAGGGAACCCCTCAAGGCTGTCTGCAGGGAATCCCCTCCAGGTTGTCTGCAGGGAACCTCCTCCAGGCTGACTGCAGGGAACCTCCTCCAGGCTGACTGCAGGGAACCTCCTCCAGGCTGTCTGCAGGGAACCTCCTCCAGGCTGTCTGCAGGGAACCTCCTCTAGGCTGTCTGCAGGGAACCTCCTCCAGGCTGACTGCAGGGAACCTCCTCCAGGCTGTCTGCAGGGAACCTCCTCTAGGCTGTCTGCAGGGAACCTCCTCCAGGCTGTCTGCAGGGAACCTCGTCCAGGCTGTCTGCAGGGAACCCCTCCAGGCTGACGGCAGGGAACCTCCTCCAGGATGTCTGCAGGGAACAGCCTCCAGGCACACCTTGAATGAAGGATAAGTCCCAGGCTCTGCTTTGCAAGGAGCCCAGGGGAAAATAGCAAGCCTTGCAAGTTGCAATTAAAGTATCCCATTGTGGGGAAAGTACAAAACTAGTAATAGACATACAAAACTTCTAAAGGAGCATATGTTAACCTGAGATTTTCCACTATATCTGCTGCTGAGATTTATTCATTAATAAACATATTCTTAGATAACATATATTCTTTGAGACAACCACGAATAGTACATACAACCCAAACCATGTGCAGAAGGGAGAACAAAAAACCTTGATTTGCCCTTAGCTGATAACAACTTAAATTCCATTATAAATATTTTTGTTTTATTTTATTTTACAAATTTAATTTTTCTAATTTCTGTGTGAGTTTTTCTTGCCATGTGTATGTATTATTTTAATGATTATAACAATAATAAAGCCGTTGACATTTAAAAAATAAATTAGGGAAGTGACAGGGCCCTGAGCACGCCTTGCCGAAGCAGGTTCTGTAAGAAGGAAATGGGCTGCCATTGCGGCTCCTTTTTCCTTCAGAGAGTTCTAGGAGCAGCTTAGATCCAAAGCAGAAGCTAAAAGGGAAATGAGAAACTAGAACTGTTTCTACCTGCACCGACAAAAATACAAGAGAGCACCAGGAGGGGGCAGGAAGAGGCAGGAAGAACAAAGGAAGGAGACAGCAGACTTCTTTGTCTGCTTGTATTGACAGAGGAGACAATGGAAGGACCGTTTCTGGAAGTCCACTGGCCTGAACCAGACAGATGACTGTGCAGCTGCAGGATTCTGTCAGTCTCCTAAGAACTAATCATTTCTCTCTGGTTTAAATGGCCACAGTTCTTCAAGCAAACATTTCTTAGGAGCCCCAGCTCCCAGTTCTCTAGGGTTTAATTCAATTCAAATTGTGTTAAATCTGCAGCAGTGTTAATTATTTACTTTCAGAAGGTGAAAAATGAGTAAACTTGTTACTGTACTTTTTACAGTTTAAACGTTTACCAAAATGTCTGCTTTCTGGGAAATAGGTAATATAACCCAGGGAGGCTGTTGTAGACAAACAAAATAATTTTATGAAATCCCACATTCATAGCCCTTTGCATGAATATCTTGAAAGTTGTTCTACACACATGGTGCGTGTATTCATGTAAAAGGGCCAAGCTTTGTGTGACAACCACTTGGTCAAGAGGTGTTATGTTTCTCCACTTTATGTTTGAGGAGTATTGGACTTGGTTCTGTAAAATGGAGACTCACGGGCATCTTCCCTTGTGAAACTGCATAACCAGAGATTTGTGGAACAAACTCTGATGTGCTGTTAGCTGTCTTACCCAAGAATGATGGAACATCCAGGTAAGCCTGAGTTCATCTTTCAGCCTCACTGCTCCAGATAAAAGATGTGGCAAAGAACCACACATCCATACAACCAAGTGCTTTAGAATAACGTGGGTTAAGACAAGTTTCAATATGGTGTTTCAACTACTCAGCAACCCACAGCTAATTAAAAAAAACAAAAACACTAGACATGCATATGTGGCAAAAAAGAAAAACCAAGCAAGCTGTTAGCCTGGGAAATTAAGAAACAGCACACACCTGATATTTTCAATTAGCACCCTGTATGCCTCTTCAATCTCATGACCTGTCTGAAATTAATGAAACCTTTTCTATGCACTGCATCAAATCGGACGAATCAATCCAGAGTGTGACAAAGAACAGAGAACAGACTCTTCTCCCTGGTCATTGGCTCTGATGTAAATATTGCAGTCATGAAATAACAAACCTGAGAAAATAACAGAAACCACATAGAAACATCCCCGTGGGGACAGAACAAAAGGAGGCGGGCCAGTTTCAGGTGGGTTAAGTAAGGAGCTTATTTTAAAGACCATCTATTGCTCAGATCAAATACTCATAATGGCTATAATTCTTTTTTTTTTCCTTGCACCCCATCCCAAAGTATAATTCCTGTTGCAAATGACTGATAGCCCCAAGGAGAAAAAAAAAAACAAGCCTATTGATCAGTGTTTTTGTTCCATTCTAATTAGAATTGGAAGGGTACTTGCAGTGAGTTTAAATCCCTGTCCACACTATACACATAAAAATAAGAAGGGTTATTAAAATAGACTTTGCTGTGATAATCTCTATAGATACTTTCATCGCAGTCGGTGTCTTTAACCAAAATCTCAGTTTTTGTCACATCATTTGACACTGGCAGGGGGTAGAGGATAGGGAGAGGCGACAGTCATTGATTTTGAAGTTGATTTTGTGAGGTCTATTGAACCTGAGCAAAAAAAATAAAAACAAAAAACACTTCACATGATAATGCGGTTCAGAAAAGTAATCTTGTTTTTAAACACCTGTCTTAAAAAGAACACAGTACTGTTTTTAGTTTGTATTTACTTGTCTTTGTGGCATAATTCATCCTAAAGACTTTCTGGGCATCTTTGAAAGACTGTTCTTATCCCTGTGGACGCGCCGAGCAGGAGCAGTCGGGCCACTGCTGAGGTCTTTACTCCTGGGCTGGGCTCACACGGCTTCACCCTATTCCTGGGCACATGGCACAGTCTGTGTCAACCACACTGTGACATGTGCAGGGAGCAGACTGTGAACAGGAAGGCAAAGCAAGGTGGCGAGGTCCAGCTGGGGTTTGAAAGAAGACCGAGCCTGTGAGGCAGAGAAGAGGCCATCTGTGGCCAGGGGGCTGCGGGACCGCCAGGCCTGGGGCCTCCGTGCGCCTCCGGCTGGCTTCAGACAAAGAACAATTCTTGGGAAACTCTCACTTTCCTCCCTATTTTCTTTATACATTTATTTCCTGCTGGTACTACCCTTCAACAGTTCCATTTTTTCTTTTATTTATTTATTTTATTTTATTATTATTTTTTTTAATCCTCACCCGAGGACATTTTTCCATTTTTTGTTCAGGTAGAGTGGGAGGGAGAGAGAGGAACAGAGAGAGAGAGAGAAACATCGATGTGAAAGGAACACATCGAGTGGCTGCCACCCGCACGACCGACCAGGGCCGGGGACAAACCGCAACCGAGGTACGTGCCCTTAGCGGGAACCGAACCCGGGTCTCTCAGGACCGCAGGCCGACGCTCTAACTGCTGAGCCAAACTGGCCAGGGCTCCATTTTTTCTTTTAATTGTTACTAGAGAGAGCGAGGAAGGGAGAGGGAGAGAGACAGAAACATGGAAGAGAGAGAACATTGACTGGCCGCCCCACACCGGGGATCGGGCCCACAACCTGGGCCTGTGCCCTGACCGGGAATCGAACCAGCGACCTCTTGGTGCAGGGTCGATGCTCAGCCACTGAGCCACACCGTTCAATTCTTTTCTCACCGTAAGTGCTATCCCACTCTTTCCCTTCCCTCTCCACTTGAAATATTCCATTTCCCATGATTAATACTTTTCCACATCATTTTATTTTTGTATTATTTTTTATTTTTTTAATTCTCACCTGAGGACATTTTTCTATTTACCTTCAGGTAGAGCAGGAGGGAGGGAGAGGGAGAGAGAGAGAGAGAAACATTGACGTGAGAGGGACACATCACTGGTTGCCTCCCGCACAAGCCGACCATGGCCAGGGACAAACCGCAACTGAGGTACGTGCCCTTGACCGGAATCGAACCCAGGACTCTTTGGTCCATGAGCTGACGCTCTAACAGCTGATCCAAACTGGCCAGGGCCTTTTCCACATCATTTTAATGGCCTTTCTACTTTCCAGTCAATTGCACCCTTTCCTTTTCATGCCAACAGTTTAAATAAATGCCGCCAGTTCCTGGCTTTCGTTTTCGCTTCTTTCTCATGATCTGACTCTCCCGCTACTGCTTCGCCAGCGGCCTCTGCGGCACCGCGTCCCAGGACCTCTGTATGTCAGCAGCACTGAGCTTTCTGCAGCATATTTGACCCTACAGACTCTACCGGGAACCTTCTCCTCCCTTGGATGTTAACGTCCACCTCCTCCTCCAACCCCTCTCTGTATGTTTTCTCTTTTTAATAGGAATAGCTATGATGATGATTATAAAAATCAAAACCAGTATTTTATGGCATTGTGGTGCATAAAGCACATGATATTGACTTGCCTGTCTGAGTCTTCAACACTCTCCCCACTGATTATTTCTTCACTGAGTTTGTGACTTGAGATTTCAACCCTGAAACTGAGATCAGATGCCAAAACTACCTCTCGACACCCCAGCTCCTACCTCCACTCTAGTTCCTTATTTCAAACTATTCTTAAAACATTTCCTCTTGGAAATCTGCTTTCTGGGTCAAATAGGAAACATCGGGGTTAAGTGTACGTCTCCCACTGTCCCGTGCGCCTGCCTGAGGACAGGGTGGAGCCTGAGGCCATAACCTCCCTCCCTGTTCTGTCTCCAGACTTGGAATTTCCGGGACGGTAACCGTGAAATGACAAAGGCAAATTAGGCAAGAAACAGCCGCATCTGCTTCTCCCCGTCCATTTTTCTTCATCTCTACCCCGAGACAAGGGCCATTAAGCGCAGAACAACATGCAATGTGGATGGACAGGTCCCAAATAGCCAAGATTAATCCGACGCAAGTGGGCTTGATCCTGAAAACACACAAACAAATTAGGTTGGGAAACAGTCTGGAGAGGGTGGCTGCAGAGGCAGATACCCTGAGAATTGGCTTTTAACAAATTAAATGGAGTTTCTAAACTGAGTAGAGAGGTTTCCGGAGGGTTGCAGCATCAGGAAAACCCCAAGCTCGGAGAGTAATGGCTTATGTTGGATTTGAACTGACTGGGAGTTTTACCCAGGCCAAATCCAGGACGAAGTGCCGTGACTACCTGTGCCACTGAGACCAGGACCGCTGTGACAAGGCGGACGCACGCACAGGGTTATGCCCAGGGCTCAGCTCCGAGGGATCGCCAGAGAATACTGCATGGAGAACACCACCCAGCCAGGCGGGGCCGGAGCCAGACCCCCGGCCAAGGAAAGCGCCCAAATGCTGAGAAAGGGACCTGAGGAAGTATTCCCCATGGATCTCTCGGCTCCCACGACCCACTTTGTCGTTCCACCCAGAGGGTGCAGAACATGATCGGCATGTGCTGCGGACCTGCCTGTCCCTTTCCTTTTCCTCCCTAGGTGGAATCTTTGTTTTAGTTGTCTTGTCTTTCCTTTACTATTGAATTCGAGCTTGGCTCATTTTGAATTTTCTAGTTAGTCTGTAAATTGTGCAGTCGTGGGGATCATGGTAAGTTGAGGCATCTCTGGGCAGCCCGGGGACTAAATGTGGACATATTTGTACATACTACTGAACTATCTTCCAAGATCTCTTTCCTAGGTATCTACCCATCCCCCTACCTGTAGGAGGATGTTCCAAGACCCCCAGTGAATACCTGAAGCCACGGATACTACCATACCCATATAGACTAGGCTTTTCCTTATACATACATACCTTTAAAAGTCTGTTATAAATTAGTCACAGTAAGAAATTAACAACAATAAGAAGATAGAACAATTATAACAAAATACTGTGATAAAAGTTATGTGCATGTAGCATTATCAAGTAAAACAAGAGTTACCTAAACACAAGCACTGCTTGTGTACCTCTGCTACCTGGGCCAGTACTCCGTGACTGAGGGGAGAGCACACACACCGTGCATACTGAACAAGCTGTGCTAATTCACATCTCGGGCGGGACTGAGCGGGATGGCGGGAGATTTCATCACGCTGCTCAGGACCACATATATAGGATGTCCCCAAAACAGCATGCACACTTTGAATAATTACAAATTCCAATGGGTTAAATCTGAAAAGAAACATCAATTGAGCTATCAGCTTTAAAGTGTGTATACATTTTTGGGACACCTGTGTGTATGTGTGTGTGTATACACACACACACACACACACACACACACACACGTGTGTGTATGAAAATGGCAAAAAATGAGTTTGTTTCCTTGAACTAGGAACATTGAAATTCTAATGCTAACAGCTAAATGAGCAGCCCTGGTCAGTTGTATTGAAGTAAAAATTTTCATTCAACTCATTAACTCAATAAGTTGTATTGAGCATCCATCAAAATACCAGGTACTATTCAAGATTGAAAATACAAAAATCCTGGGATCTTTGTGCTGCCTTCAAAGAGTTTACTTTCTAGTTCACTATATTGGACATCAGCCTCCAACAACATCCTTCTTTAAAGTAGGCTTTGTTGCAATATTAAATTATCACATTTTCTCATGAGACAAAATTCTAATGAGACCAAACTCAGATTAAAGGATGTGTCGGCAACAGCCACATGGTACTTGGAAACCAGTCTCCAGCCCTCAGACCTGCTTGCCGCTGGAGCTCTGCACACGAATTAATCTCTGCCCATGGCGCACTCGCGTGACAGCCGGAAGGCAGGAGAGAATCAGAGAGCAATCCCGTTAGCTGTGCTGGGTCGGAGTCAGCTTCCTGGCGTCTGGTCACTGGCTTTACCCTGGGCAGGTGGCATCATTTCACTAGTCCCTGGACGCAGCTAGAGGGGTGTGTCCTTAAACTCTCCAGTTGAGTTCATCATTAACCCCGACTCACACTTCTCCACCTTCTCCACTTCTATCCCTGTATGTCCAGGGAGGAATATTTGTGTGCTCACAGAGCTCTGTCCACTCAGGTGGTCGGAGTGCAAACACTTCCCAGTCCTGTGTGAGTCTGTTACTTGTCTTGAGGTCTGCGGGTCTCTGCCTGTTCTGGAAGGTTTTACTGTCTGCAGACGCAGTCCGGTGGTCAGATAGGCACTGGAGCTCCTGCCGTGGTCACTCTCCCCTCCAGCCCTCTGTCCCCTGAGCCCCGGTCTGACCCCCGGTTCAGCCAGAGCTCCGTGCCTATTTGGGTTCACCTTCCTTTGCTCCCATGTGGACCGTGTTTCTAGGCAGAAATCCAGGGAGATTACAGGGATAACCTCATCTGGTTCCCTTATCTGAAGGGTCACAGTCGCACTCTGCAGGTAATCTAATGTTGGGAAACCTCTGGTCAGTGTATCTTGTCCACTGTTTCCAGTGGGTGGGCAGGTCGAGTCCTTGTCATGGCCAGGTTTAGAAGAAATTGAAATGTTTAAAGAGAAAATTTTGAAAATTTTCTAAATAAAGGCTTTGACAATAAACACCCTCCAGCTCACTTTGTAGACGTCAGTGAGAATCACATCTGGAATGAAGACCCAGAAGCATCGCAATATTCTAAATTATCAGATGATTGATATTGAGAGTATTACAGCTATTTTTAAGAGTCAGATTACATAAAAAAATTTCGAGGGCTAAAATAATCACTTTTGGGTGGTTCCACTTTACTAGAAAATTACATTCACACCCCTATTCCATTACCTGTGTGTGCCGGCAAATTAAGTGTTTTTTACGTTATGTTGCTATTAGCACTGTGATTGGCTGGATCCTCTGTGCTCATCTGCCTCTGTGTTACTTTGTATTCGCCCAGGGCTGCCCGTGGATGCGGAAGTTGTTTGGGGGACAAATTCTGACTTATCTTTCTGCATAGCAAGCCGGGAGCCATTCACTCCCTCCAGTAGATCACTGTCCACAGTGAGTGTCTGAGGGTCCCTGTGGCCACCAGGAGAAAGCTTGCATCCCGGGTCAGTGCGGGGAGGGGGGGGGCTCCACACCCGCACAGCACTCCGCCTTCTTCCTCTCTCAGGATCCCGCTCCGCCCGATCGTCACTCTGTAATGGGCTTTGAAGTGACTTCTCACCAGGGCGGCAGAGAGAGCCTGGGAGGGCCCCTGGAGAGCAGGCTGTGGCCTTGCTGGTTCTCTGTTCCTGGGAGCCTGTGATGGAGGAAATGGTTTACCCTGTCTGAGGTTTGGAACAGAAGAGGAGTCTTTCACTGTCTTTCTTCGGCCTGTTTGGGCGATGGGTTTCACGCCGCAGAATTCTGTGTCTAAAGTAATATTTCATGAACGTGCCACAGAAGAGGGGACGCGCTTTTCCCTGGTGGATTGGAGCTCTGCTCCCCGGCCCCCGCCTGGCCCCTGAGGCCCTGCAGCCCGGCCACGCGGCCACCTGCAGTGACAGCTGCCTTTGATTCGGGTTTCTGTGACAAGGGCTCCACTCCGCACCTCTCCATCCTGACAGCCCAGAGCACCGGGTCTTCCTCTGAGAAAAGCATTATCACTTCACAGAAAAACAGTAAGAGAGTCTTGGCTCGACCTCTTTGCTGAAGGATCTCAAATACAACCCGTCTTTCCTTCAGTTTTATTTTCCCCGGCTTGATGGAAACATGACCGACATACAGCTCTGTGTACGTTTAAGGTGGACACCGTAACGAACGGCCCATGACAAGGAGCTTTCTTTCTATGTTTTCTTCTAGGAGCTTTATGGTTTCAGGCCTTATAGTTGAGTCTTTAATCCATTTTTGAGTTAAATTTTATGAGTGGAATTGAAGGATATATCTAGTTTTATTCTTTTACCCGTGAATATCCAATGTTCCCAGCACCATTTCGTGAAGACACGAACTTTTCTGCACTGAGTATTCTTGGCTCCTTCGTCAAATTTTAGTTGACCATATTGGCTTGGGTGTATTTCTGGGCTCCTCGTTATGTTCTAGTGGCCTGCGGTCTGTTTTCATAACAGTCCCTACTGTTTTCATTGCTACAGTTGGATAGTATAGCTTAAAATTCGGGAGGTGACGCCTCCTCCTTCAGCTCTTTTGGTCGTTGTGATGCCTATAAGGTTAGTCTTGTTTTTTCTACGTCTGTAAAAGTTACCATTGGAATCTTGATAGGAATTGTGTTGAATCTATAGATTGTTTTTGGTAGTATTGACATTATAAGGATATTAATTATTCTAATCCATGAACACAGGACACCTGTCCATTTACCTGTGTCTTGAATTCTTTCATCGATGTCTTGTGTTTTCAGAGTAGAGGGTTTTTTTTTACCTCCTTTGTTAAATTTATTTCTCAATATTTTATCATTTTGGATACTATTGTAAATGGAATCATCTTTTTAATTTCTTTCTCAAATATTTTACAGTGTATAGAAATACTGCTTATTTTGTATTTTATCATTTTGGATACTATTGTAAATGGAATCATCTTTTTAATTTCTTTCTCAGATATTTTATAGTGTATTGAAATACTGCTTATTTTATGAATTTTATATTCTGCAACTTGACTGAATTTGTTCATGAGATGTAACAGTTTTCCGGTGGAGTCATTAGGGTTTTCTGTATTTAAAATCATGTCATCTGCAAATAGAGAAAGTAAACTTCCTTTCCAATTCTAGCATTTTTTATTCTTTTTTCTACCCGATTGCTGTGTCTGGGGCTTCTAGTGCTGTGTAAAATAAACGTGGTGAGAGTGGCCCCAGTCTATTCCTGATGAAGGAGGAAGAGCTTTCAACAAATGGCCGCTCTTATGTTGAAGTACATTTCCTACGTACCTAATTTGGTAGGAGTTTTTATCATGAACAGATGTCAAATGCTTTTTCAGCATCTATTCAGATGATCATATGATTTTTTTTTCATTCTATTAATATCTTATATCACATTCACTGATTTATGTAGTCGAACCATCCTTGCATCGCAGGGACAAATCCCACTTGATCCCCTGGCCAGTGTGGCTGTTGGTTGGAGCATCATCCCGTACACTGAAAAGTCTCGGATTTGATTTCTGGTCAGGACACATACCCGGGTTGTCAGTTTTATCCCCTCCTCCCTCTCCAAAATCAGTGAAGGTATGTATGTCCTTGGGGGAGGATTTAAAAAAAATTCCTGCCTGATCATGGTGAATGAGCTGTTTAATGTGCTGTTAAATTCAGTTTGCTGGTATTTTATTCAGAATTTTTATACTGACATTTGTCTGGGATACTGACCTGTAGTTTTCTTTTTTCATAGTGTCCTTTTTCTGGCTTTGGTATTAGGGTCTCGTAAATAAGTTCAGGAGTGTTCCCTACTCTTACAATTTTTGGTAAGAATTTGAGAAGAATTAGCACTATTTCTCTAAATGTTTGTAAAATTTACCAGTGAAGCCAACTGGTCCTGAGTTTTTCTTCATTGGGAGATTTTCTTATTACTGATTCAATCCTTTTATTAGTAATGGATCTATCCATATTTTCTACTTATTTTTGATGCAGTATTAATAGGTTGTATTTTTCTAAAAATTTTAAAGTTCGGTGTAGGTTGTCCAGCTGGTGTGTAATTATTCATAGTAGCCTCTTATGACCCTTGGTATTTCTATGTTACCAGTTATAATATCTCCTTTTTTATTTATAATTTTGTGATTTGGGTCTTCTCTCCTTTTTCCTTGGTTAGTCTAGCTAAAGATTTGTCTATTTAATTTCTCTTTTCAAGTAATCAATACTTAGTTAGCTTAATTATTTCTATTGTTTCCTGTTCTCTATTTCACTATTTCTGCTAAAGAAATTTGAGTTAATTGTATTTGACTTGCAGACAAAAGTAGACAGATATATTAAGTATTTGTACAAACCTCGTTATACTTCAGGGCGCTGGATTCTGGTGGTGAAGGTTCTGAGAGAGGCAGTGGTACCAGGACAGTGTCAGAATAGTCGAACAGGCCTGGCTGTTGGCAGGGACCCCACTCCTTGGCCTTGAGCCACTGACCAAACACTGTGAATGTCACTTCCTCATCTGCCAGATATCTACACTTTCTGCTTCAAATGTAGATACCGACGCTTACCCAGAAATAAGGGGTTGGTACCAAAGGAGAAGACCAGACCGGGCAACACAGGCACATTTTACCCTCACCGCCTTCCTAGCAGCAGTTCTCTCTGCCGCATTTGAGTCAGGGGCGCTCCGCACCTTCCACAAGTGGGGATCATTTGAGTCAGGGGCGCTCCGCACCTTCCACAAGTGGGGATCATATGAGTCAGGGGCGCTCCGCACCTTCCACAAGTGGGGATCGCGCAGTGCGCGCTGGTCCGAGCGCATGTCTCGCCGCGGGAGTGCAGGGCGGGGGGGGGGGGGCACAGACCCCCAGGCTACCCCACGGGGGAGTGGAGGGCACCTCGGGCCCCGGGCTACCCCACGGGGGAGTGGAGGGCACCTCGGGCCCTAGGCTACCCCCCGGGGGAGTGGAGGGCACCTCAGGCCGTAATCGCGGGGCATCTCAGCACCGCTCTGCGAGGCCCGCACGGCAACGCCACTCGCTGACTCGGGTGTCCCTGTGAAATGTGTCTCGGCCATGACCCCATGACCGGCCGCGCACCTCCGACGCGGAAAGGGCGAGGACCCAGCACGGCCACTCGCGCACACTTCGCACCGGCTGCGGCCCGGAGAGGTGCGGATGCTACAGAAGCACGTGGGTACGAAGAGCCACTTTCTGAGGAACCAGTGGGATCTGCCATGGGTCGACTGTCCCTGAGGTTGTGACTCTGGAGGGAGGGCCTTTGAAGAGGTCATTTCACCAGGTCACGGGTGCGGGCCCTATCCGACGCGGCTGGACGAGATCCGGGCGGACACTGACAGGGACCCCCGGGTGGGGCAGAGGACAGCCCTACAGCCAAGGCCGGAGGAGCCAGCCGGCCGGCGCCTGGCCTCGCGCAGCCTCCAGGCGGAGCACAGGAGGGTCGGCGGTGCGCCCGGCGCACTGGCGCTGCCCCTCTGGGAGCCCGCCCGGAGCAGGGCTCCGCGTTGCAGACCCCCTTCTCCCTGGGGTCCTGGGTCTGCCAGGAACCGAGTCCCCACGAGCAGGTGGCAGGGCAGGAGGCCAGCAGCGGCCTCCCAGGAGGGGAGCAGGACCGGCGTCTGAGCCACGGATTCCGGCTGGCAAACGTCTGCCTCTGCGTTCCCAGCAGCAGCTCGGGCTGCACTGGCTGCGACTGCAGGGAGCCCAGGGGCAGCTCGGGCTGCACACTGGCTGCGACTGCAGGGAGCCCAGGGGCAGCTCGGGCTGCACACTGGCTGCGACTGCAGGGAGCCCAGCCGCAGCTCGGGCTGCACTGGCTGCGACTGCAGGGAGCCCAGGGGCAGCTCGGGCTGCACACTGGCTGCGACTGCAGGGAGCCCAGGGGCAGCTCGGGCTGCACACTGGCTGCGACTGCAGGGAGCCCAGGGGCAGCCCTCACAGGGGCCGCTCAGGAGCGGGCTTGGGAGAGCCGCTCCCTGCGACACTGTGCCTCAGTTTCTTCATCTGCACAGCGAGGGACATCATTTTAACAACCGCTCAAAGTCCAGTTTGCCTCATAAATTTGATTCTAATACACAGATCATGATTGTTTAAGGAAAGAAAACTTTTAATAAACTATGATCCACGTATGAGCTAAGGATGATTTTACATGTTTTACTGTTTTTGGGGTTTTTTTTAACAAATCAAAAGGAGGATAATTTTTATATCAAGGGCTTTACAGTATGGCGTGCACTGTTCAAAACCTTTGTGTTTATTCCTTTAAACTTGACAACAACCCTGTGCGGTAGGTGCTGTTACTCGTCTTGCAGATGAGCAAACTGTGTAGACAATGACTCCGCTAATGAGTCTTAGTTCCACTGGGATCCGCACTCCGGGGCCTTTCCAGAGCCCTCTGCGCCTGCCCCCTGTGGAGAGGGCCCAACCCTCAGAGGGAAGTACCTACGGCCTGCCTACCTACCAGAGGCGCTGGCGACAGCTCCGCACGCTCCCGGGGGGCGGGGGGTGCACGCTGCACAGACCCAAGGGGAAGTTTTGTAGGGGATGAGGCCTCACTTCTGCCAAGGTGACTGGGGATGCAGACCTTGAACCCCAGTTCAGCAACATCACCCCCAAAAGAATTTCATTCTTCTCATTAATACAGCTATAGTACAAAAATCATATTCAATTATTATTACATCAATGAACACTGAACTATTATATCAATCAATATTTAATTATTATTTTTAAAATTGGTGGACATTAGTTGTGTCTCCTTCTGTGAGTACCTGCATGCTACCCAAGTCTGCCTCATGGACCACTCCCCCAGAATATCTGTCACCTGCTCCTTCACAGCGAGGTTTGCTGAGCTCTGCTCCAGGGAGTCAAGGGAATGCACATTCGGGTGATTGAAAAGATGATTTTAACCATTAATATTAATCTTTCTCTGCTTTGTTAGCAAATTGTTAGTCAAGTTAAACACATTTCAGCCATCATGATGCTAATTATGTTTTAAATTTTAATGCATCATTTGAAGTTTAAGAAGTGATTTTTATTAAATGTACTGGGTGACATTGGTTAATGCACTGTACAGGTTTCAGGTGTACAATTCTATGAGGCATCCTCTGTATATTGTGTCATGTGCCCACCACCCAAGGTCTTGTCTCCTTCTGTCACCATGTGTTTGACCCCTTTACTCTCTTCAACCTCCCCCTAAGAAGTGATTATTGTTTGTGACAGAAATAAAAATGTCTTTTGAATGAAGACAAAATGGAATGAACAAGTGTGCAAAGAAGCATCAAACAGGGACTGTTTTAACCAGATGCTCATATTTTGTTCCTGAGACTATGGGCCACATAGTGATAACTGGTAGCCATTCATAGACATAAAAGGTAAAGATAAGCCCAGCTGGTGTGGCTCAGTGGTTTAGCGTCCACCATGCACCAAGAGGTCGCCAGTTCAATTCCTGGTCAGGACACATGCCCAGGTTGAGGGCCTGATCCCCAGTGGGGGGCATGCAGCCAGTCAATGTTCTCTCTTGTTGATGTTTCTGTCTCTCTCTCTCCCCCTCCCTTCCTCTCTCTCTAAATCAATTTAAAAAAAAATTTTTTAAGACAAGATGAGTCTTCCTGCCAAGGCCCAGGCTCAAGGCAGACATGCTTACTACACCCTCTGCTTGGATGGTTGTTAATTTGTTGTTTTGCTTATTCATTTATCTGGAAGTTTCCCCAATGCACACACTCTTAATTTGCATAAAAGCATCACCCTTATTTGTGTGAAATTAAATGTGAATTTGAAAGTGAGCGTGAATAAGTCCTATACCTCTAGATACTTATGTTTTAAGAAATAGTAATACCTATAGTCCAATGAGCTGAGACATTTCAGCCAAGTTTTTTCAGGCTGACGCAAGTGCATCAAAATGTTCTGCCTAACCCAACGAGGCAGCACACGAGACACCCAACGAGGCAGCACACGAGACACCCACGAGGCAGCACATGAGACACCCACGAGGCAGCGCACGAGACACCCCACGAGGCAGCGCACGAGACACCCACGAGGCAGCGCAAGAGGCAGTGCATCAGACACCCCACGAGAAACCCCACGAGAAACCCCACGAGGCAGATTCTGGAAACATTAAGAGCCACGGCATTCTGTCATCTCTTCAGAGTCCGCATGGGTGACGCTCCTCCCAGCACCTGGCCGCCGCCGAGCTCTCCTCCTGCCTGTGCATCTCTGAGAATAGTATGGAAACCCACTGCCGGAGTAAACACTCACCTTCTGTTCCTTTTCCTCTGTGGCTTCAGCCACGAGTCAGTCCCTGCAATTGTGAGCACTTGTCATGAACCTGCCTGCCACAAGCTTTATGTCTGGGTGTTCCCACCCTGACTGGCTTGGCTCAGAGGGTTCGATTCTGGTCAAGAGCATGGACCTCGGTGTGGTTCATCCTCGAGGCCCTGGTCGGGGTCATGTGGGAGGCAGCCAGTCGATGTGTGCCTCTCATGTCAGTGTCTCTCCCTCTCTCTCTCTCTCTCTCTCTCTCTCTCCTTTCCTCCTTCCCTCCCTCCCACTCTATCTGAAGATATTTGAAAAAATACCCTTGTGTGAGGATTTAAAAAAATAAAATTAAAATAAAAAATCATCTGAGTATTTCCTTTCGTGCCTGTTATTTCAAATTGCCATAGTAATCTGGCAAAGTGGATTTCATCTTTTAGTTGATATAAACAATGTAGGCTCAGAGAGATTAAATACACCGCATGTATGTATCTACCAAGTAGTAGTCTAGATTAAAATTCAGGGCGTCTGATGGCAAAGTCATGACCGTTCCAAGGATTACTGATTTTTCCTTTTTTTTTTTTTTTTAATCCTCATCCGAGGACATTTTTCCATTTTTTGTACAGACAGAGTCGGAGGGAGAAAGAGGAAGAGAGAGAGAGGGGAACATCGATGCAAAAGGAACACATCGAGTGGCTGCCACCCGCACGACCGACCAGGGCCGGGGACAAACTGCAACCGAGGTACATGCCCTTAGCACCCGCACGCCGGGGACAAACTGCAACCGAGGTACATGCCCTTAGCGGGAACCGAACCTGGGCCTCTCCGGATTGCAGGCGGACGCTCTAACCGCTGAGCCAAACCGGCCAGGACCAAGGATTACTGATTTTTCCTTCACATATTTCGGGTCCTGTTCCTCTCCATCCCAGCAGCTGGCCGGGCGCCCATTCCCCTGCTACCCGGCCCACAGGCTCGGCTTCTCCGGGCAGTCGGCCACCGCGGTGGCTGCTCTTGGTGTAAATGGGGAGAGCACGGGATGTCCGCAGTCAACTCAAGACCTCTCCTTCTGAACCCTTACTGTCCTCATGTTAGTGCAGAAATGTTAGTTTAATATAAGGACTGATTTGTCCTTGCAGGATTATTTTGTCATCTCTTTTTCTGTTGCCAAGATATTACAGGCAAGTGTTTATACCTAGTAAATATTGCTAAACAGATGAAAACCCCTCATTTTTCTTGGTTTGTTCTTTCTTTTTCTCTATTCCTGAAAGCCAACAAGAAGTGTAGTATCAGGAGGACCTTACCATGAGAAAACTTTTTTATAAATAAATGTGTGTCTGCCGGCCTGAGCGGACAAGTCAGCTTCCCCTGGAGAGACCGAGCACCCGCTCGCCGGAGCATTCCGGTGACTGTCTGCTGAATGTCCCATCTGACTGCATCCTTGTCCCAGCGGGCAGGGGTCGGAGTCAAGCAGCACGCTGTCCCCGTGCATCTTCGCACATGCTCCTACTGTCGGCACGTCTCAGAACTGCACTGCCTTCCTCGCTGGCGCAGCTTTGCAACTCCTGTTCAACTGGTTACCCACCGCACCCCACATCTCACTTGGGGTGACCACTTCCTGAGTAATGTCCTGGAATTTGAATCTGTGCTGAGTGGTTTTCTCTCAGGTGCATATATTACTGTGCAGGTCTAGTAAATGTCATCTCACCTTTGTTCAGCTGAGCCCTGAGTTATCTGTATCCTGCTGGGTTTGCAGTAAGTCACGGCCTTCCTCTCCCCTCCCTGCAAGCTTTGTGCTATTTGCAAATTTGGTCAATATTGCTTTGACCTTCCTTTGGAGGTGAACTGTAGAAGGGACAGCAGTCACGGAGGGCTCCGCCGCGTCCTGATGGAGCACAGGGGACCAGCCAGGCCTGTGTGGCTGGTGATCACCCCTTTGTGTCTCATTGTCCCCGACAGCACCTAACCTCTCACCCAGCTGTGTGAGAGAAATCCGGTGCCCTGGGCGAAACAGGAGAGTCGGGAGCGCCCTGGGCGCTGTGGTGGATGGGGCGGCGAAGCAGCATTTGGTGAAGACCCGGGATGCTGGCCTCGTCCACTGGTCTCCTGACGGGCGTTCCCCGTCCTCTGCTCCCTAACAGCATCTGCACATCCTCCCGGAGTCCACCCTGGGCTTACTTGCCGCTGAATGTTTATTTACACACCCAGTCCCGGAGAGTTCACCTGTGTGCTCACCACCTTATCTCAGGTTCATTTCAAATTGCCTGGGAAGCTTTCCGACCAGTTCAGAAGCCCTTCTCCCCATGTCTGGGCTCCAGAGAGGGTCCAGCTGATGCGCAGTGCAGGTCCTCGGCAGGGGCTAGTGGAGGGGTTTAGGACCCTGGGCTGACAGGCATGGCTGTGGCCTCGGTCAGCTCATCATCCTCACTCCCCTTCTCCCTGCCGTGGGGACTCTCGGGGTTACTTGTCATTAAGGTGGATCTTGGAGTTTTTTAATTTTAACTTGTTCTTTGTTTTATTGAGCTGTAGCTGACAGGCAGCCCTGGACAGTTTCGGGGCGCAGCACAGCGAAGCACTGTGAACAGACTGTGCAGCGATCACGGGGTAGTTAGTGCCCATCACCTCAGAGGTGCCTGAACAGGGTTTTCTTCCTGGTGACGAGAACTTTCAGAACCCGCAGTGCTCACTGTCCCCACCGTGCGGCAGCCCTGGCTCACTACCCTTTACTGGGCGTCTTTCCCCCCTCGGAACTTCCTCCGCCTCCCACCTCCGGTGACCACAGAGCTGATCTTTTTCCATGAGTTTGGGGATTTTCGTTGTGTTTTAGAGTCCACATATAAGTGATATCATACAGTATTTATCTTTCTCTGTCTGACTTATTTCACTTAGCATAATACCCTCAAGGTCCATCCACGTTGTTGCAAAGGGCAGAATTTCCTCTTTTTTAGGGCTGAACAGTATCACATGGTATATCTGGACCACGTCTTCCTCGTCCACTTATCTGTCAGTGGCCACTCAGGCTGCCACGTCTTGGCTGTGGTAAGAAGTGCTGCTGTGGATATGAGGTGACGATCTCCCTTCGACACAGTGACTTCATCTCCTTCAGATAAACACCCAGAGTGGCATTGCCGCATCCCATGGTAGTTCTGTCCTTATCTTCTGAGGAGCCTCCAAACTGTCTCCACAGTGCTGCACCAGTCTGCACGCCCCAGCGGAGCAGAGGGTTCCCTCCTCCAAGCCTCCGCGCTGGGGAGCTGCTGGGGCCGCCACGCCGGCAGGTGTGGTGATCGCTCCTTAGGGTTTCCATGTGCATTTCCTTGAAGACAGGGGATGCTGAGCATCTTTCCACGTGTGATCGACAGTTTGAACATCTTTGGGAAAATGTCTGTTCAGGTCCTTTGCCAATTTCTTAATTCAATTATTTAGGGTGGGCTTTTGCTACTGAGTTGTGATTTTACAGTATTTTCAGTCTATTATAGTATTTTTTATTATTATTATTATTTTTATCCTCACCCAAGGACATTCTTCCATTTTTTTGTTCAGATAGAGTGGGGAGGGAAAGAGAGAAAGTAACATCGACGTGAAAGGGACACATCGAGTGGCTGCCACCCGCATGACCAACCAAGGCCGGGGACAAACTGCAACCGAGGTACATGCCCTTAGCGGGAACCGAGCCCGGGTCTCTCTGGACTGCAGGCCGACGCTCTAACCGCTGAGCCAAACTGGCCAGGGCTATCGTAGTATTTTTAATGTCTGGATTTTAATATTTCCATTTTAATCTATAATTTGTAACAAAAAAGTAAAATGGCTCTTATTTCCATCTTTATTTCCCTTTTAACATCCACCTCTCTGGCATCTCCATGAATAGTTTCTCCTTAGGCATTTTAAAGGTGGTCTTGGAGAGAATGCGCCATCCCCAGGCGAGTGCTGCCGGGCACTGTGGTGCCCAGGGCCTGGCGGAGTCTCTAGGTGGGGTCCGGTTTCAGTTGCTCCTCCTCTAGAACGTGGGACAACCTGGGGTCAGTCAGCTCTCCAGTGAGGTGCCTCTGCCCCTCCTTCCATTCCAGAAGCCACAGGGCTAAACCCAGAAGTGACCATCCAGCCAGTCAGCCTCTCAGACAGTGGTTCCGTGCCACTTTGTCACCAGGGGACATTTGCAGTGTCTGTGGGCATTTTTAGTCATCACAGCTGGCAGGGGATACTCCAGGTATGTAGCAGGCAGTGGCCAGGGACACGGCCAAGCACCCCTCAAGGCCCAGGACATCACTGACCCCAAGGTCAGTAACGCCAGACATGGCAGTCCTGGCCCCGCGCTTCCCAACGTCACAGTGCTCAGAAAGACTCCGCGCGGGGAGACAGTCACGTGGCTCTGTGGGCCTGTCCCCAGGCTCCCGGTGCCTCCCTGCACACCCGAGGTGTCTCCAGTAGTCCCCTGGCCATCCCAGTGCAGTATGTCTGTTACTGCCGGCTCTGACCTCCGTGGGAGCAAACAGACGTCACCACTGTCCAGTCACAGCCCCTTCTCAGCACTAAAGCTTCATCAAGTCCCTCAATTTCTCTGCCTGGGGCCTCTCACAACACAGCCCTTCGCCCCTTTCCACCTGCTGGCTCCCGTGGCAGGTCTGGGGTTCTCACGTCATCCTGGGACAGAAGCCCCGGAGCCTGCAGCGCCCCAGCCTTCTCAGCTAAGCGGGGAGGCAGCTGGTTGGGAGAAAAGAGAAAGAAGGGAAGAGATGGGGGGCAGGGAAGGAAGCAGCTGGGGCAGGAGGGGCATTTCACTCCACTCCTATCTGGCAGTTAATTACAGAATGTCTTTTTCGAACTGAGTGCAGCGAACATCAAGTCAGCCCCTTGGTCGCCTCACACCTTCTCGGCGGGTCTGTGCTCCAATTAACTTTCCACCACATGCAGATGGAGCCGCTCGCCAGGTAGCTCATTAGCGGTGCTGGTACCACTTCCCTTAATGCCGCCTGCGGCCGCGGCCACAGCCCTCGCCTGGACCCCACGCCTGGGGCGAGCCCTGACGGTCCAGCGCGTGCCAGGAAGGTGGGGTGACCCCTGATGTGGAGCTGGGAGGGTGGCTGGTGCCATCAGGAAGGAGGTGCTCCCCTTCTCCCTCCCCCTGGGGACCACAGCCCTCTCTTTCTTCTCTCCGGTGAAAAGAAGCATGACTTACTCTCATGTGCAACAGGGCTGACATCGCACGGCCAGGCGGCCGGCGCTTCTCAGTGGCCTGAGTCTTGCTTTGCAGTTTAACCAAATGCCCTGAAGATATCATCAGTGGTGTTTGCACCCCTGGGCAGAGCGGCAGAGAAAGTCAGATGTTCTTCAGCTGGGATCAGAGCCAGAGTTTGCAGTGGTCCAGGACAGAGGAAATCATCGGTCTCAGATCCCAGATGAGAGCATCTGACTTCTCTGTGGAGCAAACTCTCTCGTTCCCAGCAGTTCAGGCTTCAGGAAGCTGGAGATTAGCAGAAGTGATTTCTTTCTCCGTTGTGTCCTGTTGCTGCGTTATAGGTGACGTGCCGCTCTACAGCATAGAGGGACAGACTCCACCAACATTTTATACGGACAGTCTTTTCTATTAGCTAGATCACAGATCCTGGTTGGGTGGCGGACGTGTGGGCTCTGGCAGACACGGTGCAGGTGGAGGGGAGCCAGACCGCGTGGGTGCCACCCACCAGGCACCCAGGGCCGTCAACGAGCGAGGCTCGTGTTGGGTCTTTTACAAAGACGCTGCCATTAATCCCTATGGTGAACTTAGAAGGAGGAATTTTTCTTTTTGCTTGCCCAGAAGAGTTAACAGAAGGCGTATAAGAAGGATGCCAAAGCTAAGTCTCAGAGGCTTGTTGTGGGTCAGAATCACAAATTCCAAAGTGCCATGCATTTCTTTTGGTTTTTAATTCCACTGAGTTTGTGTTGCGTGCCCACTCTGCCAGAAAGTGGGATTGGGGTTACAGCCACCTTCTGGGCTTATGTGTAGTGCCGGGGCGGGGGGGACCCCCATCCCCCTGCCCGCTGCCAAGGGCTGGTTCACACAGGTCACACCCAGGTCACCCCTTGCAACCAGGGAAAGGCCACTTCAATCCGGCAAGGCCCTCCTGTTGCTGGGGCGCTGAAATCCTGAGCACATCGCTCCACGTGGTCACATGAAATGCACGGCCCACTCTGCAGACTCCTGTGCAGCTCTGGCGGGCCTCAGAGGGGCCACAGGGCACCCCTCCCCATGGGTGGACATCCCTGTCCCCAGGTGGACATCTCCTGGGACCCTCCCCTGCAGGTTTCTCAATCCCCATTTCTGCTCCAGCTCCTTCCTCTCCAGACGGGGCAGAACCGTCTCTGGGAGGGGCAACTGCTTTTAGCTGGGTTAGTTCTCAAACCTATGGCCTCTCTCCCGGAGGGTCTGGGAGCCAGCTGTTGATAGAGGACAAGACTCCGGAACTGGCTGCACAGGCGCAGATCACGTTGCCTTATATAAGCAGGACATAGGTACAGCTTAGGACACGTGTCCACACCTGCTCCTGCACCTGCCAGAGCCGAGTATCCCACCACCAGCCTCTAAAGCCGCGGCCCTTTGTGACCCCTCCTGATGTCTCCTCATGCTTCCTTTACCCTGGGGTCTCCCACCGCCGGGACCCCCTGGAGGCCCGCTCTCTGACAGGCTTGACTAGGCTGTTCGCAAGGAGGACGCGGCGATGCCGGCGCACCGTGGTCCTGGGGACAAGGGCCAGCAAGAGGGCGGAGTCCACGGGCTGAGGGGCAAGAGAGGGAGAATCACTCGGCCGACAGCTGAGGGGTCAGGCGCGTGGCCCTGCCGGGTGGAAAGCCGTGGGAAACGCGCGGCGAGCTCGGGAGCGGGCAGCTGGGAGGTGGAGGCGCAGGGGCGAGGGGAAGGTTCTCCTGCACCGGCTGTAGTGAGGAGGCTGCAGGACCGACTGTTGGCGACCTCCCTGCCCCCAGTTCCTAGGGTGAGCCCCCCCGTCTGGTGGTGTTAGGAAGCGGGCCTTTGGGAGGCAGTCACGTTTAGGTGGTGTCCCCAGGGTGGGGTCCCCAGGACAGGATTGTCCCCTTGTGAGAAGAGGAAGAGACACCAGAGCTCCCCCAGTGCCCAGTGAGGACCCAGCAGAAGGGGGCCCTCACCAGCCCCCCAGCCTCTGCGGCTCCGTCCCGTCGGTGGTGCCTGTCACGGCAGCAGCAGAACAGACAGGGTGAGGAATGACTGTGGGTTTCAGAAGCTTGTCCTGACGCCATGTGGACAGAAGCCAGGTCTCACCTTCCCTGGGTCCCCCACAGACGAGATGCAGGAGAGAAGGTGCCCACAGCTGTGTTGGAGAGAGTGTCACAGATGGAAACCCTGCCGGGGGGGAGGGGGGGCTGATGTTGTTCACTTCAGTCCTGTAAGGGACGCAGGCCTGCGGTGAGTCACACGCCAGACGGGAACCTGATACTCGCTTTCCCAAGTCCCACGTTGTTTATATCTTCACAAATGTAGGCGGTGGTTGTTAGGCTTTTATTTTAAATGGTGGTGATTATCCCCAATTTGACTTTTCAAATTAAAGAAACTGAAATGCAGCAAATATCTCATCAAGTATGACTTGTTTTAAACCGAATTGAAGGGCCTAAGGGCTCAGATTAGTCCATGGGAGATTCTTCCCACTATCAAGCCTTCGTTTTTATATTTAAAAACAAACCCCCAATTAGTTACTTACCAAAGGCATTCAGCTCATTCAGGAAGGGTGTGGATAAAATGATCGAAGAATTACTGAGGAGGGATCTGATGTCAGACTATATGGGCTTACAGTTGATACAAAACCTCAGTTTTTGTCTCTTTGGTTTTACTACCTGATTCATAGTACCCTTATCTGAAAGAGTTTGTCTGTGAAAATGGGCTGAATCAAACTGTTCTCCCAATAAAGAGGGGCGATCATTAAATGGCAGAGAGAGGGACCCGTTATTAGGGATGGCTCCAGCCCTGGAAAGGGACAGCTGAGCTAGGCCAGCAGACTCCGTCAGCCCCACTCGGAGGCGGGATCAGTACTCTGTCCTGGGCCGTGGCCTTTGTCTATGATTCAGAAACAAGTAACTCATCTGACCTCTAGACCGAAGTCTCAAACTGTCTCATTCTAGGGCAGGTGCTGATATTGCAACCATTGAATAAAAATACTTTCATCTCTACCTATGACATAAGGCTTTTAAAAAGTCAAACACTATGCATTTTCTGGTAAAATAAAGTACACTGAAATTTATACTATGGTGTTAATGACTGCTGTCAGACTTTCTGAGTGCAGACTTCGACAGGCGGAACACAAGGAAGTGGAGGTATTGGGTAAAGTAGAGAACTGTAGATGAAGAGTTTGTTTCTTGAATCTCAAAAGCAGAAGGAACCCCTTTTGCCAGTCTACTGGGAAGGAGCTCCTTCTTAGAAGCACAGAGGTCCTCAGAACTGTATTTTCCCCAATATGATAAGTAATTTATGCTGAAGCGTGAAGCCCTGGGTCTACTTCTCAGTACCAGTGTCCCAACCCACCTGTGTGACAGTCGGTCTGAGCTGCTGTGACTTGTCACCTTTAATAAGAACCACAGAAGAGGGACAATTGGATTTTTCATAAACACTACACCACAGTCAGGTTACATCACTGTAACAACAGGAACTTCACTCACAGGTCAACATGTCCTCTTGAGTAAAAAGTGGGCTTCCAACTCGATGTGTCCCTTTCACGTCGATGTTTTTCTCTCTCTCTCTATCTTCCTCTCTCTCCCTCCCACTCTACCTGAACAAAAAATGGAAAAATGTCCTCAGGTGAGGATAAACAAAAAAAGGTGGGCTTCCAGCCAGGCTGCCCAGATGCCCAGTGAACTGTGCCCAGCCTGGCTCTCGCCATGCCTGTGATCTGGCACACCCCGGGAGTGGGCACGCAGAGAGGCCAGCTGCAATACCAGTCGCACAGAACAGCTGGCAAGCCCTTGATCGGTGTGGTCCGATCAGAAGCAGCCTATGCTCAGAGACCATGTCGTTCTCCACGCGGCCAGGCCCAGATCAAGTTCAAGCAGAGGCCCTTCGCCGTGGCCACCACTTGACCCAGGTAGTAAATACAGAGGCAAAGCAGGAGGTGACACTGCACTTGAAACTTGAAAGACAGCTTTTGCTCTGGCTTCGATGAATTTCATAGATCTTTTCCTCAGTCACGTGCCTGAGTCTGAGCACAGCACCTGACACAGGGTCTGGAGGCCGGTGACACGCCGAGGGGAGGCTGGAGAGAGGGGAGCATGAGAAAAGGTGGACACATGAAAAGGGAACACAGGGCTGGGTCCCTGGGCTGCAGGACACTGCGGATGCGCAGGAATTTAATGACGCCCCACAGAAGGGCTGTGTCATCTCCCCAATCCCTCCCAGTTCTGCAGGCGCTGCTCCCACGCGGACCGGAGGCGCGGTGTCTCCAGCACGGGCGATGTGGTGGCGTGGTGGCCACATCCCAAGCAGGGTGGGGGCGCCTTGGGCAGATTGCCTGGGATGAACAAGTATTTAAGCAAATGAGTGAGTATTAATGCTTGAGTCCAGCCTGGAACATTGCCCTGCTGCTCATCCGCTTGCAGTTTGAGGAACGTAACCTTCCCCCACTTGTCTGAAAACCAAGAGTATGACTTCCGTCTGAGGACCCCGGGCCAGGGCGTCCCGTTTCCTCCCGGGCACCCATGAGCGCTTGCAGGTTGCACGGGTCAGCTCTGAGAGTAACCGGGGAGGTCGTCCCTCCACACCGGGACACCTGAACTGGTCCTCTCTCAGGCCCTAAGTCCCCCGCACTAATGTCTAATGTCAAATTTCCCACTAAAGGTCATTTTCTTTGAGAGAAGAATAACGTGCGAGTTTAATGATTCTTCCCTGTATGTGTCTCACAGGTAAACGTTCCTCTTGCTTTCCTAACCTTCTGAGAGAGAACACTGTCGACAGAACAAGCCAAGAATGCATGTCACAACGTGGGCTTGGAAGATGAATGTCTTCCTCCGTGCCACAGGCGCCCGAAGGCTGAGACCTTTGCCACGGTCCACCCCTCCCTGTCTGTGTCAGTGCTCAGCAGCAGAAAGCCTCGGTGTGGTTGACTTCCTCTATCTTATAGGGCTGTGTATGCTGGGACTGTCACAGAGCTTGTCCTCGTTCTTCAGAGTCTGGCCCCCGCTCTCGCTGACCTCGTCCAGGAGGACAAAGGAGATTCCAGGTGGGACCTTGAGGACTTCTGACTCAGCACCGAGGGGAAGAAGGGTCTCTTTTCCCCAGTAAAGTCGTCTATACAAGACATGGTTCAGTAGGTACATGCTTTCAGGGTTCTTGTTCATATTTGAGAAAAGCAGGCTCAGAATTAGTGCAGAGAAGGGCCTCATCCTCCCTGGCTTGTGTCAGGGGCCACAGGACGCCTTGTTTGGTTATTTATTTTCCACAATGTCATTGTTTCTCCTAATGGTGGCCAAAGCTTGCAGCTAAGGTTGGACAAGTCTGCAGCATGGCTAGATGCTGTCCGAGGATGCTCCTTTTCTAGTCTCCACCTCTCGGAGTCTGCAGAGGGGACTGTGAAACGCACAGGCAAGTAGCATGTCCTCTTCACTTGGACAGTCCACGAGCATCTCAAAGTCAACGTGTCCAAAAGTAAACTCACTTCCTCCCTGCTAAGCCCAGTCCCCGGCATTTGACTGGCACCTTTATTCATCGAGACACTCACAGGAGAAATCTGACAGCTACTCCTAATGTTGCCATCTCTCACTAGCAAACCCACTTCCTTTCTCCTCAGTTGCTGTAAGCTGTCCACGAGAATTACTGTCTCATCCAAGAGCTATGACAGCCTCCTAGTACAGTCTTACCTATGTGGTGACCATTTATCCTTCAAAAGTCACCTTGAGCATCGCTTCCTCCAGGCAGGCTCCCTGAACCAGCAGCCCCTTACAGATACATCTGTCAGGGCACTTACCTTCTGAGTCGTGGGCACTGACTGCCTTGTCTCCTTTGCTACCTGCCAAGGGCCTTTAGTGTGGCATCCTGGCTTTGTTGTCTCAACGTCGTTGAGAATGTTTTCAGATAAATAAAGAAGGCATTTGGGGGGATTCTTGCTATGGATTCCTGCTTGTAACTGAAATCTTTTCTGTTAGAAATGCATCTTCTTTAATGACAAGGGTCTGTGGTCTCAGGCGATCCCGTAGAGCCAGGCTGTGAGTCAGCTCCTAGTCTGCAGACTGGGACCTGCCTGTCTGCTGAGCACACATCTGAAATGTCATTGGCGAGGCCACAAAGAAAGGACTCCAGTGAAGAGAAACAGAGAGAAAGCCAGAGCTGGAAGGAAAGCCCAGGCATTAACAGGGACAGCTATCTGGCCAGGTTCACAAGAGTTGCCATGAAGAGGAAAGAAGAGTCCCCTACCCCAAGCTCCTTTGCCAGGGAGGGCAGGAGAGCAAAGATCCCCTATTACCTTGTGAGAAAGCAAACAAGAGGCCGGGAAACCACCTCGGACGGAACCCAGTGCAGCGCCAGCCTGTCAGCGGAGGCGACGCAGCCCGCCCCCCACTGGGCAGAGAAAGACTTGCTGGTTGCGGGACAAGGCAAAGCTGACCCACCGAACACAGCACGTGCACGCTCCGGTGGCACCTGTGACTACAGGCAAGGAGCCCACGGCTGCTTGTGGCTGCAGAGCCTCCTCCGAGCAGTCGGAGACCAGGAGAGACGGCACTTTGTTCCAGAAACAGTGGGAGAAGGCAAGGTGCGCCCTTGCTGGCACCTGACTCCCGCAAGGCTACTGATTTCGAGGACAAGCCCCTTTCCGAGCCCTCTGCCCTTGCTGGCTGCCATCAGATAGCGTCCACGGCCTACCAGCCATACAAAGAGTGTCTTCTGCCCACGCGGCGTCTCCCCGGGCCCATCCCTCCATCAGAGCTGTCATTTGTTTCCGCTCAGGGAGACAGATCACAGCGAGCTTCCGAGAGTCAGTGAGGACATGTTAATAGATTTTCTCTCGCTGGGGAGGCCGTACCAGTGTTTTAATCATCTCGTGGCTGCTTAATTAACATTTGCTGGCATTATTTCTGCTACTGTTAGCAAAATGTAAATATTTAAATGGCACGTATTTTTCACGGAGCAGAGCTGGGAGCACAGACAGGACTCGAGGCGGAGATCTGGCCTCGCCTTCACCTCAGCTCCGGTACACGGTTCGGCTTTGGACCAACGTCTTAGCTCCCGCTGCTCGCCTCGGTTCTTCCCACAAAGGGAGAGAGGCGAAGGGCGGGGTGGAAGATGAATCGCCGACTGTCCCATAAACATCCTCGAAGATGAAAACGGGCGGTGTAGCCTTGGCAGCGGGCAGGACGGCCCGGCGGCGGGCGCTCCTGCGGCCGCTTCCAGGGTGTCGCAGGAAAGCCAGTGCCCCGTAAAGCGAGGCGTCCCAAGGAGGGCCTTGCCTTCGGTTTGCAAAACCTGCAGACGCGATGAAACGCCACGAAACGAGGTCCGCCTGTCTGGCTCATAGCCCGCGGGCTACTGCGATTGGCTCAGAGGGAGGACCGTGACCCCAGTTTGTCCAAGCAGAGGGACCCTATACTCGGCCTGAGTGATGTCCCACCAAGGACACTCACTCCAGCTGAGCCCACCGCTGACCTCTGAGGCTGGAGGAACTGCTGGAAGTGAGGTTCGTCGTCTAGGAAGCGGGGCAAGAACACACTTGAGAGGGTGTCGGAGGGTCCGGGCAGCGGCATCTGCAAAGGGCTTGGCAGCCAGGAGGACCGTTCCTGTGGGGTGCCGGTGGCCAGGCAGACTCGTCCTGTGGAGCAGGAGTGTGGACCGTCAGGGAGGCGAGAGGACGGGCTCGGAGGGGACACGGAGCAGAGAAAGTGGGGGTGTGTTTGTGTGACTGTCGTGCGAGTTGATATGTCTATAGGCCGAGACAGCATCTCACCCTTAGAACCAAGCGATGGGGAAGGCAGAGCCCGTCTGGAGGAGTTCAAAGGAAGGACGAGGGCTCTGGGATGGGTTGTCTTCGCAAGGCAGGCTCCTCCTCCGGACAACGGGATGTGTGACGGGCAAGTTGGCGAGGGCCGGCCCAGGGCTTCCGTTTGATGACAAAGACGCGTTGGGATTGGAAAGGGGTCTCTCAGGATCACTCTGTCCCTCTCTTTCAATGAAGATGTTTATTTTTAACTTTAAAAATTTTAGCTTTATTGAGGTAAAATTGACAAAACTGTGAGACGTGTGATGTGTACATCCTGGTGGTTTGCTATTTTATTCATCCATCACCTCTCATATTCTTTCTTCTGTGAGAACATTTAAGTTCTACTCTTAGGAAGTTTCAGTTACACAACAGCGTTAGCAACGACAGCCACCATGTTTTACATGAGACCTCAGGCCGTGTTCATCCCGCAGCTGAAAGTCTGTGCCCAGCTCCCAACCTCTCCCCATTTCCCCCAACCCCTGGCCTCTGGCAAACTGGCAACCACTTTCTTTCTTTTTTTTTTTCATCCTCACCCAAGGACATTTTTCCATTTTTTGTTCAGATAGAGCAGGAGGGAGAGAGAGGAAGAGAGAGAGAGAGAAACGTTGATGTGGAAGGGACACATCAGTAGCTGCCTCCTACACGACCCAACCAGGGTCGGGTACAAACTGCAACCATGGTACATACCCTTAGCGGGAACCGAACCTGGGTCTCTCTGGACCGCAGGCTTATGCTCTAACCGCTGAGCCAAACTGGCCAGGGACGGGCAACCACTTTCTACTGTTTCGATGCATTTGATTTTTTAAATTCTACATATAAGTGATACCATGCAGTATTTATCTTTGTCTGGATTATTTCACATAGCATGATGCCCTCAAGGTGCATCCATGTTCTCACAAATGGCAGGATTTCCTTCCTTCTCATGGCTGAATAATATTTCATTTGGTTCTTTCATATATATAAAATACACTTAGGTTATTTCCTTATCTTGGCTTTTGTGAACAACACTGCTGTGAATGCAGAAGTGTGAATATCTCTTAGAGATCCTATTTTTGTTTCCTTTGGATAAATACCCAGAGTGGTACTGCTGGATCACATGGCAGTTCTATTTTTAAGTTTTGAGAATCCTCCATACTTTTTCACGGTGGCTGCACCAATTTACATTCTCTCTAACAATGCACCAGGGTTCTCTTTCTTTGCCAACATGCTTCTCTTTTTTATAATGGCAATTGTGACAGGTGTGAGGTGATATCTCATTGTGATTTTGATTTGCATTTTCCTGATTAGTGGTGTTGAGCATCTTTTCATGTACCCATTGGCCTTCTGCATATCCTCTTCTGAAAAATGTCCCTTCAGTTCCTCTGCCCACTTTTAATTGGATTGTTTGGTTTCTTTTTTGCTATTGAGTTGTGAGGATTCTTTGTATATTTTTGGATATTAACACCTTACCAGATACAATTTGCAAATATTTTCTCCCATTCTGTAGGTTGCCTTTTCTTTTGGTTGATGGTTTCCTTTGCTGTACAGAAGCTTTTTAGTTTGATATAGAACCACTTGTTTTTGCTTTTCATTTACAAGACCAGTGCCAAGGAGCTTACCCAATTCTTCTAGTTTTATGGTTTTAGGTCTTAAATTTAAGTCTTTAATACTTCTGAGTTGATTTTTGTGTATGGGCACAAGACAAAATCTAGTTCCATTCTTTTGCCTAGCTTTCCCAACACCACTTATTGAAGAGACTGTCTTTTCCCTGTTGTATACTTTCCCTGTTGTTGACTCCTTTGTCAAAAATATATGCATGGGAGTTTGTCCCCGGCCCTGGTTGGTTGTGCGGTGGCAGCCACTCGGTGTGTCCCTTCACATCGATGTTTCTCTCCTCTCTCTCTGTTCCTCTCTCTCCCTCCCACTCTACCTGAACAAAAAATGGAAAAATGTCCTCGGGTGAGGATAAAAATAAATATATATATATATATATATATATATATATATATATATATATATATGCATGGGTTTATTTCTGGGCCCTATATTCTGGTTCATTGATCTATGTGTGTTTTTATGCCAATACCACTACTTTGATTACTATTGCTTTGTAATAGAGTTTAAAATCAGAAGAATGTTTCCTCCAGCTCCTTCTTCTTTCTAAACATTGCTTTGGCTATTCTGCATTTTTTGTAGCTTCATACAACTTATAGTATTGTTTTTTTGAATTTCTATGGAAAAAAAAGCCATTGGAATTTTGATACGTATTGCATTGAATCTATGGACATTTTAATATTAATTTTTAAAATCCACGAGCATGTGCCGCTGGGGTGGCTCAGTGGTTGAGTGTCGACCCATGCACCAAGAGGTCACCAGTTCAATTCCCAATCAGGTCACATACCTAGGTTATGGGCCCAATCCCCAATGGGGTCATGCAGGAGGCAGCCAATTGATGTTCTCTCTCATTGATGTTTCTATTTCTCCCTCTCCCTTTCTCTCTCTCTAAAAATCAATAAAAAAAATATTTTTAAATCCATGAGCACAAAATATCTTGCCATTTGTGTCTTCAATATCTGACAGTTTCAGTGTAGATCTTTCCACCACTGGCTAAATTTCCTTCCAGGTATTTTCTTCTTTTTGATGCAGTTATAAGCAGGGTTATTTTCTTTATTTTGTCTGCTAGTTGTTAGTGTGTATACTGCAACTGATTTTTTTAATTCTTTACTGAATTCATTTATTCTAAGGGTTTTTGGTGGAGTCTTTAGGGTTTTCTATATATAATATCTGCAAATACAGGCAGTTTCACTTCTTCCTTTAAACAAAATTTTTAAAATCTGTTTTTACTGATTTTTTAGAGAGAGGGAGGGATAGAAACATCCATGTGAGAGAGATACATCGATCAGCTGCCTCCTGCACTCCCCCTACTGGCTGTCTAGCTGGAAACCCGGGCGTGTGCCCTGACCAGGAATGGAACAGGGAACGTAATCCAGACCTCTCCGTCTGTGGGACACTCTCAGTCCACTGAGCCACACCAGCTGGGACAACTCTCAGTCCACTGAGCCACACCAGCTGGCTCACTGCTTCCTTTACTTTTTTCTTGACTAATTTGATTGACTAGGAATTCCAGTACTGCTTTGAATAAAAGTGTTTACTGTTCCTTGTCTTGTTCTTGATCATAAAAGAAAAGCTTTCAGCTTTTCACCACAGTATGTTAGCTGTGGATTTTTCATATATAACTTTTAATGTTGAAGTAGAGTCAGTCCCTCTGTACCCAATTTGTAGAGTGTTTTTATGACTGGACATTAAAATTTGTCAGATGTTTTTCTGCACCTGAGATCATGATTTTCATCCTTCGTTTTGTTAATGTGGTTAGTGTTTATCACACTGGTTGGTTTGTAGATGTTGAACCTCCCTTACAATAAATAAATTCCACTTGTCATGATGTATGATCCTTTCAATGTACTGCTAAATTTGGCTTGCTAATATTTTGAGGATTTTTGCACCCATGTTCATCAAGAACGTTGGACTGGAATTTTCTTGTCTAGTTTTGGTATCAGAGTAATGATGGCCTCATAAAATAAGTTTGGATGATGTATTCTCTCATCTTCTGTATTAAAGAAGAGTTGGGAATCTCAGGGCTAAGGGTGCTTCATAGAGGATTTTCTGAGGGCAGGAAGACCTTTGAGAGGAATTACCTTCGAATGGGGTGAACTTGCTTCCTGAGCCCACAGAGAAGAGCATCTGAGATGGTTACGTCAGCGGGGGAAGTGGGAAGGTTTCACTCGATCTCTACTTTGATTCCAAAGTTCATTTCCTGAGTGAGACAGCACACGTGTGCATGTGGGTATTGGCGCCATAGGTTAGAGAGTGTGTTTGTGGGGAAGGGGGCTGGAGTAACATGCTGAGAAGGGGAGTAGGAGTTCACCAAGGTCAGTCACAGTGACTGACAGGAGCACTGAGCCCAGTGAGACTAGAAAGCCCAAACTCGTGATGGCCTCCATCTGACTGTTGTGGGCCTGTCTTCATCTTTGGACCTGAATCACGGGGGTACGAATGGAGAAATCAGACTGTAAGACTGTATTCACAGAGTGGGCAAAACAGATTCAATGCACGGTGAGTTCTGGGCAGAGATGGTGGTGCACTTTTTAAGCAGCTGCAGTAGTGTGCCAAGCTCGCTGTCACTTCACTGAACATTTTCTAGGCCTGTGATGATCTTAACTTAGAGGTGTTAGATCTGAAGAGCCCTGCAGAGATCTAGGCCGACGATGGCTTTCAGGATCAAGGGCCGCTCAGTCCTTGCGCCCCTCAGGGTGGAGGCCTTCCAGGAACTCGCCTCCTCTCACCTGGCCCCGTGTTTGTCCACCTGGCTGTGATTTCTTTTTTCCACTTACTGAGTTTTGTCAGTGCTTCCTCTGCCTAGAGATCAAATTTCCACTTATTGACCACTAAAAGCACATTTTGTCAACATTAAAAAATGTGCATTTCCTATTTTCCCAAGAAGAAATAATATTTCAGTTTCTCTGCAAGCATGTCAATTATAGTAATTCTGTTCAAAGAAAATATATCTCCTAAATAGTTAAATGATGTATTCAAAGTCAGATTTAAATCAGTGGCAACTCTCCAAGACTTTTTAATATTTCCTTACATATTAAGCTTCAGTTTCATTTTATTTTTTTTAAATCTTTATTGTTGAATGTAGAATGTATTACAGATGTTCCTCATTGTTCCCCCATTGACCCCCTCCTCCCCACTCCCGCCCCCCTCCCGCCTTTTCCCACACTATTGTCTGTATCCATTGGTTATGCATATAAGTTCTTTGGTTTATTCCTTCCCACGCCTCAACCCCTTTCCCTTTGTGGTTTGTCAGTCCAGCAATGAATTTGTACTTCTTAATCCCTTCACCTTTATCACCCATTCCCCCAACCCTCCTCCCATCTGGCAACCAACAAAATGTTCTCTGTATCTATAAGAATGTTTCTGTTCTGCCTGTTCATTTTGTTCATAGATTCCATTGTTGATAGATATGTATTCATTACCATTTTGTTTGTTCATATATTTTATCTTTTTCTTCAAAAAGACCCTTCATCATTTCATATAGTAACGGTTTGGTGGTGATGAACTCCTTTTTCTTGTCTGGGAAACTCTCTACATGGCCATCGATTCTAAATGACAGCTTCGCAGGAGAGAGTAATCTTGGTTGTAGGTTCTTGCTTTTCATCACTCTGAATATTTCTTGCCACTCCCTTCTGGCCTGCAAAGTTTCTTTTGAGAAGTCAGCTGACAGCCTTATGGGAACTCCCTTGTAGGTAACTAGCTGCCTTTCTCTTGCTGCTTTTAAGATTCTCTCTGTGTCTTGAACCTTTTGCATTTTGATGATGTGTCTTGGTGTGGGCCTCTTGGGGTTCATCTTATTTGAGACTCTCTGTGCTTCCTGGACTTGTATGTCTGTTTCCTTCACCAAGTTAGAAAAGTTTTCTGCCATTATTGTTTCAAATAGGTTTTCAATTTCTTGTTCTCTATTTTCTCCTTCTGGTACCCCCAAGATGCAAATGTTGGCACGCTTGAAGTTGTCCCAGAGGCTCCTTACACTATCCTCATTTTTTTGGATTCTTTTTTCTTTTTGCTGTTCTGATTGGGCATTTTTTGATTCCTTATATTCCAAATTGATGGTTTGCTTCTTGGATTTATGTACTCTACCATTAAATCTGTGTAAATTATTCTTTATTTCAGTTAATGCCTCCTTCACTTCTGACTGTGGATCCATCATTTCTGACTGGTCCTTTTTTATGCTCTTGAGGCCCTCCCTAAGTTCACTGTGGTTCTAAGTTCATTGAGCATCCTTATAAGCAGTATTTTGAACTCAGCATCTGTTAGGTTGCTTATCTCCATTTCGCTTAGTTCTTTGCTTGGGGTTTTGTTCTGTTCTTTCATTTGGGACCTGTTTCTTTGTCTCCTCATTTTGGCTGCCTCCCTGTGTTTGTTTCTGTGTATTACTTAACGAGAGGTATGGGGCTGAGAACAGATGCTGCTTGTTTGAAAGAATTTAGGAAAACCTGAAGCAGGATCCAAGACAGACCAATCCTGTGGGTAAACAACTGGCAACAGCTTGGGTGGGCATGGAAGTTGGGTGGGGCGGGGCCTCAGGGAGTCACCAGGGCAGGGCTACCAGTGTGAGCCAGGTTGCTGGAGTCCCAGATGTGGCAGCTGTCTGCCGCCCCAGGGAAGGGCTCACTAAAGGAACAAAGGCCTCTGACAGCATGTTTGTCCCGGAGAAAGCCCCCTCTCCAGCCCTCGCTCCAGTGCCAAATAGCTCAGTTCTTCCCTGTATGACTCTGGTGCCCCTCAAGCTGCCTCCCCTCCAAGCTTAGAGGGAGAAGAGTCCGATAAGTCCGTGCACGGGCCCTTTAAGGAGCTGCCTGGGGCTCCAGCCACCTCAGCCTCCCTGAGCCTCAGTTTCCACTGGTTTTTCCAGCCAGAAGTGATGGGGATTCTCTTCCTGGCACTGGACCCTGAGCGGGGCACCTGGTGTGGGACGGGGATCCCTCAGTCCTCAGGGAGAATCTTCCCAGCTGAGGTGTCCTCCTGATTTTTATCCGCCACACGTGGGTGTGGGCCCAGCCCGTCCCCTCCGCCCCTCCTACCAGTCTCATGTGGCTGCTGCTTTAATTCCGTAGTTGTAGGACTTCCATTCAGCTCCATGTCAGGTGGTTCTGAATGATGGTTGTTCTGTAGTTTAGTTGTTTACCTACCCGCCATCTTGACCGGAAGTCCTTAAGCTTCAGTTTTAAATCTAACAATTTTTCATGATAGAATAAATATTTTCTAGATAAAAAATAAAATTGAAATAAATAAATGTAGTAAATGAGAACCTACAAGTCTTCAGTTTGTATAGACTTTATTATAAACAATTTAAGTGTCTAAACAAATTTTTCTTTTTACTGAGGAAGTATTTATTTACTTTCAGTTAATCAGTTTGGAACTATATCTTGTCTAATCAATTGAAAGAAAAAAGAAAGTTTAGTTTAATATAAGTATCTATGGGAAAATGCCCTGAATTTTTTACTCTAGGTCGGGTCTTTCTTCCCCATTGACTTTAGAAATACACTCATTTTAAATTCTGATGCTGTATTATTTCAAACAAGTAGACTTTTAGGCACTACAAATTCTTGCCAGATCAAATATAAATGGAATGGAACTAGCCTATACTTCATAAGGTCATAAGGAAAGGCTCAGAATTTAACAACAAAGAATGTGCCTCTAGGAACAAAAACAGCTTAACGTGTAGATCAACACACAAAGAAATCCTATTGGATTTGCAGTATTGGGGTCTGTATCTTCTGATTTTCAAAATATGTTCGTTTCCTCCATCTGAGAATTATGTACTTTCAAAGTGAGACACCAGCACACAGATTCTCTATATAATTATGCCTTGTTTTTAAGATAAGCAGTTCCAGTTTGAGCAATTTCTAGAAATGAAGCGGTTTTGTCACCACAAAAGGATATATATTTCTAAACAAAACAGCATGTAGGATTTTGAGCTACCAGTGAGCAGTTTTAAAAGATACAAGTTTTTCTTCTTTTAGTGTATGGTGTATCCTACCATTTTCACGGCTATATCAGGTAGAGACTTGGCTCACAACTGCGAAAGCTCAGCCACAGAAACGCAGAGTGGAGGCACGCCCACGCACGTGGAGTGGAGGCACGCCCACGCACGTGGAGTGGAGGCACGCCCACGCACCCGGAGTGGAGGCACGCCCACGCACGTGGAGTGGAGGCACGCCCACGCACCCGGAGTGGAGGCACGCCCACGCACGTGGAGTGGAGGCACGCCCACGCACGTGGAGTGGAGGCACGCCCACGCACGTGGAGTGGAGGCACGCCCACGCACCCGGAGTGGAGGCACGCCCACGCACGTGGAGTGGAGGCACGCCCACGCACCCGGAGTGGAGGCACGCCCACGCACGTGGAGTGGAGGCACGCCCACCACGGGAGTGAGGCCGCCCAGGCCCCCGGAGGGAGCACGCCCAGGCACGCGGAGTGGAGGCACGCCCACGCACCTGGGTGGAGGCACGCCCACACCCACGTGGAGTGGAGGCACGCCCACGCACCCGGAGTGGAGGCACGCCCACGCACGTGGAGTGGAGGCACGCCCACGCACCCGGAGTGGAGGCACGCCCACGCACGCGGAGTGGAGGCACGCCCACACACGTGGAGTGGAGGCACGCCCACGCACCTGGAGTGGAGTGGAGGCACGCCCACACACGTGGAGTGGAGGCACGCCCACGCACCCGGAGTGGAGGCACGCCCACGCACCTGGAGTGGAGTGGAGGCACGCCCAGGCACCCGGAGTGGAGGCACGCCCAGGCACGCGGAGTGGAGGCACGCCCACACACGTGGAGTGGAGGCACGCCCACGCACCTGGAGTGGAGTGGAGGCACGCCCACACACGTGGAGTGGAGGCACGCCCACGCACCCGGAGTGGAGGCACGCCCACACACGTGGAGTGGAGGCACGCCCACGCAGTCATGGCGCCTGCTGCTTCCTGTTAAACGGACAGCTGCGTGTCAGCCACAGCCACGGATTTTTGAGTTAACAAGTCTTGTACCAAAATCTGTGATGTGTAGGATTTGCGAACTTTCCAGGTACCTAGAGTTAAATAAATGAAGATACGTACATCATAAAAGTAGTAACGTACAGAGTATTAGCCTCCGAGGATGCTAGATTTAAATTTATATTAAAAAATAAATATAATAGGCAATAAAACTTCTGTGATTGACTGACAGGCATTCCTCAAGAGTTATATGAATAAACTTGAACCCCAGAGTCAGAGCGGATTTTAGCACTGACTGATTTCCAATGATAAAATGGGTTTCCTGAGATTTAACTTGAGAATAAATGAAATTTCTAGCAGCTTCATTACAGCAATAAGACAACTTTAAGATAGTGCTTCTTGAAATTACAATCATGTTTGTGAATTTCAAACAAAGCTCAAATTTTAAATGCCTCAAGGTCATGATTATATGAAAACCTAAAAGTGTAACTGAAGGTTGTTTTGGTAACTTTTTAAATATTTTAAAATATAACAGCCTGGGGAAAACGTACTGTTGAGGAGGACCAATGCAAAGCTTTCAAATATTTTACAAATCAGATCATTAAAATCAGTAAGCGCTGTGAGTAGTCAGTAAACAGCTGTAAGAAATGTAGTTACTGGTCCTCTACTGCTGGTTTGAAAGTGTGGAGAAACTAATGATGTGAAATGCTTACTAAGACCTGGCACAAAAACGATCAACTGAATTACGTAAAAGAGACTGAAATAATTATCAATCAGGAAAAGATTCGAATAAATCAGCCAGCATTTCTTCGGTGGCTCTCATCAGCTAGATCCACGGCATTGCAAATTATTTACATTTAAATGGCTAATGTGCCTTAGCAATGCTTTTCAAATAATTTCCTTCATGTTGGCTAAGGACATCTTTAAAAACTGCTTATTTAGCCCTGGCCCGTTTGGCTCAGCGGTTGGAGCGTCGGCCTGCAGACCAGAGTCCTAGGTTTGGGTCCCGCTAGGGGCACATACCCCCCCAAAAAGGAAAGAAAATAACTGCTTACTTAACTCTTAGATTCTAGTGGAACAAGTTGGAAGAAAAACACTAAGCCAGACAGGAAAATATAAAGAAAAAAGTGCCATAGCTAAAGGAATAAAATTCGAACAAGTCCCAACACAGATCACCTCGTCTACAAAGAACGCACGTGTCAATGTAGAACAGCGTGATTCTCCATGATGGCACACCTGTGGAACTGTAGCATTAAAGAACAGGCATTGATATTCTAGGCCTTTTCCTACATTTGGTGAAAACGCAGGCCTCTTTTAAGTTGTAGCCTAATTAGCAAATATTTACGTTTCAGAGAATAAAACAATATACCATTAACTACACACACACAAATTTTTCTGTGTTCTTGAGACACTTCTGAGGTGGACCTGTCTGGATTTCCCAGGAAGTTCCACGGGGCGTCCACACTGCCCTCAGCAGGAGTCACTGCACAGGTTTCCGGTTCCGAGTATGCTGTATTATTAGTGTATTTTTTCATATGAACTGAAAACTTACTGTTGCCCCACCCTGTACTGGACACCTTCCCAGAAATTACTTTCCAAATTACTGTGCTGAATTGAACACAGAATGTGTAAGCAAAGAAAGAAAAGCACTGTCAAAAACAAAACAAAACAAAACAAAACAAAAAACACACCAGAAAATGGAGAGGGAAGTTTAGACACCCATGCAGAGTGCAAGTACAGTCGTCTTCCTCTGGGCGCCTAGGTGCAAAACCAAATGACCACCCAGCCCTCAGGGAGCACCAGCCTTACTAACCCCACCCCATCCTGAAGGTCCTGTGCTCTCCCGCTCGCCCTGGGCAGGAAGGTGGACAGCTGCAAGTCCTGGCACTCTGCTACAAGATTGACACCCGAGGACGGGGTCCTGTTCACCTGTCGGGGCAGAATGAGAGGGCCGGGCTGCTGCCTGGGGAGGCTGCAGCTGCACAGCTGGCCCAGTGCGCGTGCGGACAGGCCAGAGCGCCTCCTGCTGGCTGCGCAGCCTGCAAAGCCGACCTCGGTCCAGGGCTGACTTAGATCATGCCTTCATCACAGCAAATCCCGTGTGAACTTAAATTCTTAGATAATACACAATTGTTGTTCCCCGGAAGGAAGGCAGGAAACAGAGGTTGAATGTTGAGTGTAGACACGGAGGGAAGGACACACCTACCTGTGCTCGTGTTCTGTTAGGAATCCCCGGGCTTCGCTGGTTCCGCACCCCGTTTCATGATCCGCCTCATCTCGTACATCAGTTCAACTAGTCTGGGCGAACCACCTCAGCGCTCCAACCCCGACAGCATTCTAACCAGTCTTGAGACAACACTCGTGTTACATAGCATACTAGTACCTGTGTATATCGTGGTCAGATATTGAGTACAAATAGTGAAATGCCAAATGAAAACAATTTGAATTATTTGTGCCAATTATTTTGCATTTATCAAGCCATGTGTTAAAGACAGTCTGAAATGTATGCAGTAAATACATTACATATAGCACGAGTAAGATGAGTTCTCTGATCTCCTCAGGCCAAACACTGTTAAGCTAATTACAACTAAATTACATCTGCTCAGTAACAATTCAAGTATGTGTCCAAAGTGTGCCAGTTCTGGGATTTGACCGCGGCATCAATTCCACATCAGCCTGGTTTTAATAATAATGAATGGAAACAATATACTTGAGGGGGAAGACCTCGAATGGGTAGGTCAGGAACCTCTAGAGTTCCGTGAGATTCAGGCAGTCATCGGAAATGCTAATGCTAACAAGGTATTTTTTGTAAACCTCTATCTAAAATAAAGCTCAATATTCCATAGACAACTTTTGTCCACTTGATGTCCACTAGTTCTCATTATCCATAGCTTGTGTAGAAGAATAAGCTGAGGTAGACAGCAAAGGCATAGGGGAAAGGGGAGCATGTGGATTTTCTACCATTAAACTGGTTTTGTGTGTGGCTATAAACTCATGAATACATTGCAAGGAAAATTCTGGAATTAGCTAAAAGGTAAATTATGGTCAACATATTTTTTATTAGAGTGTAATATTTAAATGTACTGTGAGACTTTGCTTTTTTAAAAAGTTATATTTTTATAAAGGCAGGGTCTTTGCTCTTCTCTACCAATTCTTTCGACTCAACCAAATTCCTGCCATTTCAGATTTAACTTCCCGTTAGAGCACAGGAGTGGGCCGAACTTGCAAGCTTGAGGGTGCTGAGGCACACCTAACAGCCGAGAGCAGCTCTGAAATGAAATACTGTGAATACACTTTCAGTCTTGTAACGTAGAAGCTTTGTGTTCTACTAACGGTATGTGTGCTTGTTTGCACAGGACAATATTTTAATGAAAAGACAGTCCAAACCTATGCATGTTGGTTCCAGGCTTTCCCGACCTGTATCATCCAGCCAGAGAACACGGTCATGGAGCCCTGCTGTCCTCAGGATAACACGGCCCACAGGAAGGGCTTCTCTTTTAATGGCATTCAACAAATACTTTTGGAAGTCTTAATTTTGTATTGTTTAAAAGAATTTGACATCTAATTTTGAAGTTCTTAGATGTTAGATCTATTTGAATAAACTTCAAATTTGTGTAATTAGAGGGAAAAATCTTTGTATTTAAAAAGAGTTTATATTTTTATTTTGTTCAGGGAGATAGAAACATCAACCAGCTGCATCCTGCACGCCCCCTACTGGGGATCAAGCCTGCAATCCCAGCATGTGCCCTGACTGGGATCAAACTGGGACCTCAATTAATGAATGGGATGATGCTCAATCCACTGAGCAATACCACCGAGCTTAAAAGGGATATTTTAAGAAACAGGGTGAATTTCCCAGTCCCCTCTTAAATCTGTTTTACCAATACTTGTGGTTAAAAGCCACTGATCTTAAAAGAGAGACCAAATGCTTTAGCATGGCCATGACCTGGCGTCTTCCTATCCAAACACATTTCTCTATCCCTTTCTTCTCAGTCGATGACCTGGCCATGCTCACCTTCTAGTTTCTCCCAGGTGCCACAATCTCTATTCAGGTCTTCTAAAAAACCAAAAACTACACAACAGTCGGCCCTCGTTTATTGTGGTTAATCAGTTAGACCCTCCCCTGATACATGAATTTCCACGAAGTAGGATTCTTTATTTACAGCCATCCCTTGCCACTTCGCGCTCCAACTTTTGTGGCTTCAGTCTATCATGGTTTTCGAATATTAGTGTAGTGTAGTATAGGTATAGTATAGTGTGTAGTGTAGTGTAGTATTAGTAATTTGAAAAAACCACGAGAGTGAAGCTGCAAAAGTCGAAGCACGAAATGGCGAGGAACTGTATTGTCTACATTTCCCTTTCCCATCCCTCCCCCAACCCAGCTAACCCTTAAATCTACCCACCTCCAAGAATTCTTTCATCTAATCCAGAGGCTGAATATCCTATAGTGCTTTCCAGTAACTTCTCCATAAAACGTATTCAACTGCCTAACTGCCGTCCACTGATCTCATCCCACATGACAGGAAGTGTGTTTCATGTGTGGTTTCACAGTATCAACTGGCTCCTAGTTGTTGTGGGATAATATGTGTTGAAAGAATTAATTCTCAAGAGCTTAAAAGTAGATTGTAGTGAAGAAAGTGGAAGACTTTGTAAAGATTAAGATTTGTTTCTAGTTGGTAGAAATCCACATTTTAGAGTCTGGTATTTAATTTGAAAGTGTAATACTGGGTGTTTCATACTGAAAATCTTTAAAAACTGAAATTGACATCTTTGGGCTTCTGGTGTAGTTATGTTATTATAAAGGCAAATGAATTTACTCATTTTTTAAAAAATGGGAAGTCAAGGAAAAAAATCACAAAATATAATCAAGATGATTTTCATAGAACTAAAAAACAAAGTTATACTAAGTGGGATTCTCAAACTTTACTGTTCAAATGGGCCTCACTTGCCAATCTTGTGAAAATGTAGATTCAGCAGGTCAGAATTCGGAGTTTCTAACAAGCTCCCAGGTGATACTGACTGCTGCTGGTCTCAGGGCTGCATTTAGAATGGCAAGGTTCTCGGACCCGGGCCATCAGGACTGCTGCTAAGCTGGGCAGGCCCAGATGTCATTATGCAGGAAGATGATGCAGGACACCGATGAAGTGTGTCTGGGGTTCCCATTTACACTTGAGGGAGCAGTGGGTGGAGGAACAGGCGAGGTTGGTAAGGTGGTGCTGAAGCTGGACATGGGATTTGCCAGTCTCCTATCTTGTGTGTTTGGGAACTTTCATACAAGTTAAAATTCCTTGACTCAAAAATCCTAATCAACACTAATCCCAATTAAGGGGATGAACACAGAGGCCAAATACACTGTCTGTCAAACTGGAAGAAAGCTGTAGAAGCAGGGCGACCACATGTGAAACGAGAAAGGTGTTTGCATATAATGCTCACATACAAGTCCAGTTACACCACTGTTCACTTTTTATATCACCTTGGAGAAAGTTGAGACTCCAACAACCTATTCAATAATTACTGAAAATAAAATTTCAAATCTCCTTAAATTGTCATGAGATTTGATAAAGGGAGTGTCCAGTCCGAACATTCTCATCTTCAAGAGTACGGGAAATGCTGGGGGGAGAGTACTAGTGCCAGGGACTATTTTTCTGCATATTTGAACATTTTACTTGGTCCTTAATGTAGGTAATCTGACACTCTTCTTCAGCATTAATTCTATTTGCAAAATCTTAAAACAAAAAACACATTAACTTAAAGGGAATAAATATATAGGAGAGTAAGAAGTATAAAAATAAAGACTTTCTACTGAATTCTTATGATCACATTTCCAAGTAACGTTTAGGGGAAATAGAAGAAAAAACCAACAAAAACCCATACCTGTGTTCAAACAATTCTGTACACATTTCTGTTTCTAGATCCTGACTTAGTAGGAAGGGTGGCCTCTACTCCTGCACCCCGTCCTTCCCCCTCATGACACCCTCAGAGACCACCCCCAGTTCACTCCGAGTCCTTCTCTCTCCTCTTATGTACACACACATCTGCACTGGGACCACCCTAAGGAACACGTGTAACTCTGAGGTTATCTGTCACCAATATACCTGTTTGAAAAAAATGTGACCTACAATATTTTGAGTAATACAGATAGCACCTTATCAGAATGCTTTAATGAGTCAGTCATAAAGCCACAAACTGTCCAGTTTCAAACACCTGCACGTGTGTGTTGGTGAGAAGACCCACGAGGCAGCAGTGAAGGAAGGACAGGCCCCGTTCCTCCAACACCGCATGCTCCTGGTTAGGGCTCACAGGGCATCTAGGGAGACCTCCAGCAGACAGGACAGGTGGACTGCACGAGCACAGCCAGTGGGAGGCCGCCACTGCGTTCACCTACATCCACCTACGGGAACACACCAGCACGAGCTACAATCAGTCTGTGTCTGAGCAGCAGATTGTAACAGGGTGGGAAATGTTAACTGTGTGTGCTCCTGGGAAGCAGTCACTATATCTCTTTAATTAAAAAAAAACAAAACAAAAAAACAAAAAAAAAGCCCGCTGGTGTATTTCACAGCATCTCGGTTTATTTCTGGGATAAAGCCATGGACTGGGCATCACTGCCCCTTCCCACCCTGCAGAGGGACAGGACTTCAGGAGCAGAGGAGGGACAGAGGGAGAGGCAGCAGAGAGAGACAGAGGTGAGTACAGAGCTGCAGTGTTTATTGAGCATGCTACAGAGGTGAGCAGAGTACACACAAGGAAAGTAGACCACCATCAAACCTCCCGACTTTGTTAGAAAAGTAATTTTTAATTGTGCCGCTTTCAAACTAGACTGAATTTTACATTTCTAAAGATGTAAAAACTCAACTAATAGAAAATATACATGACCATTCTGTCTACATAGATAACAGAATCTATGGATCTTGAAACTAAGTACATCAATTTCAAAAAAGTATTGGTCATTTAAACAGAATCAACAATTCAGATCGACAAGAACTGTTCAAATTAATTTGACCTGTAGATTCTGAGCCATGTTTTTATTAAAGTCAGATCTATTCCTAAATACAAAATATTTTGAAGATTTATTAAAACTGAATATTACAATGCAAGGTAAATTAAGACTAAAGGCACATAAACTTTGGTCCCACCTGGTTGTCAGTTTTAGAAAACTGCCACAAAATTAATCTTCCTGCAAATTTTTGCAGTACACTTTCTTTATCTTTGAAAAATACATGCACCAGTTCCTGAACTAGCTAGACCAGTCTTCACATGCTCAGAAATCCACAACCATATTCCAAATCTTAATTACAAACTAAGGATGGCAATATATATTTAAATGCACATAAGTCATGTCAACTTCAAAAACATCTACGAAAAATATTCAGCCACAAACAAGACATTACTTAGTGCTGACAGTTAGTTATATGACGCGTCCCACAAGAGCGTGTACAAAAGGTTAAGATTCCACAATGCTTTCCACGTAGGGCTCAAACTTACAGAAATTAATACTCTGCATCTTGTTAATTTAACTAATGCCTACATTCATAACTGAATCTAGACCAGAATTGTGAGATACAAAAGGCCAATGTTTTTTTAAAGCAATAAAGCCTAAGGTAGTAAAACTAAAAAATGCTGCTTTATTCTTTCAATATCCTGTATCTTATTTGATTAAATAGAAAGAAATGTGACAAGCCAATAATTCAAAGTAAGTTCCAAGCAGGAGAAACAAAAACTTAACCTTTTTACACACCCCTGCCTAAACATAGTGTAATCCCCATATAACAAATGTGCCCCAGACAAGCAATTCCTTGTTCCTAGTAAATGCACAATAGCAACACTAGTTTTCCTTTTAAGGCACGTATGTCAACTAAGTTGAAAAACAAGAGGAAAATTAAACTGAAATTTTAAACAGACAATAAAAATGGCTTCCCTATCAAACAGATGGAATACAGCAGTTAATCACTCTGCCTTTACATATGCCATTTAGTTTTAGAACCAAGGAATGATAACAGCATGAGAAAAAAAAAGGAAAAAAAAAAAAAAATCAAACTCTGGTCCCCACTTTTCTGAACAGTCACTAGGTGATGACACCAAACACTGTGATCCACCTCTGCTCTTCATCGCCCCTCAAATTGTCGACTTGGAGAAAGATACTCTCAGGTGATGGTTCTCACCAAGGTTGTAGTTGTGAAGGTCGATCAAGGCCTGAATGGCCTCCTCCACTGTGGCCATCTGCAGAAGGGCCATTTTGTGATCTCTTCTGAAACAAAATAATAAAATTAGATACATCATAACAATTAGGAAATAAAAATTCTGCCCATTCCAGAAACACAAATTTCTATAAACAAAAAGAATAAAAATTACTTAGATGACTTTTACTTCTATCCAGCCACCAATTAAAAGACAAGAAAGTTTGCTTACTGAAAAAACTTAAAGGCTTTCACAGTGCCCCCAGTGTTAGCAAAGAGTGTGCGCAGGTCCTCCTCTGCTACTGAAGGACTAGGGAAATCGGAGCAAAAAAAACAACGGTTATTAATCAATTTTATACTTTATTGCTAAACTGTACATCCTTACCAAGTCCAACTTTAATACTCACGGGATATTGGATAGGTGAAGGGTTGCAGAAGGAGGAAAAATGTTCTGAAAATTTTTGGATCCAGGTTTCTTAAAACGATGCAATGGGGAATTACCAAAATCTTTTGTGAGACCTTGATCATCGAGTCCCTCCCGAGGTAGCTGTACAGTCTGATGTTTAGACAGAGTGACACGGATAATTTTTCCATACATTTTCTGCCCATTAAGATGGTTCATGGCTATAAAAAAAAAGAAAACAATGCCTACTAAAAAAGTTTTAAGAAAGTTCAAAGCAAAAAATAATGATTTTTAGACTAGTATCACAAAAAAGCTTCTTCCATAGAATGAAAAGCCAGATTATGAACCTCTCTCTACCTTGACAATCATGCTGATAATCAGACTTAGCTGTCCAGGAAAGAAACTGAGCAACTCACCTCTAACCTCCCCTCCTGCTCCACACCCTAATCTCTCAGCTTCATCTTCTGTCCATCTCCCCACTTTGCACCTGGGTGACCCGATCAGCATCCCAACCCTTTCTATCCACAGCTCTGTGTTGCACATCTGATCACGTCATTACCTGCCCAAAACCCACGGGACAAAGTCTAAACGCATCCCGACATCGCTTCCACCTCCCCTAGTCTGACGGCGCCCACGCACAGTGGGTGTGCACAGGCACTGCCTGCCCAGCTGCACACAACATGGTCCTTCCCCAAGTGCCAGTGTGTCTTTTCTCAGCCTGAGCGCACACCACTCCAGCCCTAATACTTCCCTCTGTCCTTCACTGGTACCTCCTCAGGAAGGTCTTTCTCCACCCTCGGGACAGACGCAGCCCTCGCTGTAGACCCTGCCCATGCGGTAAGTGCTGTGTACTTCAGAAATGCATCATAATTTATCTGAAGGACCTCTATCCTTAAGACTGTTAGGTCCACGAAGACAGGAACTGCTGCCTACTCCACACAGTGCCGTGTATAAGCACAGAACATTATGTGTACGTACTTCTTCAGGTAACAGTGGGTGATTACTGGAACTAATGAACTGGTTTGATGAGAGAGAAAAGTTGTATGTTTTACGTTTATTCATTAGTTACCAATGAAAAGACCATTTCACAAGTCACACACTTCAGCTAAGCTAAAGATCTGATCCAACTATTCCAAGTCTGAGTACTGACAGCAGAGGCAAAGGCAGCAAGGCACCGAGGCCAGAACCCCTCCTCTCAAATGCTCGTACCTGGAGATACTATGTGCACAGTCCAACATGGACATCCACGCTTCGTGCACTCACACTTACTGGTATAGAATATGCCAGTTAAATAAAAATAGGTCTGAAAAGAAAAATACTGTAAAAGTCAAAGGTACTATTCATAAAAGAAAATTCTTTTTTCACTTACCACTTCCCTAACTTGTAAAAAGTTTACTCTTTCTGATGGTTTTACTACAGTGTTGAGAGATTATAGTCCAGAAACTATAAATCATGCTATTAGTAAGTCAAAGCTTTAGTGTAAAGATCTTATAAAAAGTTGGACTCTTTACAAATATAAGTGTTGTATGCACTGAACTATACTCTCCCCAAATTCCTATGTTGGAGCTCTACTCCCTCATCACATGACTGTCTGGAGAGGGGCCTGAGGAGGTCATCAGGAGTTAAACGAGGTTATATGGGTGAGGGGCTCAAAGGAAAGGCTAGTGCAGACAAGGGAGTAAGAGACACCCCTCTCCCCTCCCCTGAGACAAGTCTACTGGCACCTTGATCTGGGACTTCCAGCCCCCAGGACTGCTGTTTAAGCCACTCAGTCCATGGCATTTTGTTATGGCAACCTAAGCAGACTAATATAATAAAAATTAAAATATCACTCATTTAAAATAGCCCTTACATAACACAAAACCAAAAACTATTCAAAAGAATGTGGTTGTTTATTCTACCTCAGGTACTTCTCAACCATGACTTTGGACACCTTATTTATCTGAGGTTCTGCCACCCACAGCTCACCTGGTGATAAGGAAAACCAGCTCACAATGACCACCCTCCCCAGAGCACACACCAGTGGGGAAAGAAGACTGACCATGCAAGCCTTTTATCTATTTCTCATAAAAGACAGTCACCTACACTTTAAAAAGTGGAAAGCCAGGTGTCTAAAGTCTCATGCCTTGCCTGAGCTACCACAATAGCTGGTAAGAAACACTGAAAACTCAAACTTACTTCTGTCTGTCTCCAGTAGACAAGAGGTCTAGGATGTCCCATTGTTAGCTCGTAATTCTCATTAGATGTAACAGCAAAACTACACTAGTCCTTCTGTCAAAATGGCAAACTTCCAAATGAACAATGTGAATACAATCAGTCTGAGGCACCACCATTCCTGAATCTTAGCTAACAGAAGTCTCAGCTGAGAACAGGTCACTTAGTCAGTCAGTCACAATGAGCATACGGTTAGTCTAGATTTATGTGATCTCACTCCGAGTATAAAGTCAAATGATGTATCAATTTAACTAAAATCACCAATTATTTATCTATGTAAAGCTGTAAGTGTAACTGGACTAAGTATATTTTAAGATTCCAAAGGGATGGTGTATCTGGCACAGGTTTTACATTGGGAAGAACCTGGTATTTTCCATGTGACTCTTTCCAGTACTTAAAAATGCCATTAGAATGAAGGCACCACGGCATTACTTGGAACCCCACAGCCTATATGAACAGCTGACTTCCAGTACAGGGAGTAAGCAGGAATGAGACCCACGAAAGAGCCTGTTAACATAGATGCCATAATTCTATGTACAACTATTACTGCGATTTTGGAGCCCAACCACTTCCCATTAGACCGAGCATGACAAACAGAAAGAGGACAGCAGAAAAATACAAGTATGTTCACCATATACTACTATTTACATGAAAATAGAAAAATTAACATGACATTTTGAGCTCTGGTCCTTAAAAAAACAGGTGGTTTCTTCCTGACACAAAGGGGTTTGTTTTCATTACTCACAGGTCTGCATTGCTATCTGGAGTCAGGCCGGAAGCTGACAGGTAACTCAGCTGTGTCTTACCCAGTTGGGACTGGTTTCCATCAGCCATCTGGATCAGAGCACTGTCTTTCTTATTGTACAAAATCTTCACACGCTGCACGTCTCCATAAACACCTTTTGTGGAGCCACAGAGAGGTAATCCAAAAATGAAATTAATTTTATGTGCAAGTCAGCTAAAGATTATCTTTCTGACATATTAATGAAACACTCAGACATCAACATGATCACTCATTCAAACTCATCATTCTCACAAATGAATAAAGAAAGATCAAGATTTTGAACAGTGAATTTTGAAAAGAACAAATTTTGATAAACCCTCAAAGCTATGTGAATGATATTAAAGACCATGCAAAATAAATCAGCATGCATTAAAACAAATTTTGTGTCTATGGAGAGTTTTAAATAGCAAAGAAAAATAGCAAAAGATTTACTATTCAACTTTAAGCCAAAGTGCTAGCTACAAATAAGAATTAAGGTGAAACCAAAATCAAATCAATAATAAAAGTATAGTGCTAACAATAACATACCGAAGAGGGTAAACAGACTTTGGGGCGTAACCATCTTTAGAAGGAGAGAGGAGCAAGCAGCGTAAGACAAGAAGAGAGAAGAGTCGAGGAAGAGCGGAGATGAACAGATCATCCATAACGAAGGGTGGTTCCCGCAGAATGGTGAGGTGGTCATGGATCATGGTTCAAGGCGGTTAATTGGGGCAAGTTGGTCCGAGGAACATTTGTTCAAGCACAGAAGCATGAACATAGGGATGGAAACAGGGAATGAAGACAAGGACAAGGAAAATAAAGGATCAGACAGGGGAGGGATGGGCGTTTGGAAAGACAAGGAAAGGGAAGGTGAACACACAGGGAAAAGGATGAAATGGGGAAGGGAAACAGCAATGCAGAAGAAAAAAATAAGGAATCGGGGAACAAAAAAAAAATAAAATATAGGTCAGTACATAGGAAATGCAGGAATTTGGTCAGAAAATGGTTGGTTTATGTACTGTACAAGAAAAACTGAGTAAAATGTAGTCATCCAAGACAAATATGGGTAAAGTACATCTACATCAAAGAGTAAATTACAGCATTTCATCTCAACATGGGGAAGGAAAGCATGCATAGGAATTTAAAACTCTGAACTTTAACTGCATAAGCATGGCTGGTTATGAAATGCAGGCAAAATTTTTAAACAAAAAACGAAGGCACTCTGATTCAAACATTTTAACATGCAGAACTGTGATGACAATAGTATTAAATGATAAAATAAGCTAATGTTCATATTAACAGAGGCCAATTAAAAATGAAACAAATATTCAAATTAGACACCGTAAACTGATACACTGAGCCTCCCACATTTCATACCAGCTTTCATAGCAATCAAAATAAAATACACCAGACATAAAAATGTACAACCAAAAATAAATAAATAAATAACAATAAATTTTATTTAACAAGGGGGAATCAAGTCGAAAAATATTTTTAGGAGACAATGACTAATAACTGCAAAGAAAAATTACTAAGAAAGGCTGGAAGAGTGCCTCGGCAAGATCTTTGGAAGAACCTTCAAAGAAAAATGTATTAGAGTAGTTCACATAAAATAAGATTTAAAAAAAAATGCAATGACATGTAAGCATGAAATGAACAAGCAAATAATTAGAAAAGGCAAAGAGCAAAATTGTTTTACAGTTAAATCTGCAAATTGAATTACATTTGCCTTTGAAAACAACAAAAAGATAAAAAGCCAAACTATTGTACTTCACCATATTTTTCTTAGGAAAAATAGGTAGTTAAGCTAGAAATATATTATATATATTTAATGAGATATGACTGTCTGAGGAAATCAAGTATTACTTAAACAAGTACATAGATTTTATTCAGAAGTAGAAACATACAAAAATACTTTGACTAATGAATGTACATAAAAAAAAAAAGGCAAGTGCAAAATGAAATAAACATGAAAAACTTGCACAGATGAAATGGAGTTCAAGGGTGAACAGGACAAGACCAGGGCACTAACCTCCTCGTTTAAATTGCTAACCAGCAGGACTGTGTTGCCACCCGCGGAGACTCCGGGCATCCCCACGCGGCCCGCAGCAGCCGCAGCCGCAGCCGCCGCGGCGTTTGGAATGGCCAGAGGACTCAGAGCTCCTGGAACAGCTGCAACAGGAAGCCCTAATTTTAAAATAAAGCGTATTTTACGAAACACACACAAGTCGTTTACAAACACCAACTTAAGCACGAAGGCTGCAGGACTTAGGGCTGAGCACTCCACGTGGCTCCTGAAAGTTCATTTTTATAACATCAGGGAAACAGTTCGCTGGTATGGCGTCGTTACAGAAAAACAACCGGTTTGGGAAAAATATTAGAACTAAGGTACATACCTGTATTATGTTAAAAAAATAAATATAAAATATTCCATTTCCTATGGAAAAGCAAACAAAAGCATAAAAGAGTAGTATACTTCCAAGTCAGAAACTTAAAAAATTCCCTCCCAGGGTTTACAGCGAGAAGCCTCATGTAAAAAAAAAAAATCACCTTAAACATAACAGCAACTCACACTTTTTTAAAACAAATGCTATAGTCTTCATAAACTCACACCTGAAATTAAACAAGTAATTACAACTTATAAAACTAAGCAATAAAGGTGGAATCAAACTAATAATTTTCTGAATAGCTATTCCTACAGTGGGAACCACTGCCCCCCCCCCCCCCAGATATATGTAGACATTTAGAGAATAGATCCAAATTTTTATAGGAAGAGTGAATGGTGGTAGAAAAAAAAAAAGCTAATCCCCTCAATCGATACCAATCACCCAGAGGCCCACTCCTCAGAAACTAGTACGTGTGCCTTTAAGACTCCTGTCATGAACGTTTCTTTTTAGGAAAGTCTACTTAATGGCCTACAGAACAATTAACTGAAAGCAGCCTTACAAATTCATGAAAATAACCAAGAAATAATGTTGTTCTTCCTAACCTGTGGGGCTATTAAATGTTTCAGTAAGAAAAAAAAAAACACAAGAATTTCCAAATAGCATTCATCTTTGGCAACTACTGAAACACTGAATAGCCTGTGTTTATTAAATGGTATCTGAAAGACAACAGAAGGGTACCTTGTTCATACACACACAAAGGAGACACACAGGCGTCACTCACACACAAGCACTGCTGCTGGCTCGTTAGCTTGCTGCCACACACTAATTACTCTCCCACCAGCCTGTCTGTGAGTTTCCCATCACTCCACTGGAGGAGCATACACGGTGACAACGGTTCACAAAAGGCACATCTTATAGAATCATGATCAAAAGGAACACACAGGCAGAGACTGCACATGGTACAAGAAAAACAATACCCGAGGGATGTCAATCCTTTGACTGGGTAAGCAATTCACACTCATGTCTGGAGGTAGTTTTTTTTCCCCTCACAATTTGCTATGAGAAATGATTTAGTCTGTTGACATTTACTGAGGAAAAAAATTGCTTCCTGGTTCTTTATTTTATGGGGACAAATTCTCTTTTTAAAGAAATATCTAAATGTTAATTTGCTTTATTTAGTTATTTACCCACCTCCCTTCCTTTCTTGGAGCCATATGGTAGCCCTCCCCAACTCCCATAATTACGTAAATAAAACTCATCACCTCTAAGCTAAGCTCACTATCGCAAACCACTCGAACTACCAGAAACCAGAAACAACCAACAGTTTCCAGAGTTTAAAGCAAAAGTGGGGAAGAATCTAGCCTGCCCCTATTCATTACCTGGTTAATTAACAAAAACAAAAGCTGAGTAAATAACTTCTTCCACTGAAAATTAGCAAATAAACACAAGAATTTACCTGTCCTGCACAAACTGTATCACTAGATAGACAGTACTGGTTGATGAAGGAAATTCTACTTTAGATTTTCAACCAATTAATGTAGAAGGAATGTGTGCCTTGAAGGGGAGGGGGGACATTTGCAGCCCCAAATGAAATAGTCAAGACAGCAATCATTAGTGGACACTAAAACCGTTAGAATAAAAATATAATGGAAGGATCAGAATACTGCCACCTGAAACCACCAGCAGGCTCTCAGCACCACTAAAAGCACTGACAGTGGGAAAACCAGATGTTTTATGCTTCCTACGGAGATAAATATGAAGCACAAGGAACACCTATGAAGAACCTTTGCTTACACAAAAATAAATAAAATTCTAAATCTAATCAAGCCTTTGGAGCTAACTTCTAGTTCACACAAAAGATGCAGTGGATGGAGAAGCAAATTAAGATGACACACAAGGAAACAGCCAGACCAGTGCAGATGCTGGGACTTGCTAGCAGAACCACCAGGCTCCTTGATCAGTCAGAGGAACTCGGGTGAGCACACAGAGAACTTACAGATCACAAGACTTCCAAATGAATGCTATGTGTGGCCCTTTAGAGGATCCTATTCTGAACAAATCAACCCTTAAAAAACATCTTTTGAGACAACTGGAAAAAAACTAAAAAAAAAAAAAAAAAAGTTTAATCCTCATCTGAGGATATGTTTATTGATTTTAGAGGGGAAGGGGGGGGGAGAGAGAGAAAGAGAGAGAGAGAAAAGACAGAAACATCAAAATGAGAAACATCAATTGGTTGCCTCTTATACAAACCCCAACCAGGACCGAACCTGCAGCCTAGACACGTGCCCTGACCAAGAATCGAACCCATGACCTTCTGGTGTATGGAACAATGCTCCAACCAACTAGGCCACACTGGCCAGGACATCAACTGGAAAAAATTAAAGATGGTTTGGGTATTTGATGACATTAAGAAATAACCATCAGATATGCTAAGTGTGATAATATATAGTTTGGTAAGAAAATATAATTACTTTAGAGATATGGTAATGTTTGCATGATGTCAAGATTTGCTTCAAAATATAACAGAAAAAAGAAACAGATAAAACAATGAGAAAACTACTGAATGGTGGTGATGGCTATGTGGGATTCATTATATTAATATGTGATGATTGAAATCTTTGATAGTATAGTTTTAAAAAATTACCATGTGATAACCCATTCAAAAGTAACAAAAAAAGCTTTCAGAAATCATTTAAAACATAAGTTTTAAAATTATTTACTAAATTTAAAATGTATACTTATTTTAACAGTAAGTTTATATGTTAATTTTATACATGACAAACACACAGATGGCTATGTCATGAATAAGAAAAGTATTCCAATACTGCTTAAAAGCTATATTGTTCTTATGAGACATTGATCATTTAAAAAGCTAACATTTTAAATCTAAAAAAATTATACACTTTTGTCTATAGCACTAATTCTCAACTCTCACTACAGCAAAACCACCTTGGGATCTTAAAGAATTGCAAACACCCAGGACCCAGTCCTAATGCTTCTCAGTCCAGGGTAGGGCTTGGTGACTAATGTGCAGCAGAGCTTGTGAAATGCTGGTCTGTAAGGGTTAAATATTTACCTTTATGAATAAATGCTTATTATAGCTATTCTCAATTACCAATTATTTTAACACCAACAGATTTCTTAAAAGTTTGCTTTGCCTTTCTTTTAAGGCATCTCACAAGAGTGGCTAATTGCTACTTCATTCAACTCAAAATACATAGCTCTAAAAAAAGTATTCTTTGTACCTATTATCTGCCCTAATTTTTGCTTTTTTTTGCTTATTTGCCCTAATTTTTAAAATGTAGACAATATGATCATGAAAAATTCTAATACATTTTCTAAAAGTGACCCAGCCCTTAATAAATTAACTACACATTTTTTTTTTTGCTATTGCTAATGCCCTATTCATAATGAAAATGTTATTTTTCTATTTGTTGTGATTCTTTTGTACATATTAGGTCTTACTTCCAATAAACTTGTTAATTGCTATTACAGTTTTTGTAGATTCTGGAGTTTTATACTGTTGTTTTTATAAAAGTAAGAGTAAGTTCATTCTTTAAAATTTAATTATTTTTAATACTTACTCTATTAATTTTTTTATTACAGACGTCCCTTTTAAACTTTTCTCCCCAACCCCCACCTCTCCCTCACCATACTGTTTTCTGTGTCCATTGGTTCAACATGATAAAATGATAATTATAATGATTCTCAATTTGTAATCTCAATAGTTTTTGATAACCCTGTTCTCTGAAGTAGCATCTATATATAAGTCATTCTCCAGGTTTATGGCTATGTACATAGACGTCAGATTTCTAAGTCCCCTTCTTGAATAAATTCTGTTTTCTGAGACACTGCATTTCTTAGTAATAGAAGCAAGCAGAAAAGCCAGGTATAAACACTAATTTTAACAAAAACTGTATAAAATAAATAAAATTTGCAATACCAATTCCAACATAATTGAATTCAGTCAAGTATTTAGAATATAAAAACTATACAAGGTAAAGTGAAATCCCCCTAAATATTATCTAGAATTCTCAAGGTAAAGAGAATCCCCCTAAATATTTAGCAGGAAAGAATTACCACCTCATACTTGTGTTCTTTCAGAACATTTGGAATAACAGGAGATCCATCATTTCATTTGAACAGCACAGTGTAAAGAAGACAGCAGGACATGCACATCACCAGGGCTAGTTTGGATGTACTCTGAAGTCACCTGACTGGTAAATATCATTGGAAGCAGATAAACAAAGATTTATCACCTTCCAGAAGGCATGCCCTCACTAAACAGTATTCATTAGGTATTTAAAGAATACTTTAAAAAGCAAAACACTAAGTAGTTCCTGATACAATATCCACCAGATGTATGGGGGGAAAAGTTACCTTAATGTCCTGTACACATGGATAGTTTTGAACTGAGATGAGTTATTTAGAAATACTTTTCCACAAACTGGCCAGTCTAAGTGAACAAAGTCAAAGGATCAGCTCATATAAAATATAAGATCCTTAATACTCACTTTACACGTTGTACACTCCAACAGAAAATAATCCAGACAACCAAGTTGGAAATGTATAGATATTGAATAAGCACTTAATACAAAATAGATCATAATAAAAATTAAAATAATAATCTGACACATTCCTATCAAATGAAGATCCTAGCAAATTATAAAAAGAGTACTCAGTGCTGGCAGAGGGGGAGAACTGCCACACCAGCCTCATATACCATTCATGTTAGTGTAAATCAATACCACCTTCTAGAAAGAAACTTGCAGTAAGAATCAGAAGCCTTGAACATTTTCTTTGATCCAATCATTCCAATTCTAGGAATCTAGCCTAAACAAGTAGTTTGAGGGGAGAAAAAAGTTGTTTGTCACATGCTACTTATTATAATAAAAAGAATGTAAATATGTGCAACAAATACCCAACAAAGTTATTTTCAAAAGTATGATACATCCACTATCACGCTATGCAGCTATTAAAATTATACTTTTTCAAAAAAATTCTTAGCAAAATGCAATTACAATAGAACACAAAACTGCAAATACAATGGTTTTAATTTTGTATAGGAATTTGTATTTTCAGTAAAACTGTCAGTAAAACTGTAACAGTGGTTATCTCATAAATTATCCAAATTACCAGAGAATCCATTATTTGATTTTTAAAACATGTAACTCACCTACATCCAGAACTATTTTAGGATACTTAAAATGCCCAATTATAACAAGATGTAAAGCCATGAAAAGAGGTAAATGATGAAGTTATTTGGTAAAGGAAGGTGAATTCACATATTTTCACCACAGAACATTTTCTTTTTCTCATCAGGCAGAGTGAAGAAACAAAAATATATTAAATATTCAATACAGAGCTGAAAGACACTAGACAATTTATTAAGAACTGAGCAACTTGATTCATATGCTTTTCATGCAAAAATAAAAACACCTGAAAACAATAAAGGCACAGGGTAAGATAAAAGCTACTTATGCTAGGGTTTAATAATTTTTATAACAAAGACTTATTACTTTTAAATAAAATTTTCACCAAGACCATGAGATTATAGGGAAAATGGTGATGAAATCCCTAGAAGAAGCCAAGTGACTTCTGACCAAATGCAAACACATGGACAAAGGCACACAGCTCTTTAGGGTGCAAAGAAGTGATTATTTGACACTAGCTGAATTTTCTTGGTAGTTTACCCTTAAATTGTTTCTTTAATGAGTTGCGTGTGAATTTTTAAACTTCTTAGAAACTATAAAATCTTGATGTCACCTTCTATTTGATATCCTAGGAATTAAATAATGTATCAGCCAAGTCCCTAGCAGAATGCCTAAGACCTTGAAGCCATTCAATAAATGTTGGCTTTTTATCTTGCCAATAAAGTAACAGAATCAGTAAAGAATTTAAGAATCTATAGTAATAATTGTAAGCAGGTCATGTATCACTCATTATTCTCTCATATTTACCTTTAAAATGGTAAACTTGAAATAGTATTAATTTATAAGCTGAGTTGAGGGAATAAACACTTAAACTAGACCCATAGTATCAGAGATTGTCAGAATGTTACCAACCCAAAGCATCTATTATCGCCAAGATGAATAGCATGGCTTGTGATAGATGTAGCAGAAAATTAGAACAAAGGGTCAATTTTGACTGAAGTCACCAGAAAGAATTATTTTCAAATGTCATCTGGTTCACTTACATTAGGGTGTCTCTCTGCTGTTCACAGATGTATCACTTATATTACATATTTACAAATGGCTAGTACAAATGTTACATATCTACAGTAAATAAGTATCTATTTTCAATAATCACTTCATTTTAATTGCGTTTTCTTTTTTAATTGATAGACATAAACTGAATTGTAAGAGTCGGTTTGACATGGACAGAAACGGTCAGAACCTTACAAATGTCAGAAATCAAGAATTTCCCACACATATCAAGTAAAAGGAAACTAAGATTCCATTTTAAGTTATAACTTCATTTTACTTACAAAATAATATTTTCCCTCATTTTTTTCTTCATCTCAACTCCATCAACTATTAGCTGCAAATTTTTGTATTGTTTTTGTTAGATGGGTCAAATCCACTGTAGAACAAGGTGAAATCAAATACAAAAAGTAATTTTATAGAAAATTCTTTCCAGTGTAAAAAAATTTTTTTGAGAGGGTGTGTAATACGTCTTCCTCCCATTCCAGGTTTTGCCTGTTAATATTTCACTGTTTCTATGCTGTGCTAAATGAAAACAATCAGATTAGCCCTAAAGAATATGCACAGGGTCCTGGACCTAGATTTAGTTCTAGACGGTGTCACATCAACTTTAAAGAGTAAATGTTATATGAAGAACTCAACAGTATTTCTCCATTTTACAGCTTTTCTTATTTCGGGAAAGAAAGTGAGAGTGGAGAAAGACATATAACTGATATAATTTTAATATAACTTACAAAGAACACTTTAGGTTTTCCCAACAGAATTCACATGGCTTCTCACCCAAGGAAAATAGAACATAACACAATTTCTTAAATTCCAAAATGGGGGGCTCATTGTACTTACTGGAGTTTAACAGGCACTTTCCATTTGGCACACGGGGGACAAGTGGGATAGACAATAGAAATCATACCTAAGAGGGATGTCTCCTTGGCAAACGCTGCAGCGATAGCTGGGTCCAATGCAGGCTGTCCATCCCCAGATGGGAGGTCAGGTCGAGTATAATCCCTACTTTTATCATTGTTGTATTTTACATTCAAATTCACAAGTTTGGAAAAATCAATCCTTAAAGTACAGCAAGCGTTATAAATATTCTGACCATCTAGGGCCTGTGAAAGTAAATAAAGCATATGAGCAATGTTAAGGAATGAGCATTAGCTAACGGTTATGACTTTGACAATAAAACTCAACCATGAAAACCTGTACATAAGAGCCACCAGGAAAGGGATCAAAATGTCATCCATTTTTCTTTGCTATCCCAGCTGTACATGAACTAGATTTCTCAAGTACTATCTTCTTGAAAGAGAGAGAGCTGCTTAAATCTAAAATACAACCTGTTAGGCACATGTACAAATTGCAAAAATCTGCAAATAATTTAATTTTTAAAACTAACAAAATGCAGTCAGTCCTGCCAAAGTAGTACCATAATAACCTGCATGATGTAATATGTACACTTTTTTGCTGGATGGCAATACTTAACCATTGGTATGGTTGTATGAGGTAACTTCTATTTGATGCCACATTGTATGAAGGACCTCAAGCCAAATAAATATCACTGGGATGCACCTAGCAATTCCTATGAAATGGGCAAAAACTATTATCGTCCTTAACCTGAGGTGTTCAACCTGAATCAGAACCACCTGTTGAATTAGCAAATCCAATGACATCCCAGGAAGGTTCTGGAGGAGCCGAGTGCCAGCTTGAGAGCTGAAAGTCTACACTCAGTTAGGTCACCATGAGCCAGGTACTTAACCTCTCTGAACTTCAGAGTCTTTCTTAATCTGAAGACCGACCAGAGATGCAAAGATGGCCATGCATCCTCACAGGGTTATCATGAGGACTACATAAAGGACCATGTGGGGGAAAGGACACCATGAATGACTGATACTGGACTATGCTGCTGCTGTAATTATGCGTTTTCTGCTCCTACACAATCACCAGTCCCATTCCAGCTAGGTAACAGCCTGAAATAAATTAGAAAACAGGGAAATACTGTTTACTTTTCATGAGAAGAATAAACCTTCACTGTATAAAACAGCAGTTCAGAAATGAGGACTATGTTAGTTCTATAAATCACTGAAAATGAAACAACATTCTTCTGGCAACAACACAGATAGATCACAGCTGATGTTTACATAGACTGAAACCCATTAGGTGTGTAATTCTAGAACCATAATATTTTAATAGTAAACCAACATTTTTTCACATGCTTGATTTAAGAGAAATTTTATATTATCTCAGTATGACTATTTTAATTGCCATGTGGTTGACTAAGAAAATACCTGAGACAGACTTAAAAATAGGAGTGTCCTATAGCTACTGAAGTATACAAGGTTTGTAATTCATTCACTTATTCCCACTCTGAAAAGCCTTTCCCTTTAATGTACAAAATTAAGTTATGTGAATATATTGCCAAGCTAAAAGTAACCTAAAAAATAATTCACCACAAGTTCACCCATTTCAGTACAGCCGTGGGGAAGCCAAGCATGACCCTGACAGCAGAGGAATGTGCAATGCCCTGCTGCAAAGGCACACGGCCCTGACAGCAGAGGAATGTGCAATGCCTGCTGCAAAGGCACACGGCCCTGACAGCAGCGCTCATCTCCTCATGCAGCACTCCTCCCTGGAGGGGCTGGGAGCCAAGCGATCGAACCTGTCTCCATACCCACTGCATGAATATCGAAACAGGAGCAGTGAAATTCACTCTTAGGTCACTATTCCAATAACAAAGAAAAAACCTAGTATCTTACTAAAAAAAAAAAGACTTGGCTTTGGGTCATAGTATCTAGATTAATGCACAAAGTAAAGTACCAATATAAAATTACTAATGTCACAATAAGCCAAGTTTATTTGGGGGGCTAAATTCCTTCCAAGCAATACTGAGGTTAGTAACTGCCAAATCTCTACAATAAACATGCCAATTGTTAGAAAGCCCTCCAGAAAACGTTGACATTTTACTTTCAATTAAAAAAAGAAATGTCTTGCTCTGGCCGGTTTGGCTCAGCGGTTAGAGCGTTGGCCTGCGGTCTGGAGAGACCCGGGTTCGGTTCCCGCTAAGGGCACGTACCTCGGTTGCAGTTTGTCCCCGGCCCTGGTTGGGTCGTGTGGGTGGCGACCACTCGATGTGTCTCTTTCACATCGATGTTTCTCTCTCTCTCTCTCCCCCTCCCACTCTATCTGAACAAAATATCGAAAAATGTCCTCGGGTGAGGATAAAAAAAAAAAAAGAAAGAAAGAAATGTCTTTATGCTGGTGGAAGATACACAAGTATACCTGAGATTCAAGAGCTAGAGAAAACTAGCTCATAAAAATATATAAATTAAAACTGCCTATTAGCAAGAGGAGACGACCAAGACCTGGGGAGGCATTCAAACAGAAACCCGGGCATTTCCAACAGTCAGCTGAAGAAAGATGGACACAAATAAGGAAGGAGAAAAATCAAATACAAAAAAGGAAAAATATTTTCAGTCAATGTAAGAGTTATGGCTAAAACATCAAAAGATGCTAGGCACAGAATGTGGAAGCAGCACAATGAAACACTGCATATGAATAAAAAGAAAAGCCACAACAAAACTATTTCCCTTTTATTTCAATGCGGTTTACTATTTCTCTATGTCTCTTACTTTTCTGAGAAGACTGTTGAGGGTCATAGATTTAGCAGATGCTCAAGGAAATCTTAAGTTTCAAATTCTTTAAATGTATCCCTTTAGCTAGTCATAAAAAATTATCAAAATCAAGAACATTAAGTTTCATTATACTAATAAAATATTTAGGCCAATTATTTACCAATATAAAATCCCAGACCAGGAGCTCATGCAGGATTTTCCTACTAATAAACATTCTGAAATCATTAGTTTCATCATAAACCTTCCTGGACAAGGAAGAAACAGTCAAGGAGGTGGGAATGTAGGTGAGAAGAATGAGAGACCAGGAGAAGAGAGCATTGTAAGAAAAAGGGCGGTTCAGTGTCAAATGTCACCTAAAGGTCAAGATATAAGTTACTCATACTGTTGGGATCACTGGTGATATGGGTAGAACATATTGGTAAATGGGGCTAAAACCAAATTAAGAAGTATAAACAGAAAACAAAGACGGCCTATTTCTTTAAGAACTCTGGTTATAAGTGAAAAGGGAGAAGAGAGACAGGGTGATGATAGGAGAGAAATGGAAAGTTGAGGGTAAATCATTTAAAATGGAGGCTAAAGCATGATTAAAACACTAGTGAGAAGTAGCCAACATAGAGAAAAACCTAAGAGACAGACTGTAATTAGCATGAAAGTAAAAGAGTGAAAAGGAGAAAAAGAGGCAAGATAAAGGTAAGTACAGGGTTGGTTTAGTTTAACAGTGGAACAGTAACATGAGATAGTCCGGCACAAGGAGTTAGAGGCAGAGCAGAGGTAGACCTAAGACAGACACAGATTAGAGCGAGGAGAAGAAACATGTGGCATGCAGTTGTCAATGGTAGCCACAACAGGGAAAGACGTCACTTCTTTTAATAGTTTCTTACCCTCCATATATAACAACAAAAATGTAAGTGATGTGAATGAAAAGTAGACTAGGAACCTATTCAGAAACCGTAATCTCTTAAGTCACAGGTGTAATTGATGTCTTTCGGCCACACTATCTAGATAGCTAATTAATTACGTTGAAACTCCTACTGGAAAGCACAAGTCTTAACACAGGTGTGCATCACAATATAATCCTGCTATTTCCTCAAGAGCACAAAACTTTTCTACCTAAAGCAAACAAAAATATAAATAACATAAACCTATAGATAACTACAGATATGACTATTCTTAAAAATAAACATATTTTTAAATGAAAAATATTAAGCATTTCTAACATTATCTTAATGACAACAATCTATACAATCTATAATGCTACATACATGGTGTATCGGTATCATCGGTATCAGTAACATTGGCTATGCGTAAATGGAAAAACATCTCATCTCAAAAAAGCTCTAGACTTACTAGTTTTGCTTGTTGTGCATTTACTGGATCACCATATTGGAGGAGAGCTTGAAACTGGTTATTTTTGGTAAATGTGATTATCTTCAATACAGCACCAAACTTAGTAAATATCTGATAAAACATTAAAGGAAAACATTATCTACTGTATTACTTCTTCAATTTGCTGGTTGACATGCAAATCCAGATGCAGGTACCTGGTGAAGAACATCCAGGGTCACAGGGTAGTACATATTGTCAATGATGATTCTGAGCACAGGGCTCTGGGCGGGGGTCACTGCGCTCTCACTCACGGCAGTGCCACTGAGAGGGGTGTTTGCTGTCTGCACCGCGGTCACAGCTTGGAGAACTGCTTGGGCACGCTGAAATGCAAAGACAAGTCCTTTGGAAACACACCCAGTCTTTTCTCTTACATTTGCTACGTGTTACACTACTACCTCATTTCTTTTCTAAAACACATATAAATAAAATTTAACACTCAAATAATCCTTTTAAGACAGGCACTGTCTCAAAACATTCTAACATTTACTTCAAAATAATCATGTACCTTTGGGACCAATGCTGGACAAGCCAAAATAGGCAATGTAATTTACTCCCAAAAGAACGTTAAGATGGAAGTTTTATAATAACAATAAAATTTGCCCTGGCCAGTATGGCTCAGCGGTTAGAGCGTTGGTTTGTGGACCAGAGAGTCCCAGGTTCGATTCCAGCCAAGAGCACGTACCTCGGTTGTGGCTCGTCCCCGGCCTCGGCCCCAGCTGGGGTCGTGCGGGTGGCAACCAATCAATGCATCTCTCTCACATCGATGTTTCTCCCTCTCTCCCTCCCACTCTGTCTGAAGATAAATGTAAAAATATCCTCAGGTGAGAATTAAAACAAAAAATTAGAGTAACAATAAAACTTTAACATTTTTCACTCTCTAAAAAAGACAAATAGGAAACTTCAAGAAGGGGATTACTCTATTATCCAGAAGATCCCCCATAAATGTTATTTCCAATACAATCTTAAAAGACAAATATTCACAATACAATTTAAGTCTTTTTTCATACTAGTGTAACTGACATCAAAATATTTAAAACTGATGTACACTGTAGTTTAAAATCATTACATTCTCAGGAACACTTTAAGATAAAATATGAAAGACATTTCCCATACATGCTATAGTATCTAATACACAATCAAAGGTAAGCAGCACCATCATTTTATGTATAACTAGTAAGATATTGCAGCCCTGCCCTGGCCAGTTTGGCTCAGCGGTTAGAGCGTCGGCCTGCGGTCCGGAGAGACCCGGGTTCGGTTCCCGCTAAGGGCACGTACTTCGGTTGCAGTTTGTCCCCGGCCCTGGTTGGTCGTGCGGGTGGCAGCCACTCGATGTGTCCCTTCACGTCGATGTTTCTCACTCTCTCTCCCTTCCTCTCTCTCCCTCCCACTCTATCTGTACAAAAAATGGAAAAATGTCCTCGGGTGAGGATTAAAAAAAAAAAAAAAAAGATATTGCAGCCCTGGCCAGTTTGGCTCAACGATCAGAGCGTCCACCTGAAGACTGAGGAGTTTCTGGTTCTATTCCCGGTCAAGGGCACATACCTGGGTTGCAGGTTCCATCCCTGGTCCCAGTCAGGGTCATGCAGAAGGCAACCAATCAATGTGTGTTTCTCACCTCTCTCTCTCTCTCCCTCCTTCCCTATCTAAAAATCAATGGAAAAATATCCTCAGGTAAGGATTAACCAAAGGAAGCTATTGCTAATAAACCATGACACTGAACACTGATTTCTGAGATTTTAAAATGTGAAAAAAACGTACATATAGAATTTTTCAGAAACCTGTCAACTAAATCATATGTTAAATGCTCCAAAATGATTGCCTTTACTAAAACTATCCTGCTGTTCCCATTATTACTGTGACAGAGTCACTGATAAGAAAATAATTTCTTTCTACCTTATCTGGAGTCAAAAAATCATTATAAAAGGAAATAATTATTAAATGTTAACAATGACAAATACCTCCACCTTGTTTTAAAGTTTAAAAAAGCTGTACTGGCAGATGAATAGGAATACAGACAGACACAGTGATGAACAAAAGAATTAAAACACTCAGGAGAATAAACAAGAACGGTCAGTGCTAGCTTTGGCAGCAAATATACTAAAATTAGAAAGAGAGATTAGCATGGCTGTTTTGCAAAGATGACATGCAAGTTTGTAATATGTTACTCATTTTTGAAGGTATTAGTTAACACAATGGTGGTAATCACTGGCAATACATATTATCAAATTAACACACTACACCTTAAACAGTGTTACATGTCAATTATATCTCAATAAAGCTGAGAAGGAAAAATGGTCATTTCAATGAAGTACTACATAACCAGGGATCATATATAACTTTTAAATGTTAATTAGATAAGATGACCTATAAATTTGTTAGCTAAAGTGACTAATTGAAATCCAACATTTTGAAACATGATATTTAATACAATACAATAAAGATATTTACACTACAATGGAGCATACAGTTAAAAAAGGGAGGATCAAAAAATTTCTAAAGCAATGCTATGAACATTTATTAACTTAAATGTTTAAATAGACAGTAAGTTCTCACCTAACATCCTCGATAGGTTCTGTGAGTTTAAGTGAAATGACGTAACAAAAACAATTTCACCACAGGCTAACTGACGTGAACAGGAGTTAGTTCCTATGGTACCTCACCAAAGTTTTAACAAAAGATGTTATGCATGGATCTGCTGTATTTAACCCAACACATATTTAAAGTTTTCAAGTAGATCATTGCAATATTACTTTTTTCATTAGTGAACATGTCCTTTCACATAGTATATGAAATAAGAAGCATGGAAAATCACAGCTAACGAAAACATTAACACCTGCTATTTCAAATAATGAAATGTCTTTTTGTTTTATCTAATTAATTTTATTTTATTAATCCTCACCTGAGGATATTTTTCCGTTGAGTTTTAGACAAAGTAGAAGGGAGGGGGAGGGAGAAGAAAGAGAGACAGACAGACAAACAGACATCCAATAGTTGCCTCCCACATGACCTGGACTGGGCGCAATATAAGCCCTTGACTGGGAATCAAACCCGTGACCCTTCTCAGTCTGAGGGCCAATGCTTTAACTGTTGAGTCAAACCAGCCGGGGCTGGATTGTCTTTTTAAATAAGAATCACATGATCATGGAACACTATCCAAATGGTACAAAAGGTTAAACCCTGTCACCCTGACTGCTTTCTCTTACCCACCCCTCACAGAAAGACCATCCATGTAGAACATATATGTACATATCCATTACATACAAGTGCGTCAGTTTATATTTACTCCATTTATTTCCAATTCTATTACATATATACAGAAAGAACACAAATTACAAGTGTATACAGCTCAATAAAACACCGCAAATTGGCCATATCTGTGAAATGACTATCTCAATAAAAAACAGAACATTATCAGACTACAGAAGCCACACTTCATACTTTCTCCTAGTTGTATCAATGGGACTACATAGTATCTGTTCTACTTGGTCTGGCGTCTTTCAGTAACATTGATTTTATGATTATATTCATGTTTTGTTGGTACCAGTAGCTTGTTTGTCTTTTGCCAGACAGCATTCCAATGAGTGAATACGACACATTCTACCTCCCGTTGAACATCTAGATGTCACACAGATGTGCCGTCAACTTTTTCACACATCTTCTAACGTACATTCGTGTCTTCTCATTTATGTAACTAGGAGATTTACTAACTCAAAGACTATGTATATGCTCAGCTTTAATAAATATTTCTACTTTTTTTTTCTTACAAATAATTCTACCAGCTTGCATTCCCATCACTCATAAATGAGACTTCAAGCTTCTCTACACTGTTATCAACACTTGGTATTACTGGTCTTAATTTTAGCCCATTTAGGAGTAGCAGGTACTAATTCACTGTGATTTTAATTTGTATTAAAGGTTCTCAATTCAAACCTAACCCACTCTGTGGAGGGGAGGATGGCTTTCTAGAGGAAACTAGCCAAGGGGACACCTAAAACTGTCTAGCATCTGGCCATATGAAGTACAGGGTGTAATGTAGCAAAGGAAGAGAAGCCACATCTTCCAGACAGAAAGGACAGCACAGAGACACAGTGGCCTCAAAAGACTGAAAATAAGAGAAATCATGCTAGGTCAGAAGTGTAGGCAAGCAGGGTGAGAACAACCAGAAGACAGAGACTGTAGTCATCTCAGAAGATTTGTTGCAGGGATGCCTTAGATGATGTGTGCAGTTTAGAAAGACATAGGCAGAAAGAACTGAAGAGGAAAAAGAAAGTAGATCAGTAAGAACACCAATTATAGTAAGATAGCCAAGAAGTGTTTGTCTGAGCTACCAATGTAGCAAGAAAGATGAAGGAACTTGAGCAGATAATAACAAGAGAATTGATAGGACTGGGTGGTTTGAGGAACAGTTCTGGAAGAATTCATGAATGACACATTCATTTGCTTCTCTTCTATTGTGAAATCCTATAAAAATGCTTATTAAATGAATACAAAATGGAATAAACACAAACAATGAAGACAGAGAAGGTCATCATTAGCTAACAGTAATTTTTATCAATTTCTGGAACACAGAAAATGAATGTAACCAAATGGAGAGGAGATATAATGAACATATAGCAAAAGGGCTTCAAGGTTCAGATTAGGAACTGGCACATTCACAGGAGGAGGAAGAGAGTGGAGATAAAAGGATTAACAGAAAGTCAAACAGCTAAACTCCTCTTCCCCTCTCTTTCTCTACCCTTTACCATTAAAAAACAAAAACAAAAATAACAAAATTCTCTCTTAAAGGAGTCAAAAGTTCTAAAGGGAATTTGTTGGTCCAGGGTAAAGACTTCTTTGTCATCTGAGGGGATCCCAGCTTAGTATCAAACTCATTACTTGACTAAAGAAAAATATGCAAGTCCAGTAAAACCCAACTGTTCCTTTTGAAATATGAACAGACAAGATAAACAGCTAACACTGAAGAAAACAAGAGAGTACTTAGAGGACAGTGAAGTCTTTTTCAAAACATCATTAATTACTATCCATAAAGAATTGTAAAATCATGGAACATGTCTAGTACCAATGCAAAAATGATGATCCAAGATTTCCAGGGCTTTTGAAAATTAAAAATATGGCAGCAAAACAGTTTTTTCAACACTGAGTGTCACCCTGTGTCTGAAATAAACCAGACAAGAGTTAAGTGCCTTAGTGTCTAACCACTCTGAAGTTTGTTACTCAAATGTCACTACTTGACGGGCTTTCATGGGTTATCCCATTTAAAATTACAAATCCCCCTCTCCGACATACAGCTACTGCCGCTTTATTTTTATTTTTTATATGTTCCTCTCATTTGAATCTTCCAAAATGAGAATGTATTAAAACATTACTGAAAATACTAAGATACAAAATAAAAACTGGACATTAAATGCCATGCTAAATTCTAAGTAAAAACAATAAAGAATATTTTCTTGAGGTGTATTTCCTCAAGATAAATTCTTAAGAAGCATAACTTCTGGTTGAAAGGGAAATGAAAATTATTACCAAATATTTTTAAAAGCTGGCATTTTAGCCTTTTCTTTTAGACAAAGAGTTTTATAAGCTTATTTTTTATAAACGATTAAAAAGACCATAGGTCACTTTTTATAAAGGTTAAAATCTTTGAGGAGTCATTTTTCATTAAATTTTCAACAAGACAAAGAGCCAGATACAATTTAGATTTTACTGAAACAGAAAACTTAATTAGCTAAAAACTCTATTAAAGGAGCTAAAGTTTTTATATCATTACTGCAGACTATGTATTTGAGGTCTAAAACCATTCTTTTACTCATGAATTCTCCATTCATAACATTTCCCCCCAGGAAACCATTAACACAGCTTCAACAAAAAATTTTCCATAAGACATAAGACCTATAAAAAGTCAAATAACCAAAGGCATTGAACTTATAAAGTCCAAGCAGCAGAGTTGTATAAATAGCTTATGCTAATAGTAAGTCCCACCTCATAAACAGAATGAGTCCCACCTCATTTAGGTTTGTGACCAGGACCTAAAAACACTGAAAGAGTACTATTTAACTAATTTATCCAGTATTAATTTAAAACATGAAGAAACCATACTTTTTGTAAATAAACATAATATTTAACAATTAGGGACACACTGCAAGAAAATGTCTTAAAAATAATAAGAAAATACCCACAGAAACAGCTTAAGAATGGTTAAAATTTTTATTTTCTGTTACTGTATTTATGAGATTTCTTAATATGTTCTATGTCATTTCATTTATGTACCTACATATACTTACTTGGTTTAATGTATTATCTGTTTTCAGTTCTTTGTGATTCGAGTACTGGATGTAAATCGGTTGGTTACGAAGATGAGGTGTCACAGCAGAATAGTAATTAACCATAGTAATAGCAGCTTCCTCTGTTGCTAGTTCCAAAAATGCCTGAAAATTTAAATGCAAAAATATTTAATACAAATTCAAATAGACTTTAATATTTGTCTGATCTATTCAGCTAATTAGAAAAACTTTCAAATTACTTTAGATGCTCTAATAAGCAGAACTTTAATGAAGGTTAGGTACACAATTAAAGCTAATAGGAGAAAGCTCTTTGTGTACATGGTACTTCTGGTTCTCTAAACATCACAAATGTACTTCCCCAATAAAAGTTAGAGAAAAATAAATTTAAACATTTTCCAGTATCAAAATTTTACAACTCCTAACTTAGAGAATAAGAGAGATCTCAAGTCATTTTTAAAGCAGTATATCGGAGACAAAGAAAAAAGTTAAAAATTAAATGTCAGATGATTATTAGCAGCATTAATATTTAAGAGATTGTTAAATTTCTTAAGTTCTTCCAAATGGTATTAGAATTTTAAAACTTCATTTTTAATATACCTGGATCCTACTGAGACAAGTATTTCTATTCAATGAAGAATAGCTAGGATTAATGACTATTTTCTTTTAATGCTACATTATTTCCATGGAATAAGCTTAGTCAAGATGCTACTAGTGCCCCCAATTTCTGATATTACAAAGGGCAGAGCCACAAGAAAAGAAGTACAGTACAACATTTGTGTTTTCTGCGATCTCACTGCAACAACTACGCAGAGTCTCAGAGTGAGCTCAAAAGGCAGAATTTGAAAAGTGCAGTACGTTGTTCATTTAGCTCCCAGGCATTAGTTTCCTGGGCATTAATTCCCAGAGCACCACTACCAGGAAGAGCCAGACTTCTATTCTGTTCCTTCACAAAGTGACCTACTAGATTCTACCCATTATTAGGAGACAGCTAACTCACACCTGTTGACTAGTCAGGGACCTAATATTTTCTAAGTCCTGAAAGAGGTATACCTGATTTTTTCCTTTCAGCATAAGGATGTTGGTCACCTTTCCAAAAGGTAAGCCTAAAGCAATGACTTCAGTTTCTGTCACCTCACCAGGTAATTTTCGAATATGAAGAACACGAGAAGGAGCACCATCCATCTTATCTTCTCCTTTAAATTTTTTACTGTCATTACCATTGGCTAAAAAACATTAGAAAATAGTTTTCATATTAATTTTCCTTATCTGCATTAAAAAGCACAAAACAATGTTTATAAAAGAACTTAAGCCCTGGCTGGTTGGGCTCAGAGGTTGGAGCACTGGCCTGTGGACCCGAGTTGCGGGTTCAATTCTGGTCAAGATCACATACCTTAGTTGAAGTTCAGGCCCCAACCCTGGTCGGGGTGGTGTGGGAAACAGCCAGTCGATGTGTTCCTATCACATAAATGTTTCTCTCTCACCTCCCCCCTCCCCATCCCTCCCACTCAACAAAATATCCTCGAGTGAGTATTAAAAAAAAACATAAAACAAAAAAACTTAACACAGCTGAGTATATCGGAATAAGTCCTAAAAATTTAAAAACAGGTTTCAAAGAAACAAAGAAAATCCTATCCACCAATTAATTAAGATTACTACTGGGTAAATGTTTCTGAACAGTAAAAAGTAGTAAGTGATAAAGTAAAAACATTAAAGTGTAACTTCATTAAGAAATTGTCCAATGGCCAAAGAACATAATTACCTTGTAATTTAATAATATTAAAGACTAACAGAAAATTTTTTAAATGTGAAAATTTGGATTAGCAAAAATTAGATTATAATTTCACCTGAAAAATTATAAATTGTTCAATTTGAGAAATATACCCAAAAGGAGGATCAAAGAAAGCAATGCTACAAAAATAATTATGTAGTCACTACATTGTGCTTACCTCCCATGAGCCTCTGCTAATTTAATATCACCATCTCATTTACCTAAGTATTTTATCACTATCAACATCTATATACTATAAATCACTCATGGACTTAACTGCCTTATCACTCTGAGCTTTAAACTAACTAAAATGAAGGATCCTTGTACACTGAGAAATATACATGCATACTCTATCCTGTATATAATTTTAGGTACTTTGTGATACTCCCCAAAACATTCAACAATATCTACAAACAACATTATATATAATATATACACCCAATAAAACTGAGATCATCCTGATTTCTAAGTGTCTTCAAAATCCATTCCCACGGTACTTTCAACGGTACTGAGTATTAAGAATGTGTGCAGCAGCCCTCCCAGTGTGGCTCAATGGAATGAGCATTGTCCCATGGACTGAGAGTTCTGCTTTGATTCCTGGTCAGGGAACACGCCCAGGTTGCCGGTTCCATCCCCAGTGGAGGGTGTGCAGGAGGCAGCCGATCAATGTTTCTCTCACATTGATGTTTTTCTCTCTCTCTCTCCCCCCCTAAAAAAAAAATCAATAAAAACTTATTTTAAAAAATGTGTGCAGCACCATTTCAAGCTCTGGGGCATAGCAGTGAACAAGATCAGTGAGACCCTGATGCTCCCCCTGCAATCTCACGGGAGAGGTTGGCTGACTAGCACAAGAACCACATCATTTCTTGTAGTGATTAAGTGTTATGAAGAAAGTAACACAGTGGGGTGTGATTGAAACTGACTGACTAGATGAGGGTGGTGTGGTCGTGACTTTACTTGATGCTCAGAAAGATATCTCTAAGAGATAATGTGCGATCTCACTTGATAATTATTTGTCAGATTACACTTAACTCATACTTTGTTTCACTCAAGTTTATACACACAAATAGCCAGCTAATGATTTCAACAATCCCCCTAGGCAGGCTTTGTACAGAAAGATAGTCCTCTGGCTTCTGAATGTACACCGTAAAACCGTGCTGGCTAGCTCTCCTCACTGTAGAACATGAGAAACCACAGGGCCCTCTCCACACTCCTTTCCTAACTAAGGAAGAGCTGTGTGTGCACCGGCTGAACTGATCAGAAAGGGGCTGAATTACCTATATTGTGGCATCTTAAAATCATCATTGCATCTGTTAAGTAAAAATGTAAATTAAGCAGGGAATCAAAAAACTGTCTATACCTTAAAACATATAACTGGCATACAAAAGCACATGCTTCTTACATAAGACTTCTCTTGGCAAAAAAGTACAAGTCTAGGATCCTGACACTCTGTGTTCTTGTTCATTCATTTGTTTGGATAACAAGGACAAATATGTCCTAATCCAACTTGGACCCAGGAGCTACAGATTATAGTATCAGGAAACTCAAAACTGCAATTTAAGTTTTTCCTATTTAATCTGTCCTTTTCTTTCTGGGAAAGGACAGGAAAAGCCGCCACAGTAAAGATACTACCTGCGCTGTACATACAGAGGGATGGATAACCTTCCCTTTTACAGGAATTTTAGAATGTGATCCCCAAAGGCAAAAGGCTACCTAAATCTGTTAAAAGAACAGAACAATTTATTTTTTTGGATGTTGATAATTCCTAGACAATGGATGGTGAGGAGTAAAACAGCTGAATAATATAGAAAGGTGAGATATTTTTGGCAGTCAAAGGTAAATAACCTGTGTTTGATTTTTTTAGAAATATAGACAAGATGCTTTTTTTTTTTTTTGCATCAATATTTAACATCCACTGCACATTAACTACACTCCAGGCGCTGTGCACTCTAACAATGCTATGACCCGTGAATCCCACTTATACAGGAGAGCTGGTTAAGATGTCCAAGACCAGAAAGTTACCAAGTGGTGAAGACAGGAAGTGATACAAAAAGGATGGGAGTCAGAGAATGATCCACAGCCTGTGTTCTAACCCACCGCACTGGAGCAGGTTCCCAAAGACAATCTTCACATTACATACGATGGCCAAGATCTGAACAAGCACCTATCAGAATTCACTCTTCATGATACCCAATACACCCTCCCTCATTTAGTTAGCAGCTTCAGAGAGGGTGGCTACTAAATAATCCTATTTTAATAAAAACTTTCATTTTTAAACAATGATACTATGAAAATGTGAAGTTGGGAAAAGAGGACTTCTTCAATCATACAACTAAGCCTACTTTCATATATGAAAAGACCCCAACCCTAGAAAAGAAAGAGGGCAGAAAAAAACGTATGGCCCTCAGCTTATGAAGTATCCAGGCCACTGACTCCCCTAGGAGACAAGGAAGGAAGGTTGGGTCTCTCTGGGTTACAGATCTATGATTGTCTAAAAGACAAAGTACAATAATTTTAGATTTCTTCCCATGATCTTTTCCCTTCCAATCCCCAAGTAAATCCAGAAACCAATAATAATTAGAATAATTTTTAAGAATTTATGAAAGATCAGACGTAGCAATGCTTTTGTCTTTATGCATGTAAATTGCAGAAATCTTTAATTATACTATGTTCCATATTATTATTCAGCCTTCTTAAAGCCTTTTGCTTAGGGAGGATATTCTCATAAATTCAAAACAAACGTAACATAAAAACTATTTCCATTTGAAAACTTCTCACCCAAACTCAGAAGTGGTTCTCCGCCTCAACTCTAAAGTGACCATGTTCCCCATCTCTGACCAGTCCCAGCCCATCGCTTTTCCCCTTACCTGACCCTTGTTCTCCACCAGCTTTAACCTGTAGTCTTCACATAAAGACCCTGGGTAGTTTGTTAAATCCACCCATGGTCGAAGACCCATGAGACCTCTGACTCTTACTGAGTCTCTGCTCGCAAGGCACCTACCACTCATCTCGAGCTGTCCTGCTTCCCCGACTCATCCTATACTGGCTTTGAACCCTCTGCTTACTCACTCAGTCCAGAAAATGGCTGTGTTCACCAAGTGGCTTTGGTCCTAAGCTCCTTTCTACATTTACCTGCTCATGTAAACACTCCAGCACCTTCTCATTTAATTTGTGTATCTATTATTTTAGTCCTACTTATTCACTAAGTACACTTCAAAACTATACTGCATCTGACCATTGGAAACAGACTTTTAAAAAAATATAAATACAGCCCTGGCCGGTTTGGCTCAGCAGTTAGTGTGTCGGCCCATGGACCTGAGAAGCCCGGGTTCAGTTCTAGCTAGGGGCATGCATGTACCTTGGTTGCAGTTTGTCCCCGCCCTGGTTGGGGTCGGATGGGTGGCAACCACTCAATGTGTCTCTCTCACATCAATATTTCTCTCTCATGTCAATATTTCTCTCTCTCTCTTCCCCGTCCCCTCCTGCTCTATCTGAAGATAGGTTACAAAGGTGTCCTCAGGTGAGGATTAAAAAAAAAAAATTACGTGTGTGTGTGTGTGTATACACATACACACACAATCTCATTCTCCATATCTCTCAGATTCAAGCATTTATAAAAGTACTGGTAACTTCCTTTATCAAATATGATAATGAGAGGCAAAGCAATTTAATTCCAAGCAGTTTTAGACGTCAGGGTAACACAGGGTTACAGAAGCTGGCTTTAAAGAAATAAGAATCTGACCTAAGAAAAATGAGGCTCACACTCTTTACATTCCTATACTGGAAAACAAAAATTCCAAAGAGCCAGAAATGCAGGTATAAACAGATAGATATACTTCTGTTACTCTGCTAGCTCTTTAGTTAACTCCAACAGCTAGTAAACAAACATTTCACTAGATTTATTGCAGAATCTGCTATAACTCTATTTCCAAGTACTTGCATAGCCTAGTTGCTGAAGTACCTACCACATGAACTGGAAAAATGCAGAAGATTAAATTTGAGGAAGACTCTCATTACCTCTACATGCAAGAGGACAGGTTGTTAGAACCCCATAAACATTCAACTGTGAAACAATGTGCTAGAACACTATAACAAAATGAAAGCATTTTAACAAAATGAAATGACACCAAGTCAAAATTGTCTGCATATAAAAATTAAAATGAAAATCTCAGAGTAACATGGGCCAGAATTTATGAAATGATTTCAGTTTCGAATAAGGCAAAAGTCATATATTTAGCGATAATAAATCCTGCTATTATGAAATAACATGCAGCACTGGCAGAAATATGTATACCCAGCTTAAAGGGATATTTATTCCATTTCCACAGCTCAAAGAAATGACTCGAGAGAGACCATATCTTACAAATGTCAAGTCTCTGCCCAACTGACAAACAGTTACAAACATCTTTCAATAAAATCTAATTCCAGGACTAGGTGGAGCTAGTTGTGTATTAAAATGCCTCACTTTTATTTCTTAAGGATAAATTTATTACAAAATAAGTCTTAATATAATGAGTTAAAGTTAACAACTTTCCTCACTTCTAAAATTATCTACCCTTTGACACACACACAAAAAAAATCAGTAGACTAAAACTTCTGACAGGGAAAGGCTGTTGAGATAGATGCTACTGGAAACAGAATTCTATAGTAACATCAATCAGAAGAAACATCTTGGATAAAGCTGAAATGTTGCTCAGTATCTGCTAACCACACAAGTATTCTTGTAGTCCGGCCAGTGTGGCTCAATGGATTGAGCGTCATCCCATGGACTGAGAGGTTTCGGTTAGATTCCTGATCCAGGCATATGCCCTGGTTTCAAGGCTCGAGTCCCAGTAGTGGGCATGTAGGAGGGAGCCAATAGGTGTATCTCTCTCTCTAAAAAAATCAATAAAAACATTTTTTAAAAGTATCCTTATAATGATGTCTGTAAAAGTCCTGTTTTGAGACATCTGAACAATGGTATATTTTTCCATGCAAGCATAATCACTAGCTTTTAAAGGTTTGTAAGCTCTTATAAGCAACAGTGTCCAAATGTGGGACTGTTAGAACATATACAGACTCACACCTTTCTATGTTAGACCAAAAAAAATCTCGGTCTGGCCAGCTTTGTCTCAGTGATTAGAGCATCGGCCTGTTGACCACAGTCACGGGTTCGATTCCGGCCAAGGGCACACACCTTGGTTGCAGTTCATCCCCGTCCCTGGCAGGGGTAGTGCAGGAGGCAACCAGTCAATGCATCTCTCTCCCTCCCACTCTGAAGATAAATGTTTTTTGTCTTCTCTAAAGAAATGCTCATTTACCCTAAGGTTGAGAAAAAACATATATATGTATTTTTTTCCTTTATTTATATATAAGAGCTTTATATATTTAGTTTTTAGGTTTAGGTGTATAATTCATCTCATTTTTATACAGTATGAAAAAGGTTTGAGTTTTTGTATATGTATTCAACTACCACCATTAATCGAAAAGACTTCTCTTGCCCACTTAATGACCAAGGCACTTTTTTCCAATCAGTTTTAGTTATTTTGGTTCCTTTTAAAATTTCCACATAAATTTTAGGATCAACTCATCAATTTCAATTTAAAAGCCTGTTTGACTTGACTGATTTGCACAATCGATTCCATGCCAATTTGGAGATAAACGACCACATCATACATACTGAGCCTTCTATTAATGAATATGGTTTCTCTATTTAGGTCTTTACTTTCTTTTGCTGTGTCTTGTAATTATTGGTGTAGATATCGTGCAAATATTTTGTTAATTTTATTCCCTGATATTTTGTCTGATGTTTCAGTAAATGGAGCTCTAAATTTAACATCAGGAAAATGTTTATTTTTGTATACTGAACTTGAATCCTGTAACTATTCTAAATTTACTTATTAGTGCTACCATTTTGTAAATCCCTTTGGGTTTTCAGTTTAAAAATCACAGTGACTGTAAATAAGACAGTTTTATTTCTTCCTTTCCAATCTGTATGCTTTTTATTTTATGTGCCTTAATATAAGAAAAGTGCTAAAAAATAATCGTGAAAACAGCATCCTTACTCCATTCCTCTTATTAACAAAAAAAATGCAGTACTTCAGCATTAAGAATGGAATTTGTTGTAAGCTCCAGGTAGACCTTATCTGCTTTGTTATAACTTTCCCTGGTTTTCTAAGAGATTTTCATCATGAATGGATGCTGTGTTTTTGTCAAAAGCCCTTTTCCCTCCTATAATCTATTATTGTGATAAATAATAGTTCATTTTCGAATGCTAACTTACAGTCCTGGGGTAAGTCTCAATTAGTCATCATGAATTATCTTTTATATAATGCTATATATGATTTGCTTACATCTATTAAGGATGTCTGCATTTTACATTAATGAAAAACATTAGTATAAAGTCTTGATTTCCTATCTGTGAGGTATGGTAGTTACAGTACCTTCGTCAAGTTAATTAGGAAGTATCCCCTCCTCTATTTTCTAAAAAAAAGTATATTAAAGATGACTATTTCTTACATCGAACTTCATAAAATTTAGCAGTGAAAGCACCAATACCTCTGTGGAAAGACTGAAAATTAAATTTGTATAATAGATACAGAACTCATCTAAAGCTATTTTGGAATGACAGGTTGTGTCAGTTTTAGTAAATGAGATTTATAAAAGAATTTGTCGATTTCATCTAATTTGTTCAGTTTATTGGCATTACCACTGTTTATAATATTGCCTTATTTTCCTTCTACGCTGTGGAGGATCTGTAGTAATATCTGTACATTCATTCCCAATACTGGCAATACTAAGTTTTCTTCATTTTCTTGATAAGAGTTGTAAACCTTTATTCTTTCCAATACAGATTATTTTCTAATACAGGTAGATAGGTATCTATTATAGGTATAGACCTAATTTTTCCCCCTAGTTGGGCTGCAGTTAACAAATTTTGATATACTTTCATTTTCATCCAGTCAGAAATATGCCTTTGTATCTTGATTCATGTATTTTTCAGAATTGTGTAGTCCAATTCATAAATATTTGGTAATTTCCTAGATTTTTGTTTTTAATTTCTATTAAATTCCAGCCCTGGCCAGTTTGGCTCAGCGATTAGAGTGTTGGGCCTATGGACCAAGGAGTCGCAGGTTCGATTCCCATCAAGGGCACGTACCTTGGTTGTGGTTTGGTCTCAGGCCCTGGTCGGGGTCATACAAGAGGCAGCCAGTTGATGTGTCTCTCTCATGTCGATGTTTCTTTTTCTCTCTCTCTCTCTTTTCTTTTCCCCCTGTCCCCCTTCCCCCTCTATCTGAAGAGAAAAATGGAAGAATATCCTCAGGTGAGGATTAAAAATAAAATAAATTCCACTATTATCAGGTACTATATGAGCTTTCAATCATTTAAAATTTATTGAGAAATACTTTATGGCCTATCATGGTGAATATTCTATGTACATTTGAAAATGTATACTGTATAAACAAAAAAGGTTTTCTGTGTGGACAAATCCAGCTTCACATTATTATGACTGTATTTGGTAAATACTTCATTGTAATTTTTACTTAACTGTCAGGAATGTGTATGTGTGTGCTGAGGTATAGATACAGGCCAACCCCGGAGATAATGTGCGTTCAGTTCCAGAAACCGCAATACAGCCAAGTATCGAAATAAGGTAACTCAATGTGCTTGCTAGTAGTCTTGCCTTCGATTTATAAAAAAAAAAATGCAACATCTGTGAAGCACACAAACGTGCTATACAATAAAATCAGGCCTGCCTGTATATATAAGCAGTGGCTACCTGAAGGAAATGCTTTCAGTCTTTCACAATCCTTTTACTGTCTTTTAATTCAAAGAATTAAAATATTGTTACAGCAAAGAAAAACGGTTCAAAGCATAGAATAAAGACAACTATATGGTTGAAATTTGGGATTTTATTTATAGTTTGGGCTTTAGGGTTTGTGAACTAGAGAATTAAAAATACTTTATGACATGCAAAACACAAAAGCTAAAAACAAAAGTAGAGAAAGAATTAGAGAGAACTTGGAACATGAAAGGAAAAAAGATTATATTTTCGTGATTTAAAAAAGCAATGAGACTTAATTACTTGCCCATAGAAGTCACCATCTTCAGGTTTTTTTCACTTGACACACATATATATTCTCTAAAATATGTCAACAGAAAGCCTTTAAAAATAAAGACTATTCTGGTAAAACAATACATTTTCGTTCTAACATCCTGGTCCATAAAATGGCAAAAATGACATACTGTTAAAGAAAGTGAAGACTTACCTGTAACCACCATGCTGCTCATATTAGAGTTTGGACTACTGAGAACACTACCTGAGAGTAGTTCGTCAGATCCTCTCTATAAAAACAAAAATCAACATAAGACATCTTTAAATTTAAAAATATAAATCTGAAAGTCCGTCACTTATCTGTAACTTTTCAAATAGTCACTGACAAAGTGTCAGGTGTTAACACTATGGGAAATAGTGAAATATTTTAATCCCTAAAATAAAAACTTGACAAACATGGATCTCACTCTCTTTCCCACAAAGCCAATAGTTTCTTTTTCTCCCTTTCACCCAAGTCCAAAGACAACAAATAGGAAAAGAATTGGTTCTATAATCAAAAGCTTTGGAGAACTACATTTATATTTTATAAACTTCCTAATGCTGCAAATTCTCCAACCCACAGCACTTGATTCATCCAGATAACTCGGGTCTGTAGGAAATTAGAACTTCATCCTGGTGAGTTGAACAGCTTATCTTCATCATCATTAAAATTAATTAGGCATACATTTTAGTAGCTAAAACACTAAAAGCAAAAGCAGAATCCACAGAATGAGAAATTTCTTTCTGCCTATAAAAACAGAGACCTAATCATGTCTTCAAATCCTTTAGATAAAAGGCTATAAATTCCTATGTTCTTATAAATGCAGTTGTTCAAACAAGCCAGTTGCTTTTAGCTATTTTAAAAATGTGTGTATTTACAAAAACTACATGTTCATAGATTATTAAAATAGCTAAGTCGATGGTTTTGCCTATTTTAAGTAGGTATACATTTACATACATGGGCATCACTATTTAAAGTCACTAAATCAATACAAGCTGATTTAAACAACCACAAGTACAAAGAAGCTGAATGCAACTAACAAAATGAAAAATAAAATATATAAAGGACATCTTATCAAAGCATTTCAGAAAGTCTAAAACGGTACAAATTAACCAAATTTTATGCTAATTTGAGTTCAAACTCAATTAATAAGCTGTATTATAACAAATATCAAAATGGTAAACAAATGGTTATCTCCCAAATTGTTTTATAAGCTTCTATTCATCAAATGCTCAGAGAAATACACACAAGCATGACAGAAATTAAAACATTATCTCAAGCCCCGTTAACACCATATATGCATCATGTCTAATTTCTCAAGCTATGGAAGATTCAGCATGACATGATGAACATAACTAGACACTTGGTGATTCTCAAAAGCGTGGTCCCTAGACAAGCAGCAGACCTAGAAATGTGTTAGTGATCCATGCTCTCAGATCTATCCCAGACCTACTGAATGAAAACTGAGGTGGGACCCAGAGTTCTAGAAAGCCCTCCAAGGTGCCTCTTCAGCAAGTCAATCTTATTGCATGACTACTAAGTGAGTGAATGAATGCTGCTTACAATGAACTGTCTTAGTTCTCAAAAAACACTTTGACTCCTCTAGTTTTCAAAAGTATCACTTGCCCTCTTTTCAAATATAAATTTTCACTTTATTCTTTAGATGTTTGCTTGTGAGAAAAAAATCCTTCCACCCTAGTGGATTCATAGGTTAATTATGGAGATGAGAGGTGTAGAATCTTAGGTCCACTGATGCCTAAGGAAAGCTTGTCATCTGATGTGTGGCGCTAGGGGCAGTTTCTTCCTCCTTCCTGTAATGCCATCTTTAGGAATGGCAAAGTTTTATTAATTATTTTGTTAATTTTGTGTCTGCGATCTTCCCCCACCCCCCAAATAATTTCATACCTGCTGTTCAAAGAGTAAGTTTGTCTTCATAACTGAGTCAGAAGAGTACCAACTTATTTACAATTCTGAGACATCTTCACAAAAATTATTGAATATATTTTTATAAATTACATTATTTTTATTAAAAAGCAATTATGTTTGCCTTTCTGTTGAGTAAAAAGCTTACTATTTTGTCCATAAGAAGTGATTCTGCAGTACTGATAATGTTAACATTCCCATATTAACTGATTAAATAATCTTATTTGAAATATCTCAACATAGCTGCCTGACTTGAAATAGACATAGCATCAAATGACTCAATGGTGTAGTGATTGATGGCTGCTCTGCAGTAGTGGCTGCTACGACACATTAAGTTAGAGGCACTTAAACTTGGAATCACAATCTTTACTAAGTATGTACTTTTTACTTAATTCATCTAAGATAAATGTCAAATGATCTTAGATTCAATTAAGACAAGAAATTAAGTGGTATTGATGTCCCTGGTTAATCTGACCATAGAAACTTCTCCTCCTGTGTAATAACAACCACTTCACAGGAAACTAGCATCCCACAAAAACAATTAAGAAAATGCTAACACAAGAAGATACAATCTATATGTCAATCAGAGAGAAAAGTGCTTTCTTAAGAAAGGATGAGCACAAAATGTACATTTAAATGACCTTTGGCATTCATTCCGGTGAAATTCCTTATTTTTCCTTCTCGAGGTGATTAGACATTCTGTTCCCCATGTAGTCCCGTAAACTCACAGGTGAAAGGCCCGCTGGTGGCACACCAGGCTGAAGGCCAAGGCTGACATGAGTGCCGGGCTTTAGGACTGAAGACAGAACTGCCCAGAGACTTTCTCCTCCGGGGAAGAGGGAGCCATGACAGAAAGACATGGAGCAAGGATGCAATGTCAGGTTCCGGTGGAACAGATTCTCAGAGAGAAAGGTATTCGCTCATGCCAGGTGCTGCCAAGGAGACGAGTGGTGGACCAAGTGCCTCCTCCCTACTAGGAATTTGTGACAGCACTAACTCATAACATCAACAAAAATACAATGATACACTGAGGAGGATCGATAAAACCAGAAGTCCATTGTTTGTAAACAAGACAACAAAGCAGACAAACTTCAGGTGAGAATAATCAAGGGGAAAAAAGTTAGTCATACACCATCAGATCACACAGACAAAAACAAAAGCTTAGGGAATTATGAAGCAACAAGATAGAAGAGTCTCATGGACTAATACCACTTCCTTCCGTACCAGGACCTGTGCTCAGGAGAAATAAACGTCTGCTCTATTCTTGCCACTACGCTGAGTATTTTGTTCAAGTAGCTCAACCTTTATCCTAAAACATATATATACACCTGTAAAGTGAAAAAATGGCACTGCAAATTTTAATTTCATTGGTTATCTCTAAAAGAGCAAAAAAATAAAATAAAATTGGATGCCCACGTAATACACAAACAAAAAACAATAATTTCCTCATGGATTACAGACAAATGCAAAAGGCAAAACTTGAAACATTTTTATAAAATAGCTTTATGATCTAAATATATAAGGACATTTAAAATTAAAACACAAGAAAACTAACCATAAAAAAATACTGATAATTCTACAAAGTGGCCACAAAATCTCTACCAAAAAAACTGTATCCCAACAACAGATGAAAACTAAAAACCACGATTAGGCTCTGATTTCCAGCGATCACCATGAAAGATGTCAGGAGAACAAGGGGAAAACTAAAATGGGTGGATCAAGACTGGGAACACATCATTTTAACTAGGATGGCAAAGGGAACTAACTTGTGGGCATATTAAAACTCTACAGGTAAAAATTAATAACTTTTATTCATTAAAGATAGCATAAAAAAGTGACAAGGCAAGCTACAAACCAGAAGATATTAGCAACATAAGCAAGAGAATCAGTAACTGTATCACACAAAAACTACAAAATCAGTTTAATTCAAATTTTTATTAGGCAAAGATACAAACAGATATTTCAAAGAATTTCACAAAAGAATAAACTCTAATGGCCAATAAATACGTTCAAAGGGGGGAAATGTAACAACTCATCAATAATTAGGGAAATAGAAGATATTTCATACCAGAAGGGTAAAATTAAGAGCTTTAATACTAAGCACTGAAGAGGTCTAAAACAGCCAGACCCTTGGGCAGCACTGGTAAGAAAACAAACTGGAACAGGATGTCAGAAGCAATCAAGCACTGCCTTGTCAAGCTCAGCGTACTCCTTAGATATGTGTTGCCAAAATGTTTGCATACACCACCAAGAAATAAGTACAACAATGTTCAGAGCAGCATTGTTCTTCAAGTCAAACATTTTAAACAACCCGAATGTCCACCAACAAGAAGAGAGATAAATCAAGGTATTTTTACAGAAGAATCCTACATAGCACTGGGTATTGTACAACTATAGAGAAAAACATGGCTAACTGTTAAAAGTACTACCATATTATGACAAGTCACAAAAAAAAATATAAGAGCATACCATTTTCATAAAACTCAAAAAATGTACATAACAATATATTGTCATATACATGACAAAATCATGAAAAAAAAAACAAAAACATAAAATGTACAGCTGTCAGTAACCACAGCAGCAGAGTCAGGAAGAAATATAAAAAGAGCACATAAGCATAAGCAATAGCATTGGTAACATTCAGTATTGATTAATTCCAAGTATCAATTTAGAAAATTCAATCCAAAAGATAGAAAATGTAGAGATTTAAGTTCTCCCCAGTACAAAATGTATTATCCTTAAAATTAATATAATTCCTTTCAGAAAGTTACACACATCTATGTTTTTAATATTCACACAGAGTACATCTACAAAATATTCTTGCTAAAAATTAAATCTGAATCTGATCAAGCCTCATCTAACTACAAGTTTACAGGAAATACAGAGGATGTGAGGAACATCGGACATGACATCAGAGAGGTATATTTGGCAAAACCAAGAAAGTACAAATTTCTGAAAATTGAACAAATTAGATGACCTAGTTTCTCTAATAAAAACAATCAAGAGAAGGGGAAAGGAAAGGTAAATTTATATCCAGAGAGACTTAAAAACACTTTAACCAAATCAACATGGGGTTGACTTTCATTGGCTCCTGATTCAAAGTGTGTGTGGGGAGGGTGGGGGGGGGGGAGTAAAAGACATTTTGAAGCAACTGAGAAATTTTGAGTACTGTAGGAGTGTAGATGACCTTAAGAAATGATTTTAAATTTTATTAGGTGTAATAATGGTATCAATGTCATTTTTAAGAAAATATATGTTAAAGACACAGTGAAATATTTGGGGATGATATGATCTCTAAAATTTTCTTCAATATTCTCCATCGGAAAGAGAGAGAAAAAAAAACGTATACAGCTGAACAATCAGGGGTTAGGAGCACTGACCCCCGTTGCAGCCAAAAATCCATGTATACTCTTCAAACATATTAACTGTCCCTTGGTATCTCTAGGAGACTGGATCCAGAAGCTTCCACAAATACCAACATCCACCAACATGTGCCATGTTCCCTATACAGAATGGCATACATCAACGTATACAGTCAGCCCTCTGCATCTAAAGACTCTCAACCACGGGTCAAAAACAGTAGAGGGCCCTGGATGGTTTAGCTCAGCAGTTAGAGCGTCGGCTAGTGGACCAGAGTTAAGGGCATGTATCTCGGTTGCAGTTTGTCCCCGTTCCCAGTTGGGGTTGTGTAGGTGGCAGCCAATCAATGTGTCTCTCTCATATCGATGTTTCTGTCTCTTCCCCCCTCTCTCCCTCCTGCTCTATCTAAAGATATATGCAAAAATATCCTCAGGTGAGGATAAAAAAAACAAAACAAAAAAACAGGAGAGGATTTACTGAAAAAACTCCACATATAAGCGGACCTGCACAGTTCAAACTTGTGTTGTTCAAGGGTCAGCTGTATTATTATACCATTCACACACTTTCGTATATCTTCAAAGTTTTATAATAAAGTTTCTAAAATTAAAAAGACTTTGATTTTTTTTTAAATGAAAAAGACGCAAATAAATGTAAAGATACTCTGTGCTCATGGATTAGAAGAATTAATAATGTTAAACATCCATATCACCAAAATAGAACTACCCTAACACTTGTGTGGAATCAAAGTAGCCAAAGCCATCTTGAGAAAGAACAAAGCTGGAGACACCACACTGCCTGATTACTAACTATATTACAAAGCTATGGTAAGCAAAACAATATGTATGCTATTGGCATAAAAACAAACACAGACAGCCCTGGCCGGTTTGGCTCAGCAGTAGAGCTTCAGCCTGCTGACTCATGAGTTGCTGGTTCGATTCCAACCAAGGGCATGTACCTCGGTTTCGGTTCATTCCTACACCTAGTAGGGGTCACACAGGAGGCAACCAGTCGATGTGTCCCTATCACGTCAATGTTTCTTTCTCTCCCTCCCACTCTATCTGAAGATAAACAGAAAAATATCCTCAGGTGAGAATTAAAAAAAAAAAAAAAAGACACAGACCACTAGAACAGAATAGAGTCCAGAAACAAACCCACCCATATGTGATCAATTAAGCTGCAACAAAAGAGGCAAGAATATACAATGGAGAAAGACAGTTTATTCATTAAAGGAGTTGGGAAAACTGTACAACCGCATGCAAAAGTATGAAACTCAATCACTACCTTCCACCATACACAAAAATCAACTCAAAATGGATTAAAGTCTTAAATTTAAAATCTGAATCATAAAACTCCAAGAAAAAAGAAAAAACAAAACAGGTGGTAAGCTCCTTGGTATCACCCTGGCAATGATTTCTTCGATTTGACACCAAAAGCCAAGGCAACAAAAGCAAATATTTACAATTAGGATTACATCAAACTAGAAAGCTTTTTCACAGCAAAGCAAACTATCAACAAGATAAAAAGACAATCTAAGGAATGGGAGAAAATATTTGCAAATCATACATCTAATAGGAGGTTAATACCCCAAATTTATAAAGAACTCATACAACTCAGAAAAAAAATTCAATTTAAAAATATAAACAGGAATTGAACAGACATTTTTGCAAAGAAGACACAGAAATGGCCAACAGGTACATGAAAAGGTGCTCAACTTTCACTAATTATTACAGAAACGCTCATCAAAACCACAATGAAATATCACTTCATACCTGTCAAAATGGATGTTATCAGAAAGAGAAAAAATAGTCCTGGCCAGTTTGGCTTAGTAAAGAGTGCTGGGTTCAATCCCCAGCCCCAGTCGAGGTCATGTGGCAGGCAACCAATCCATGTGTCTCTCTCACACTGATGTTTCCTTCCTTCTCTCCTCCCCCCTCCCCGCCACTCTCCCTTCCACTCTCCCTTAAAAAAATAAAAATAAAAATCAATGGAAAAAAATATCCTTGGGTGAGGACTAACCCCCCTAAAAAAGAGAGAGAAGAAATAACAAGTGCTGGTGAGGATGTGGGAAAAAAGAGAACCTTTGTGCAGTTGGTGGGTATGTAAACTGATGCAGCCTCTTTGGAAAACAGTATGGTGGTTGCTCAAAAAAAAATTTTAAGTACAATTACATGACTCCACAATCCTATTTCTGGATATTTACCCTAAGGAAATGAAATCACTATCTCAAAAAGGATTATCTGCACCCCCATGTTCACGGCAGCATTACTTACATAGCCAAAATATGGAAACCTAAAAATGTCCTTTGAGCCCTGGCCGGTTTGGCTCAGCGGTTAGAGCGTCAGCCTGCGGTCCAGAGAGACCCGGGTTCGGTTCCCGCTAAGGGCACGTACCTCGGTTGCAGTTTGTCCCCGGCCCTGTCCCTCGGTTGGTCGTGCGGGTGGCAGCCACTCGATGTGTCCCTTCACATCGATGTTTCTCTCTCTCTGTTCCTCTCTCTCCCTCCCACTCTACCTGAACAAATGGAAAAATGTCCTCGGGTGAGGATAAAAAAAAAATAATAATAATAAATAAATAAAAAAATAAAAAAAATAAAAATGTCCTTTGACAGAAACTGAGATATGAGATTATACATATATGCACACAAGGAAATATTATTCAGCCATAAAAAGAAATCCTGCCACTGTAAAACATGATAATGCAAATACAATGTTCCCCCAATTAACTTAGAATTTGAGTGAAATTATAAATCAAATCCCAAAAAGTCTTTAAGGAATTTAGCCTTAAAATACATACAGCATACAATAAAAAATATTCCAAGTCAGTTCTGAAGAACAAAGTTGTGAAATCCACTCTACGAAGATGCCATACTGACTGGGACGCTGTGGTGTTCAGAAAGGACAGACAGCAATGAGCAGCAAAGAAAGCGCTGGCGCAGCTCCACCACAGATGGAAACCTGACAGCTGACACACATCCACAGGAAAACCAACTATTCAAATGACTCACTACTAAATTCACTACGCATAAGGAAAAAATCATTAAACCCTTACCACACACTACATAAAAGTTAGGTTCCAAATAGATGGAGACCCTAAATGTGAAAATCAAAATTTTAAAACTTTCAAAATACAATCCACAAGACTACAAAACCTTCAGTTAAAGAACTATTTCTACACCTAAAATATAAATGTGATGTTAAAATTTCCAACTTCTATTTATCAATGTAAAAAAGCTACAGACAGAAAGGAGTTATCTGCAACATGCATAACTAACAAAGCTTTAGTATCCACAATATATAAAAAGTCCTAGGAATCAATTTAAAAAAAAAATTAAAACTACATTAAAAAGAAAATAGATAATCCGGCTGATGTGGCTCAGTGGCTGAGTGTCGACCCATGCACAAAGAAGTCGCTGGTTTGATTCCCAATCAGGACACATGCCTATGTTGTGGGGCTGGGGGGAGGGGGATGTGCAAGAGGCAGCCAATCCATGTTCTCTCATCAATGTCTGTCTGTCTCTCTCTCTCACTTCCTCTCTCTCTAAAATCAATATAGAGAAAAAAAATGGATAGACCATATGAACAGGCATTTAACAGAGAAGAAACACGAATGGCTAATTAAGAAAATATATCATTGACACTAAGGGAATTCAAATTAAAACAAGATACTATACACACATGCAACGTGCACACATCATTAAAAAGTCCAACAATGCCAATTATCAGAGAGGATGTGTAGAAACAGGAATTCTAATGCACTGCTAATGTAGTATAAATTAGCACAGCCAATTAGGAAAGCAACATGCCAATATCCAATCAACTTGAAAACAGACACAACTCATAATCCAGGAATTCTATTTCTAGAGAAACTCTTAGTCTTGACATACACTGAAATATGCACAATGCTCACAGCAGCATTGTGTAACAGAAAAACATAAGAAACAACCTTGTATTTGTCAACAGGGTAATGGTATATTCATATAACTATATATTTTATGTCAAGGAAAATGAATAAACGTAGGTTAAGAAGCAATTATTGAAAAGAGCAAATTACAGAAGACACAGCACGACGCACATATATATCTTTTAAACATGTAAAACAAAATTATATATTGCTTAAGACAAAATATATATATAAATACATATAGTGAAAGTACAGATAATTTCACAGGAAACCAACTTCAGGATAGCTTACCTGGGGTGGGACGTGGGTAAGAAGTATATGCAGGGTGTTATGCACTAAATGTTATGTCCCCCCAAGTTTCTATATTGAAGCCCTAACCCCCAGTGTAATGTTACTTAGATATGGGGACAGAGTCCCAGAGGAGGCAATTAGGGTTAGACAAGGTCCAAATCCCTACCACCCAAATGTCTCCTCCTTTTACAGGTTCAAAGGAGCCCTCCCTCCATAGAGCTGCTCTAACACCATTAAATTGAGCTCACTTTGTGCCCTATTCTTTATTTTTCACTAACTTCTTTTGAATTATATATCTTTAATTTTAATCACCCCACCTCCAATTATTTTAGAAGTTATATACTTTATCCCTATTTTTACTGTGCTCACCCTTACAATTTTAAAATGTAAATTTATCTGATTTCACTTTGGACTTAAAATTTCTACCCTCCATAAGGGCACTGTCCAAAAGAAATGTAATGTGCACAATACATGTAATCTCATAAATTTTCTAGTAGCCATACTTTAATTAAAAAGTTAAAAGGAAAAGATAACACAAATATAAATTACATTTTCAATACTATCTCAAAAATCCAATGTGTACTTGATAATTAAAAACTGACCAGCCCTGGCCAGTTTGGCTCAGCGGTTAGAGCGTCGGCCTGTGGTCCAGAGAGACCCGGGTTCGGTTACCACTAAGGGCACGTACTTCGGTTGCAGTTTGTCCCTGGCACTGGTTGGTCGTGCGGGTGGCAGCCACTCGATGTGTCCCTTCACGTCGATGTTTCTCTCTCTCTCTCTCTCTCTCCCTTCCTCTTTCTCCCTCCCACTCTATCTGTACAAAAAAATGGGAAAATATCCTCGGGTGAGGATAAAAAAAAAAAAAAAAAAAAACTGACCACATGTCAAGTGCTCAATAACCACAATGGCTACCTAACAAGGCAACACAGCTCAAAACACACAAACTCCAGTTCCTCTGCCACACTTACATGGTATCATAATTCAGTATTTTTACTTTTTATTTTTTAAACTCCAAATCAATCACTGCTATTATTTTTTTATACATTCAATAACTACATTTACCCTCATGCCTACCGACTTCTTGGTTAACATCACTTCTACTTGACCTTCTTTCTGGAGTCATTTATTGGCCTTCTTCCTAAAATACAACCTCTAGAATTTCCCAGTGGGTCATTATCAATGCCTTTAATTGCTCTTTTGTTGGGGATTTCTAAAAATGTTATCTTGCTCTTGTCCTTTAGGATAATTCAGTTGATTATGTGATAACAGGTGGATAGTTATTTTCACTCAACATTCTGAAGGTACTATTATTTCCACTATTTTTTGGATGCCCATGATGCTGAAGAAGCATTTTATCTTTCTAGTTCTTATTCCTTTCTTAGGGAATCTAATTTTCCTCTGGGTGCATTAAAGATCTTCTCAGTGTCTTTGGTGTTCTGCTTTTTTACTGTGATGCATCCAGATTTCCTTGTGCCTCCTAAATCTAAGAATTCATGTAACTCATTAATTTTGGATTATCAGTCTTCAGCTTTTTTGAATTTTGCTTCTCTGCAATCTTTTAATTCCTCTTTCTGGAACTCTAATTAGATATCTGTTACAGTTTCTCTTCCTTTCCTCCATATCTTTTAACCTTTCTATTTTATCTCTTTATAGCTGTACTAAATTGAATAATTTTTATTTTTGAGTTCACTAATTCTCTCTTTAGTGCTATCTAACCAATTATTTTGTTTTTCAAGGTCTGAGCTTTCACCACCTTTAAAAAAATAATTGATTTTAGAGAGGAAGGAAGAGAGAGAAACATCGATGAGTTGCCTCCCATACCTGCCCCATAGGGAATCCAATCTGCCACCGTTTGGTGCACAGGGCGACACTCCAACCAACTGAGCAACCCAGCCAGGGCCTGACCAACTATTTTTAACCTGGACTCCAAGCTATCTTATTTATCACATTGGACTTGTATTTAAATCAGATTTACAGATTAAAGAACTATAACAACCACCATTATCATCATTTGAACACTTATGTGCCATTCCGTATGAAATCATTTACGTATAACCTTATCTGATCTTCAATATAACTTTTGTGGGTAGGTTCTATTATGCTCATTTACAAATTTGTAAAATTGAAACTCAGAGGTCATCTGGTTCAATGTTTCACAGACCAAACCCTAGTCTGTTAATTCCAATCAACCTCTCTTAACTTGACAAGACCTCTATTGAAAAAATATTTCCATCCACCATCAATAACTACAATTAATGTTAAATTTTAATATTGCATTTCTATTACATATACTTTAAAATATACATCTTTGTAGAAAGAATATTGATAAACAGATGTTTATCGAGCAGAGACTATGCCAGGCACAAAGAAGGTGAAGAAAAACCTTTTATAGAAAATATCTTTGAGAATAACACCATTCACGCATGTGCTGGCATAAAAGATTCAGGTATCCTGTCTCCTAATGGAAAAACACACCACCACTCCACAAAACACAAACAAAAAGAGAATCTGAGAGTCTCTAGATCCAACTACCAATTGGTATATGGAGATTACCACTTCACACCTACTAGAAGGTCTGTAATAAAAAAAGACAGCCCTGGCCAGTTTGGCTCAGTGGTTGAGCGTCGGCCTGCAGAGTCAGCTGCAGACCAAAGAGTCCTGGGTTCGGTTCCCACTAGGGGCACGTAACACCAAAAAAAACAGATATACAATAACAGGCATTGGCAAGGATATGGATGGACCAGAAATCTCATACAATGCTGGTGGCAATGTAAAAAGGTACAACCACTTTGGAAAGTAGTTTTGCAGCTTCTTAAAAGTTAGATATGCCTCTGCCATATGCTCCAGCAGTTCTCATCATAGGCATTTCCCCAAGAGAAATGAAAGCAAATGTTCACACAAAGACTTCTATAGGAATGTTCACAGCAACTTGATTTATAATAGCATCAACTTGAAACATCCATCAAGAGTTGAATGAATAAACACATTGCCGTATACCCATATAAGGCAATATTGCTAAGCAATTCAAAGGAATAGACTACTGATACACAACATGGGTAAATTTGAAAAGAATTACGCTGAGTGGAGTGAGACCAAAAAAGGTACATATTATACAATTTCATTTATTTAATATTCTAAAATTTAATAATCTATAGTGAGAGACTACAGATCAGTGGTTGCTTGGGGAGAGAAAGGCAGATGGGAGGGATTACAAAGGGCAAAATGATATTTTGGGAGGTGATGGATGTTCACTGTCTTGATTACAATAATGGTTTCATAGATGTATACATATGTCAAAACATGCACACTTTAAATATGTGTAGATTATATCAATTATCTCAATAATGCTATTTTTTAAAAAGCAAAGCAAGATGAAAGCCAGCACAGGAGGCATGACTTCAACTAGGGAAACGAGAACGCGTATGTGTGTGGTAATGTATAAAGCAGTAATTCCAGGAAAACATGCACCAGAAAAATCTTAATATAATTAGCTACACCTAATAAATAGGACTGGAAATCAGTGAGAAATACTTTGTACTCTGAACTTTTTTTACTATGCACATTACTTTTTAAAAAATATTTATGAAAGCTTGCACTGGCCGGTTTGGCTCAGCGGTAGAGCATTGGCCTGCGGACCAATGAGTCTTGGGGTTCAATTCCCGCCAAGGGCGTGTACCTAAGGTTTCGGTTCATTCCTGGCCCCGATCAGGATCGTACAATTCCGGCCAAAGGCACATACCTCAGTTTCGGTTGGTCCCCAGCTCAGATCATGGTCATGCAGGAGGCAACCAGTTGATGTGTCCCTCTCACATGGATGTTTCTCTCTCTCTCTCCCTCCCACTTGTCAGAAGATAAATAGAAAAATATCCTCGGATGAGGATTAAAAAAAAAAAAATTATGAAAGCTTAATTACTTGTACAGAAGTCTGATGCCAAAGCAAAAGTTCTTAACCACTATCCTAGAAAATCATATAAAACATAGCTTTTGTTATTCAAAGTTTTACATTAACAATGGGCAAAAAAAAAGTTAGCAATTACTTTTATATCATTTGCTAATATTTTCCCCTCAAACTACCACAAACGTAGAACACTGGTGTAACCAATACAGCTCACCCGGACATCCTCTTCTAAACCTCAGTTCTCTTTGCCTTCTCTCCTCATGCATAAATGATACTCAGACCTGCATCATTTATTCTTTTACAAAATTCACTTTCAGAAGATAAGTTTGGATGGTAACTACTCTTGACCTATTCCTCATTTCAAATTCTCTTCTATCTCAGCTTAGAAAATATCACTGCCAAATAATGCCTTTCCCCCAAAACGCTCATTACTTCACCCTCAGTCTACATAATATGAACTTAACAAAAAAAGCCTAAATATTAAAACATGGACAAGTATCTAGTTCACTATAAGGCAGAGGACAAAAAAAAACAAAGTATCTCCAAAAGTATTCTGAGAACCACCACGCTGTTATGGATGAAAACTTTAAAATTCTAAGAAGTATTCTGAGCAGTCAGCATCACTAAACTAAGCACAGACGGAGACACCTGAAGGGGAAAATGTCACTGCATCCAACAAGTATCAGAATACATCAAGTCCTCACTTAACATCCATAGGTTCTGCAACTTGAGGCAAAACATGTAATGAAACCAATTTTGCCCCAGACTGATATAAATGAGAGTCAAGTTCCTAGGGCATTCCATCAGCGTTTTAACAAAACGACTTTATTTGAGGACCTGCTGACTAGGCTTGGAAGATGATGTGCCAGGCTTGGAAAATAAAGGTACAAGACAAGGACCATGCCCTTAGGAGGGCGGGCAGACAGGCTGGCAAACAAAAAAAATGCATGTTAATCATGATGTAAAAATGTGCGGGGATTAAAAGAAACAAAAGGCCGAAGCAGCAGAACTAAGGTTGAAAGAATGAGTTTTCCTGGACAAAACCTGATCGATTGAGGAATAGAGTCCAAAAGCCTACCTTCTTTAACAGGAAGGCCACCAGTTCTCAACTTCTAACTCGAGTTTGAAGTTAACTGTGTAAACAAGTTTCTTTTCTTTATAAGGGTCAGGTTAACTGATTTTAAATGTGGCTTATTATTAGCAAAACTACCTTAGTCTGCACAAGACAAAAGAAAAGCAAAATATCCTAAATTAATAAAATTATATGACTCAGATCAAGTCACTTATCTAGTTATTTAAAGCCACAATTTCCCCTCAGAAAGTTGGGAGTTCACTCCCTATTCATGAGAAGCCATGCCTGGAGCATTTTTAATTTCCTGAACACCATTCACACGTCCTATGAAGTGTCATTCTCAGACTGTTTCCAGAATAACATATGTATGATTGCTGTCTATTTAGGTTAAAACTACAGGATTCAACTTCAGAAGCACACACTTTACAGCTCGCTGGGTTTTGTGAGTTGTAGCCTAGTTTCAAAACCTAAGTGAAAATTTCCATTACTGATGTTAACAGATCCCACAATCCAGTTTTCATTGGTTTCCCACAATCATTTCCTACCTTCACGCCAACTGTGACCTCTGTGACAATTCTGTAAAGAAAAAAAGAAAAACAGTTTCAACCTCTTGCCATCTTCCCAACGGTCACTTTTGAAACTTTTTAGGGCAGTTCAGCACTCAGGAATCTTCCCCTGGCAAGGCGGGTGGGAAGGGCAGAGGGTCGGCGACCCCGTGCGTCCTGGGCGCAGCGGGCGCAGCAGAGCCTCAGAGGGGGAGGGTGCACCGCCCGCCCGCCGTAAGGCATTGCACAAAGCTGGGGCACCGCGTGCCCTCCGCCTCCTGCCCGGTCTGGTCACCCCGGGAGATTTGGGAGCGCATTCCACCGCGAGCTCCGCCTCCACCCACGTTCACCTGGGGGACACGCGGCTGGCTCGGGAAAACCGAGTTCTGTGACTCGCAACCTTTACACCATCTTCCCCGAGTTCTCGGTTAATCGCGCCGACCCCCCCCTCCCGCTTCACTTCCGAGTCTCAGGCCGCGTCACGGGGCCAACGCCGGGCTTCTCCCGGCACAGCCCCGCCCCGCCCCCACGTGGGCCTGCAGGCGGCCGTCCCGACGGTTGGGTCTGCAGGCTGGGGGAGGGGCGGGCGGGACCCGCGACGCGACGCCCCGGGCCTCGCACGGCTGCCCGGTCTCTCCCAGGGGCGGCAGGCTCGCGCTTCCCGGGCCGTTTTTTGTTTTCCCGGAAACGGTCCAAAGTGGAGAACAGCCGGTCCCGCGAGCCGGCTGCGCTCCCGGTCGCCGCGGCTCCAGCGTGGCCCGCGTGACGGGGCCGGGAGCACACGCCCCGGGCGACGGGTTCACTCCGGGCCCTGGCGCCGGCCCCGCGCGTCCTGGTCCCTAACGGCCGCCCGCCCGCCCCCACCCCGGCTCAGCGACAACAAAGGCGGCGACACCGCCGCCCCTCCCCCGCCCCGCTCGCCTCGGCGGGGCTGCCGCCTCCCGCACCCCGGGCCGGGCGGTGGGGACGGCGAGGCCGCGCGGGGACACGGACACGGGCCTCCCCGCAGCCCGGCCTCCGGGCCCCGCGCGGTCCCCGTCTGCTCCCAGGTGTCCGGCCGAGGTGGCTCGGGGGGCAAGGCCGCCTAGGCCCGGAGCCGCCCCCGGTCCCGCCGCGGCCCCGCAGCACACCCGCCGCCCCCGGCCCGACGCGCCCGTCCCCGAGCGGCCTGGGGCGGCGGGGGGTGTGTGCGAGGGGGCGGCGGAGACGCGGCCCGGCCTGCGAGCGACCGCCGGGCGGTTCCGGGCCGGTCCCGCCGGACCGCAGGGCGACCCCCTCCGGCCCCCGGGCCGGCCCGTCACCTACCCGTCCATTGCCGAACCGGACAAAGCCTCGCTCCCGGGGACCGAGCCGCGCACCAGCAGACACACGAGCGGCGACAAAATGGCGGCCAGCGCGCGACGGAAATGGCCGAGGGAGCCGGGCGCGCGGGCCGAGCGGCGGAAAGAGCCGAAGCCGCGGGGGGCGGGGCGCGCGCACCTGCGGGCGGGGACGCGGCTCTGACTGGCGCCCTCCGCCCTCCGCCCTCCGCGCCGCCGGGGCCCTCGGCCGCCCCTCCCGGCCGCCCCGGCAGAGCCGCCCCGAGCCGGGCGCCCCGCACACGGTCCCTGCAGCCCCTCCCCGTTGTTTGCACAGGACCGGGGCCGAAGACCACCGCCCAGCAGGAGCCGGTGGAGCTCATCACGCCCACGGCCGCGCCCTCCCGACACCTGTCCTCCACGCCTCGGGGCAGCGCGGTCCCGCCTGCCTGGTGGACGATTAGGGGGCACCTAGGGAAGATGGTCACCACGGCCTGGGTGGGAGAGAGGGCAGGTGGCCACGTGCTCCATAGTGGGCGACTCCACATTGGGGGTGGGGTGCACCCCGCCGGGAAGGCCCGTGAAGGGGACCACACCTATCCGATCCCTTTCCTCTGTCCCCACTGTAATGTTAACCGCAAATTCGACTTTTTCCTGTGACTGTTAGCAGAGACTCCACCGAGTTTGAAAAGGCACCGGAAACTTGCTCCGTGGGACTGTCCACGCGCGAATGCACGTCTAATCCTGAGAAATGAGAAAGATTCCCTGTACCTCCCCGCGCCCACTCTGGGTTTTCCTATACCCACTTCACACAAACCTCCTAACCCTCTACAAATTGGAATTTCACTGTAGTAGGTGGTAGTTTCTGTACCATTCATTAAATTACATTACTTTAAATCAGACAGACCTTAAAGAGTTTCTTGTCCAAATGTGTTGTTATAGAACTCTCCAAAGCACTTAAAATTTTTAAACTCTTTATTTAACTCAGGGATTAGCAATCCTAAACAAAAATCTGTTTCCTACAATGCCTTCCCTTTGCCTTAAGCATTCACTTATGATACATAAGGGATCCACATCAGTGCCATTAATAATCACTTTTCACATATTTTTGGTTTTGTACATGTATTTTCACTCAACAATTAAATATGTAAGCTCCCAAAGGGCAGGGACTCCAGCATAACTCTGTATACCCTACACTGACTCAATCAATATTGATTGATTGGCTCTTGCTTTGTCTTGGCAAAGACAAACTATTCCCTGAGAGGAAGGCTGTCCTGAGGTAGCAAAAGGAATTATATGTAGTATTCACAAAAACACATTTTTCTTTTCCCTCCTAATAAAGTACAACACTGCAAACACTAGTCAATATGCTTGCTTATTTCAGCCCCTCACTTTCTAGAAGAAAGTTAAGATTATTTACAAGTCAAGACACATAAAATACTAGATGAAATAAAGTAAAATAAGGAATAAAACAAAAGGACAGACTAATGTGGAGTCAGGAATGAGAGGGATGCAGCTGTGTATGGCAGCACAAAGGCTGGGCTCAAACTGGAGCTGTTTCCTTTAATAACTGCATGACGTTAGGCGTGTTCATTGACCTGTCCAGGAAAAAGTTTTCTTTACTGAAAATGAAAACGGGATTAAAAATTGGGTCTCCATTCTGGATGTTTATGAAGGCTAGACGCCTTGCTGAAGTACCTCTCTAGCCCAGTGGTGGGCTCCAGTAAATAAAGGGCTCTATCATCATCCTCATTATTTTTATTAACTATTATTATCCACTTGAAAAAGAAGTGGTCACAAATTTGGCTCTTGGATTTTTAACAGCCAACAATATTCATAAAAATAAATCTATATAGAGATTTTCACAAAGGTTAAACATGTCACTAAAGTAATTAGATTGGCTGGTATCTAGTGGTATAAATCTGAGAAAATGTCATAGATAAATTTCCAAATCCCCAGCCAAATCTAAATTTGTATGATTTTTATGAGTTAACCATGGGCTAGATTACTAATCTCAGCATTACCAGATGGCCAACCTTTGTAATATATGACAAGATTACATTAATGTTTATAGGTTCCTAACAAAACAAGGCAATTAAAAGTGAAGCGCCTGTGCAGCATTATTTTCACACACATATCCTTTTTGAGCATAATGATTTGTTCTTTCCCTTTTGAATGGTAAATGTTTTGACCTTTTACAGAGACTTACACTTATGTGAATGGTGATTAATTCTAAATTTCAGTGTATGTGAAGCCAAAATGAGATCTAATATTGGTGCAGTAAAAATAGGAAATGAGATTTGTTCAGATGCTCTGAATGTGTTCCTAGCCCCACCTCTCAGCTGCCTATAGCACTAAAGACTAACTTTTTCACGGAGCAGTTTCTTATTATATGAAGAGGGAATAATAATAGGATCAATTTGGTAATTTTTTGATATGTATTTTTGAATAGCTAATATGAATTCAAAATAGAGAAAACAAATTTAAAAGGCATAAAAGCTTACATAAAATGCCTGGAAAGGGCAAATAGAGACAAAAGTGGATTGAGTGGTTGCCTAGGGCGGGGAGGGCAATGGGGAATAACTACAAATGGAGCCAAAGTTTCTAGGGTGATGGAAATACTCTAAAACTACATGGTGATGATAGTTGTACAATATACTACAATTCATTGAATTATACACTTAATACTGGTGAAATTCATAGTGTGTAAATTACATACCCATAAAGCTGTTACAAAAAGAAAAAGCATATACCTTCTACTCCAGATCCCCAACCACTGTGTCCTGTCAGTTTATGGGATATCCCTCCTAGAAATGTTCTATAAGTAAACTGATTACACACTTAGTTTTTCTTTTTATTCCAAAGTAGTAATTACAGTACATTCTGTTCTGCAACTTATTTCTTAACTTACAAAATATGTCTTAGAGGTCTTTTCTTATCAGTATATTTAGAAATGCCTCGCTCTTTATATATACAAGCACAATATTCTACCGAATAAGTAAACCATAGTTTACTTAGCTAGATCTCATTGATGGACATTTAGGTGCCTCCAATCTTGCTATCTACAAACAATTCTGCAATGAATATCTTGTTTCTAAGTCATATTCACATGTTCTGGATAAATAACATATATTAAATTTTGGGGCATGCCTTTTTAATCTTAAAACATGCTATCAAATTGTCCTCCAGTTCCTTGAGTCCTTGTGGAAAAATATTGGCATTCCTATCCTTTTAAAAAGAGCTAATTTCTTTAATACATAGTTTCTACCCCCAAAAAATGTCAAAGGCCAACAACCAAATCAAAAAATGGGAAAAGCATGTGAATAGACTATGAATAAACATTACAGAAAAGTTAAAAAAAAAAAATGCTCGGCCTCACTTATAATCAGAGAAATTCAAGGTAAAACTGTACTAAGGTTCTTTTTTTTAACCTGTTTGTCCTTCTCCCCACTAAACCCCAGACAGACATCGCACCAAGCTTCCTGAGGACTAAGAAGAGAGGATTCTTTTCTAAACTATCAATAATGTGAAAATAGAATAAAGACACTTCTAGATACACTGACTATAAAAAAGTTTGTTTTCTTATGCTTTTTTTTCTCTGAAAATTTCTAGAAGATATATATCAGTAATGAAGAAGATGTGATATCCAACACATAAGAGAGAAGTAGATTAGATGTTGGGAGAGAAGGCCGAGGCCAGCAGCTATGCAACTACGCACTTGTACAGCTGTGCACCCATGCAGCTGTGCACCTATGCAGCTATGCACTTATACAGCTAGGCACCCATGCAGCTAGGCAGCAGCCCTTCAGGTGCAATGCAATATGAGATCAGAGAGCTTCAGGAAAGATGTCTCCAAGTAAAAATGTGAACCTTAAAGATTAAAAAAAATGTTTAAGTACATTGAGCAGAGTCTTATAGAGCTGTTGGAATGCTTAGGGAAAAAATGAAAGGTACATGGAAAAAAATTTTTAAATAAAATCCAAGATAAATAAAATGTTGTAAAGAAATATCATAGTACACTCTGTGGCTCAGTTATGAAAATAGTTACATCTTCATAATAATGGAAGCACTGAATATTAATAAAATGAAGACTGTGAAACAATTTCGTGGGAGAATGAAAAAGAAGTTGTGGATGCGTGTGTGTGGTGGGAGTAGAAACTCCCGTATTCCAAAGGAGGAAGTCTATAGGTAATGTCTAGAACTGATGGATGAGACACTGGCAGGTGCAAGTGTTCCTGGAAGCTTAGAGGTAAAAACCAGGAGGATCAGGGAGAAGAGTCAAAGTGCTTGCTTCTGGGCATGGTACTTGAGGATAAAAAAGTGCGAGACAGAGAAGTATGCTTTTGGCTTTTGTTTATTGCATGATAAATTGTCCACGACTATTTACTTTCTAAGCTATGTGCATATGTTACTTTGAGAAAAATACATTTTGCATTTAAAAAAGAAAGGATTAGATGGCAGTGAGCAAAGGACTGTCTTAGCACAAACACTGCCTCCTTTGTATTCAGCAGAAGCGACTGCTTATCTGCATGTTCACTGCCAAAGCCCAGCAGAGCCGGCTGTCCCCCCTGCACTGTGCATATAACAAAGATTATTCTCGGAAGAGAGCACAATAGTTTGAGTGGATCAGCAGTTTTTTAAATGATCATGTATAAAGAACTAAACTAGGGAAGAAGTAGAAAAGTAAAAAACTACACAGAAAAGTAAAAGATGGGGTGGCAGGGAATGCTAACTACAAAGGAAACAACCTCATTTTGCTTTATTATAAACCATGAAATATTATAAAGTCCATATTATAATTTATGCAGCTTTCTGCAAATAGCCACATACATGATAACTGAGGACAAGTGATTTGCAAACAAAAATACAGGTTTTAAGCTCATACTTGGAAGGAGTAACACTTCCAGCTTAAATTCTTCTTTGATAATTTCACAAAGAAAGGAACCAAAGTAACGAATGGAAACGCTCAGCCTTTACAAAATCTCATAATATTTCTAAAATTTTCAAAGTAGTTTGAATGCATTTGTTCCTTCACACTGGCAGTACAAAATTGAGAAATGAGAGCTGAAAATAGTTCATATTTGGTTAAGTCTCTTAATTATTTTGTAATAGATGTCTCTGTTGGGCATTGTCACCTCAACCAATGACCTCCTCACCCGATACATTTGTTTTTTATTATAGAAATAAAGTATCCTTTTAAGAAAGGGGAAAGGATATGATTTTGTTCTTATTTAATATTTACGATGAAGTGTTTATTTGAAATGATGATCATTTATATTAGGAAGATGGAATCAGCTTTCTAAATAGTATTGGAAAAAGTGCAAGAGGAATACATACTACAAATGTAAACTCTTATTTAGGTTTTAAAAAGTCAGTTGTATAGCGCTGGCCGGTTTGGCTCAGCGTTTGGAGCATCGGCCTGCGGACCACAGAGTCCCGGGTTCAGTTCCCACTAGGGGCATGTACCAAAAAAATAAAATAAAATAAAAAGTCAGTTGTATAAATACTCTACATAGAAGGGTATATATGGTTTGATGATAGACCCTATAAAGAAATCATGAAGCATTGACGCAAAGCAATGACAACTTTAAGATAGTTACAATGAAATGGAAGTACTCAATAAAGGATGTAATAGTCCCATTGTATTCTACTCAAATTTTGCCCATAGCTTATTATGCTCATTGAATAAATGTTAAGAAAACAACAATAGTTATACCAGAATAACTGTGGACAATATGATGGTAGGCAGCTCAACATTCACTCCATTCTCTCCTTGTGTATTAGCCATGAAATTTGGGTGACTTTGCCCCCATTCCCAGCTGCAGGGGTAAGTCCATGACAGTCGTCACCCCCCTTCCATAGTGCTAGCTTCTGGTGGTCCATACCTAGGGCATTCTCTTGACCCCAGGGTTGGTTCAGGGGCATATCAATCTGCATGAAATGTGCCATTCAGTGATGGTGGTGATCTTCCTCTTCCTCTTCCTCTTGATGAACACGAATGTGGAAGCATGTAGCTCTGCTCTATGCTGGCAGTCCCACGAAAATCACAGAAGGTGCCTACCTAAGCATAAAGCCCACAGAGAAACAGAAAGAATCTCTTGCCCCCCCAACCATCTATTTTTCATAGGAGCCAGGGAAATTTTTAAAAATACATTAAGCCCATTCACCCTTCTGCTCAAGATCCTGAAACAGAACCCGAGTCCATTCTCAGTAGAAGCCAAGGTCCTTACAAAGGGCTTGTAAGTCCTACATGACCCGGTTCCCTGGCCCCTCTCTCATTCTTTGCTGACCACTGACATTCTTTGTCACTCATTGAACATGGTGGGCACTGTCTCGGTTAGGGCCTTCCCTTAAGACCTTTTTTAGACCATTGAAAGTAAACTAACCATTAAAATAGTGAGGGACGAGGGACCCATTTCAAAGAAGATATGTTTCAAGGAGTCGGAGATGTTTGTCCCGGGGAAAAACAGTCAAGAACAGGTTAGTCATCTCCCAGTAAAGAAAGGGCAGTCATAGCAGAGGTGGAGTTAGGCATATAATTTATTGTTCCACAAAGGAAAGTGGACTAAGGTTCTAAAGAGAGAAATTGCAGCTCAGCCTAAGGAGGAACCTTCTAACAATAAAACTGGCTCCCACTGGAGTGAGCTGCCCCGAGCCTTGGTCAGCTGCTATGCATGTTCAAGCCGAGGCCGAACGTGGCCATGACAGAGGCGAGACGAGATCACAGGAATCTGGTAGGAAGAATCTTGATGTGGGCACTTCAACAGGACATTCGCACAGCCGGTCAACAAACACTCTCGCTTCATGCAGGTGAGCTTAGGCAGCTGTGTTTATACGTGAGAGTCAGTCCCTTGTGGGCACAGCCGACAGGCCAGGAATGGCAACTCACAAAAGTGTGCCAATCAGATTCTTCCCACTAGAAATTTAGAAATACGTAGGAGGAAAGACCCACAGCCAGTCTTCTTGTGTGATTAGAAAGATGACATCTTAACTCAGAAGTAGTGGACAACCATATCCTACACGTGAGCTAAGGCGTGGAGATACCTGGCCTGCAGAAGGAATAAAAGAATGTAGCTGATGCAGAGAGAACACAGCCAAATGACAGAGAGATGCAGCTTGGCCATCTGTTAGGGTTTCTGGTTCCTGCTCTCAGCTCTTCCTAAGGCCCGTTGGTGTTCTTACCCTGAGGCTGGTTCTCTCTCCCTCTCTACCCTCCTTAAGCCAGTCAAGTTATTTCTGTTACTTGCAACCAAAGAGTCACAACCAATAACCATTTTATTTTTCTTTTAATCACTGTTTATGTGTATGTATAAGATCTGGGCTAATAAACTAAATCTCTTATCATTTATGTAAAAAAAATAAAAATAAGACCCTGTACACATTAATTGGAACTGCACACACCATCAATTAGTTGGAAAAAAAGTCATACGTTTCCCACAATGCACCAGTTGCTTTGCCATCACCACCATTATATAAACACTTGGCATGAAGTTCTAAAATGTGTGAGAACAGTTCTCAAAAGCTGAGTGTCTGGGGACCTCGCAGAGGTACTCTGCTTTTGTTTGGTGTCCTCAAAGCCATGACCGTGTGCTACTTACTTTGGGGGGCGTTCTCGGGTCCTGTCCGCTACTCAGCCTTTGTGTCGTTCCCGGTCTAGTTGGTGGAGTTGTGAAGGTGACGAAGTGGGTGTGAAGAACTAGACATTTATAAAAAGCAGGAGTGGCACCTGAGGGCACGGGTGGGGAAGGAGCCTCTTCACTGACGCCTTTCCTTTCGCAAGTGCAGGAGCAGAAACCGCGTCAGGCGGGCTCCAAGCTGCGGTGCGGTGCGGAGAACACAGGAGGAACAGGCACACCCTCCCCCAAAGTTCCTCTTTGCCAAAAGATCGCCTTGCTTGCACACAGCACGACTGAACTGCACACGTGTAGGCAACATATTTAAAATACCACAGACAATAAACGGAACACCTTCAATACCCTTACAAGCCTCGGAAGTAGTTAATCTACATACAATTGATATGCTAATCAGAATTACTTTATACATCATTTTTATCTATTCATTGTATCAGTCTCTTAAGTTAAAACTGTCTTTACTTTGCTAAAGTACAGCTGACACACAATATTCTATTAGTTTCCAGTGTACAACACAGTGATTTGACATCCATATACCTTATGAGGGGATCACCACGGCAATTCTAGTAACCTTCTGTCACTGTACAAAGTTATGACAATACTGTTTACTGTATTCCACGTGCTGTGCATCACAGCCCCAGGCTGTACTTATTTCATAACTGGAAAATTGTACCTTTTAATCCCTTCACCTTTTCCACTCATTCCTCCACCCCTGCCCTTTGGCAGCTGTCAGCGTGTTCTGTTTTCATGAGTCTGCTTCTGTTTTGTTTTGCGTACTCATTTGTTTTGACCTTCACATCCCACATATAAATGAAATCATATGGTATTTGTCTTTCTCTGCCTGACTTATTTCACTTGGCATAATACCCTCTAGGTCCATCGATGTTGTCACAAATGGCAAGATTTCATTGTGTTTTTGTTTTTTTTATGGCTGAGTCATATTCCATTGTATATATGTACCATTTCTTCTTTATCCATTCATCTGTTGATGGACACTTAGGTTGCTTCCATATCTTGGTTATCGTAAACAATGCTGCAATGAACAAAGTTGCATTCATCTTCTTGAATTAGTTTCAGTTTTTTCAGATAAATGCCCAGAAGTAGAATTACTGGGTCATATGGTAGCTCTGTTTTTACCTTTGTGAGGGGCCCCCATACTGTTTCCACAGTGGCTGCACCAATCTACAAGCCCACCAACTGTGCAAGGGGGGCCCTTTCTCCACTTTCCTCCAACACTTGTCTTTTTGATAAAAGCCATTCTGACAGGTGTGAAGTGCTATCTCATTGTGGTTTTAATTTGCATTTCCCTGCTGATGAGTTGCTGCAGAGCACCTTTTCATGTGTCTGCTGTCCATCTGTATTTTTCTTTGAAGAAATGTCTGTTGAGGTCCTCTGCCCATTTTTTAAAACTTATCTTTATTGTTGAATGTATTACAGATGTCCCTCCTTTTTTCCTCCATTGACCCCCCTCCTCCCCACTCCTGCCTTCCCCACATTATTGTCTGTGTCCATTGGTTATGCATTTATGCATATGAGTTCTTTGGTTTATCTTTTCCCATTTGCCCTCCCCCCTTTCCCTTTGAGGTTTGTCAGTCTAACAACCAGTTTGTACTTCTTAATTCCTTCATCTTTTTCACCCATCCCCTAACCCCCTCCAATTTGGCAAGCAACAAAATGTTCTCTGTATCTGTCAGTCTGTTTCTGTTCTGCTTGCTCATTTTGTTTGTATATTCAATTGTCGATAGATATATGCATTAATTGCTATTTTATTATTCATATTTTTGTTCTTCTTCTCCTTCAAGAAAACCCTTCAACATTTCATATAATACTGGTTTGGTGGTGACGCTTTTTCTTGTCTGGGAAACTTTTGATATGTACATTGATTCTAAATAATAGCTTTGCAGGATGGAGTAATCTTGGCTGTAGGTGCCTGCTTTTCATCACTTTTAATATCTCTTGCCACTCCTTTCTGGCCTGCAAAGTTTCTTTTGAGAAATCAGCTGACAATCTTATGGGGGCTCCCCTGTAGGTAATGAACTGCTTTTCTCTTGCTGCTTTTAAGATTCTCTCTTTGTCTTTAACCTTTGACATTTTGGTGATGGAGTGTCTTGGAGTGGTCCTCTTTGGGTTCATCTTGTTTGGGACTCTCTGTGCTTCCTGGACTTGTATGTCTGTTTCCTTCACCAAGTTAGGGAAGTTTTCTGTCATTATTTTTTCAAATAGGTTTTCAATTTCTTGTTCTTGCTCTTCTCCTTCTGGCACCCCCAAGATGCGAATGTTGGCACCTTTGAAATTGTCCCAGAGGCTCCTTACACTATCCTCATTGTTTTGGATTCTTTTTTCTTTTTGCTGTTCTGATTGAGTGTTTTTTGCTTCCTTATATTCCAAATCGATGGTTTGCTTCTTGGCTTTACTTTACTACTGATTCTCTGTAAATTATTCTTTATTTCAGTTAGTGCATCCTTCATTTCTGACTGGTCTTTATTTATGTTGTTGATGTTCTCACTAAGTTCCTTGGAGTTCTTCTTAAGTTCCTTGAAGTTCTCACTAAGTTCCTTGACCATCCTTGCAACCAGTGTTTTGAACTCTGATTGATGGTTTATCTCCATTTGTTTAGTTATTTTCTTGGAGTTTTGTTCTTTTCTTTCACTTGGGACATGTTTCTTTGTCTCCTCATTTTGGCTGCCTCCCTGTGTTTGTTTGTTTCTATGTATAATGTAGAGTTGCTATGTCTCCTAGGCTTTGTAGGGTGACCTATTATTGTAGGTGTCCTGTAGGGTCCAGTGGCACAGCCTCCCTGGTCACCCCATCTGGGCCCTCGAGGTGCACCCTCATGTGGACTATACACCCTTCTGTTGTAATTGAGTCTTGATTGCTGTTGGCATGTCAATGGGAGGGATTTACTCAGGCTGATCAGCTGCAAGGACTGGCTGTGCCCACTGACCACTAGCCTCTGACCACCTTGGGTGATAAGCTGTGCAGGGCCCCACACACAGAGCAAGACTTGCTTCAGCAGGGCTCTGGTACCCCCTGAGACCACTTCTTGAGTGTGTCGCTTGTGGAGGTGGTTGGGTGGTGGTGCTTAGACATGGTCTGAAGCTGTCCACTGGGTGTGCTGGCTCTGGGGCCAGGTCAGCCACTGCCTGTGTTCTACCAGGGCCACCAGGCATAAGCTACAAAGTGATCTGCTGATGGGTCCTTCTTGTGCTGGGCTTGCAGTTGCCCAGGGAGAGTCCAGTTATGAACCAAGACTGGCTGCTTCTAGTGTCAGGCCTGGGGCCACTTAATGGGAGGTATTGGGCTCGCTGAGGCCAGATGCTGCTTATTTGAGAGAATTTAGGAAAATCTGAAGCAGGACCCAAGACAAGCCAATCCTATGGTAAAGCCTTTGGAAACAGCTTGGGCCTGAAGGTTGGGTGGGGTGGGGCGGGGCCTCAGGGAATCACTAGGGCGGGGCAAACAGTGTGAGCCAGGTTGCTGGAGTCCCAGATATGGTGCCCGTCTGCCTGCCCCAGGGAAGGGCTCACCAAAGGAACAACAGCCTCTGCCAGCACGTCTGTCTGGGAGAAAGCTGCCTCTCCATCTCTCCCCCTGATGCCAAACAGCTCAGTTCTTCCCCATCTGTCTCTGGTGCCTTTCAAGCTGCTTCCCCCATGCTAGAGCCCAGAAGGAGTGAGTCTGAGTAAGTCAGTGCATGGACCCTTTAAGAGGAGCTGCCTGGGGCTCAGCAGCTGCAGCCTCAGCCTCCCTCAGCTTCAGTTCCCACTGGTTTTACAGCCAGAAGTGATGGGGATTCTCTTTCTGGCACTGGAGCCCGTAGCTGGGGGCCTGGTATGTGATGGGGACTCCTCACTCCTCAGGGAGGACCTTCCCAGCTGAGGTGTCCTCCTGATTATTATCTGCCACACGTGGGTGTGGGACCAGCCCGTCCGCCTTCACCCTCCTACCAGTTTCCATGTGGCTGCTTTAATGTTGTAGTTGTAGGACTTCATTCAGCTCGATGTCAGGTGGTTCTGAAGGATGGTTGTTCTGTAGTTTAGTTGTAACTTTGATGAGCTTGTGGGAGGAGGGAGACCGTGGTCACTTACCCGCCATTCTGACCAGAAGTCTCCTTTTTTTTATTTTTTATTGGATTGCTTGTTTATATGTTGGGTTGTACGGGTTCTTCATATATTTTGGAAATGAACCTTTTATTGGCTATATCACGTGCAAATCACCTCCTCAGTTCTAAAGGATTTATTAGTCAGCATTTGTTAGCAGTCAGAGTTTGATGTCATAGCTGAATAGGTAACGTCATATTTGAAATCTTTTCTGTCCCTTACATTGACAGATGAACTTGGCCATTTCCCCTTCCCTCAGCAACCATCCCAACTTGTTCGGTACCTCTTTGTTTCGAACCTATCACCACTATGTCTGCTGAAATCCGCCTAGAGTAAATTTTGAAGATATAATTCCCAACAAAAGTATGGTTTCCATCTCAGGGAATTCAAGACATGCTACCCCAAAACATGGGGGCTGGCACATGACTGTCTTTAGCTGAAAGACTTGGAGACAAGGGCAGAAGCAGAGAGACAATTCTGACCACCCCTCCACCCCTCGGCCCTGCTTCCCTGAAACAGAGCGGAGCATCCCCATGACAGGTACTCTCCCTGCAGTACGAGGACGGACGGCATTCTTGTCCCCAGAGACAGGAATCGGGGCTGAGAGACCGGTATAAACAGACCCTGTTGAACCGTCCTTTGCGTCCGGGTCACTGCTGCACCCGGCCCAGCCCAGCCCCCGCCCTCTGCCCTGTCAGTCCTTTAAAACGTAGCATTTCTTTGTCTAAAAGGTACAACAGCGTCCTGCTCAGATTACTCCTCTGGGTTCTCATTCTCTTGTGAAGGCTCCATGGACACATAAACATTCAGTGCAGTTTGTATGCTTTTATCCTGTTAACCTGATTTGCCAGTTTAATTTTCTGACCCAGCCAGGGACCTGAAGAGGGTAATGGAAAACATCTTCCTGCCCTACACATCTCTCCAGCTCCCAGTATAATCCAAAATTTAAAAATATACTAAACCTTGCTCAACACATGTTTTTTACAGTGACCATTTGGAAGCCTTTCATTCAAAACAAAACAAAACAACAACAACAACAAAAATGTTTCCTCATCTTTGGTAGTGTCTGAGGCACAATCCAGCTGGTTATTATTATAATTTTTTTTATCCTCACCAGAGGACATTTTCTAATTTTTGTTCAGATAGAGTGGGAAGAAGAGAGAGGAAGAGAGAGAGAGAGAGAAACATTGACGTGAAAGGGACACATCGAGTGGCTGCCACCCGCACGACCAACCAGGGCCGGGGACAAACTGCAACCGAGGTACGTGCCCTTAGCGGGAACCGAACCCAGGTCTCTCTGGACCGCAGGCCGATGCTCTAACTGCTGAGCCAAACCGGCCAGGGCAACACTGCCAATTCTTATAAAGCCCCTCTACATTAGGTTCCATTTCTCTGTTGATTCCTTATATGGGGTAGTCATTTTTACAACAATCTTTTTTTTTTTTTTAATTCTCACCTGAGGACATTTTTGCATTTATCTTGAGATAGAGTGGGAGGGAGAGAAGGAGGAAGAGAGAGAGAGAAACATCGATGTGAAAGGGACACATTGAGTGTTTGCCACCCACACGACCCCAACCGGGGCTGGGGACAAACTGCAACCGAGGTACGTGCCCTTAGGGGGAACCAAACCCGGGGACTTTCTGGTCCATGGACTGATGCTCTAACTGCTGAGCCAAACTGGCCAGGGCTGGGGTAGTCATTTTTATAGTACTTCTGAGTCCAGTCTGATGCAGGGTGAGGCTGGGAAAGCCAACCCACGTTTTGTAGTATGTGGGAGGAGCCCTGGTTAAGTAGCATCTTCAATTCTTCTTATCAGAACAAAATAATTAAAGGTGTGGTAATAATGGGGAAGAAGGGAATGAAAGCAGACCACTTGAACAGAGAGACAGTACTCAGTAGCCTGAAAACATTTAAAGGGGGAAATCCTTTAAATATTGTTTTTTTGAAAACCTTCAAAGAGAATACCCACGTCATGGAACTGTTTTCTAACATAAAAATCTTCAAAGAATACAATCCCCACGCAATGCCTAGAATTCTCGGGGCTCCCTCTGGAGAAGTCTTTGAAGGTGAAACTTTCAATTGTATGAATTTTTTCAAAGAGAAAACCTTTTCCAAATATTCTTCAAGCTGGGGATATTCTTTTAGGAGAAATTATTTCAGAAATAGAAAACCTGCCCTTCCCATGACATGTGCATTCCTAGTGTCCTCCAGGTAAGCCCTTAAAAATAATGAAAATCGCCCTGGCCGGTTTGGCTCAGCAGTTAGAGCGTCGGCCCGCAGACCAGAGAGACCCGGGCTCGGTTCCTGCTAAGGGAACATACCTCGATTGCAGTTTGTCCCCGGCCTCGACTGGGGTCATGTGGGTGGCAGCCAGTTGATATGCCTCTCACATCAATGTTTCTCTCTTTCTCTTCCCCCTCTTTCCCTCCCACTCTATCTGAAGACGAATGCAAAAATGTTCTCGGGTGAGGATAAATAATAATAATAATAATAATAATAATAATAATAATGAAAGTAGACTGGCTGGTGTGGCTGAGTGGTTGAGCGTTGACCCATCCACCAAGAGGTCGCCGGTTCGATTCCCGGTCAGAGCACATTCCTGGGTTTGGGGCTCGATCCCCAGTGGGGGGCGTGTGAGGCAGCCGATTGATGTATCTCTCTCACATCGATGTTTCTGTCTCTCACTCTAAAAATCAGTAAAAACATATTTAAAAAATAATAATGAAAATAAACTGCTGACAGTAGTATAAACTACACCTGTTTGGCCAACAAAAGGAAATTGTGGTCAGCACAACACACGTCATTTAAATTTTGTGAAAAATGTAAATGCCTGGATTTAAGGCTGTTGGATAGATCTAATTACAATGAGAGAAACAAAAATATTATTTCCTAGGGTTCATTACGTCCCGTCTCCTCTCAGATGTGGCCGGGCAAGTGCACTGGGGACCTGCTGCTGCAGTCACGGTAGCGGCCTTCTAAGGACACTCCTGTCGGGACATGGGAGCCAACCTCGTGCTTGGGAAGTAGAACCTGGCCGTGGCTGGGACCGAGGAACTTGTTACATGTCTTTCGTGGCCTCTCTACAAGCCCGCTCACCCCTCCCACTCCACGCAACACCAGCTGGCTCTCTGTCTGACACTTTTCCCAGGAAGGGCGGGCAGACAGACCGGGAACTGAACCTGGGGCCCCTCAACATGCTTTCAGGGCTCTGCCTCCTAGGAGAACAGGGTCCAATTTTCACAAAGGTGTCATGTGCTCAGCGTGCTGCCTGCGACCCCACCCACGTCTGTGCTTCTGGAATGTATCAAATGTCCAGTCTGCAGACAGCATTCTTAACCACTTTCAGTGCTGATTTGGGTCTGTTCACCTTAAATCCATACTGTGTGGACTTTGGGGAAGGAAGGACATGAAAAGGTGAACTCAGAAGCTCTAGCTGGTAATCTGGACAGTGTCAGTTACTCCACAACCTTCCACACTTTGATTCAGAAAGAAAGACTGAACTCCAGGACGAATGTTAGATCCGAAGCCTCCGAAGATGCTTCTGACACGACACCTCACGAGTCTGGAGAATTCCCACCCCTGTGCACAGCTCACATGTCCGTCTCTGCGTAAGTGGTGAGTGAAAGTTTGCAAGGAAGAGCCACGCAGCCGACACGACTTAGAACAATGACTACTGACAGTGTCACTCGGCCATTATCCACAAACAGTAAGAACCAGGTGGCCATAGTGACTTCATCATTTTCAGGTGCTCGAGGTCAGAGTTTTGACAACAACCAAAAACGCTCAAGAGGGTGTGTGTTATATAAGATTTGAAATGACAAATATGAAGCTTTTTCTGGAGATCATTTGGCCATCCTGCACTTCCCCTTCTACATATATTACCTTTTGAGCTTTATTTTTACAAAGCTTTACCGTGGCCAAGAAGACAGACCAGCACGGTGCACTCTCCTAACGCCAGCACTGGAGGATCCCACCTGCCCATGTCGGGAAGAGCGAGCGCTCACTCTGGTGTCCCTGTCTTGGTGGCAGGACGAGAACCCTGGAGCAGCAGCCGGAAGTCGAGTGCAGGGCAAAGTGCTGGGAACAAGTGTCCAGCAGGGCGTGGGGTCCTGACCCCGCCCCCCCCTGTGGGTCTCTCTGCTCTGGGCGGATTTGGACATGGATCACCCGGGGACCCAGCCCCGGAAGGTTCTGACAGGAACAGCGCAGAGGGGAAGGGGGAGCCCTGCTCCCACCTGGAACTGTTCTATTGCTCCTCCCTCCACTCAGACACCTTGGCAGTGACAGACGGGACCAGCATCCAGGGACATGGGGCTGAAACAGAAGCAGTAATGCCCAGAGCAGAGACAAATCTCACAGATTACTCATCATTCATACTTTGAGAATAACAGATGACAAGAACTGTGAGTTCAAATAATTCTGTTATTAGTGGCAGAATTTTAAATATAAATACACAAGGGATTCAGCGCGGGAAAAAGAAGTGTATTCTGAGATCATAAATTCTGCACTTCGGGGGAATTTGACAGTCATCATTGCTGGTTATATTGGAAACAGTTAAGTGGTCGAACAATTATTTTAGCAGCTGACAAGTTAGGGGACTTAATGCATTAATAGGTGGATGATGGGTTGTCATTGCTTTCTATTTGACAGAACAAACAAAAGAAAATTTAGGGTTGTCAGCGTGACATCCAGCGTTTTCCACCCTTACAACTGTGGCCTTTTACGACATAGACCCTATTGCATCAAGTTTTGCTTTAAATTCCAGTCTGGCTCTCTGTGCAGAGTGGTGGTCAGCCCCCTTCGAGCACGACGCAGCACCAAGGGCAGCACAGTAAACACCCGTGGCCCTGCCCACGGCGGCAGCTCCCTTCTCACCCTCACTGAAGTTGTTACATGTGACTTTTGGTTCCTAGTAGAAAATTACTAAGGCTATCATTTAAACCATAGCTAAAAAACTAGTGGCATTTGGTAGCCTAAGAAAAAGATGTCTGTTTTTGAAAAGTACAGCTACTGTAATTATTTTAGATTATACTGTTGGCACAGAGAATATAGGGCCAAAGTATCCATATTGGAAATGCACATTTTTTATAATTGAGTCAGTTTGGAAACTGCTATAATACCGCACACTTGTGCAGCATCTCTGCTCTGAGTTTCCCAGAAGGTTCCCGATGCTTCGATGAATGAAACCTCACCATGTTCCCATGAGAAAGGCATCATGTCAACATTCATTCTTACAGTGGGAAGAAGGCTTGGGAGAGCAAAGCAGTGTGGAGTTATAAAGCAGTGTGGTTTTGGCACAGGATTGGAATTCACAGCTTTGGAGAACATGTGCATGTCTCTGAAACTATGGTCCCTGAGAAGTGCACAGTGCAGCCGGTCCGTCAGGGACTGCAGACGCTCAGTGACCTGGAGTGGTTTGGGGGAGAGAATTCACACCCCAGCTGCTCCAAAATCAGACCTAGCATTAGGCTCCAGGTCATGGGGTGGGTCGGCTGTTTGTTCTAAATATGGACTTAGATGTTTCTAATGCATTTTTAATTTCTTACTCTGTGCTTCTCTGCAACAGTTCATAGAGTCATTAATAAAGTGTGTGTGATGTGTAGCGGAAAGTCTCGACATGTCACAACTGTAACCTGAGTGATCCTGTCAATGTGTTTCCATATACAGAAGTTGTAAATATCTACTCGCCTTATTTTATAGGATCAGCAACCTTACAAAACAGCTTACATGAAAAAATATATATATATATGTTGTGGCCCATTGTTAAGTGCACACGACGACCGAGCGCCACTGAGTGTCGCGTGGGACCCAGGAGTCACGACAAGCCCTCCATTATTCTCTCTCAGACAAGAAAGGAGTCTGATGCATTTATTTATTTTTAAATTATTGAAGTTTCACATTACCCTCGCCAGCAGTATTTATACTTTGTAAAAAATGAGCCTAAAAAGGATGTTCATGCCCTTTGTGAAGAGAAAAGGGATTCAATGATGCTTGTGTCTGAAAGGCCTGATTTTTAAAACAACAGAACTCCCAAGATGTTTCTGGCTAGTGATTCGCAGCCAGGTGACAGAATGGGAGGAACAAGCGGGACTCCTGAGGACCCCGGCAAGCGTGCCTCACGCCGTCTGCAGAGGTGTGGACAGCCGGGACACACGGAAACACCACCGGTCCTGCAATTCCGCGACAGAGACCAGAGGTTTAGACTCATAACGACTAAGGAGTGGATCCGAAAACAGAAACAAGTTTTTCAGATAAATGTCAACCTGTGCACACTGAACAAATGTGGATTCAACGCACACTGTGTGCCAGACGCGGAGTGAGAGGTGAGCAGGAGGACAGGACAGAGCCTTGCTGGCCTCCAGCCTCCGCCCACGGGCTGCAGAGACCGGAAGAGGCAACGGAAATGCCGGGCACAGGGCGGTGCTCAGAACAAATGCCAAAGAATTAATGAATTGAAAATGCGACTGTTTCTCCTACTGTGATAAACATTATGTACTATCCATGAGGTTTCTATTAAATGCATTAATTACAACATGATTACAAACAGTCACGATTGTGGAATCATGGTATTATAGGTATAAATCTGAAAAGTGTATTTGAAAGTGCTATTGAAAATGAAAGCTCTTGTTATCATACTAAGATGTTGGAGACATAACCCTTAAAAGGAATAACATTCTTTGCAACTATTTTAAGGCTGCATAACGAGTGTTGGCAAGTTGCGTGTGCATTTTCATGCACAAGGGGATAAGCCAGGATGAAGAGAAAGAACAGACAACGAAACATGTTACTGCCATCCTGTCTTGTCCCATTTTAAAAATATATAAGAACTAAAGGGAATAATTAGAAAACATTTGTTTCCTTAAGTGAAACCATATGCTCTAATATTCTAATACCTTACTTTTATTGGCAAATACACATATTTGTTATTAAAATCTGTCCATATTTTATTAAAATGTTGCTGAGAAACAAAATATTGTGTGTGTGTGTGTGTGTGTGTGTGTGTGTGTCTGTAGGATTAAGCAGAGCAAGGGGAAGAAAGAGAATAAAAAAGAAGGATAGAGAGAAAAAAGAGAGAATGAGCAAAGGATCTTTGGTCCTCTCTCTTTCCTATATATTGTCTATTGTTAGAAAATTTCTCCTGAGTTTGTTTTAAAAGCTGTTTATTGTTTTGAATTCCTCAGATAGAAAACATGTTTTATTTTTTAGCCCGTGGTCTAATATTCTTGTGTGGCATGATAAAAGTCATCATTTTTTCTACATTGGAGATTACTACATATGCGTGTTCGTGGCTGGGCTGGAGCATCTGGGTCTTTCTCTCCCGTGGCAGCGTCATTAGCGCCCGGGAGGATGGGACCCAGCGCCAGTTGACTTTGATTTTGAGCAACAAGCACTCAGGGCGGCTGCTGATTTACTGTCCCCAGATCGGACTCAGTTTTCTTTCTTCTATCCTCTGATTTTTAATGTGCTTCTGTGTCATTGTTCCCTCCCTGTCATCTTTCCCTATTATTTCACATATGTTTGGCCTTGCAGTATCATCTTTAAGAAATTATTTTCCAAAATGTTGATTATTTGAGAGTTACTTAGGTGGTGCCTAAGGCGCCCAGCAAAATCGAAACAAAAGATAACAGATGTACACGATACATACACTTCATGAAGGCAATTCCCTTAAACTTGAAGAAAAACCCTCTGATTTAGTCTTCAGTGGAAGAGGTAATATGTTTGTAAATTTGTGTCTTTTACTTTGGCAACTAGAAAGTTAAAACACTTGATTTCTCAGCCATGGTTACAGGCTGGATTGGCCATAAAGTTGTTTTGCTCAATGATCATGTAAACAGAGACTTTTGGAGAAAGAAACCCCAGAGGCAAAACCCTATGAGAAGACAGTATATGATCCTCTACTTTTTTCCTGCCTGGAACACAGATGTGACGGATGGAGGTGCAGTAGCCATTTAGTAAATATGAGGACAAAAACTACATGCTTAGGCACATGGCAGAAAGATGGCCTAAATGAGCCTTGGTCCTGGATGGCATTGCAGAGCAGCAGCAGACCTCCTGTCTCTAAATTCACAATTATGTAAGAAAAATAAACTATTAGCTTAAGCCACTACTGATAATATTCTTTTTAATTGTAGTGAATGCATTCTGGTCCGGAATTCAACAGCTAGTAGATGGTTTTGGCTCTGCTGCTCTCCAGTGGGGGGAGAGACTCACAAGGTCATAAGGACTAGAAGCCAAGCCCTTCCTGTGGAAGCATGCCACTCCGGTGAGTAGCCAGGATACTAGCAACACAGAAGATAAATGACGTTAACATACTTGCTCTCAGGAAGGAAATGGATTTGAACGTCAGCCCCTCCTCAGAACTATCCCTTGTGCATGGATAGTGGTCCAGAAAGAAGCACAGAACTGAGAACAAATGATAGACCGGAAAGTTGCTTATGTTCTGGAGAGACTGAGGTGGAGAGGCATGCAAGGGGCCCGAGAGGGAGGGCTCAGGAGCAGCCCAGCGGGAGGCATCCAGAGGGGGAGCAGAAAAGTCAGGCCAGCCGGTCACTTCTCTGGTCAGTAGCATTTCCCAAAGGCTGGACTTTTGGGACATGCAATGTGTCATCTGTCATATAATATTTTTTTAAAAACTCATCTTTGTTGTTGAATGTATTACAGATGTCCCCCCCCCCAATGACTTCCCTCCTCCCCAATCCCGCCCCTCTCCTGCCTTACCCACACTATTGTTTGTGTCCATTGGTTATGCATATATGCATAGAAGTTCTTTGGTTTATCTCATCTGGCCCTCCCTCCCCCCTTCCCTTTGAGGTTCATCAGTCTAACAACCAATTTGTACTTCTTAATTCCTTCATCTTTTTCACCCATGCCCCCCAGCCCCCATCCATCTGGCAAGCAACAAAAAGTTTTCTGTATCTATGAGTCTCTTTCTGTTCTGCTTGCTCATTTTGTTTGTAGATTTGATTGTTGATAGATATGTATTATTTGCCATTTTATTGTTCATATTTTTGTTCTTCTCCTTTAAGAAGACCCTTCAACATTTCATATAATATTGGTTTGGTGGTGATGAACTCCTTTAGCTTTTTCTTGTCTGGGAAACTCTTGATCATATAATATTTAATATGTGTGTTTTTCTCATATTAATCTGGTCATAAGAATGCTACAGAACGGGTGGGTCAGATTTTTGCCTGTTTGGAATTTCAGATAGCCCTAGCAGAGTGATGGGAAGGGAAACCTGCCAGTGATATTATGTAAAATTGCCCACAATATATGGTCGGGTTTCTGTCACGGAGAGCAGTAAGGCGAAATAGATGAAAGCCGAGGGCGCGCAAGGGACCCAGGCCAGCCGCTCGCGGCCTGGGGGCACCGCCGCGCCGCCGCAGTGGGCAGCACGAGCCTAGGCTTTAAGAAGGGTGACGAGGCCAGATGTCCAACACTTTCCAAGTTTCATGGGTACTGTACGAGTCAGAATTTGATAGAATGGAGCCAATATTTTTTCAATAATCTTTGATCTTTAAAATAGGCTCAGCTGCGTTTTAAATTGTGTGCAGTAGACGTAACTTACTTAGATGGACAATGGAAATGGGAGGAGAGGTTTCATTGTACTAATCATGTAGACAACATGTACAAGACATACCAAGAGTGTAAACTACGGCCATAGTCAAAGTGATGATTTCCTTAGAGCTTTTCCTAGCAAGAGGTGGATGCAGGGATTATAGATGGGCTGCCCAGAAGGCCTTTGTCTCAGGACGAGAGCCGTGGAAAGAACACGAGAGAGCTAGGAAATACTGGGAGGGGCTGAGGACGGAGCCCGAGGGGAGCAGATGCGAGCACTGAGCATTTCCTGCCACCGGGAAGCCAGCAGGCGGCTGCCGGTGCCCTGGCGTCTGTGTGCGGCTGTCTGAAGGGCCCGCAGGCGTCCAAAGCCCTTTGGCCTGGACTGAGCCACAGGCATCCCTGAGACAAGGAGGAACTGCCACGGAGGGACAGTGTCAGGAAACTGCCACAAGAGAGAGGTGCACGTTTTAGGTTCTTAAGAAAAGGGACCGGGTTTTTCTCAGCAGCAGGCTCCCCTTTCTCTCCCCGGAGGGCAGCGGGACATTCAGTAGGCACACGGAACATGGCAGCTTTGCTTCTGTCACACAGTAGGTCATTCCTACAACCCCGGCTTAGAATTCTACACACTAGGGATTGAATAATGGTTATCCAGGCCAATCATTTGCACATATGATTCTTTCACCAGCATATTCTATTTTAAAATATAATATAAATGCCTTAGAAGGGAGCTACACGTGGTCAACCCCAGAAACAGCCTGGTGTGTGGTGTGGCAGCTTCGCGACGAGACCCGAGTTCTTCTCCCCACGGCACCACCTGTCAGCACGTCCCTGACTCACACATGCGCTCCGTCCTTTGCTCTCTGTGCGGCGCCCTGCTCACCCCTCTGCCTAATCATTCTTCAGTGCTTTACCCCACAAACATGGATTCCATGCCTTCCATGTGCCAAACACTATGCTAGGCATTAACATTATTTAATAATGATATCACGCTTATGAATATGTATCATTGTTTACACTTTAGTGAAGAGGAAGCTAGAACTTGGGGAAGGTAAATAAACTGTTCAAGATCTAGAAGGACAGAGTTCAGTGTACATTCAGACGGGACCAAACCCAAAGCATGGACTTCCCATCGTGGAAAATATTTCTCCATCTGAGATTCGGAAACTTGGTTCATTTGAAGGAAACTTGAGGCGTGGGGTAATGTTACAAAGCCTGAGCCCAGAAGAGAGGAGGACACACACAACCAGGCATGTGGCTCACCAAAGGCCTAAGCATCCGTGACCAGAGGGACCTAAGGCACCTCTTTGGGTTACTTCTTACAAAGGGCTCAGTTTATCACGGTGCACCCCTGTTCTAACTGGAGAAACTTTTAGCCCATGGTAGTCAGGGTTACCCAGCCTTCAGTAGGTGATGATAAGGGCTCGGGGAGCTAGGTGGCAGAGAGAACGTCCCACATGTCTGTTGACAGGGTGATGGAACTGTAGAGCATGTACACCATGTGATGTCATGGCAGTGATGGATCCTTGCAAAAATGTTTCGGCGAAGGCCCTGGTAGAAGAATGTGTGCGGTAGGGTACCATTTGTACAAGTCTCCAAACCAGGAAGGCAAACAATATATTGTTTAGAACTAAATACATTTCTGATAAAACTAGGGGGGTACGTGAGGGCTGAGGGGACAAGAGAAGAATAAGCACAGGTTTCCGAATGGCGGTGCCTCTCGGGCAGGGGGAAAGATGTGTGAAGGGAAGGAACACGCAGTACGTGCAGGTTCCCTGCCCTGGTCTTCAGGTGGGTAGGTCAGCACTGTTCACCTCAGCAGGTCTCATAAATAATTGTTACATATATGCTTACACACCTATCAACAATTAAGCAATAAAAAAGGATGAGGCAGAAACTTAATTGACTAACTTAGCCCTTCTTGTTACCATGGGCACCCTAAATCACTGACACTCAGTACTGCTTCCTTTCCCAGAAGACTGCCAATCATGGGGTCTCCGAGGAAGATATTTTATTGGGAACCTTATATTTCATTTGGCTGAGAATAGTAGGAAAAAATTCAGATATATACTCAAAGAGAAGAAACTATGTGTGTGTGTGTGTGTGTGTGTGTGTACACACACATTACTCATCACCATTTCCTCCTTCCAGAAGCCCAATTGTTTAATACCTGAGTCAAGCTCTTTGTGTCTCATGCCAGGAGGAAGCAGAAAACTAGTGGGACAGAGAGGAGTAGAGTCCCGGTGCCGACCTGCCCCAGAAACACACAGCAGGGTACACCCCATCTTATCCAGCTCCCCCGTTCCAGGCTGGAGAGCAGTCACCCCATGTGTTTGATTGGGACATGCTCGGTACTGAACCTTGTCACACAGTGGAGCTGCTGTGGTTTAACCTGATTCCGTCACTAGCACAAGCATTTTCTCAGGAACCTAACATGCTGCCTAATTAGTGCTTTTCCTAAACTTTCAGACTTTTGCCTACGATAAAATCAGACTCCAGCCTTTTGTATGAAAAATCCACTTCACAATCAACTTGAATAGCACAATCACTTTACTGTTTTGTTTCTGGAATATATGTTCCCGCAAAAGGGCCAAGCACGGTACTGTTTTCTCTGTTGGAGTCTCCATTATTTAAGCTGCATTGAACTCGGGAGACAGGCCTCGGGAACCAGGCGGCCCACAGCTCTGGGCGGGTCGCACGCTCTGGGAGGTGCCAAATGGTCCGAGCCGAAGCCGTTTCTCTCCTGGATGCCCCAAGCAAGTCTTTGGGATGCTACACATCAAAATAGAGCTTTTCTTCATTCATTTGAATGGGTAGCAAGGAGCTTGGAGTTTTTAGGTTCAGAAATCGAGCCGGTCTTGCGTTGACCTCCCCCGGCAGGCTGGGCGCCCGTCCTCTGCACTGGAGCGCGGCGCAGAGCGGAGTCCGCACCAGCCCACGAGGACAGCCCGCAGCGGGCCTGGGGGGGGGGGGGGCCAGCCTCCGCTGCAGCAGTTCCGTCCGCAGCTGCAGGTCGGCCGCCTCGGCTGGATATTCATCCGATGCTGATCCTTGGCCTCCGCATCGCAACGCCCAGTTTCCCGATGCCGTTGCTGTATCATCTTTACTTTAGAGAAGGAGGCAGAATGCTAGCAAATCCCCTTCCGGAAAGAAGTCATCTCGAGGATTATCACCTTCTTCCCGCTGTGCTGAGACGTTTGCCCACTTGAGGTCGGGGAACAACTTGAAGTCCTGGGCCAAGGCCAGAGCCTTGGCAGGAGGCGAAGGCACTTCGTAAACAAGTCCGCCTGCACCGAGCCGAAGCCAGCCCAGGTGACAGCGGCTCCCAGCTGCAAGGGACTCCTCGAATTTCAGAGACCTTTCTTAGCGAAGGTAACTTAGAGACTTTGTCAATCTATGAAACAGATAAGAATTTCCACGCTTAAAAAACACCAGAACTTTAAACTCCGAAGTAGTTCAATCATTCAACTCAAAAGACAATGAAGGGGACCAGAGTTTTACCAACCTGAAGCTGCCTTCCAGGACATTGATTCTAAGTCGTTTATTAAGAAACACAACTCCAAAAGAACCTTGGACCCCTTCTTGTCCAAGAGATTCAGGCAGAAAAACCTACTTCAGGAAGGCAATCTTAGGATGCTGTCTTAGCCGAATGTGAACCAAGTGTGGTCTGTGAGGGGCTCCAGGCCGGGCTGTTAGCCACACACCGTGGTGTCCCCTTGTTTGAGCCTCCTGCAAGAATGTACCAGCCTGTGTCCAGCTCTTCAGTACCTGGACATCGCTGCTTCTCACTTCTGAAATCTAATACCCCTCCTCTACCCCCTTTCTCCTCTGTCCCAAATGGCATATATACCCAACACTACCTCCTGTCTTTGGAATTTTCATGCTTCTGTGAATTCCCCATGTGTATGTCTTAAACTTTGATTTCCTCCTGTAAATCTGCCTCTGTTAATTTAATGATTAGCTCAGCCACAAGAACTTAGAAGAGGAAACAAAAAGTTTTATTATTTTTTAGTCCTCACACTCCAATAACATCTTAGGAACCCATACTAAATATTCAAACAAAAACTTACTGTTGGTCTAATATCATCGTTACTTGTTCAGGTCTCGCCAGCATTTCCATTCCCTCTTTTTCTGTGTCTGTGTGTAGTTCTATGAAATGTTATCTATGTGCTGAGTTACACAATCACCTCCACAACGAAGATCCTGTCTGCCACCACAGAGAAAGACCCTCACATTGCCTTATCTCATACCTCTTCCCAGTCCTACCTGTGGCAAACACCACCTGTTCTTTGTCACTATTATTCTGTCATCAAGGGTTATATAAACAGAATCCTACACTGCGGAACCTTTGCAAGTGGTTTCCTCCACTAAACAAAATGCCTGGGAGAGCTCTGTGCTGTCACATGTATCAATAGTTCTCGCCTTTAAAAAATTTATTGATTGATTTTAGAGGAGAGAGAGAGAGAGAGAGAGAGAGAGAGAGAGAGAGAGAGAGAGATGGAGAGAGAGAGAGAGAGAGAGAGAGAGAAAGAGGGGGAGATGGATTTGTTGGTCCACTTATTTATACATTCATTGCTTGATTCTTGTATGTGCCCTGACCAGGGATTGAACCCAATCATGGCATATCCAGACGATGCTCTAACCAACTGCTCCCCAGCCAGGGGGATAGCTGGCTCCTTTCTGCCCTGTTGTATGGACAGTTTCTCTCCACCCACAGGAGGACATTTGGGCTGTTTCCAGTTTTGGGCTATGACAAAGTAGTTATGAATATCTGCATGCAGTTCTTGTGTGGACATACATGTTCATTTCTCTATGATAAATACAATTGATAAGTGCAATTGCTGGGTTGGGTGATAAGTGAAAATTTTACTTTATGAGCAACTGACTGACGGTTTTCCAGAGAGTTTTTCCACTTCTCGTCCCCTCCAGCGATGGACGAGAGGACCCCACCTCCTCATTGGCGTGTAATAGCGTCAGGACTTGCCGCATTTGTCATTACGACAGGTGTGCAATGGTCACTGGCTGTGGCTTTCATTTGCATTTCCCCAATGGCTAGTGATCTCACATGCCTGTTCACGACTATGTTTTCATCTGGATAACCTCGTTGGTGACCTGTCTGTATAGTATCATGTCATCTGCAAATAATGACAATTTCACTTCCTCCTTTCCAATTTGGATCCCTTTTATTTTTTCTTCATGTCTGATTGCTGTGGCTAAGACTTCCAGTACTATGGTAAATAAGAGTGGTGAAAGTGGGCATCCTTGCCTTGTTCCTGTTCTTAAGGGAAATGCTTTTAGTTTTTGCCCATTGAGTATGATGTTGGCTGTAGGTCTTTCATATATGGCCTTTATTATGTCTAAATATGATCGGGGGCTCATTCTTCTTCCTTTTTTTTTTTTCCCTCAGCAGAGGACATTTTTGCATTTATCCTCAGAGAGAGTGGGAGGGAGAGAGGGAGGAAGAGAGAGAAACATTGATGTGAGAGAGACACATTGAGTGGCCGCCATCCACACGACCCCAACTGGGGCTGGGAACACCTGCAACCGAGGTACATGCCCTTAGCAGGAACCAAACCCAGGCCTTTCTGGTCCGTAGGCTGATGCTCTAACCACTGAGCCCAACTGGTCAGGGCTCATTCTCTTTCAATAAAACACTCCATATAAGACACTAAATAGGACACTTAGTATATAGTAGATACACCATGTGCATCAAGCCCTCTTCTATGTCTCCTTCCCCTGCATTACTTGTTTGTCATTTAAAAGTTAAATTGCTTCATGGTGACTAGTATGAGGTCAGCAGAGGCCCCACTGGAGACTTGAGGTTTTAAGGCAGAAAGTCCAGGTATGATTTTGAAAGCAGCACTTTCTGTTTTCAAGAAGAGTTGTCCTATAAGGAATGTCCTCAGAAACCCTCCCCTTCCAGAGAAGGAGAGAAGGAGATTCAGAGGAGACTAAGTTTGTACTTTTCTCCATATCTATTTGTTGTTCAGGATATGTTAACTTCAGAATGTAGTTTTATCTTCCAGAATATCCATAGTTATCTGTTATCCAACTCAGATAATGATCCATGTATATACGAGTATACCACAGTGAATATCACTATGTAACATCTTTACCATCTAATTAAATTAGGGTGAAATTTTTTGAGAATGTGTTTCTTGGTAAATATAAATGGAAACATAAATATAAACGGAAAAAGTGCTAAGGAAAATATAAAACTCAGAAGTAGCAAAAAAAGAGGGCTGCACTTTTCCTCTTCATTCATGTCACCTCAGTCACACACCTGCCCCAGTGCAGCGGCAGACAGAAATGGAAAAGGTTCTGAAATGCAGTTTTTACTCTTTTAATTAATGAAGCAAATGAAGTGAAAAACATATTTAAGTAGTAAGATAATACATGTATATACAACTAATATAACAGATGTGACAGGCCCAGGACATACTTAAAAATTCTGAAGTTTCTAAACAATTCTAGTGAAAGAATTTAAAACCAAGTAAAAATTATATCAAAATGCACTTGTAAATCATTCTTGTGAAAGATCTTGAAAAACATAGGCATTTAGAAATATTTGAAAATTGCTATGTATTGGTTGCATGCAGTGAAGTTGTTTTGAATTTAAAAAGTACCACATTGACGCTGGCCGGTTGCTTGGTGGTTAGAGCGTCGGCCTGCGGTCCAGAGAGACCCGGGTTGGCTCCCGCTAAGGGCACGCACCTCGGTTGCAGTTTGTCCCTGCCCCAGTTGGGGTTGTGTGGGTGGCAGCCATACACGTTCCGCCTTACAAGTAAACAAAACAAATATTATTCTTCAGCCACTAACACGAGTAACAAACACTTCGCTGGGCGTGTGGGAAAGGATCATTAGGCCGCGGGGAGCTCAGGGTTTCTGGAGCCTGTCCAATCCGCGCCCAAGCGCCAGCGCCCCCGATGCCCCGTGCGCCTCACACCCAACGCCCCGACGCCATTGTTCACTGAGGAGGTGGCGTTTGACAATTCTCAGAAGTGACAATGCTGCTGCTCCTGTATTCCCACACTCATGAGGTTTGAACTTGAGGAAGCTGCCTTACATTTTATCCCATTGATCCTCATCACGACCCTCAGAGATGGGCACAGGAGGAATTCCACCCTCATTTTAAATGACATAGACTGGTGGGACCCCACTTAGATTTGCAGGGTTTGGGGAAGCCCTTGGGCTGCTCTGCTCCTGCCTCCATGAAGCTGACAGTGGAGGCTTTGTTATGTAATTGAACAGAGGAGAACAAAAGACACCGTCTTTTTTTATTAAATTATTTTTATTAATTAATTTTTGTTACAGATGTTTCTCCTTTTCCCCCATTGACACCCTCCTCCCCCTCCCCAAGCATTGTTGTCTGTGTCAGTGTCCATTGGTTACTCATATGTGCATATAAGTTCTTTGGTTTATCCCATCCCTCCCTCTAGCCCCCCTCCTCTGAGATTTGTCAGTCTGACCATACTCCTTTCTATGTCTCTGGGTCTGTTTCATTCATCAGCTTTTGTTTTGTTCATTATATTCCACAAATAAGTGAGATCATGTGGTATTTATCTTTCTCTTATTAGCTTATTTTGCTTAGCATAATATTCTCTGGGTCCCTCCATATCTTATAGCTGCATAGTACTCCTTTGTGTATATGTATCACAGTTGTTGTTTTTTTTAATCCTCACCTGAGGATATTCTTCCATTTATCTTCAGACAGAGTGGGAGGGAAAGAAAGGGAGAGAAAGGGAGAGAGAGAGAAACATTGACGTGACAGGGACACATAGACTGGTTGTCTCCTGCATGACTCTGACCAGGGCTGGGGACAAACCGCAACTGAAGCATATGACCTTGGCCTTCGAACCCAGAACTCCCTGGTCCGCGGGCTGATGCTCTAACTGGCCAGGGCTATACCACAGCTTTTTTTAATCCACTCATCTACTGATGGTCACTTGGGCTGTTTCCAGATCTTAGCTATTGTAAATAGTGCTGTTATGAACATAGGGGTACATATATTCTTTCTGTTTGGTGTTTCAGGCTTCTTAGGCTATATTCCCAGAAGTGGGATCATTGGGAATGCCAGTTCAATTTTTAATTTTTTGAGGAAACACCATATTGTTTTCCATGGTGGCTGCACAGTCTGCATTCCCACCAGCAGTGTACTAGAGTCCCCTTTTCTCCACACCTTCACCAACACCTGTTGTTTGATGATTTGTTGATGGCGGCCATTCTGGCAGGTGTGAGGTGATACCTCATAGTCATTTAATTTGCATCTCCCTGATTAGTGACTTTGAGCATTTTTTTTATGTATCTCTTGACCATTTGTATGTTCTGTTTGGAGAGGTGTCTATTTAGGTCCTCTGCCCATTTTTAATTGTCTTCATTTTGTTGAGTTGTATGGGTATTCTATATATTTTGAAAATTAATCCTTTATCTGATGTATCGTTGGTAATTATGTTCTCCCATAGAGTGGGTGCCCTTTCCATTTTGGTGGTTGTTTCTTTTGCTGTGCAGAAGCTTTTGAGTTTGATGTAGTCCCATGTGTTCATTTTCTCCTTTGTTTCTGTTGCCTTAGGTGATGTATCAGTGAAAATTCTGCTGCCTATGATGTCTGAGATTTTGTTGCCTACATTTTCTTCTAGGATTTTTATGGATTCATGAGTCACATTTAAGTCTTTTATCCATTTTGAGTTTATTCTCGTGTATGGTGTAAGTTGGTGGTCTAGTTTCATTTTTTTGCATGTAGCTGTCCAATTTTCCCAACACCATTTATTAAAGAGTCTGTCTTTAAGCCATTGTATGTTATTGGCTCCTTTGTCAAATATTAATTGAGCATAATGTCTTGGGTCAATTTCTGGGTTCTCTGTTCTGTTCTATTGATCTATGTGCCTGTTCTTGTGCCAGTACCAGTCTGTTTTGATTACAGTGGCTTTGTAGTATAACCTGATATCCGGTATTATGATCCCTCCTACTTTGTTCTTTTTTTTCAAGATTGCTGTGGCTATTTGGGGTCTTTTTTGGTTCCATGTGAACTTGTGAAGTATTTGTTCTAGTTCTGTGAAATCTGTCATTGGTCTTTTAATGGGGATTGCATTGACTCTATAGATTGCTTTGGGTAGTATAGGCATTTGAATGATGTTAATTCTTCCAACCCAGGAACAAGGTATATGCTTCCACTTTTTTATATGTTCCTCTATTTAAAAGATCACTTACTTGCCCTGGCCGGTTTGCCTCAGCAGTTAGAGCATTGGCATGCGGACCAATGAGTCACAGATTCGATTCTGGTCAAGGGCACGTACCTCAGTTGTGTTTCATCCCCAGCCCTGGTCAGGTCATGCAGGAGGCAGCCAGTCGATGTGGCCCTCTCACATCAATGTTTCGCTTTGTCTCTCTCTTTCCTTCCCTTCCACTCTATCTGATAACAAGTAGAAAAATATCCTCAGGTAAGGAATAAAAAAATAAAATAAAGATTGCTGTCTTTAGGGGCTTTTTCAATTCCAGTAGAAAATGTATAGAAAGAGATCATGGGTCTTTTCTTCTTTTCAGACACGTTACTTAAATATACATGCATGTAAACATATATTTAAATGTATGTAATGTTTTTGCTAAGTTTTGCAAAGAGAAGAAAGTGAATCTCTTGGTATACGAACTATGTTGTAAACTGAAATGACGGACACACAGATACACTGGATATTTTCCTCTTCTTAAAATTTAATTCTATCTTACAACACTTATCTTTTTTAGATATAATCCTTTTTAAAGAAAAGCATGAGCTCTTTTGACAATTAAATACAAGCATCGGAAGGTGCACGTGGGGTGCGGTTTCCAGCGGTGGTCAGCTGTGTATTCTTGGCGCCGGCATGTTTCAGGAGCCGCGTCCTTCACGTTTCCTGTACTTGGACACGCGCTGGGGAGAGACTCGTGCTCTAGGTCTAGCAAAAGCCTGGGTGAGTGAAGAGGAAGTAAAGACGGTTGTGTAACTTGAAGGACCCAAAACTCACAGCTGCCCACGGCTGACATTTCATTTACATAATAGACACTGGGCACCTTCCCAATAGTTCCAGGAGGGAATATCACATAAAATACTTAATGCAGGACGCTTGGTGTGCAGTGTGTCTCTGATATTGTCTGGACTGACTATAAAAAATAAAAGAGAACCGATTCTTCTGGCTTATACTCTGTCAAAAGTATACTCACAGGAGATGCTGTTCTTTGGAGAACGTGCCGTGATGTAAGGCACTAGAGCAGAGTGTGCTGACGTACCTGCAGCCGAGCCAGGGAAAGAGCTTTATTCCACGCCCGATACCGCACTGTGTCATTGTCGCGGGGCGCTCGAAAAATGGGGGCCTATTAATTCTCATGAAAAGGTAATTGATGAGGAGAAATGTTCTGTTATGGCTTAGGAGGTAATTTGAGATAACTCGTGGGTTTCAATCTTCCTGTCCTATCTTTGTTATTACAGAAAATTATGTCTAACATTAACCACGTGAACGTTATATTGTTTATCTGACAGTTCATATAACCAATGGCACAGGTGTATCTGAGCTACTCTCCCTGTTCTAATGAAGGGTGTGGGGGAAGAGCAGAGAGGAGAGGGAGGCCGAGAACCAGTAGTCACTGCATGTTCACAGTAGGCCGGTCCCCTCCACCTGGTCACTGGTGCACCCCTATAAGAGCCCTGCTGGGAGCCTTTGCGTCCACAATGTCACCGACAGCCTCTGAAGTCCAGCCACGGGGCATGTGACCTGTGCAGTGTAATGCTTTATTCTTACTGTCTTGAAATTCTTAATAATTTTTGAACCAGAGTCTCCACATTTCTGTCTTACAATGAGCCCTGCAAATCCTGCGGCTGGTCCTGCTGGAGAGGCTACGCCCCTTTTTCCAAATTAAGATCTGAACGAAGGTCTGCGCATTGCAAGGCAGAAAGCCAGAGGAGAACACCCACGCCTTCCCTCCCCACCCACACGACCACACTGCACATCGCAAACTGGGCACTCACAGGTTGTTTAGAAAGAGACCGGGAGGGGATGGGGCCCCTTCGGCAGCGCCCAGGGTCTCTGCTCTGGGCTGCAAACTGTCCACGCCTCTGCAGCCAGAGCCCTGCGGCCCGCTCGGTGATCCTCTGAGGGAGCTGGTAAGTGCTATGAGCCGCCTCTCTCCTCCCTCATCTCCCCGACATGTTACAGAATTCTTCCCAGTCCTTTATAGTATTTTTCCAGAGAGGAATCCTGGGAAATACAAGAAAATGTCTGTACATTTTCACCAATGTCTTAGCGTTCCTTATTTGGAAGTCCGAGGGCCTCTGCACAGCTGGCCCAGCTCCAGTCAGCTTGTGTTAAAGCGCTGGCCCATTCCAGGGCACAGAGCTCTAGCTCCTGATCAAAGGGCACCTGCAACTCTGGTCAAGGTAAGGAGGAGGCAACCTTGCCTCTGGGCTTTGAACCTTGTGGGAAGCCACTTGGATGCAGGGTACAAACAATGAAATGAGATAGAAATCAGCTCATCCTAACCTTGTCCTTCTCATGAGAGCGGACGGGCCAGTGCATACCATCTGTATGCTTCTTGTTTTGTTCATTCTTCTTCCTTTTGACCTTAAACAGTTTTTAAGGACCAACTAGGTCCCAGGCCCCGAGGATGAAAAATAAATGAGTCCTGTTCCTACCTTAAGACAGAGTTAAGCTGTGATGTGGGTGGAATGCCGTGTGGAAGCCTGGAGAAGAGAGAGCCGGGTACACCTGGGAAAGAGCTGGGTACACCTGGGGAAGAGCCGGGTACACCTGGGAAAGAGCTGGGTACACCTGGGGAAGAGCCGGGTACACCTGGGGAAGAGCCGGGTACACCTGGGAAAGAGCCGGGTACACCTGGGGAAGAGCCGGGTATACCTGGGAAAGAGCCGGGTACACCTGGGAAAGAGCCGTGTGGAAGCCTGGAGAAGAGAGAGCCGGGTACACCTGGGAAAGAGCTGGGTACACCTGGGGAAGAGCCGGGTACACCTGGGGAAGAGCCGGGTACACCTGGGAAAGAGCCAGGTACACCTGGGGAAGAGCCGGGTACACCTGGGGAAGAGCCGTGTGGAAGCCTGGAGAAGAGAGAGCCGGGTACACCTGGGAAAGAGCCGGGTACACCTGGGAAAGAGCCGGGTACACCTGGGAAAGAGCCAGGTATACCTGGGAAAGAGTGCAGAGGCCTCTGTGAGCACACAGGATCTCAGCTGGGCCTGGGGCGCAGCGGAGTGTGCTAACTCGGGGGCCTGTCCGTTTCTACCACATTCAGTGTGCCCTCCAGCCCTGCCTGCATGGAGAAGGACATTCGCTGGGAAGGAGGAGCATGTGCAGAGCTTAGAAGACTGGTGACCCCCGAGGAACAGTGAGAAGGTAATGATGCAGGAGTGAGGCAGAGAAGGAGAAGAAAATGAGGCCGAAAGGTTTGACCCCTATCAGTTACAGCCCATGTGCTGCAGCGGGATTTCATCCTGGGAACATCAGGAGGCAGAGAGAAGGAATGAATCAAATGAGTGCATGGGCTGCTCTCCTGGACGACCCTGGGAGTCAGCGTCCACTTTGACGGGACTGATCCTGGGGACCAGGTGCAGGTACCCGGTTCCCCTGACACCAGCTGTGCTTGGGGATGAGTCTGGGATTCCAGGAAGCCAGTGCCTCAGGAAACCAGCGTGCCCTCATTGTGTAAACAACAAGCTCTGGATCATGAAGAACCCGACTTGCAAGCGGCCAACCAGCCTGCTGCAGCGTCGTGGACAGAGACATGGCCTTCCGAGACTTCCGGGTCAGAGACGCAGGACTTCGGTCCTCACAGCACAGAAACCAACCTGAGACTGTGCGCCTGGGTGCCCCGGGGATGCGAGACCAGGTGAAGATGCTGTGCACACGAAATCCTTTATGTTCAAATGAAAGCAAATTTGCCAGGCCTTTGCCTTGCAGAGAGTCATTATCTTTATTAGACTGGACAGGGAACAACCCTGTCCTCTGCCCCGTGGGGAGACTACGGCTTTCTCAGTCCTATTCTCTTCTAAGCTTTCCACACCAAACATGCTGGGAGGGGATGGTCCGGAACAAAGAGAGCGCCCATCCTACAGTCCCAGGGGCTGCATGGCTCTCTCTAAAAAACTGAAATACGCTTTTAAAGATCGGGATGCATTTAACTGACTACTTTTGCTACTTCAGGTTCAAAACACTTATTGAAAAACTAGTCTATAATATTTACTCCCTGTGATGAAATCTTACTGTTTATTTTCAAATATCCAAGTGCAAATATTTAATGTTAACTGCCAGCAAATTATTACACAAGAGCTCGGGTGCACAGGGCTACCTAGGTATGATTCTGAGAGCGAATAATCTAACATCTGAAAACGCAGTGGGTCTAAAAAGTGCCTTAAAAGTATACGTCAAATTAGGTATCATATCAAACACTGCCATTCAACCATTTATATATTCTCTAATGCATAGTCATTAATAGCATGCTACATTAAGGGTGCGGTGTTTTAATCTAACTAATATTCTATAAAGGTATTCATTAATTTTATCTGTAATTGATGTAAAAAGACTTTGGTATCATGAGTATATCTGCTTACAAATACTGATCAATGTTCACTTCTAGAAAACAGTGTAATTTCGTAAATAAAAAGACTAGTCATTTAAATGTGCATAATGTTTTCTCTAAGAATGTGCTGTATAAATGTGTAAACATACCCTGTGACCTTGGGAGCCATGAGTTAGGTTTCTCTAAGTTTGGTAAATATAGAAAACAAGTAAAACAGCTAGATCCATGGGGTGATGATAAAATAATAAGAAAATAACATAAAATCCTTTTAATAAAAATACGGACAATAACAAATTACATCATTTTGAAAGTTCAGGTATACTCTGTGACTTTACCTTTTTTTAGAAAAACAAAAGAGAGAAAATAATTATTTTATGTTAAATTTCTTTTTTGTTATTAAAGACAATCTAAATAAGTCCATCTGAGAGGGTTCATGAAGCAAATGTTTATGAGACTATAAACATTCTGTAGCAGGTTGAATCCATGAGCTTTCACCTGACTATCTCAGCCCCTCCCCCGCCCCTTCCTGTCCTTTCTCCTGCTCCTATTTTTGAGTCTAATACACATGCAGTAGTACTCACATCTTACATGTCTAGCTCAATGAATTTTTAAAATATGTGTACATTGAAGTAACCATCAGCCAGACCAGAAGGCAGACTATTTTTGGTGCCCCAGAATACCCCTGGTGTTCTCTCCCGGTCGTTGTCCTCCTGCCACAAGAGCAACCACCACTCTGGCCCACTCTCTGCAGGGTAGTTTGTCTGATTTTGAATTTCACAGAATGTCTTGTATGTCTGGCTTTTTGGTCCCACGTGATGTCTCCAGAATCAGTCCACGTTGTCGATGCAGCAACTGTGTATCCTTTCTCATTGCTGCATGGTGTGTTGCTGGAGGACTAGACCACAGTTTATTTATCCAGTCTGCTGTTGAGAGAGGTTTGGATTTTCTTACATTGGCCATTATAAATGAAGCTGATGTGAATATTCTTGACATGTCTTTTGGAGACATATACACTCATTTCTACTAAGCGTACATCTGGGAAAAGAACTGCTGGGTTCTGTGGTAGGTACATGTTCAGCTCCAGGTATTGCCAAAAAGTTGTACAAAGCGATGCAGCTGCTACACATTCCCATCAGCACACTCTGGAAGTTCTGGTTGCTCCAGATTCACGCCAACACTGAGCATTACTTGTCTTTTTAATTTCCACTGTTTTGGTGGGTGTGAAATGAGAGCTACTGTGGTGAATACAAGTCCCTGCTGACTAAAGACATGTGCATACACTCACTGGCCATCTGTACGCATCTTGGGTAAAGTGCTTGTTCAGACTTATTGCCCATGTTTTAAAATTGTTTTCCCTATGTAATATTAACTGATTTCTAGAAATTCTTTATATATTATGGATATCAGTTCTTTGGTAGATAACATTGCAGATATCGTCTCTCTTTTCTTGCCTTTCTCATCTCTTAGTGGTCTCATTGAACAGAAGTTTTTAATGTTAATGAAGTCCCATTTGCCAATCTCTTTTGCTGATTAGTGCTTTTTGTATTTTGTCATTTCTTAAATGTTTTTTCTTGTGTTTTGTTTTGTGTGTGTGGTTTTAGTTTTGTGATTTCTCAAAATTCATTGCCTACTCTGAGGGCAAGAAGATCTTCTGAATTTTCTTCTGTAAGCGGTACTGTCTCGCTCTTCACACGGACGTCCTGGGCCGCCTGCAGCAGACTGTCTGTAGGTGTGAGATAGGGTCAAGGTTCATTCTCCCTGTAGTAATATAAATTAACCCAGCACCCATTACTGAAATGATTACTCCTTCCTCAGGGCATTGCAGTGGTGCTTTTGTCATAGGCAAATAAAGTAGCTATTTATAGATGGGGTCTTTTTGCAAATTCTATTCCATCTGTCTATTTTCGCACTAATTCCACACTGTTTTAACTACTGTAACCTTATAATAAATCTTAATATCTAGTAGTGTAGGATAATTAACTTTGTTCTTTTTCATAATTATCATTGCCATTGACTGCATTTCAAGTTAAATTTTAGAATCATGTTGTCAATACACATCCATACAGACACACAGGTATACACAGTTTTTCCTGAGTATATGCACTTGTATCTTAATGGTCATAATGAAAAAAACTAAGCAAAATGTTTTATTTCCTGTTATACTTGTAAGCAATTTAGGTTGTAATTGAGACTTGACACCAGGGAGAAGGTGATGGCCCAAACAGAAAACGATTTCTCCAGATATGATGAAAATCACCGCATCAAATGTCAACAGTTAATGTTTTCTTTGTAGAAAAAGTACACCCTTATTTAAGTGGTTTTGGAGAGAGGCTTGATATTCTTTAAAATTGCTAACTGTTCAAACCTCCCTCCACGCCCGAGGCCGTCGTTCTGCCTCACAAAGGGCAGCTCCGGCAGCAGATGTGAACTGGTTATTCTATTTCACTATAATTAAAACTGAATATAAATAAATGAAATTTTATTTATTATTATGCCTAATGCTATTATAGTAACCATTAAAATTCTTTAGAAATTTTGTAATTCTTATTCATATTGTCATTGTATTTCCTTCTATAATAAGCTTCAAATAGACACACGAGAAGGCAAAGAGAGGCTGTATTTTTTTTTTCCCTTTATTGATTTTAGAAGAGGAAGTGAGGAGAGAGAAAGAAACATCAATGAGAGAGAACATGGACTGGCCACCCCCTGCACGCCCCCCACTGGGGATCGGGCCCACAACCTGGGCATGTGCCCGGACCGGGAATCAACTGGTGACCTCTTGGTGCAGGGTGACACTCAACCACTGAGCCACACCAGCCGACTGTATTTGTTTTTAAGTTTCCACGTGAAGTGTCTGCAGTGCGGTGATGAAGCCGCGTGGGAACATTGCGGGGAGTGGGCGCCTCCCGAGAGCGAGAGGGGTCTGGGGAGCCGCCCGGCTCGCAGGGAGTCAGAGGAGGAGCAGGGGCGGCTGCGGAGTCTCGGCGCTGCCTCCGGGAGCCGCGGGCACCTGCAGACACGCAGGGCGAAGCCAAGGGCTGGGCTGGCGCCCGTCCCCACGTCGGTGATGACCGGGGCAGGCACATTCTACAGTGAGCTCCGGCCCCGCGGGGCAGAAAGACGAACCGGCCCGCGGGCCTGGAGCGACGCGGAGGCGGTGGGGCTGCAAAGTGTTTCTAAAGTGGAGAAACAGGTGGGGCCTTACATAATACATCATTTTTCATCTGAAATCCCTCATTTGTGCTTCAGGGTTTTTCTGAATTCCAGGAAAAAACAGCTGTTCTCCATTGACTGCCGCAGTCAGCGCTGGAAAGCACACCGGCGGGAGCTCCGAACCGGCCGTGCGGAGGCCGCTCCCGGGTGGGTGCAGACAGAGCGGACGCCAAAGCGGCGCCGCTGCCAGCGCCTGCGGGGGGAGAGCAGACAGCACCACGGTCGCTGTGTTCAGTGGTAGAGCGCCGGCCATCACACCGAAGGCTCCTGGTCAAGGGCAGGTACCTGGGTTGCAGGTTCCATCCCCGCCCTGGTTGGGTTCCTTTCGGGAGACAACCAATCCATGTGTCTCTCTCACATCGATGTCTCTCTCTCTCTCTCTTTCTCCGTCTCTCCCTCTCCCTCCCTCCCTCCCTCCCACTCCTAAAAATCAGTGGAAAAAATATCCTCTGGTGAGGATTAACAACAACAACAAGAAGAATAGAAAGGAACAGTCTGGCCAATGTTGTGACAGGTGGCAGAGAAATAAAAAAAATAATAACTGAAAAGGGCTAATGCCTTGATATTTATCGGGTCACCAGGAACAGTGACTGTGAAGTGTATTAAGTAAGTAGAACATGTCAGTTTAAAGGTGAGAGAGTTTTGATCACAATTTGTAATCTGGGAGGACAAAGGGTAATCCGCACAGGCTCGCTCCCGATGCCTGAAGGGCTGGAACGGGGCATCCTTTGGAATTTAACGGGAGCAAAACAGAACCAGGGAATGGCGATAGAAATTGACATCATGGGTATTGAAATCCCAGAAATGCATGACTTCAAGAGCCAGGACAGGTTGAAATACGTACTGGAAAAGGTTTGGCTGCGTGCCTGGACGGTAGATTTCCGACAGGCCCCTGAGGAAAAGGCTTGACGCTCTGCTGCAGACAGAACAGTGTGCAAGCACACCCTTCCGAAAACCACTTGCTGGTCCTGTTTTGGGAAACACACTTCTCCAGCCAGAAAAGCTGAGATGAGTACCCATATGACATTTCTTACTGGATTATATGTGAATAATGGCATATTTTTTAAAATGGAGAGGAAACTTACAAATCTCTCATACCAAAAATAACAGTTGCCTCAATCCCTTGGCAAATGCTCCCTGATACATTAAAGATAAAACAATGATTTAGGTTAAAGAAAAATCTGTTATAACAACAGAAAACTGTCCTAATTCAGAGGGAAAGAAATCAAAGTTTTATTTTCTAATTCATTTTCCTTTTAAATGAAAAGGTTTTAAAAATGTACACAGTTAGCCCTGGCCAGTTTGGCTCAGCGGTTAGAGCGTCGGCCTGCGGTCCGGAGAGACCTGGGTTCGGTTTCCGCTAAGGGCACGTACGTAGGTTGCAGTTTGTCCCCGGCCCTGGTTGGTCGTGCGGGTGGCAGCCACTCGATGTGTCCCTTTCACATCGATGTTTCTCACTCTCTCTCCCTTCCTCTCTCTCCCTCCCACTCTATCTGTACAAAAAATGGAAAAATATCCTCGGGTGAGGATTTAAAAAAAAAAAAAAAATGTACACAGTTAGCAGAATTACCAGGAATTACTGGGGTGTTTCATTACAGATATTTTCAATTAATTGAACTTTTTCCAAATTAGAGAGAAATACCAGATAGCTTTAATTCTAAGGAATTCAATGTTGTATAGATATTGAAACCTAACCACTGGTGAGATCTTCAGCAAAGCGTCATGGAAAAAGAAATCACATTTTTGTTCTACAAATTGAGAAATTAAAAATCAATAGTCTGTCCAAATTGCATTTTTGGGGGAGGGGAGGAAGCAGAGAGAGTGGGATGGAGTCTCTTACCCGAGGTTTAGAAGCTTCAAGTGGCATTCGGTCTAGCGCGGGCTCCATGGTAACCATATGGGCTGTGCAAGCTGTTCGATGAATAGCCAAAACATTTAGGTAGACAGCATGTCAAGCGAACCAGGGTCGAAATCTGAACACTTTAATGCTCTCTCTCAGATTGAAACCTGGGCTTTCTGCATAAGGACCTTAGTGGTCCATTTGGGGGGCTCTTCTGGCCTACATGAGTCATTGATGAGTCAGAAAACCATCCCCTCTGGCATCAGTGTCTTCTAGTTCTGGAGAGTTTGTTTGCTTCAACTCTGCTCTTGGTGAAAATTTTGGAGGGGAGTGAAGGCGAGCCAGCCAGGGGCAATTTGAAGTGCTCAAAACTTGGGAAAACTGAGGTACAGGCAGAATGCCTCTGAATTATCAGCAGATTGTAAGTAAGACTGAGACCCATCCCACCAAGTAGACAAACTATCCGACGGGTCCTTTGTCTTCAGTTTGGCCCCTGCCTCTGCACTCACCTAGGGAGCAGGTGCCCTGACGCCGCCCTGGCGTGTGTGCGGGGGTGTCTGTGGGCCTGCAGGGTGAGCATCAGCGAGAGGCTCATGTCCAGCTGGGGAGGAGAAGGAGACACAGCTGCTACCTCACATCATAAACTCTGGGAGACGTGAGCACCCGTTTCCAAAGGAGCACCCTGCTGGGATGACCCAGCATGTGGGACACCTGGTGAGGACTTCGAAGGGGAAGGGGATTTTGGAAAATGAGCTAGAGCTTCTGCGTCAGAGATGTGGTAAGAAGGTAGATGAGCTGGGGTGTCTAGAGGTCTGTCTGGATCAAGAAAAATAGAATCCTTCCCTGTGTACTCGGTGTTCCTCTTCCAGACTGCAGGAATTGGAGGTAGGCACCTTTCCGTTCCTCGCCATGTCTAGTCCGGGCGTCAGAGCAGCAGTTACTCTGTACATGGGTCTATTTTCAGTGATTGAGGTTCATGCGATTTCCGAATCTACCACTTTTTCACAGATGGGAATATTTTCTCCATCACTAATAGGATATCACATTTGAGGCAAATAATTCTCTTTGTTCGGCTGGGCCCTGGAGATGAATGACTCTGATCCTGTGTGTGCGCCTCTTTATCAGCACAAGGCTTTGCTACATTTCTAACTTGAAATAAATTACCTGAAATTTCATTTGTCTTGAATTCTCCCGTGTTCCGTGGAGGTCGTGTTCCGTCACCCTTGAACAGCAGCGGCAGCTTTTGCCGGCCTGTCTCAGTACGAAGAGATGGAGGAGTCAGCGAGATATGATCGTCAACCCCGTCCTGAGCTTGGGGTCCTGTCCCCCATCCACAGGGAGACATGATGCTCTCATGTCCCCGAACCCTTAGGAAATGAGAATCCTGCCCACCCCACCCCAATATTCTCACAGGAGCAATACCAACATTAAAGACATATGGACATCATAAAACAAGCATATGTAAAGGGTACCTAATTAGAGGAGTTTTCATAACTTTTTGTCAGATAAATATACCAAAATATTCCTTTTTTTTTGCTATTGAAAATTAGCTGATTTAGTACATAATATGGGCAGCTCGTTAAATCAGATTTATAGATTACTATGTTGTAAGATATTTCTCAAATTACATAGGAAAAAATAGTTTGATGTATGAATATATATGTAAAAAGATACCTATTGTATTATATATGTACGTATCTTTTACTTATATGTACATTATGACGTTTTGCTGTCTTTAAAACAAACCTTTCTGGCTGGGGAGAGCCTGCCTGTCCTGACTGTCAATTCTTAGAGGCAGCCCAGGGCTCAGCCAGGAGGGGCCTTTGATACACAAACTACTGGATCCAGAGCCCTGGCTGTTTACCCCAGGAGGCCAAATCCCTCTGCCAGGATCATCCCAAGGCCAGGTTTACAGGGGCCACCCCTGTGGTTTAGAGCCCACCTAGACCATTCACACAAACCCTTCTTAAACTGCTCCCCCATCCTGCCTTGCCGTCCCACAGAGACCCCAATAAAGGCCATTCTACTCTGCCCTCATTTCTGAGTCTGTTCCATGACGTGCTCCCAGTCTCTGGGACGTGAGAGCCACGAACTTCATCTTCCTGAGCCCCTCTTCTGTCTGCTCTCGCTGCTGCACCTGACTGACCATCTCATAAAAGAATACAGAACCCTTGACAATCAGGAAGGTTGAAGACTGAGGAGACAGAACAGCCACTCTGTGTGATGGCTTTTTAATTCATCCTTTTGGGAAAACAGTCGTTGTTGCTATTTGAGATGGAAACAATACATTCCTGTGAACACTAACTCAAGTGACTCGGTGTCAACAAACATCAAGGGACATCACTTGAGCCCCTGGGTTCTGTTCAGAAACTGTGTGCACATGGGCAGATGCCACCCACCTGCCCGTCACTCCCCCCTGTACTGCAAGCTTGGACAGCTTCTCCATTCGGCTTCATTCTACGTCCAGCTGCCTTATTATCATTATTATTATTATTTTTGCCACCTGCCTTTGAAAAGCAGTAGGAGGAAGCATATACATTTTGAAGTTAGAGACCCTTGAGTCTGAATCCTAATTGTCTTTCTTTCTTTCTTTCTTTCATGATTTCTGTACTCAGACTACAGTGATTTATGCACTGGCTTTGTTAGGTATTAGCTGTAGATTAGGGGAAAGTTTCATAATTTCCCTGATCATTTATTTTCTTGTCTATAAAATCGGCATGTTAATTGCAGTTAACATTTATCAAGTGCTTTATCTTCTACACCTACAGTAACCCTGTAATGCAGTTCCTGTTTTCCCTCTGCTTTGTAGATGCAAGAGGTAAGGCTTATGGAAGTTCAATAACTCCGTCAAGGTCACTTAGCTATTGAATGGGATGAGAATTAGAGTCCAGGTCCAACTTTTTCCAAATCATGTATTTTATGCATTCTCTTATTATTCAACAATGGTGGCTTTTCCACCTTATTGCAATACAGAATCGAGGATCCCAAATGGTTTCAAATATTTTTTAAAAATCCTTGAAAGAACTTGTCTAGTATTTTAACCTGCCTGGGTGGTTGCAGGTTTTTCTCTGGCTTTTCCTGTTCACCCTGACCTTGAGAACGAAGTATCCTGTATGGTCCTGTCTTTACACAAACAAACAAACAAACAAACAAACAGTCCCCATATTCTTATACATTCCTCCTCCTAACCTCAGTAGAGCATTTCAACCTAAGTTCCTTCATCACGAAACCTCTATTATACAGCAATGCTGGGTCAGGATCTTTTCAAGTTCAGAAAAGAGACGTAGTGTTTTTCTGCTGACTGAGCATGCAGCTCTTTGGTCTCACAATACACTTTCCAGCTCAGCACTGTCATTCCACAAACCTCAGTGGTATTCCTGCATGCGAGTCATGTGGACCGGGAGACAGGTGGGATTTCTGAATTGACTTAGCTTCTGAGACTCAAGGGGAATGACATCCACTGAACTTGGGGATTTGACTACATTCTCAGGTTACGTTACACCCTCTTATATGGTGCTCAATTTAACTTTGAAAATGTGCATGCAGCGTGAATTATTTTTTAAATGGATAAAAATAGCCCTGGCCAGTTTGGCTCAGCGGTCAGAGCATCAGCCTATGGACCAGAGAGTCCTGGGTTCAGTTCCTGCTAAGGGCACGTACCTCGGTTGGAGTTTGTCCCCAGCCCCGGTTGGGGTTGTGTGGGTGGCTCTCTCTCACATGGATGTTTCTCTCTCTCTCTCCCTCCCACTCTATCTGAAGATAAATGCAAAAATGTCCTCGGGTGATGATAAAAAAATAAAAATAAAAATATAAAAATAGACTTCTGGTCAGGATGGAGGGTAGGTAAATGTGGTACTTGCCTCCTTCCACAACCACATCAAAATGACAACTACAGAACAACCATCGTTCAGAATCGCCTGACTTTGAGCTGAGTGGAAGTCCAACAACTATGAGATTAAAGAAGAAACCACATCAAGACTGGTAGGAGGGCAGAGGCAGATGGGCTGGTCCTCAGGAGGACACCTCAGCTGAGAAGGTCCCCCCCGAAGAGTGAGGGGTCCCTGTCCCACACCAGGCTCTAGCTCAGGGTTCCAGGGCCAGGAAGAGAATCCCCATCACTTCTGGCTGTAAAACCAGCAGGAACTAAGGCTGAGGGAGGCTGAGGCTGCTGCAGCCCCAGGAAGTTCCTCTTAAAGGGCCTGTGCACTGACTTACTCAGACTCTCTTCCTCCAGAATCCAGCATGGAAGAGGCAGCTTGAAAGGCACCAGAGACATACGGGGCTATTTGGCAGTGGGGAGAAGCCTGGAGAGGCAAGTTTCTCCCGGACAGATGTGCTGGCAGAGGCTGTTGTTCCTTTGATGAGCCCTTCCCGCATGGGGTAGGCAGTCTGCCACCATATCTGGGACTGAAGCAACCTGGCTCACACCGATTGCCCTGCCCTGGTGATACCCTGAGGCCCCGCCCCACCCAACTTTCAGGCCCACCCAAGCTGTTTCCAGTGGCTTTACCAAAGCCTGTCTTAGATCTTGCTTCAGATTTTCCTAAATTCTCTCAAACAAGCAGCATCTGGCCTCAGCGAGCCCCATACCTCTTGTTAAGTGGCCCCAGGCCTGGCACTAGAAGCAACCAGCCTTGGTTCACAGCTTGGCTTTGACTGGGCACCTCCAAGCCCAGCACAAGAAGCAGCCATCTACAGATAACTTTGTAGCTCATGCCTGGTGGCCCTGGTAGAATACAGGTAGTGGCTGACCTTGCCCCAGAGCCAGCACACCCAGTGGACAGCTTCAGACCATGGCAAAGCACCACCACCCAACCACCTCCACAAGCGACACACTCAATGAGTGGACTCAGTGCGTAACAGAGCCCTACTGAGGTAAGTCTTGCTCTGTGTGGTGGCCCCTGCACAGCTGATCCTCCAAGGTAGTCAGAGGCCAGTGGTCAGTGGGCACAGCCAGTCCTTGCTGCTGATCAGCCTGAGTAAATCCCTCCCATTGACATGCCAACAGCCATCAAGACTCAATTACAACAGAAGGATGTACAGTTCACACTAGAGGTGCACCTCTGGTAATCAGGGAGGCTGTGCCACTAGACCCCACAGGACACCTACAACAATAGACCACCCTACAAAGCCTAGGAGACATAGCAACTCTACCTAATACATAGAAACAAACACAGAGAAGCAGCCAAAATGAGGAGACAAAGAAACATGTCCCAAATAAAAGAATAAAACAAAACTCCAGGAAGAAAAATAAAACAAAATGGAGATAAGCAATCTAACAGATGCAGAGTTCAAAACACTGGTTATAAGGATGCTCAAGGAACTTAGTTAGGGCCTAGAGCATAAAAAAAGACCAGTCAGAAATGAAGGATGCACAGTCAGAAATAAAAGAGGCACTAACTGAAATCAAGAATAATTTACAGAGAATCAATAGTAGAGTAGGTAAAGCCAAGAAGGAAACCATAGATTTGGAATATAAAGAAGCAAAAAACACTCAATCAAAACAGAAAAAAGAAAAAAGAACCTAAAACAATGAGGAATGTGTAAGGGGTCTCTGGGACAATTTCAAGCATACCAACATTCACATTATGGGGGTGCCAGAAGGAGAAGAGAGAGAGCAAAAAATTGAAAACCTATTTGAAAAAATAATGACAGAAAACTTCCCTAACGTGGTGAGGGAAACAGACATACGAGTCCAGGAAGCACAGAGAGTCCCAAACAAGATGAACTCCAAGAGGCTCACACCAAGACACATCATCAAAATGTCAAAGGTTAAAGACAAAGAGAAAATCTTAAAAGCAGCAAGAGAAAAGCAGTTCGTTACCTACAGGGGAGCTCCCATAAGACTGTCAGTTGATTTCTCAAAAGAAACTTTGCAGGCTAGGAGGGAGTGGCAAGAGATATTCAAAGTGACGAAAAGCAAGGACCCACAACCAAGATTACTCTATCCTGCAAAGCTATCATTTAGAATCGATGGCCATATCAAGAGTTTCCCAGACAAGAAAAAGCTAAAGGAGTTCATGACCATCAAACCAGTATTATATGAAATGTTGAAGGGTCTTCTTGAAGAAAAACAAGATAAAAAATATAAACAACAAAATGACAATAAATACAGATTTATCAACAAACAAAATGATTTTGTTTGAATCTACAAACACACCAGCTGGGCTCTCCCTCTATTTTTTTTTTAAAAACAGTCGCATCTCAATATAGGACTGTGACCAGCTTTGTGTTCTATGTGAATCACCACAGGCCTAGTGCCTGATTGTTTTGTCAAAATATGCTTCTGGTCACAGAGTGGCGAGTTACAGGGTGTGACAGGATATGGAAAAACACACTGGACACCTGTCGTGCCTATGGGTCAGTCTACACACCTCTATAAAAAACAAAACAAAACACATCATTACAACTTGGGGTATACTCCTAAATTCATTTTCATGAATACTGTGTTATCACAAAACAATTGTAGAGTAATATCAGTTAAAGCAAAGCAAAGGGAAATGATGTTTAACCTTCATAGTTTAATCGTTTTATAATAACTACTAAAGAAGTTACTTATTTAGCTATTGTCTCATGTACTTTGAAATAAGCAGTCATTACTGTTTTATCAGCTAAGGTTTTAGCTCTTTAGTTGGTCAATCTGAATGGCACACTGGAGAAGAGGTATTTAAAAAGACAGCTGTGGAGATGTAGGAACATTAATTTGGTAAAATTATAGTCAAAGTTAAAAGTGCTTCTAATTGTATGTCATAAATAATGAATAAATGGTCATTTAATAAACTAGCTTGAATTTTAGCTGCTAACAATAAAGTGTTTAAATTTCTTTTGAGTAAATGCAGTTTGTCCCATTCAATTCCTGACAATGCCTCTTCTTCTGAACACTTACCAAGGAACCCACATAATTCAAACAAGTGGAACTGGATACTGTGGATGGAATAACATGATCTTGCAAAGATTTGATATGAAAAGAATTTCTTAGATTGTTTAGTTACAGGTCTAAAACAGTAAAAAAAAAAAAAAAAAAAAAAAAAAAGCCTTTGAAATTCATTAAAAACAACAATGGCCTGATACACTTAAGACCCCATTGTAGTGGTTGGATGCTAGTCTCCTGAAGGGACAAAAGGTCAAGTGTCAGAATAAGCCAAACACATTCTAGTGGAAGCTTTCTTCCCTGTTCATATCTCATGGAACAAAAATATTTCTGATGCCTCTGTCAGAAGTCGTCTTGAATCTTGACCTAATTTGTGGAACGATTTAAGAATTTAAAACTTGCCGTTTCTATCTTGGGCTGGTTTCATTCATCATTTAGCTCTCTCCAAGACTAGAGACACCTAGCAAAATACCTCACATCTCAACACTGCAGTGAAGTCGGCCTCTGCGGTGCGAGTGCGGCTTTGCTGATCCAACGTGCGCTGCGCAGCCCTGTGCGAACTGCCGTGGAGAGCGCATCTGACCGCATGCTGATGCTATTCAGGAAAAGAACGTATGTTGTTTACTTTAGATATTAAGTCATTTCTTTAAAAAATTAGCCTATTTAATGCATAGAAGATTGCAATATTCCTTCCCCGAACTTTGCATTCTCTGTGATGACTTCTGACTACCAACGCGCACAGCACAAGTGCTCATCAGGACCTTTTCACACAAGCAGAGATGCGAACGCCTCCTCTGAGCTTAATTACAGTGTGTGATTCCCACAGTAATAGGTCCGAATTGCCCCCCACCAAGCTGTCTTGGGGGTCCCGCTTCATTTTATTACCACTGGACCTTATCAATCACTAACAGCTACCATAGTTGCCTTGAAGGTGCAAACAACCTCTCCGTGCATAATTATTCCCAAATAAGGATGCCCAAGAAAGGTGAAGGGGTGTTTTCTTCCTGGTTTTACAGTAGATTAGAAATGAATAGTGGTCCTGATGCAATGTTCTGTTACCTTTCATCTTTTCTTCTCTGCAGAAGCAATCAGATTGCCACCCAGTCCAATGAAATCTAGTGGCAACTGACATACAGATGCCTCAGGAAGCTTTTTATTTCTTTTGGCTTCAGACATCTCAGAGGACCTTTTCTCTTTCATACCTGGGGACCCACATATCGAGTGCAACCCACATTAGACAGTAGCAGCCACTGTGATTTCTTTTCTAAAACCAAACCTGGAAGAGTCCAGACTTTGTAGGTTGGCTGGGTTGTGCATAGTTAGAGGAAGCGGCTGCCTAAGCAGATTTCTGTTTTCTTCTGCTTTATAGAACTGCCTTTCTCTCTCTCTCTCTCTCTCTCTCTCTCTCTCTCCCCCCCTCTCTCCCCTCCTCTCTCTCCCCTCCTCTCTCTCCTCCCCCCCCCCCCCCGGCAGTTTGTTTATACCTAAAGTTCTTCTAACAAGCACAAGCTATGCTTGTTTCATACTTAGAGGAATCAGGCCATAAATATTTATTAAGCACCTACTATGTGAAAAACAGCAACAACAACAACAAAATAGCAAAGAGCAAGAAACATCCCTACTCTCAAGAATCTCATGAGCTAGTAAGGGTAGACATAAAACAAAGAAGTAACACAGTGGCTTAAATGCACAGTGACATATATGGGAGCAAGGTTTGCTGGGGGAGGTGACCGGAGCAGTCTACCAAAGCTCGGATGAGTGGATTGTGAAAACATAGAAGGAACACACATCCATGCATGAGAAGGTGAATTCAAAGACAGTCTCCTACTTTCCATTTATGAAACACCCACCATAGATACATCTATAGAGATAGACACCAAACTGGTCATGGCCAGAGGCTGGGAACAGAAGAATGGGGACAAACTGCTTAACGGGTATAGGTTGAAAATTATTTTGGAATTAGATAGAGATGGTGGTTGCACAACATTTTAAATATACTAAATGCCACTAAATTGTTCACATTTTTTAAGTTAATGATTAATTCTGTTATATGCATTTTACCTCAGTGATTCACAAAGAAAGAGTGCTGCAGTATGCCGGCCATGGGATAGCAGTGTGGGGACATGGAAGCTGGGTGAGCCTCATTTACTTACTGATGCAATCGTTTATTCAGCACATATTCCTGCACTGCGCCATCACTGCCGCCCGGGGGCCGCCCGCCCCCGCACTGCGCCATCACTGCCGCGGGGGGCCGCCCGCCCCCGCACTGCGCCATCACTGCCGCCCGGGGACCGCCCGCCCCCCGCACTGCGCCATCACTGCCGCCCGGGGGCCGCCCGCCCCCGCACTGCGCCATCACTGCCGCGGGGGGCCGCCCGCCCCCGCACTGCGCCATCACTGCCGCCCGGGGGCCGCCCGCCCCCCGCACTGCGCCATCACTGCCGCCCGGGGGCCGCCCGCCCCCGCACTGCGCCATCACTGCCGCCCGGGGGCCGCCCGCCCCCGCACTGCGCCATCACTGCCGCCCGGGGGCCGCCCGCCCCCGCACTGCGCCATCACTGCCGCCCGGGGGCCGCCCGCCCCCGCACTGCGCCATCACTGCCGTCCGGGGGCCGCCCGCCCCCGCACTGCGCCATCACTGCCGCCCGGGGGCCGCCCGCCCCGCCCGCACGGTGCCTGCCGTCTAGTGAGCGAACTGTCCAGGCAGGGTGTAGAGGAGTACAAGAATTTGACATGGACCATGGAGATATGGACCAATCTGACACTTTACAAGGCAATCATATGTGTTGTAATTAAAAAGAACATTTTTTTCTTTTTAGTGCAAATATGCAACAGATTTTTCTGAGGGACCCATTATCAAAGTCCGACGCTTCGATCGCCTTTTAAAATTCAGCCCTGAGCGCGCCATGTACTAAGGAACACGGATATTGGGGTCGCCAAGGCTGTGTCTGCGCAGCACTCGTGTCTGCAGAGGTTGCAGGCCCACTGCGCATGCTCCGGAATGCTTCCCACAGAGATCTCGTTCAGCAAGTTCTCGGGTGGAGATGGGGAAATACCTCCTGTGATCCTCTCATACGATTGTATTGTGGAGCCCAGGGCTACCAGCGTTCCACGCCCTCTGGAGAGCTCACGCAGTACTTTGACTTTATTTCATTCAAGATTTCCTAAAGTTATTTCACTGTAGGGTTCCTTTGCTTTTTGCACAAAACACCTGTTATCATCTGACGGAACTGGTATGATACCGGTCACACGTTAAGTCCTCTGAAGCTCCTCAGTGAGCTAGCCCGGCCATCATGGCCTCCGAATGTTCTGAGCAGTGACCTTGGAGCAGACCAGTGCTCCCCAGCTGTGCTGACCTCATTCCCCCGGGGCACTCAACACCTCTGAGCTCCTACTAGATGGCATTCTGTGCAATCGCCCTTCAGGGGCGGGCAGCCTTTTTTGTGCCCAGGGCCATTTGGATACTTATAACATCATTTGAAAGCCATACAAAATTTTCAACTTAAACATTAGCCTGCTCTATTTGGTAGGGCCAACTTGGTGAGGCGTGTGATGTTAGCTGGTATTGATTTCCAGGGCTTTGTACCCTATGGGCCAGAGATTCCCCACCCCTGCAAGAGTATAAACATTGTGAAGGTACAGACCTCTCAGGCTCTGGTCACTGCTGTGTCTCACATCTGTAGAACAAAGTCTGCCACCTGTACTTTCTTGTTGAATGAATGAATGAATGAATGAATGAATGAAGTAGGTGCTAAAAATACATGTTAATTTACTAGCTGAATTTTTAATACATGAATATAATGTTCTTACTCTGCTAAGAGGTGATTTGACCAGATAGGTCCTGTAATCAGAATGGTTTAATGAGATTCCAAAAAAAGAGCAATTTCAATCACCATTTGGTCTATAATTTTTCTTTTTGAGACTATTATTATGATAGATAATAATATGAATGTTAGTAAAAAAAAAAACAGAAGACTGGGAACTGCTGAGAACACCTTGGACAGTGAATGCAGCAGGATTGACTGCTATCCAGAGTTCACTTCAGGCTAAAGCCTTGGAGAGGGCCTGGGCAAACCGATATTTTCTTGTGAAACATGCACAGTGAGGGGCTAGATGAACCGACTGTGTCGTTAGGAGGCGGGTACACCACTGAGTTCCTCCCTCTCTGGCCTCTCCTTCGTCCCCAGGGGCACAGGAGGGCTGGGCCGTGCACATCCAATAGTCCCTTCCATGCCAGTGTTCCCTGACCCACAGTTCTGGAGCCACTGTCCCCTCCTTTGTAACTTGGTCTAGCTGCTTACTTTTCATCACATGGCTGTAAATTCTTTCTTTGAGGATATGTTTTGAGGTCTCCTAGGTACTGGCTTCAATAGGCCATTATCTGGGTTCACTGGGTCCTTGTGACTATTCTGAGGTCAGCTTCTGCCCCCTCATTGGCCATCCATCACTGGTCTCCAGGCCTCCCACACAAAGCCTGCTGACCACCTCATCACGTCCTGGGTTCGGGATGGGGGTCACACAACCCGAACACACATTTCCCACCAACCAGTGCTGGGCGTGCAGACTCTCATCATTCAAAGTTCCCAGTCAGCTAAGTCCTGGGGGAACCACTCGGGAATCAGTCACCCTGTCAGGCCTCTCGCTCCATCCCAGCCATTCAGCGCCTGGACAGGATCTGTGTGTGGGGTGTGGACCAAACCAGGCCTCCTTCCTCTTTTTCCCACGGGGCCAGCCCTGTCTCCCCCAGACCTCAGCCTGAGCTGTTTGCTTTGAGGTCCCCGGGACCCCTATACCAGGGTCTCAAGCCTCCGTTATCTCCCTGTGCCCTCCCTTCCAGGACTGGGCCCACTGTGGGCACGGCCCCCTGCTTCAGGCTGGGGCTTTTCTGCGGCAGCTTTTGAGGGGAAGGAGGGAGGGAGACAAGACGGAGCAGGGGGAGCGAGGGGGAGCGGCCCGAAGCGGGCTTGTAGCTACTTTCTCTTTGTTGTCTCTCGGCTGAAAAGGCCCTTCAGACAAAAGGACTTCTTTTCGGGGGGTTTCTGTGGAGGAGGTTGCATGGATTCAGTGGTTGGTGCTAACGTTAAATCAAATATTAATGTGGCATCCATATGTTAAGATGAGAACAATGCTAAATATATGAGGGGGGACCATGAACCATGCAGTGAAAACTCCTTTAAAATACTGTGTTTCTTATTATATACCAAAAATCAGCACCAAAAGTCAGCATCCTAAATACCAAGTCGAAGGCGAAAAAAATTTTAGATCCCCACAGTGGAATTTTCAGTGTTCTTAAAAATGTTATCATAAGCCCAACCAGTGTGGCTCAGTGGTTGAGCATCGGCCCATGAACCAAGAGGTCGCTGGTTCAATTCCCAGTCAGGGCACATGCCCAGGTTGTGGGGCCAATCCCCAGTGGGGGGCATGCGGGAGGCAGCCAATCAGTGCTCTCTCATCGATGTTTCTATCTCTCTTTCCCTCTCTCTCTAAAATCAATAAAGAAAAAAGGAAAAAAAAATGTTATCATAAGACTCACAGGTATTCTGAAGTAATGAAACAGAAGTTCTTGGAGATATTTGCCAAGGTCATTCGGAGACTATTCCTGAGCTGCTTTGTTTGAAAATTTAAAAAAATTGTAATGTGAATTGTAATTACTTAGAACACTGTGGAATAAACTCCAGTAAATTCCTTCACAGTCGAAATAAACTGTTTAACACATGGAATGTCTAATTGGCAATCCTGTACCAGAGTGTAAATTTGTAAGGAAGGAAACACAACAAGTTTCCCGTCCCACTGAGTGCTGTTGTGATTCGGATCCCTCACTTCTGAATATTGCATGAAGCTGACAAACACTTGTCAGTCACAGACTGCGTTTCCATTCAGACATAATAGCACATTATGCAAATCAGCTTGTAAAGGAGGCTAGAGGCTGCCATGAAGTAAACTGTCAAACACGCGCTGCTAATAAGCGAATATTTCTTTACAGATGGTTTGAGGCTGGGGAGTCGGGGACCGGGTCTGGCTGCGGGGCTCCGGGACCTCGCGAGGGGCGCTGAGCAGAGGACGCCAGCGCTGGCCGCCACGCGCCACCCCCGCAGCGAGGAAGAGAGGTCTGAGCCTGGGCAACGCTCAGAACCCACGTGCTATGAAGGGTATTCACAAGTAAATCATGTTCCCACAGTTTCAGCCAGAGAGACACCGCAGTTTGACTCGTCCTCCGGTGAGGACCACTCCTCAAGGTCAAACTGTCCGGAAGGTCTAACATTGTCAACCTGACCTGGATAACAGGTTACTGGGACTCAGCGGAGTTTTGACACTTGTGACTTTAACTACACAAACCCTAGACGAGGGTTTCTCAGAGGGTACATCAAAGCCTACTAGAAGCTGGTTGAAAAATGGACACTCCCGAGTCCCACCCGGGACGAAGATCAGAATTTCTGAGTGCCGGGCCCATGGATCTGCATTTTCCAAAAACGCCAGGTCATTCTGTGTCCCACAGTTCTGGAGTCCAGTTTGGAATGGCTCAAGCTGCACTTGCATGGCTGATGAGTCTGTGTGACGTGAACTTGGGAGCTGAGCCACCTGGTGAGCCAGGCTCAAGAGCCCGTTCACAGAGCAGAGGGGCTTCATACCCCCAGCATGCTCATGTGGTAGGGACCCCAGGAAAGGAGCCATCACTGTGACAGCGCCCCATCAGAACTGGAGGACACGCTGAGCAGAGGGGGCAGAGGTGACACTGGTCAGCCTCTCCTCTCCATCTGAAGTCTGCCTGGAGGTGACCTCGAGGGTTTCTGGTCACTTGTCACAGAACACAACAATGATAACACACGTTTCTCCAATCCCCCGCAGACTCAGAACCACAGACCATCAAAGCCAGGACCACTTGCTTCTCTGTCTCCCGGCTCTGCTGTGCTGTTGGTTGTCATGGCTGCAAGGTCAGACTGGAATGGATTCATTTCTGCATCCTTAGATTTGACTTTTGAACAAGCCCAAATGCTTGTCCCCATCCAGATGCCTGAAGAAACACTCCCTTCCAGGCCACCTGGCACTTGGTGCCGTCTGCTGTGTGTGTAGTCTGTACTGCACCTGTTACTCCCTAATGCCAGTCTCCTGTCTGCTTTCTGCTGCAACCCACATGGTGACAAAATCGAGGCTCCCCCAAGCCCTCCTCTCATCAGGTCCTACCACAGCCCTGTTGGCACTGGGCCAGCCTGTCCACTTGTAGCCAGAATCCTGCTAAGTCAGTTCAGTCAGAAACCTCACCCTGGACATCTGATCAACCTTCACCCCCTGGATCTGATCACCTGCCCTGCCTTTAGCCAGTGTCCTGTCCAGGCTGTTCAGAAAGTTCCCTCTACCCTCGACGTCCTCTCTGAGTCCTGTCCCAGCCACAGATCCTTTTCGATCACTCCCCAGCCGCCTTGGCTGGGTGTGGAATGGAATGGAGCCCCCGCCCCTCCCCCAGCAATGGTTTCACCATGGCAGCCGCCTGTGTTTTATAGGTGCTGGGATCCCGTTTCTTCAACAATAGGCACACTTAGGAACCCAATTCCTACAGACGGAGAAGGGAAGGGAACATTTCACTCCACCCTTTTGTTTTACAGACTGTAAGGAGACACCAGGGAAGCTGTGAGCCGTTCAAGCTGCAGATGTTTGCCTCTTGCTGCCAGGCCAGCCCACCCTGCTGTGCGATGGGCCAGCTCCGGAGGCTGCTCACTCCAGGTCCCCGTGCTGCACTCCCAGCTGCGGAGTTCTGGTCATCCCGTTCTCTCCGGTTAACAGGCTGGAAGGAAAACAGCCATTCATCGGGCTCGTGAGGCTCGGGCTACAGAGGTAGGGAGAATTTCCAAAGAGGGGTTAGAGCACATTTTCAATATATAAAGTTGTATCCTGAAGCCAGAATTCTTACAATGAAAAGCATTCTCTCAACTCCTTCCTCCTTGATTGTATTGTTCTTTAGTGGGACGTACCCAGCAAAGGCCTGAAGAGTAAACACAGGGCAAGTAGATGTGATCATTGTTCCTGGCCCTGGCCAGAGCTTTTTAGATTGTATTCATTTACCAGCTCTGTCCTTGCAGAAATCGCCTAATTAAATGCTTAGTACTGCCTTTGAAGATGAGCTTAACTCAATAGTTACTCTGGGTTCTAATTTTACAAGCTCTCCCTTCCAGGACTATGTTTTTGGAAATGAGAATGAAATGCTGATGTCTTCAACTGGCTGCCTTGCCACGTTTTAACATTATTTCCTGGAGCAGAAATGTTGTTGGGAATCCAAGTTTTAATCAGGCCCAATGACAGAGCATTGTACCTTGAGTGGAAAGATGATTTTGGTGTTTATTGGGGGTGTTTATGACAATTCTAGCATTCCTTCTCTCTTCAAAAGGTTATTTGAAGGTATTTTCACAGTCATTCTCTTTTAAGCATTGGAGCGAGTATTTCCTGCTCTCAGGACACTGTCTCCGTTTGGGGAAGGAGTCCTAGGGTTTTGTTTTTAATGGGCATGTTGCCTTTATAACAGAACAAGATCATTGTAGACTTCTGTTTTGTTGGGAAGCCCCATGATGGAACTCCGGGGGGTGACCCCGTGGGGTGACAGCCAGGCTCTTCCAGAAGCAGGACACACGGGTGGGTGTAGTCAGGACTTTCTCTCCTTTTCTTCCTTCTCAGAAACACATGGACACATTCCTGTGGTCGTATAGGGTTGGCAAGTCTAAATGGCATCGTCTGTCTTCAGTCTAGGACAGTCCAAACGTTTGTTTCCTTGCCGGTAGATTATCCCAAGTAATAAGTGAACACTTTGAAAAGCAGACTAAACCTCTCAGATACCTATCTTCTTGTGGCTTAAAAAGGGGGTGGGGGTTCATGAGCCTTTGGTTCATGGTCACTCTTTATTTGTCGCTGCCTATTTGAAAGGTGTCTGTTAGTAGATCCTTCCATATTCCCTTCCTTCCCTAGGGAACAGTTGGTTTTGAATCCACCAGGATGCTTATGAAAAACATAACTGCATTTGTAGAACTAAAAACCAAAAACAAAGGTTTTATTTTGTCCTTTTTTGGTCCCCGTGAAATTCAGGGCATCAACAATCCAGGACATCTGAAAACACATGTCCTTTTCGGGAGCTTTGCTGTCTTGTCCAATAGGTGCCATTATGTGTGCTCACATGACGGAGGCCCGGGCCTGGGGTCTTGAACACAGTGGCCCACGTGGGGTGCTGCCTCCCTCTGCGATCAGGCCAAAGGAGCACTGTCCGGGTTTTCTCTTCGCTTCTGCTGCTGCTTCTCATTAATTTTGAGATAACAATTCGCTTCAAACTAGGTAATCTCTGGTCAAGAAAAAAAAAAAAAGCTGGTTCCTTTTCTCCATTAAACAACCTTTTCTTTGAAGACACGGTTTGGTAGCTCCATACATTTCTGGAGCAGCATGACTTTCCATTGGTTGGGTAGTACGATCAAATACAAAGAACAATCTTTTAAAGATGCTTTTGGTACAAGACTTCCTTTTGCTAAGTTTAGGAAACGTGTTCTATACATAATGACCCAGGAGTGTACGCCCCAAGTGTCACCACCGTCTTGGTGAGCTTCCAGCTGCTGGGCTGTGGGTGGGACCAGAGAAAGCAGAACCGACCACTGACGCTGACTTGGTACTGAGACGCTAAGGGGAGATCCAACGTGAATTCAGCAGTGCTTATTAAACATTAGATACATGGGAATGTGTCTTAGAAGTTAAAAAAATAGCAAGATGGACTTTAAAAGTGCCACTCGAGGCCTGGTTTCAGAAGATGACTCAGCTGTATGTGGCTGGGAATGATCTCAGCTGGTGGTGGTCTGGGCTCTCAGAGTATTACTGTCTGTGGCCAATGATTGCTTCTTCTAAGGTCAGCAAAAAAAAAAAAAGGCGATTAAAATTATCCTGGGTCTGAGTGGGAAAAAAATCAGAACCCCAAACGATGGTTTGTTTTCTCCATTGGAAACTTGAAAATAAAGTTAATTAAAAAGTTGTTTTGAAATTCAGTTTTTGGATTCTTCCCAGGGTTTCCTACAAACGTGAATGTCTAAGAACGTATCTGTGATATGTATGCAAAATTCTGGGCAATGTCTTTTATGATTCATTGCCAGTCCCCAAACATGACCGATAAATAATCTAACTGCACACAACTAGAAAGATAATTAAAATTTCAGTTGCAATTTATACAAATGCTTTGTGGACTCCTGGCTGATAAAACTAAAACCACCAGTGAATATTCAGTTGGGGTTTCAGTTTGTAGGATGAGTCCTCTCCAGCACATGCTGTGATTCCCATGAGTCCAGCCGAACAGGGCGGGTTCTATACCCTCCACTATGAAGAAATGGTGAACAGTAGCTAAGATTTACTGAAGGTCGACTATAAGCCATACATTGATTAAACATCTTGCACATGTAAACTCATACATTCCCTTCTACAATCCTATTTAACAGATACTATTATTGTGCTATTTTGCAGATAAAGAAAATTAATGCACAGAGAGGCTGAGCATCTCCCCCAAGGCTGCACTGTCAGAAGTGCTGGAGTGGGATTCAAGCTGAGAAACAATCACTACTCATTTTGTAGGTGAGAAACCCGAGCCATACAGAGGCTAAAAAAATTTCCCCAAAGTCAAAAGTCTGGTAAACGACAATGCAGAAATTCAAACAAGGTCTGTCCAACTGTTAAGCCTTAGCTTTTAACCATGTTATTGCAAAGTTTACTTTGAACACTGGTTTCTCACTTTTTGGGTTGATACTAGGATATTTAAGTTAATGTGTTGCTGAATTCAGGCCATTACATACAAAAGATATATTGGTTTATTTCTCCCACTGCATGATTTTTGGTGTCTATTTCTCTTTGCAGATTTAGTATTTGCAGATCAGTGGCTTTACTTGGGATGCTGGAAGCGGCGGAGGGCAGTCCTGGCGCCGCGGCAGGAAGTGAGGTGTGCTGAGCAGAAATGTTCCAGGACCGCTGGAGGAGCATGGTTGGAACACATCAGCGGCAGCCCCTGAAAGAGCTACGTAGTCCTGTGGGTGCGGGCTTCCAGATGCAGGGGGCTGAGGCCCGCGTGGTTTCACAAAGGTTCCAGGAGAACCCGACTTTGTCCCTAGTCTGACGGAAGAGGGCAAGAGGTCCCTTCCCCACACCTCTCAAGTGCCTCATGGACTTCTTGGAAAACGTTTCATCTCATAGCGATTCCCTGACAATAACAAAGTGCCACAACAGAACTGTTTTCATTGTCCGGACAGTGCACGTGATCATTAATTTCTGTGGCCTTCTGTGGCCATTTAAAATCTGTAGGATTGTTTTTCCCACCACGGCAAAGATTAAGGTAGGTCTTCCCTTTCATGCTTCTCTCTGTTAATGTTTCCAGTTGGGGTTCGTTATTTCTGTGTTGAGCTCTTTTTAATATGGATTTCATAATGCAATATATTAATTATCTACTCTTCCCATATTTGTGTTATCTGTAAATTTGAAAAGTAGATCTTCATAAAGCTGGTGATTTAAGAAACAAAGTGGAGCCCTGGCCAGTTTGGCTCAGCAGTTAGAGCGTCGGCCTGCGGTCCGGAGAGACCCGGGTTCGGTTCCCGCTAAGGGCATGTACCTCGGTTGCAGTTTGTCCCCGGCCCTGGTCGGTCGTGTGGGTGGCAGCCACTCGATGTGTCCCTTTCATATCGATGTTTCTCTCTCTCTCTGTTCCTCTCTCTCCCTCCCACTCTACCTGAACAAAAAATAGAAAAAATGTCCTCAGGTGAGGATAAAAAAAAAGAAAGAAACAAAGTTGAACCAGGGAGGGTCAAATGTGAAAGTTCAGGAGACCTCTCTCAGGAGAACACTGACCAATGACATCTGTGTATATTCTTTAGATGTGGTTGTTCAATCAACTCTCAAGATCTCTGATAATCCTATCACTTAGTAATGTTTAAAGACATGGGTTTGAGTTCGACGGGCTCAAATCCTGGCCATGCTATTTTGGCTACAGAAAAATTATATAACATTTTTGAAACTTGTGTTTCTCCACAGAAAAATGGGGATAATAATACGAGTCTAAAAAGAGTATTATAAAGATTGAGATTTTACATGTGTTTGTATGACGTATATGTAGAAAGTCTTCCCTAGACTAGTCCCTCAGATATAGTCATAATAACTATAGCTATTGTTATTATTATTATTACCTACATGAATATTTAGAGAGTTTGATCAATATATGACTTTCTATATCAGATTAATATCTGATAAAAAATAATGAGGTATATTTAGCTTAGCTTACCCTCTGAACCATTCATGATGTATTGACACTTATGGCTCTTATTTTTGACATAATCTAATATACAGTTTTAATCTATTCATATTTCTCAGTTTGTAGAATCTTGACTGAAGTTTCCATTTTCCTGTAAACAACAACGTGGAGTGAAACGTGCCTTTCTCATCTTGGGGTCAGGTACTGGTACTGCCCGGCACTGCTGGGAGCCCAGGAGGAGAACTATGAACTACGACTGGTATTTTTATTCAGGAACTAATTTTTCCCAATATTATGTTTTATTATGGATGAGAAGTTAAAGAGATATTAAAGATTTATTTCAGGTGAAACTAAAGTTCAGAGCTTTGGCCTGGCAGGTGTGGCTCAGTGGTTGAGCGTGGTCCCAAGAGGTCGCAGGTTTGATTCCTGATCAGGGCACATGCCTGGGTTTCGGGCTCGATCCCCAGTACGGGGCATGCAGGAGGCAGCCAATTGATGTTTTTCTCTCATGGATGTTTCTATCTCTCTCTCTCTCCCTCTCTTTTCTTCTCTCTCTCGAAAAATCAACTACAAAAAGCATATTTAAAAAGAGTTCCTTGCTTTTGACTGAAAAGCAGGTATCCACGGATGCCTGGTGAAGTCCGATGCGTTCCTGCGTGTGCCGCGATAGAGCATTTCAGATATAAGTTTGTAAGCAGGATTTGGTCAACATTTTCATTTCTTTTTGTAGTTTCTAACAGAACATTAACTCTAAGATGTCGAATAACCTCAAGAAAATAGAACCCAGTCTGTGACCCGCACTCTGTGTAACTCTGAGTGTGTCCCTCAGACTTAGGGACTAAGGTTCGGTAATTTTGAAACGCAAAGCCGGGACGTGGAAAACCAGCGCGCTGGTAACTCCACGGCAACGTGGAGAGCAGCCGGCCGCCGCAGCCAGGAGCCGGAGGCTGTGTCTTTAACCTGTGGCTGGAATAATGAGTGGCATGGCCTTTCACCGGGCACTACGGCAAGCGGAGAGTCTGTCTGTATCTGAGCTCTGTGCAGGATGCCTTGGCCGGTGTGTACAGCTTTCCGTTTTAGTCTTCTGTTCTGACGTCGACGTTCGTGGCAGGAACGATGTGGCCTGTTACTGAACGTTGATTTAGCGCTGTCGAGGGGCCTCGCTCTGCACTGACAACCACAAGGTTGGAGTGGCCCCGCCTGTGGGCACAGTGTACAGATAAGGGAAGCGCAGTCCAGCTGGAGAGCTGATCCTCCGAGGCAGGAGCAGGGGACCCCACAGGACTCTGCCCTGTCTGTCGGCCGCTGAAGGGACACAAAGGGGCGCGGCAGTGCCCACACCCTGGTGCTGTCATCTGCAGGGGGGGTACCCCAGAGCTCCTGGGAAGTACAGCCAAACTGAGCACAGAGGCCCGTGGCCGAGCGGCGGTCCCGGCGCTTCAGCCGAGTCTCAGGAACACGAAGAGCCAAACGCAGACGCGGTTTTCTGATCATTGCTGCAGTTTCGACCACCCAGCTATTCTCCCCTTTTGTGACTGTAAATGAATTATTGATAAGGAATACTTCAAAAGATGTGCAAAAATGCTTTTACACCCAACGTTTAGAAAACAAGGATGTTGAGGGAGGGAGAAAGCCCTGCCAATATTTTTCTGAGATTAAACAATAGCAAAGTGCCTTCAGGAGTCATTTTAATGAGAAGTCCTAGGTAGCTCTGCAGAGGTCTCCAGACAGGCAGTGCTCACCAGGAAATTAATTACCGCTTGGCAGCCAGGCAAATGTATGCGGCTGTGATGGCATTGGCGAGAATAAATATTCTTTTAATCAGCAATGCGGCCTTGTTTTCTCAAAGGTAACATCAAACTTTAAATACACACGTCACATATATTTAAGGAAGAATTCAACACAAAGGGCTGGCGTGGCCTCCGGACTCGGTCCCGGCGCGGTGTTGGCACGGGTCTCCGGAGTGCAGCGGGCGCGGTCTCGCTCGGCTCCTAGGACGGCACCGTCACCCACAGTGCTCTGCCCAGGCAGCCTCTGATCTGTGCTGGAGGAGACCTGGCTTTCACGACAGTTTATGGACCGATGGCTCGGGTGCTTCTCCAGACGCTCTGCTGGCTCCTGGGCCGTGTTTGGAAGTCAAAGCGGTCTCTGTTCCCTTGGTGGGATTTCTCAGCTCGAGGATTCGCTTCGGAACTGGAGCTGCTCCTGCGTCGGAAGCTGACTGGGGGCAGCCTGAGTGATGCAAACCGAGTCTTCCAAGTGGCAGATGATAAGAGACACGGATTCAACAGCACAGGGTATCCATTCACTGACTCACTGAGCACGGATGACGACTTTGGTACAATTCCCAGCTACAATCTGGAGGGAAGGGCATCATTTCACAGGATAAAGGTCTTAGCCTTGAATCCCGTAATGCACTGTGTAGCATCCTGGTGTCTGAGGAAAAGCCAGGTTCTGGATGTGGGAATTCAGGACCAACTCCTGAAGTGGATGCCAATGAAAAGGAGTGATTTCTGTGACAGCAGAGGGGCCAGAGTGTGGCTGCTGGCCCCAGGCTCCTACAGGGAGGCTGGCAGTGTCTCAGAACTTCATGTTGCCTGAATTCTTATCAAAAAGCAGCACAACCAGCCCTTCTCCAAATGTTTTCAAAACATTATATTTTGAGTTCCTTCAGGCTGGCCATCTTCATTTTGTGTCTAATCTTTGTAGTTATTTCGGGGTCGGCCTCCAAAACCAGCAGAGTCAGGACAACTAACTCCTGAGCTCGACACGGGGAGGGACCACCGCATCTTCCTGACTGCTTCTGGTGTCTCCCCACAGAATGTCTCCAGCAGAGGAAACCCCGTTTTCAATCTCAGAGGCAGTTCGCAGAAAACAAGTCCCCCTCAGGGTTTGACTGGCATCATCAACAGTGGTTTCAAAAGGGAAATTGTGATTTTGTATGTTAATAAATGATTATATATGCTAGTGTCTTTTTTAGAATGATTTTCTATCATTTTTATCTTTCAGTTTGTTAAACTCCAATCAGTAATCAATAAAATCTATTGTTGTTACCTGTAGAATGTTCAGATAAACACTAGGTATACATGCTAATTAAAAACTATCATTTGATGGTAATAGTGGTGATAGAATGATAAAATACTCTTTCTTTCAGATGACTGACTTATACGGAAATGATAATATTCATTCAATACAATGAATATTCAATGTGATTTAATAAATATTCATTGGACACCTGTGCTGAGCCCTAGGGAATTGAAGATGAGACAGATTCCGTATTGATTACATATAGGGGTAGATTGTATCATTGTTCTCAAATATTCACCCCCTTGCTCTTGGAGGCCTGCTACAGTCTGCACCTTGCATTTGGGGGGGTCCCACGTGAGGGAAATGGACTTCTCTCTTCCTTGGCCTAGTGACCAACTTCAGCCAATAGCATGTGAGTGGACCCGATGAGGTGACATGGGAACAGACTTAGAGGCATCATGGGTTTCTATTGACATCCCTGCTCCTTTCTCTTTGTTGTTCAAATGGCATATCTCAACCAAGAGCAGCTCCTAGCTCGAAATGTGACCTTCACCCCAAAATGCGTTCTGCAGCTGCCAATGGGTAGGGTCTTTGTCGCGAGTCATGAGACTTGGGAAGCTGCATCCTCATCGCATGAAGCTGGCTGACACTCTGCACAGAGCTGAGCCACTGGCCTCACGGGTTCTGAGGGTCTGCTCAGAAACCCGTGCCCACAAAGGACACACGCTTTAGTTCTAGAATCCTGCAAACTCAAGTTTTTGAACAGTTGAGAGGGATTGCAAGCAGATTACATCTGGGTTATTCTGGCCAAATTTGGATGCTGATATATTTTAGTGAATTAACTGTGCAGCTAGCTTCACTGAATTCAGGTCACCCAGAGAAATAACTCTGCCTTGTTTGTCCTAGATGTGTCCACCTGGGTAAAGATGGTTGTTAGTTCAAGGTCAAAGCTTCCATGTTTGGTTTATCCAGTGGAACGGAAATGAAGGTGTTTTTCCCCAGGGCTGTTAACTTGTGAAGGGTATATCCATCCATCACAGGCTGTTTCCTCTTAGTAAATGTTAGATATTAATGAACATCTGTAACCCTCTCCTCCTGGGATCTAGGTTAACATGACTCTTACCTTAGCCAGAGTAAGGAAGGCATGGGCATTGTAGTGTGTGTTTCCAAGGGTCTGGGAGCGAGGGAGAGAGAAACAACAAAGGTTTGACTCAATTAACACTGTACCATCATTTTTGAGGTCTCTCCTGTGCCCCTGCACATACCAGATACCAAGTGAAAATCCTAGGACGTTGTGAAGAAAAAGTGAGGAAACCAAGATCGCTTAACATATTTTTGTTAATTCTTTTCAGGGTATATGTTCCTATATATGGCTTGCCAACTGCCTTTGCTCAGACTCGATGCCCCAACACACAGAGTGGCAACATCACTGGTGCTCCTGGGGTCCTCCCTTAGCACCTGGTGCGCCCCCCACCAGCATCCGGGAAGCTCAAGTGGACCAGAGTGGACATGGTGGATGGCACTCAGGCGGCTGGCTCATGGCTTTCTGCTCCCGCCAGTTTCACTGGAGGACACACAGAGGCCAGTGCTACCCGATGCCATGAAATGGGTCTTGACTCATCAGACCTGCAAAGGAATTTCTGTGAGCAGGAAATAAATTTCTGTATATTATCTGTTGTTACACTGTAGTCTGGGCCTACAGATGGCTCTGACACTCTATTTTTTGCCTTGGAACCAGAGGTCTTTTACCTTCCAAAGTGTGTCCGTCCTTCCTTCCTTCCTTCCTTCCTTCTCCCCTGCATTCCGAAGCACTTACGGACCCACGCCAGGGTCTGTACTGGGGTTACAGGGACAAACTAGTGACACAGTCCCTGTCTCCTGGGTTCACAGCACAGTGAGAACAACTGGCATTTCTTTATTCCTTTACCCTGTGGAAGACTCGACCAGATTATCCCCTTCGGTCCCCACAGCACTGAGCTAGGCCCTATGTTTACCACGAATTTGGTGATTTTAAATGCTGACTTCAGAGAAGTAAGTGACGGCCCCACACCACACAGACCAGGAAGGGCAGGGCTGAGCTTCCCCTGAGCGGCCTGTCACCAAGGCCAGGGCGCTGAAACCCGGGATCGGGCGGCGTGGCCCTGGAAAGCCGGCGCCAGGCGTGTGGGCACAGCTCTGAAGCAGCTGGCGCGGCCCTGCCCGCGTGCTCGTGTCCCCCTGCCCGGCGGGATTGCTCAGGAGCAGCTGTCGGGGGAGGGATGGGAGTTGGAGGGTGGTGTGGGGGCGGTTTATGGGGCGATGCGCCTGGACCCCAGGGGGTGTGTCTCTGCCTGCGGTCAAGCCTCCCTGAAGACAACTGGGCGGCTCGCACCCAAGGAAAGAGCACTTGTCGCAGTAACTGCCTGCGCATCCCACTTGCTTCCTCGAGTGGCAGCCTCGGAGGGTCTCAGGCGGCTTGAGGACACCCCCCCGCCCCCGCAGGGTTCCCGAGAACAGCAGTTCTCAGTGTGGGCAAGGCTCACACACCCCAGATACACCGGGCTCACTGGGAAAGCTGCCGGTCCGAGCCCCTCTGCTGCCCTGTGGCCTCGGCAGCCGGGTGGGGCCCAGCCCCACCATGTCGCAGGCACCACACCTCGGGCTGGGGCCTGCAGCGCCTGTTCAGCTGGTCCCTGGTGTAGGCCCTGCTGACGTTTGCTTTCTGTTCCTCCCCACCCCCATTTTTTTTTTTTTTTTTAATCCTCACCCGAGGACACTTTTCCATTTTTTGTACAGATAGAATGGGAGAGAGAGAGAGGAAGGGAGAGAGAGAGAGAGAGAAACATCGACGCGAAGGGACACATCGAGTGGCTGCCACCTGCACGACCAACCAGGGCCGGGGACAAACTGCAACCGAAGTACATGCCTTTAGCGGCAACCGAACCGGGTCTCTCAGGACCGCAGGCCGACGCTCTAACCACTGAGCCAAACTGGCCAGGGCAGCCCACCCCCATTTTTAATAGCCGTGCAGAGCTCTCCACAATACTTTTCTATTAAATAAGCCTCCCTCGGGAGGGAGCAGTCGTTTTTCGTAGGGAAGGTATCAGAAGACCACCTTTGAGAAGCCACGCCTTGCTGTCTGCCCGACGTGGTGTGTGTTCAAACATGTCCTCGGAAGGAATTTCACTTGCGCCTGGAAAGCTCTGTTTGAACATTTCACACCTCAGATCTGCGGCTTGGCGTCCACGCTGCCCACGCAGGCGCGGAAGGAGACTGGCGGGAGGCGGCTGCAGGGAGGGACACGGCCACCCTCCCCTCGCTGCGGGCCTCCCCTCCTCGCTGCGGGCCTGCGCGCCTCCCCTCGCTGCGGGCCTCCCCTCCTCGCTGCGGGCCTCCCCTCCTCGCTGCGGGCCTGCGCGCCTCCCCTCGCTGCGGGCCTCCCCTCCTCGCTGCGGGCCTCCCCTCCTCGCTGCGGGCCTGCGTGCCTCCCCTCGCTGCGGGCCTCCCCTCCTCGCTGCGGGCCTGCGCGCCTCCCCTCGCTGCGGGCCTCCCCTCCTCGCTGCGGGCCTGCGCGCCTCGCCTCGCTGCGGGCCTCCCCTCGCTGCGGGGCCTCCCCTCCTCGCTGCGGGGCCTCCCCTCCTCGCTGCGGGGCCTCCCCTCCTCGCTGCGGGGCCTCCCCTCCTCGCTGCGGGGCCTCCCCTCCTCGCTGCGGGGCCTCCCCTCCTCGCTGCGGGGCCTCCCCTCCTCGCTGCGGGGCCTCCCCTCGCTGCGGGCGTCCCCTCGCTGCGGGCCTCCCCTCGCTGCGGGCCTCCCCTCGCTGCGGGGCCTCCTCTCGCTGCGGGCCTCCCCTCACTGCGGGCCTCCCCTCCCGGCACACTTCTCTTCCACGCACCTCCTCCCCACGCCCCCTCCCACATTTATTTTAAGCAAATATTTATGTTCTGAGGCCCCTCAGACCCTTTTCGGAGGAGGAGGAAGACGGGGTTTGCCCGTGGGAGGCCCAGCTGCGGGGTAACGGCCCAAGCCGGGCCAAGCCCTCCAACAACGCGCCCACCGCAGCAGCCTGGGTAGGCCAGGACCCCTGTACTGAGAGCTGTGCCTTCCTGCGCGACGAGGACCTCACGAAGTACGTGAACTCGGGGCGCAAGCCAGGGCCGTCAGGTGACACAGGCCTCTCAGCAGGGCGGGGCCCCCTCCGCAGAGCCCCGGCCCCTAGTTCTCTGTGCTGGGCTCCGCTGAGCGGCTGGTAAATGTGCGCCAACTCTTAGTTGTCCCTGGTTGCAGGTGAGGAACCGGCTCATTGGCTGCTCTCTCACAGAGGAAGACAGCGGGGCGCCCTGGGAAGGGCGGGTGAGGATAGGGGTGTGAGTGTCCGCAGGGCGGGCACGCACCTGCGCTTCCCCGATGACCGCGAGGCCGTCGGGGGAGGGCCGGGTCCCGCGGCCAGCAGTGGCAGGCCTTCGCGCGGCGCTGGGCCGAGTGGTCTGCAGCGGCCCCACGGGGACAGAAGAGACCGAGGCCTTTCCACGCACCTTCTTTCCCGGCTTCTCCTGCAAGCTGCACAGACCGCCCGCTGCCCGGCTCGATGCCAGGCACGTGACGGCGAGCTTCCAGCTCACAGGTGCTCAGAAGGGAAACATGGGGAAGGGGACGGGGGGGGGGGGGGAGGCTGAGGAGGACATGTTTGCAGCTGGAGAGACACTGTGCACGCTGCCAGTGTTTTCTGAGTGGTTTACCTTAAAGACTGAAATTCGATGGTCTCGTTCAGAGTGATGTTTCTGGTCCTTCCCTGCGTCGCTGATCTGAGTCAGAGCATGTTGACTTTGACAGTCCCGCCCAGTGCCCCCCACCACTGACCTCCACCCCAGCCCGGTCCAAGCACATTCCTGGCCTTCCGTTCACCTCGGGGTGACTGCATGTTTACTGCCTGCGGTTGCGATATGTTGCCTGTTTGTCTCCCGTCCAGGAAATTTTCTTTGCTGACCTAAAAATCTATGGTTCTTAGTCTGTCCTTCCTGGCTCGCGTGCGGGAAGTTCAGGCTCGGAGTTGTGTCTGTGATCTGTACAGGTCACACAGAGACGGGAACTCAGAAGACCGGCCTGCACCCCCTGCAGCACAGAGCTCCCTGCAGGGTGAGCCCCTCCCTCACAGGAGGGGGCACAGCGGGAGGAGAGAGCCAGCCCCTGCCCGCCCTCGGAGTGGAAACAGCGGCACAGTAGGGAGGGGGACACAAGGCAACATCAGCAGTGAGAGGGTGGGGGCACTGTGAGGGGCTGTGAGGGAGTGACCTAGGCTGGGGGTACCAGACTGGGCCTCTGAGGTCAGTGTGTGTGAATTGCCGGGTACACTAGTCCTGGAGTCTGACAGACAGAAGTAGCACAAGGTCCAGGAAGTGGGGAAGACATTTCCCAGAGTGCTTCCCGAAGAGCCCACAGCGGGCCACGGGGGCTCCCAGCCCCGCGGCAGAGCAGGAATGGGTGAGGAAGGAGGGGCCAGAAGACAAGGGGAGGAAGTGGCTCTTGGAGCCCCTGTGGACTCTGAGGGCTCAGAGACCAGCAGGCTAGGCCGATGGGGGAAGGGGCAGCTGGCTGTGAGGTGCAGGGCAATGGAGGTGACTGCTGGGGGAACAGTGCTTTACCCCAATGTCCCAAAGCCCTAGACCCAGAAAGACACACACACGCGTGTACACACACATACACATTTCTTGGCAATGAGACATACAGCACCATACAGCATCTCTTCATGCCCAGGAAGAGAGCCCCGTTGCTGCTCTGGTCTGGTCACTGTGGTCCCGTCGTGTGCCTGCCAGTGCAGGCCCTGGGCCTTGAGTCCTCTCTCCCAGGTGCCTTCCAGAAAAACTATTTTCTCTTAATTCTGAACTTCACAGACACCTAGAGCATGGGTAACTAGTCATAACTTACACCTCATTAATAAGGTAAGTCCTAATTTCTCTGAAAACTATGAATGCCATTTGTAGAACCACCAGGATAGACCCACCCCCACCTCAGAAAGCTCTCAAATCCAGATGTGTATCTGGTACCCCACAGGGACAGCAGTTACAGTCATGTTATTTTTGTTAATCCTCACCTGAAGATATATTTTCCATTGATTTTTTAGAGAGAGTATTAAAGGGAGGGAGTGGGAAGGAGAGAGAGAGAGAGAAACATTGATGTGAGAGAGACACATTGACCGGTTACCTCCCACACACGACCTAGACAGGGCCGGGGATTGAACCTGCAACCAGGTATGTGCCCTTTACAGGAATCAAACCCAAGACCCTTAGATTTTCGGGCCAATGCTCTAACCAATGAGCCACACCGGCCAGGGTAACACTTACCGTCTTTATCCTCACTTTCCACTGACGAAGAAGGTGGCCCTTAGCACACTTTATATTTGTAAAAATGTTAGAAATAAATGGGCATTTAGCTAGGCACTGTCTTCTGAGAACTGACCGAGGCACCGTCAAACTCAGCACACCCTCCTCTGCCCGAAAGTGCATGCTACAATCGTGAATGTTGGGACGCCAGCTGTGGTTCGCAGATGAAAATCTTTGACAGCGATTGTCTGTGTCTGTCTTGGGGAGGCTGTCATGGAGGCTGTCCTGCCTTTCTTCGGGTAGATGAGTTTGCTTCTCTTATAACTAGGACAGGCACCTTGGCACTGTGGACTGTGCCTTCGTGAGTCAGCCCGAGAGCTCAAGGACAGCTGTGACCTGGACACATCGTGTCACAGGCTCAGGATCAAGAACTACAAGCACAAATCTCAACTGGAGAAAAAATGGGCGTCTGCAGCAAAATGAAATGTTTGGTTTAGCTTGGCCCCTGCTGGAGAGTCAGGTTCATTTTCATGTCGAACTGGCAGACTTGGCTTACCCGAGGTGCAGAGCCTGACTGGGGCTGAATCACCTCTCAGCGCTGGAACTGGAGCTCGCTCCGGCCAGACTGAGATGAACTGAGGGTGAGCTGACAGAAAGCTGGGGAGCACCTGTGAACTGGTGCCCGCGTGTGGATAAGTGGGGTGCCAACGAGGAGGGTGGGTTCTCTTTCTTTCCTAGTAAATTCAGAAAAATATTCAGTATGTAACTAGCACGAGGTCAATATAAGGGTTTGCCATTCTTTTGCTGCCTGAAATTAAGGAATAATTTTCTTTTTGTAACAGAAGCAAGAGTATGCTAAAATCAAACCCAAACCCAGTGTGCCCAGCACAGGAACACTGTGGGCACCTGAGGAGAGCGGGTCACACGGCCACGTGTGTGACAGCCCTGCACAAGCTCCGTCGTGACGCCTGTCATCTTTCGCCCACATGGTGCCATTTGGCTGCGATACAGACTCCTGTTGATTTCCAGTTTTCACCAGGCATGTCCAGGTGCCCTGGGCTCTCGGCGCTTGTGGATTCTTCTCAGTCCTGCAGTGAGGACACGAGGTGATCACATAATTGAACAGGGTCGCATCAGACTTTTATTCTGTTTTCAATGTAGTCCTTTACTGCAATATATTGTCATATATATTTAGACTAATATATATGTGACATTCTTTGGTTCTGGTTGGAAAACCCTGCACACTCACCCATATTTGGCACTAATAGTCTGAAAGAACTCTCAAAGTGCAGATTAAGCTTTAGCAGAAGGCTATGCTATCTCTGTCACCAAAAACAAGGAGCATGGCGCCCTGTGGATCGGCGGTGCCGTCTGGCTGTCAGCTTGTGTTGACTTCTGTTAGAGTCAGGATGGGTCACAGTTACACTGCAGTTGTCTCACGTGGGGGACTTTGCACCTCTCCTGTGTTTATCTTACACAGTAGATGCCACCCAACCAGCTCTGTGCTCTTCCCAAAAGGTCACCCAGAAAGCATGCTCCCCAAACTCCCATGTGTAACCCACAATGCCTTTCTGTTTATCACGAGCTATCTGGGTAGCTTCCATTTGATCTAGGAAAAGGGCTTTCTGCAATTCAAATTCTTCCTGCAGGATGTGCCTCGGGTTCGACACTTACCTTCCCCATGCAGGTTGTGAGGTTTGCTGTGCTACATGGTGGGGCCACGATACAAGCCAGAGTGTTGGGTCAGAATGGGAGGGAAATGTCAATGGCTACATTTCCATCTGTCTGAACAGAGTAGTGATGAGTTGAGTAGTTACTTTGGGGAGCTGACCAGCAAAGCATTTTGATTGGTTCTTTAGGGGATGGTGACTAAGCCACTGTTTCTGCATGGGCCTCCCCACACACTCATGCATGGAGCTGATGCTCCCTTAGCGAGAGGGTGCTGTCCCCCGGCGTCCACCCCATGCGCCCGAGTGGGAGAGCACCACACATTGGCCGGTTCCAATTCTCCTTCTACTGCCTTTGCACAGACTTTGTGGGAAAAGTCTCTGATGACAAATGGAGCCAGACTGTAGCTTCATGTTGTCTTGTGCTTAAAGAAAGACAAAGGAAGTGAAAGCCCCGGGTTTACCTGGGAGCACAGGCGCTGGGCAGTGCTGGCTTCTGCACATCCCTTCCTCTCACCTGCCGTCGTCTGACTGAGACGGGCTCTCACGGGTCCAAGGTGGCCCTGGTGACCAACCCACTGGGCGTGCCAAGTTCGTCTGCTCACTCACTTCGACTTTCTAATAACGCCCTGTTCGGACCTCTGCTCAGCTTTGTTTTGTGTGCTATGTCGTTGTTTTAGCAGCGCGGCTGAAATAACTTATTATAACGTATACTATCAACTCGCACTAGTGAAAACACATGCAGAGGCTTTTGCATGTTTCAGCTATGTCCACTCGCCGTGGGAAACGGACCCCCAAAACCTGTCAGCGGACCATCAGATTGCCCTCTTAATTACAGGTCATTGTATATTTCACTCGGAGTAAAAGAAAAACAGACTTCCCTTTAAGGAAAGCGATGCCCTGCTGTATTTCCTCCTTACTCGGAAGTCCTGTATGGCGGGATTTTCTCGGTAAAGGCCATGACAGGTCATTCTATCGATATGACAGAGGGGGTGCTTCAGACAACATTGCTGATGACGGGAATAAGGCTCCATGCTGACTTCCTTTGTTTTATAAATATGTGATCTCTTCGAATGAGGATGGATTGTGCCCTAGCACTGGCACATGTAAGTCGCACACGTGACGGACTCAGCATGCTGCACGTGTGGCCCTCTGGGACGTGACTGCGTTTAGCATATGTCCCAGTCAGAAGCTCATTAATTCTTATTAAGTGATTCCAATGCCCTTTCCCGTGCGTACGAGATGCTGAGGAACATTACAGAAAGAAGAATAAAGACTTAAACATGTACCAGAAGATCCCCAAAATGTTTAGTCAAGTCCTCACGGGACACTAAGTACACACAAACCCTACAATGTAACCTCGATTTTGTAGACAGCACAGATGGTAAGGCGATAAATCATCTGCAGGATGCTAAGTTACAAACAGAAAGTTAAGCATGATCCTAACTGTAGGAGTCCAAATGTGAAAAGATTTACACAAGGGAACAGGGACACTCGACACATTTTTCTCTCCTTCTCCAGGAGTCTCAGGATCATAAGAATGTATTGGTGAACAATGCTCTAATAAAATAATAATTATAGCTTAGAATCAGAGAGTGCACTTTAGAACATAATACCCTTTTACACACATTATCTCATTTAATCTTCTTGACCACACACTGAGGTCAGCATCCCTACACTCCTATTAACAGACGTGGAAAAAGAGGCACAGGGGTTAAGTGGGTTGTTCAATGTCACACAGCTAGTAAGTGGTGGAGCAGAGTCTCCATTCACGCCGGTGACCCTAGCCCAGCGCTGAGCCCCATCGCCACAGCGGCCGGGAAGCACTGTGCCCTGTGCCCGCCACAGGGCTGGCTCATTCATTTCAGCCGTCTTGAAACGTAATTTCACGGCCGTGGCGTTAATGACCAGCCAGTGATCTATATCATCAGTCACTTAGAGATTAAATAAATGAATTTACGGTGCCTAGTTCATTAGTCCTGCCACACATTAATAATCCATACAGGAAAAATGAGGTGGAGAGCTAAGAATTAATCAGACGGCGTGACCTCTGAGGGGATGGCTTACCTGTGTCCTGGAGAGAGAATGCAGCTGCAAAACCCAAGTTCAGACCATGAATCTTCCATATACCAGGTGAATTTGAGCAAACCAATTCATCTCTTGAGCTTCGTCCCCTATTCTGTAAAACAGTTTTTTGAAAGGAAAGATTAAATGGATGCAGGTTTACTGGCACATAACAAACTCTCAGTAAGAATTCTCATCACTACGAATATAATTCAGACAGCAGCTAAACACCACATCTACTTCATCTAGAAACTTCCAGGAGACATAATTTTAAGAATTAAATCATCAATAAAGAATAAAACCTTTGGTATAAATTTGCTAAGTATTTAAAACACTCAAAGGCGGGGTACTCATCAGGCTGTTTTCTAGATGCTCTGGGTAAGCACTTATGATTGCTACCTAAACTACACTTAAAGGACAAGAACAGTTACTAGCATTTAAGGCCTAGAATAAAATGTGGTCAGTGACAAAGAATGCTAACATTTCATAGCATTTGAGAACAGAAGGACCTGATGACATCTATCTCTGGAAGTGGGGCAGCTGTCTCTGCTTGACACCGTCAGCATATCAATGACAATTGAAATTTTAAAAAATCGCCAGACGTCAGTAAGTACCTAAGTATCTAAAAGGTGCCAACTCATCGTATTGGAGAACTCTAACACGTGATCACAGAACAGGAGAACTCAATAAGCCAAGCTCGGGTACAGGCTGGTAGACCCCAAACGCTGTGGCTGTGGATGTTTAATTCTGAAAGTAAGGCGAGTCCAGAGACAGCAGAGCGTACTACCATGGCGAGAGCTTCTCATGGAAGAATCCCGATGGCAACTGATAAAAATCATTCCATTTTATTATATTTCACTAGGTTTTTAAAGGGTGTAACTTCTGAACAAGTGACATTACATCTGGGTTGAATCAGGTTCACCAAACTGTGGGTCTGTAAGTGAAGGGAAGTCAGTCTCCACCACCTGAATCTGATAGGCAATGACTGATTAGGCCAACGCGAAATCTGTCCCAAATTTTTACATTCACTTTCCTCTCTTCATACGATAGAGGTGACCAGTGGATAATTAAAATTACATGGAAAAATCCAAGAAATGAGGAGATATGCGATATTATTTGTATAAAATAAGAAAGGAAAGAGAGAAGCCGGTGAAGAAAACCACAAGGACATCTGTCTGACCTCCGCAATGAGAGCGAGGACTCGTCCCCAGGAACCATGGCGGAGAACAAATGAAATGATGAAAGAGACAAGGAGCCAGGAACGTAACTCTGACATCAGAGCAGGAGAACAGTTATCTCACGTTCCATCATTTTATCTTTTCAATGAAGAAAATGCACCAGGCAGGTCGACTGGTACCGATAAAAGAAATACTCCTAAATTCCAAAGACGATTTAAGTTTAACAGAATTTTGTAAAAAGGTTGTTTTGAATCCAGCTAAAACTTTCAAAATGAACCAACAGAATGTTTCTCCTTTGCAAAGATATTTATAAACTAAGAAGAGATTTGAAGAGTATTCAAGTCAACACAGTGTAATTTGCGACCAAACCCCCCACGAAGGGACCCGAAGAGCTATATCTTCAGTGTAATCAAAAGTAATTCCAGCCCTGGCGGGTTTGGCTCAGCGGTTAGAGCATCCGCCCCCGGACCAGAGAGACCTGGTAAGGGCACATACCTCAGTTGCAGTTTGTCCCCGGCCCGGGGTTGGGGTCGTGTGGGTGGCAGCCACTTGATATGTCTCTCTCACGTCGATTTTTCTCTCTTTCTCTCTCTCTTTTCTCATGTTGATGTTTCTCTCTCTTCCTCTCTCTCTCTCTCTCTCTCTCTCTCTCTCTCTCTCTCGACTGAAGATAAATGCAAAAAAAAATAAAAAATGTCCTTGGTGAGGTGGGTGAGGATTAAAAAAAACCAAGTCCCCTCTGGGGACTGAATATAAACTTGACATTGAGCTATTCTGATCAGGAGGAAAAACAAAGTTGCATCTGAGAAGTTTTAAGCGCTAGCTAATCCTCAAATGGACTGATAGCCCACATAGGGAGTTCAAACCTTCTGTGAGCCTAAAGTACTCCCACATTTGATACAACACAACTGCAGAGCGCCTCTTCATCCCAGGCCTCAGAGAACAACTGTAAGGAGGAATTCTGAAACAAAAAAAGGAACATTTTACAATAAAAACCCCAGGAAGTACAGAAGGAAGTGTGGCATTGGGCATGAGACCAGCAAAAACAACATAAAGCAAAATGAATCCCCAAAGACTTCAAATCTTAGACTGGAAAAAAAATATATGGTTATTATGTTTAAAGAAGTAAAAGACAAACTTAAGAAAAGTTCCAGGAAATGGAAAGTAAGGGATTATCAAGCATATTTAAAAAAAATCAAATAGAATGTATAAAATTGGAAAATATAATACCATGAATTAGTGCTTCTTATAGATTACCACGCATGAACAGTGGCCAGACGTCTGGTGATCACGCGGATCCCCGGGTCCGGCTCTCGCGAGCTCTGGTTCAGCTGGTCGGAGCTCAGGCCCAAGGGCTTTCATTTCAGATAAGATCTGAAGGCCGCACTGTGAAGAACGCTGCTGTCAACGCAGGACCCAGTGGGTGGGTTGAGGGCAGTTTAAAGCAGCTACAGAGAGAATTAATAAGCTAGATGATAGGTCAAAAGGAATTATCCAGACTGCATCCAGGAAACAGAAACAGATGGAAAATATAAAAGAGATGCAGACTCATGAAGAATAGAATATGAGAAGAGAAATATGGTATAGCAGAGGCCAACATGAAGAGAGTAATGATCGAAGATTTTTCAGAGGTGATACGAGATACAATTCTCAGATTCAAGAAGTCAAATAAGATCCAAGTAAGATACTTTTTTTTTTTTAAGTAAAGGGAATAGCTTAGTTCCCTGGCCAGTAAACTGATCAGTTTGTCACTTTTTCCCCTGAGATGGAACCAGAAGAAATAAAAGTGGGACCATGTGGGGAACTATAGGAGCTGGTCTGGGGTTCCTTCAGTTGCAATTTTGCATCTTTAGAGTTTGGGAAGCTAGAGACCTGGAGTACTGCTTCTCCTCTATCTGGGCAGGAAACAGGAAAAGGGAGTATATGTTGCCCTGAATTGTTCTACACTCTGGGGTTGGAGCTGCGTTTTGCTTATCGAAGGTGTGGTCATAGAATGTTTGCTGATCTCTGGACTCGCACTCACCAGGGTCGCCTCAGCCCCCCTCAAGGCCGCCATACTGCACGTGGTCAGCGTTGGGTACAGGCACGGCCAAGGAGTTCAGGGCTGCCTGGCCTGGACGGGGTGAACTGCAGGAAGATCTGTCTGTCTCAGACTTCTGTAAGCTGAAAGGCTGCACCTTCTAAAGTGAAGTCCTTTATTCCATAGACGTTTTCAATAAATAACAAAACAGAAGGGTTTTTTGTTAACTCTCACTGGAAAAATCACATTAACAGAACATTCTATTCTCTGAGGCACTCCTGGTGAACCTAGATTTTTACTTTAATTTGTCTAAGTACTTATCTGTCTACCATCAAAGAACTAGAAAATTGTGTTATAAATAAATGCAAGCAACTGAAAACTAGCCGAGAAAATTCTCTTCTCACCTCCATTAATTTTAGTAAATTAATTTTATGTCTATTTTGGTGATCTTATAGGATAATAAAAGTATTACTTAGCTAGAATAGTGTAACCCATTGAAAAACATCATTCTTTGACTCCTGTTAAATACATAGTTATTGATGATTGGAGACTTACTATTAGCTACACACATAAGTACTAGGGACATAAAGCTGACAAGAGCGTAGATTCTGCCTCTGGCTATGCCATCACACCTGAGACCAGATGACCTCTCCGCCACAACTGAGTGTGAAACCAGGCAGGGTATGTGGACAACAGCTGGACAACAATGCTGTCGAGGGGATGAGGGAAGCAAGAGAGGAGTCTCATGACTGAACAACTTGCTGCCTGGGGACAACTTCCTGAGCGTGGCCCAGAGAGCTGGCGCCTGAGAAGATCACGGTGGCTCACTGGGCTAAGAAGCTGAGATGAAGTTGGAGTCAGTTGCAATGGCTGAACTCTGCAAGCTGAGGCATCAGGGGCAGGGACTACACAGAGTGGGTCCCAGTTTCCGTGTGGCGTTGCCTGTGGATTTGGCTGGCTGGGCTGTAGGTATGCAGAGTGAAATCCCCCAAGGCTCACTAGTGAGTAAGTAGAACAGGGACACTAGAGGGTGAGTATCTGTGGAAAGGGCAGTACCAGGGAACCCAGGAATTCTGACCCTGCCAGAGTGGAGAGGTCATCTGAACACCTCGATAACACCCTCACACCTAACCGAGATACGAGAAGGGTCACACCTTAGGAGTATGAGCCACAACCTAAGCCCAAATCCAAAATCCAATGAGATCTTCAGAGAAGACAGATTTGGATGTTGAAGGGGTTGTAACATGCATTAGGTTTTGCACAAACTCAAACCACCCCAGCAGGCAGCAACCAGCCAGCAACTGAGCTGTCTGCTAACACAAGAATCAACACTCTTCAGAGAGGACAGAATCGGGTCTCTACAATGTATTAGAACAAGGTCCAATATTCAAACCAAAAATGACTAGGCATAATACAAATGAATAGGAAATTATAATTCATAATCAAGAAGCAAAACAGTACATAAAAAGCAGCCCTGAGATGGGCCAATTGTTGGGTTTTAAAAGTCAACAATTTAAGTTCCTGATCTCAAAGTCATTATAATTTGGTAGAAGCAGATTTGTAAAAAAAAAAAAATGTTGTTAAGCGTGAAATGAACATTATTAAAGTTTGTGGTTGGTAGTATGGTTTTGGCACAAAAAAGTAATGATCATCTCTTTGGGATGGATTCAGAAAGAGCTCACAAACAAAGAATCTGAGATAAGTTTTAAAGGTCAAGTAGGAGCTTGCCCGGCTGTGGAGGGGAGCAAGGGCTGGAAGGCAAAAGGAATGTGTGCAAAGGCATGATGGCTTGAAAGAACAGCCCTGTGAGAACTGTAGTGGTTAGGAAGATGGTGTTAAGAACATCTGTAAAATTGAGATAATATTACCTCCCTCTTTGGATCATTGTAAGGATTAAATTAAGTAATCTAGAAATAGTGCTTAAGTTATGATAAACACTCAATAATGTTGGTTGTTACCTAGGGAAAGGGCTTGGTATATTTTCGAAGAAGCTACGTACATCAGCAAGTTTGCAGTATACATACAGGAAAAAGACATAAAGCCTTGTATGGGGCTGAAGTTCAGTGAAATCAAAGATGAGAAAGTTCCAAGCTGTGCTGGTGTTTAATCAGCTCAGGGCAAACGAGCGTTTACAGGTTCACTCTGAAGAGGCAAAGCAAGAATGGAAATGAACTAGTGCCTTGAATGAGGCCTCCAGGACCGACAAGGGCAGAGGGCGCTCATATTTTCCCCAGGGCACTAATGTCAACTCTCCTCCACGTGAAAGGCTAATAGACAGATCAGGGCCACTATCCAAACGGCTCAGAGTTCAAAGAGAGGTAGTTGCAGATAATGGCTGCAGCTGAGAAATGGGGTCAACACAGAGGAAAATCGCCAATTAGCTCAACATCAACCAGACGGAATGTGCCCTGGAGGACAGAGATGGCATGCTATGCTAAGAAGCAGCAGTGTGACCGAGGCAGCAATAACTGATAAAACCTGAAGTGCAAATACTGCCAGATTCCCACAGTGGAGAAAATATGGTGATGTTTCCTTCTTTGTCCTAGAAAAACGTTTTTAGATAATTTCCTAAAAATGACACTTTGGTGTCAGTATGTTTATTTATTTTCTTTAATGCCTCAGCCGCTGAACTTCACTGACATTAACGCAGCCTTTGGTGACCGTGTTTCTGTTCCAGACACGCGCCGCCTCCACCCGTCAAAGCGTGATGGAGTGCCCAGGTGCCGCACCGTGTCCTGCAACGCTGGACATTTGTCAGACAGGAGAGGAAATGAATCCCTGAGATATGGGCTTCCCCTAAAAAATTACTTGTTCAGATTTAGACACCATCTGGAGAAGGATGCACCTCTTTATTTGCGCCCCCATTCACTCACTCATCAACTCCACCCCCTGTGCTGGGAGGGATTAAAAACAGGGAAATAAACAGGATTCTTAGCCCCTGTCCTTAAAGGACTTTTGGTCTATAGTTAACAGCATAAGGTCTAATGAACCATTTTCCTTGATGGCTGAGAATGAGTACTACAAATATATAAATGGCTCTAATAAAAATAGCTGAATCTGGCCCTGGCTGGTTAGGCCCAGCAGTTAGAGCATCAGCCCGCAGACCAATGAGTCGCAAGTTCGATTCCTGTCAAGGGCACGTACCTCGGTTTCAGTTGGTCCCCGGCCCTGGTGGGGGTCATGTGGGAGGCAACCAGTCAATGCATCTCTATCACATCAATGTTTCTCTCTCTCTCTCTCCCTCCCTCCCACTCTATCTGATGATAAATGGAAAAATATACTTGGGTGAGGAATAAAAAAAAATAGCTGAATCTGTTAGGTGAAGCATGAAACAATAACCTCAAAAACAAAACTATTTATTTATGTTGAACGATGGCCACTTCACTACTAATAATAGCCATTATATATATTATTCATGTTGAACAATAGTCATTGCTGATAATTTATATGTAATATATATTGTATACTATTTATGCAATATATAATATACTGTATATGCAATGTATTATATATACATATATTATATATACATATATATGCAAATGTGAGAATAGTTCCAAGGTTACAGCCCAACCTGAATATGCGAGGAACAGTTAAATAGCACAACCTTAGTCTCCAGAGCCTGGGTGTTGATATGTCTACACAAGAAGTCCCGTAGAATCAATGACTTTTGCCTAGTGGGAAAACAATCTCAGTTAGAATTCAGCTTGGAAGGTTTTCTCTATCCATCAAAAATCCAGCGCTGGTTACAAAGTCCTTTGCATAGCCACAATACTCTGAGAAAGATGTAGGAAATGCAACACAGACAGAAATAGATGTAGCTATAACGTAGGAGGTAGGATTCCAAATCCTGTCAGATTTCACTGGGAGCCCTGCTCTTCCTCGGGGCCCCTCTGGGGGAAAGGCGTGGGCTTTGGGCTTGGAAAGGTAGCGGTCGAGTCCTGGCCCTCGGGCAAAGTTCCTCCTCTCTGCCTGTCACTTCCTTCACCTTTAAAATCCCAGCCCTCAGCAAAGTGCTAGGTGTGTTGTTGCATTTAACAAATTTCACTGAGTGAATGAATACCTGAAACAAATAATAGCTAATTGTGAAGTTGTGCAGATCAAAAGAAATGCCATTTCTTTTACATTTGTATAATGCTTTGCACACAGCAGGTGCTAAATAATTGTTCCTTTCTGTTCTTGTTCCTCAGGGAAAGAAGCCTTACCTTATGCTTCTGATTAATCATAGTAGCTAGCATAGTACTAGAACAATAAAGTACATTTATTGGTCATTTAATAGTATTCATTTTATGCAACAATGATTGGAACGTGGGGCTTGTGTGAGGCTGACCGATGCTGAGTTTGTTACAGTGGTCTCGGCAAGCAGTGCTTAAGACACCTGCAAACGCAAGCCTGCAGGTCGTCTCTGCAGAAGTGTGTGTGTTGACCACACACCGCGCCTTTAGATGCAGTACACCTTTGAGTGGCTTTGGAAGGGCACATGTGCTCTGTCTCGACCGCAGTAGCCTCGGTAATTTCCTTCTTCCTTGTAAGCTGAGTTCATGGACAATCCACTTCTGCCACCTTTCTGGCTGCTGTAGGCATTTTAAGTGTTTAAGTGTGCATTTCTTCTAAGATTAAAGTAAAAGTATTGAGAATTGCACTCCAAAAATACAAAGCTCTCCTTTGAATGAAGTACAGGTAGAGAAAAGCGTTACTGATGATGTATGCAAGCAGAGAGCTCAGTGGTTGCTGAATATCAAACATGTGTTCTTTATTGTTTTTAAATCCTCACCTGAGGATATATTTTTTAAAATTGATTTTTAGAGAGGAGGAAGCGGGGGGAATGTTGATGTGAGAGAGAAACATGGATCGGTTGTTTTCTGTACACACCCCAACGAGGGATTGAACCTGCAACCTAGGTATGTGCCCTGACCAGAATCAAACACACAACCTTTTAGTGTACGGTTGGACGATGCTCCAGCTCACTGAGCCACCCAGCCAGGCCTATCTAGGTGTGTTCTTAACTCACACTACATATTAGTTCATTGAAAATCCATCAATTTTAGGGAATCTATGAAAACTCTGACAGATGTATTTTAGCAAAGTGCGTAAGTCTGACCCCATATTTTTAGGGAAGGTTGACTAAGACAGGTTGACTCAAGATTACCTGTAAAGATGAAATCGATATGAAGATAATAAAATAATATTAACTTTATAAAACTGACAAGACTAATGGAAAATAAGGTTCCAATTTGAACAAAGGATGAAGTGAGAATAACAACAATGAAAAAATATATTTTGATTATGAAGGTACATCAGAAAGTGACCTAATCCAAGTTCAACAGAAATAGTAATAACAATCGAGTCATTAAAACTGCTCAGCCAGAAGTATGCTATTAACTATAAAAGAAACAGAAACAGGGCAGATTTTAATATTATCAACATAAACTTCTATTTGTATATTCACTCAACACATTGACTTTGTTGTCTTCAGCCTTAAATTTACTGCTTAAGTGGAAATTAAATTTTAATTGACCTTTGGTGTTTTACAAATATGGACCAGTCTTGTTTGCTCTCATTTAAGATCTGAATTTAATTTGAGAATAATATTCTGTGATTCATTGTGAAAAATGGGTTTTATATTTCCAGCTAAATTAATCATTAAAAAATATATTTCTTTTTCATAATTTAGAAAAAGGACAAGAACCTTTATTTTGTTCATGGGTGTATCCAAGTGCCTACTTCCCAGAACACGATAGCTATATTTGTTGAATAGGTTAAACCGTCATTCCCATGACCTTAAGGAAATCACAGCAAAATGAGAAAACAGTCCATACAGTGAAGGGATTGTTTTTAATCCTATATTTGCTCTGGTCTGAATGAATGTCTGTGCCCCCTAAACTCATATATTAAAACCCTAACCTACCAAAGGTGATACTATTATGAGGTGGGGCTTTGGGAGGTGACTCCTTCATGAGGATGGAGCCCTCATAGTGGGATTAGTGCCCTTCTGGAAGGGCCACAGTGGTCCTCAGTCCCCTTCCCCCACGTGAGGATGAGAAGTCCGAGACCCAGAAGATCTCAGACTTTGACCTAAGACGTCCAGCCTCCAGAACTGTGAGAAACATATTTCCATTATTTATCAGCTACCCTGGCTAGGGTACTTTGTCACAGCAGCCCAAAGGGACTGAAGCATTATGTACCTTCATCTAACTAAATGTGGTAATAGACCATGGTCATTTGTTAGTTTAATAATTTGATTTGGAAAATAAAATGTGTCCATCACGTATCACTTGGGAGGGAATTCCACTGGTTCGCTACGCTGCGGTCTGACCGCCACGGCCACGGAGCTCCTGAGGAAGGCCGTGAGCTGGCCTCCGTCACAGGCGGCACTGCTCCGGACCCGCCAGCTCCCTGGGCTGCACCGAGCCTTGGCTGCTTCTGTGTTGTCTGTAAGAGTTCAGTAAGCTGTGGCTGGATCGAACCGCTTCTGAGGGACCACAGAAACTCAGGTCTCTGTATGCAGCAGCGGTGAAAACAGAAAGAAGAAAGGCCAGAGTGTTCTTGGCATCACCGGGAAGTGCATTAGAATGAAAATAGAAAGTATAATGTTACCCCTGAAGAACATGTTCTGGTCACTGCACTTCCAGAAAGCTGTAACTGGCCTGGAAAAGGGCCAGAGTTTGGGGTCAGTGTCATAGCTCCTTCAGAGTCCTTGGTGACCCAAGGAGTGGTGACAGGGTGTGAAGAAGGGAGATTCTGTAGGTGGAATATGAGGGCACCAAGGGGGCAGCCTGCGTTGGACTGGATCCTGAGAGATCCCTGGGGCTGCCTGGCACCTGTAGCATTACCCACAGACTCAGCCACCAGTGATCCTGAATGAATGAGACCACCTCTGCCTTCTGGGGCTTGGGGCTATGCTGTAGTAGCACACTCTGGTCTCTTAAGATAGAAAAGATGTCAGTTTCCTCCAAATAATTGCCTATTTTGCTTCATATCTTTGTTAGAACAGCTAGCCAGCTACCTTTAGGATTTTCAAGTCAGTTTTATCTTTTAATCTACCCATCTTGCTAAACCAGGGTTAATCCTGACACATAGCTGCATTTAGACCCCATGTTCCTCATCTGCTGCTCCTACTGTGAGCACTATCTGGCTCAGTCACCCCTACGTCACTGTCGCTGTTGTTTCTGACCCCAGTGAGTCAGCTATGTTCTTCCTACGACACTGCCTCAGCCTGAGCCTGTGCTGGGCCATCAGTGTCTTTGGCTACTACGCTTTGCCTCCGCACCCAAGACAGAGAAAGGGAAAGGAGGTTATGAAAGAGTCTATAAAACTGTGTTTCATTCACCAAGGCCCAAATTTAAGAACTCAGGGAGTAAATGTCGCCCCTTTTCAAAGAGGGTAGCAGGCCCAAGGAGAATAGTTATCCCAGAGTTGTACAGAGCAGAAATTAAGCAAGCCCCAAAAGAGTTACAATCAGTTAAAGAAGGATCCATCTATTATTTCACTAAAGCAAATGTATCTTCTACTCAGTGACTGTAACATTGGACGATGATATTGAAGGGCAGCCAGGTTTGCTCACTACGTGCAATTGTTGCCATTACCCTGAATGAACAATTGCTTTATTGAAGCATTTTTGTTGTGTGTTTTTAGGCCTTCCCCCACCTTTTCATTGAATTTATTTGGGTGACCCTGGTTAACAACATTTTACAGATTTCTGGTGCACAGTTCCACAACATACCATCTGTATCTTGTATTGTGTATTCACCACCCCAAGTCAAGTCTCCATGTATCACCCTGTATCCCCCTTTTAGGTCTTTTCATATTTTTATCCTCCCATTCCCCAAAATAAAAGATCAGCTTTATATTTTTATGGCTTCACCATAAAAAACAATAATGCATATTTATTGAATATATATTGCAAGCTAAGTGCTTGATATAGATTTTCTCATTTAATCCTCAGAGCACTCCTATGTGGTTGATACTGTGAGTATATGCATTTTGCAGATGAGAACAGCGTTCCAGGGTGTGAATCCTGCCCGTCAGAAGATGGAGCCTTTAGCCACTGTGTGACGCTGTCGCCAAGGGCTATAGGCTACCCTTCCTAACTGGGTGCCTGCCTTGCAGGGTCCACCCCAGGAGGCTGGCATGCATCTGTTCTCCAGGCCTACTGGAACCTAAGCTCAGAAAGTTCATAAATCTCCCACTCATGCCCAGGAACTTAGCAGACAGAATGTGAGAGAGGCCAAAGCAGATGTTAAGTGATGGAAACAGCGGAAGGTGAACACGAGCAAAGTGAATGGATTACCAAAGCATGTATGAGTAGCATTACCCACACAGAGCAAATTCAGCATCAACTCAATTCTGGCCACGTGCAGAGGGGGAATAAGGGCAGGGGCAGCCGAGTCAAGGGTAATGAACAGCTTCATTACTCTCACACTGTGCAGCTGCATGCGGGCTTCTCTGCTGTTGATTAACACGCAGAGGTTAAAGTTCGTGGAAAATGCCGTCCGCAACCTCATGGAGGCTAAGCGCGCCTGCAGCGGAGCACGGCTGGAAGTCGGTTATAAAAAGTGCGCTCGTCTTCCCAGTAGGGTGATGTGCTGAGGTCATTTTACAAATGAAAAAGAAAGCCTTTGTAACAAGCAGGCCGAGTCCTGCTGGGCAAGTCGAGCACTCCTCTCTGTAGGTAAGTCTCTTTCAGGTCAGGCAAGGGTAATCACACACAGGTTCACGTGAAGACACACATGTGTATCGTATGAAACCCTGAGCCACGCAGAAACCTGGCTGTCTAAGTAAACAGTGCCAGCGCGTGGTCCTCTGGGAGATGAGGCCATTTACACTTACACCGGCCATGGCTTGGGTTTTGACACCCCATGTTCAAGGTGTACCCCTAGGCCACTTGCGTGGCTTCCTGACCCCAGATTCTTTATGATACAGTGGGGATGACTGCTGCCACGGGGGATGATAAGCAGTACGGTATCTGGAAGCGGACTGGTCCAGTGCCCTGTACACAGCACGCCCTCCCTGAATGACAGTAAATATAATTACCTGAAGTGCATAGCTCCATGCCAAGCACATAGAGGAGCTTAGTAGGCACGGGTGGAACGAGATTAATAGTGCTCACCGTGGCAGGTGCATCTGCGCCATCAGTGCTGAGGGAGGGGTCAGGCATGACCTAGCAGTTCAGGAGAATCCTGATGGAAAGACCGACTTCCATTGGTTTTTAAACTGGAATGTACAGGAAGCTATTTATCTGAAGTATTTAGACTTGGTTGCTTTATCGATCTTTCCATGGAGGGGCTGGCTCAGGACAACTAGCTGGGTGATATGGGTGGTACCTCAGAAATACATTCCACTATTGAACGTGCAAGACTGCCCATCCCCTGCACACACCCATACACACACACAGCCACTCAGTCCCTGTCGTGCATGTTTCTTCAACACATGACTCCTTTCTTTCATTCATTTCCTACTTTTGCTGGAGACCAGGACAAAGAGACCTGGTTCTCTACGATTAGAAAACCCTCAGTGCCACAGCAATGCGCAGTGACCTCAAGCCACGGGGAGCACGTGTCCTCTGGGGGAGCCACGGCTCAGCTCCAGTTGTTTGTTACCATGAGGAGCTGAGCCAATGCTCGAGAGCTTCCCCTACCTCAAGGAAAACCAGAAGTCAGGGGTTTTGTGTGGGGCTGACCAGACTTCAAGATCGACAGGAATCTTTTCCAGTCCTGCATGGCACCTGAATGCGGCCTCGTGGTGTGTGATTCTCATCCAGACTGGCTTCTCCACGACGCTCACCATCTCAAAGAGCAGACGCAGAGGTGCTCCAGGGTCCAGGCAGGATCCGAGGGTGCCGCTGTCTGGGCTCTGCAGGCTTCGGGACAGGCTGGATTTGGGGCGATAACGAGGAACTAGGCACAGCCCTGAGGGTGACACAGGTGTCAGTGGAAACTTAGCCGTGCATGGAGCAAGCATCCCAGAGAATGACTCCTGCGTGTCAGGAGGTGGGGACGGTAGGAGTGCAGGGACAGACAATGGGCGGAGCTGCAGGGAGATGGGGGAGGAGGCAGGAGACGACCATCTCCATTCACTCTGCTCTGCAGCGGAGATGGGAACTGGATCTACAAGGTGGGACTGTCTCCGGTGTGGAAAGGATGTGCTTTGAGGGTAAAGGCAGGATGCCGGCTCAGTGACTGAGTTAGGGCTCTCTTCCCATTGAACAGGAAGTGCAGGCTTAGCCCAAATGCCTAGGACAGGGCTCTGAAAGGAACTGGGACTAGGACTCTGATTAGAATTCACCTGTGGGCCAGCAACCAGGAAGGTGACATGCATGCGTGCGGGGTGGCTGGAGAGGTGTCTGATCTGTCCACGGAGAGGGAATATGCTCCCACTGAGGACATGAGGCACTGTGTCCACCTCCCGCTTGCACTGGTGAAGAGAGCCCTGGGTGGAGGGCCAGAAGGAACCATTCCTAGCTGCTCCTCAAGAAAAGTCCTCTGAACACGACTCAAAGGATGCTGGTTGCTGGAAAGCAGTCCATGTCTGACCAGCCTGCAGCTGACTCCCCGCGCCATTTACGCCGTTTACGCTGCGCTCAGACCCACGCGGGCGTGTCTGCTGAACTGAGGCGCACCTGCCCCACACTTTTGTAAGAGGGACCAACGAGCTGCCGGGGAAGAACTCATTCCAAACCAAGAGGAGCCAGACAAGAGAGGTGGACTCAGTAAGAGAATCAGAGTGTCACCTGGGGGAGACACAATAGAGTCACTGTCACTGGGAATTTATCTTGTGAGTCGGCCACGGCCCAGGTCCCACTGGAATCTTTTATGAGTCCCACAGAGAGCAGAGGTTCTTTGTTTTTTTTAAGGCCTTTAAAATTGTTTTACCAAGTAATCTGGTCACAGATACCACTGCGTGTGCTCCCCATGGAGGTCGGGAACCAGAGGTCTCCCAGCTTGTGACAGACACCGCAAGGCTTTCTGCACGGGCCGCGCGGGGCTGGTGCAGGCGGCAGAGCGACGCAGGCAGACGCGGCGAGCACAGCTGAGCGGGGCTCCTGCACCCACGAGCGAGGCATATGCTCAGACACCCAGGAACATTCGGGAGCCTCTGTGGTCCTGCCTGAGAAAGCAGCGAGGGAGAGGAACACAAACCGCTTCTATTACAGGACCCCCATGAGCTCTCTGGGCAACTCCTGTTTTAAGTCAGGACACGAAATGCCTGATCTCCGCCAGTCAATTAAGAGATGCGCGGATCCTAGTCACCTGTGGGAGGACCTGACACCACGAGGATGATCTTGCGATTTCGTGTCCTTAGGTTCCTTGACCATACGATACTATTTTCGGGAGCCACTCTGGTCTGTGATGTTCTTTACTACTTAGGAAATTCATAAACTAGTTCATTTTATTTAAAGACACAAAGAGATACACATGCGTGCACACACACACACAGGTAAAGAAGAGAGAACTATGTAGGAGGCATGAGTATATAGAGCTGCTGGTCATGAAATTCACTGTTTGAAATGCTAGGTTTCATTTATCTCACCGACAGTCCTCATTTTAAAAAGGACTTGCCACTCTGGCCAGTTTTCTCAGTGGTTAGAGCATTGGCCCTCAGACCAAAGGGTTGTGGGTTTGATTCCTGGTCAAGAGCACATACTTGAGCTTCAGGTTTGATCCCCAGCCTTGGTCAGTGTCATGTGGAAGCAACCAATTGATGTGTCTCTCTCACATCGATGCCTCTGTCTCTGTGTGTCTCTCTCTCCCTTCTTCCCTCTCTTCCACTCTAAAAAAATCAATGGAAAGAATATCCTCAGGTGAGGATTAACAGATAAATAAACAAATAAGGGACATTTCGGAACCACAGATAAGGAAAAGGTGTTTCCTGTCCCAGGTTTCAGGCTACAGTGGAAGAAGGCGGCGTGTGAAAAGACGCATGTCCGAAAACCATGCTGGCTTTGAGAGTAACACCGCATAAAAACCATAGTAATTTTTTTTTTTTTTTTTTGCTGAAAACCTTTTTCTGAAATAGAGTTTAGATCAAGAACACAGCCAAAAAGGGAACAGTGTCGCACTGTTAGGTACCTGTGTTATGGACAATACCTGTACCCCGGGTCTCCGGCAGATGGGGGCGGCCCTGCACCTTTCCTTGCAAGTGGCTCACATCAGTGCTGACATCTTCCAGATGTTAGGAGCTTTGATTTTTCTCCCCGCGTTGCAAACGAGTTGGCATGGAAACAACTCTTTGCCGGCAACGTGACATACAATTCAAGGCAAAATGCATTTTAACACAGATGAATAGTCCGGGAATCTGCCTTTAAAGAAAGTCATTCTGAGAGCTGTTCTGAATGTGTTGGTGTTTTGTGACAACTTTTTCAACTTAGATGGGAGAAATCAAAGTGTTCTGTGTTATGCAATGTAACTATTACTTCAGTGTGGTTTGGAGTTCACTGAATAAAACCTTGACGTTTAGAAATGGACTTTGGGTATACGGAACCTAAACGGTAAAAGCTTGCTCCTGGGAAATTACCTATTTGTGTGTCAGAAGGAAGCTCTGGAACGGGCCAGGCACAGACTGCTGGTCCGCTCTTCCAGGCAAAGGCTCTGGTGCGTCCTCGTTCCCCTGCAGGAGAACGGCTCTCCCCAGCCAGCCAGCCCGTCCACCCCCTGCAGCCTCTCCTCCACTGAGGCTGTTCTCCATCCCTGGGGGAGCCCCTCATGCCCCAGACAGCGGCCAAACCCTTCAGCACCCTCTTTCTCTGCCTCGGCCCCCACAGGCCCAAGTTCCAGAGCGGCAGCTACAGGCCATTCGCTCTCCACCAGCCTGTGTCCTGGGGACAGTGCGGAGCCGTGTTCAGGGCGACCCCGCAGGACATGAGCTGAGGGGGAGAAGGAAGCTGTTTGTGTTGGCTCAGGTGGTGAGATTCGGAGACCGTGCATCATGCAGCATGACTCAGAGGAGGCTTGAGTTACAACAGACCTCAGAGACATCGGATGGTGGATTCCAGGGCCATTGCATCTGTCTGTCCCGCAGGTCCTGGCCGGGGCTTGGCGCATAGTTCAATGAGGGACCGACTGAAATATAAAAACACAGTGGCTATGCTTATGTACTTTTCCCAAAGCACAACTGAGTCACTTTGCTGAGTATTTGATAAATGCAAAGTGCTGCTTTCTAGGCTACAAGATGCCCAAGACACTGCTTCTTCTCCCCAAAAGTTAACATCTAACTTCTTTTATACATATATTTCAAATAAAGACTTCAGCTAGGGAAGGTGTTTGTTCTAGCACAGCAAATTTCTGCACACACTCGACTTCACTGACAGTCGGTCGACAATGAACAGTTATGATAATGTAGTTACTACTCTGCGTGACATGGTCATAGTTCAATAAGGCATATCCCCTATGACCACGCAGTCCCCGTACCGTATAGAGTCTCAGCCTTAGAACAGGCACAGTAGGCAGGGAGGCATAAGCAAGCTACAGCCCCAAGCTTCTGAGTCAGAGAACATGAGTGACTCCCACTGTGGCCCTGCCCTGTCTCATCACCAGGACAAATTGTGGAAGGTCTCTGACACCCAGGCTCATCATTTGGAGTGAACAGCACGGTTGTGCGAGGAGTAAATGAATTATATGTTGTGATTTAGACAAGCATTTCATATTTATATAGCAAGTGCTCAATAAATGTTGGCTATTTTATTTCACAAACAAAGAAATGAAGATCAGAAAGGATAGCTGGCTTCTCAGAACTCGTATAGGCAGAGACCAGGTCAGGCCGGACTGACACCAAGCCCTTCCTGGCCCCGGCCCTACCCCGCCGCGGACGCAGAGGCTCACTGGCTGGTGGAATCACAACCGCACCTGGCTTACCCCCACTGCCGGGTGCCGTCGGCCATTAGCTGCCTCTCCTTCTTCATCTGCAGAAATAAAACGACCCAAACATCCGTCCAGCTGTCCCCAGCATGTAACAGGCCCTGGAGTCAGGGGCCCGTGTGCAGAGGGCAGCGTCGCAGCGCGAGACCTTCTGTCTCGCTGCTCAGACTCTTCCCCGAAGGCCCAGAGAGCTCCTGCTCGGAGCTGGCGCCTGGGAGGGGCTCTGGGACAGACTGGTCCTCGTCAGTCGTCAATGCAGTGAGTCTGCAGCAAGCCTTTAGGGCCCCGGCCAAGAGGAGCTGTCCCTGGCCGAGCCACAGCCCAGTGAGCAGGGCTGAGGCTGTTTGTGGAGGGAACTTCTTGATGCCACATGGGGGCTGGATTACGGCCTTTGGGCGACCACCCTGCTGCCTGTTAGTATAGATTTCAGGGCGGTGCAGGTCCTGGGGGAGCGGTGCTTCTCTCCACCACCTGCCTGTCACAGGAGGGGAGAGCATGAGGGCGCCGGTCTCCGCTGTGCCTGAGGCGCAGTCCCTGCCAGAGGGGCACGGGGTGAGGGGCTGAAGCCCACTGAGTGAGGTGAGGCAGAAAATGACGTCTTATTAGTAGTGCTCGTCGCATTAATAATAACAATAGCCATGAGGTAACAAAACAGCCTCTGTCTCTGAAATATGGGAGAGGAATAATCAGCCCAGAAAGGCATTATCGGTTGGAATGTTCCATATTGGGGTGATTTACCGTCTTCGAGCAGTTCCAGCAGCTTTGCACAATGAACTCAAATGCCTGCAATGTCCTGCTGGTGCACTGAAGCATCTTTTATATACTTGCTTCCATAGTCTCAACACTCTTGTTGGAGAAATAAGAAGTCAGAACAGACCCAATTTGTTTTACTGATATTTGAAGGTGATTTCCCTGTAATAAATGCATCTGTTTGGATGATAAATCGCCCATTAGACAATGCTCCAGAGTTTTCGTGCTCTGTTTTGATTACGGAGCTTTCAATGGAGTGTTGCATCCACTCTTGACTTTTCTCGGCAGCCCAGTCACCCTCCAAAGAAAACAGACCGGAGAAGATGCCAGATGGACCTCCTTCCTTAAGTATCTTAATTTATTAAAGAACGGACCTAACAGATGCATCGAGACATTTTTCCGCTCCGTGCTAACCTTCCTGAGAGGAGTTGGTTGTGTGATGCTAACTGGATGTCGGCCCGCGTCCCGGGCGCGCACAGAGGTGACAGCCCATCCCACAGCGCAGGGTGGCCACGCCTAGCCGCTTCCCGTCCCAGAACCACGGAGCTCCGAGCGCTCCGCTTCTCCCAGGGCCGGCGTGCCGCCTGGCTCTCCAGGCTCCGAGGGAGTGCGTCTAATGCGTGTGAGCTGAAGACAGCACAGCGTGGGAATTAATCACGGTGGCTGTTCCTATCGTGCCGTTAACGGGAATTAGACATCTCAATCTCCCCGTAGCAACGGTTCACGGCGGGCGCTGGGAGCAGGTGGAGACGCAGGAGAGAATTCAAATAGCGAGGAAGAAGGCATTTCAGTCTGGTCAGATCTGAAACTCCCTTTGGAAGTGAACACATCTTTATCTTACATAAACACGCTATATGCTGAGTTCCTGTCAGGGCTGGTATGTTTTTATGTCAGCGTGGGCTTGGCTGCCCAACAGGAGACAGTGTGACATGATGCCCAGTTCCCCTGGGTCTTCTTGGAGAAAACGAAGGAATGCTAGATTTTGTTGTTTTGACAGGTAGCTTTGCATTTTCTCGATGTTTATTCCACAGTATCACTTAGCACTGTGACCTACTAGACAAGTACTCTTCATAGCACTAACTTGCATAAATAAAGACCAAAAAACCAAGAACAAAAACCAAACCAAACCAACAAGAAACCACAGCCCACAGAGAACGCCCCCACACCCCGAGATGCACACATGGACAATCAGTGTGCCTCTCCCACAGACAGATACAGGCCCTGTGAATATACTACGCTTTTCCATTTTTAAACCACTGATTTATATACTGTATAAAGCTACAGGTCTTCTCTCCCTTGGCCCCTCAGAAAAACCACTGCCTACTACACTCTAAAATTAAAACAATAAAGAGAACATTAAATAGAGTTCAAGCAAAAACAGGAGTGGCAAGACTGGAGACGCCCTGAGACACCTCTCCAAGGCCGCCGGCTGCCCTAACAGGGTCCCCGGGGCAGTCTTAGGGCTCCCAAGGGCAGAGGTTAAAAACCACAACTTAAAACAGTCATGTGTTGTGATAACATTTTAAAAGTCTTCCTCAATATCAGAGAGAACAACCAGTAAACCGACATTTGGGATGTAGCGATATTGACAATACTAATTTGTCAGTCCTTACTTCCCACAAGCACACTGGGTGTGTAGTGTGGTCGCTGCCGGGGAGTCCCACACAGTGGGACAGTAAGGAGCCCCCTCCCTCAGCAGGGTGGGTATGGGGAGCCCTGAGGGTCCAGGCACCTGCACAGATCCCGCCAACGCAGCGCACCAGCGGGGTGGTGTAGCCCCAGCAGCGACTCGATACACTGAGACCGAAAGGGCAGAGACACGCCCCTGGTTGGATGAGCAGATGGGCTTGCTGAAGCCTGATCTCTGGGCCACCCTCGTCCCTGGTCACACTCCTGCAGTGTCTGCCCGGATGATGGCTGGTCACACTCCTGCAGTGTCTGCCCGGATGATGGCTGGTCACACTCCGCAGTGTCTGCCCGGATGATGGCTGGTCACACTCCGCAGTGTCTGCCCGGATGATGGCTGGTCACACTCCTGCAGTGTCTGCCCCGATGATGGCTGGTCACACTCCTGCAGTGTCTGCCCGGATGATGGCTGGTCACACTCCTGCAGTGTCTGCCCGGATGATGGCTGGTCACACTCCTGCAGTGTCTGCCCCGATGATGGCTGGTCACACTCCTGCAGTGTCTGCCCGGATGATGGCTGGTCACACTCCTGCAGTGTCTGCCCGGATGATGGCTGGTCACACTCCTGCAGTGTCTGCCCGGATGATGCTGGTCACACTCCTGCAGTGTCTGCCCGGATGATGGCTGGTCACACTCCTGCAGTGTCTGCCCGGATGATGGCTGGTCACACTCCGCAGTGTCTGCCCCGGATGATGGCTGGTCACACTCCGCAGGTCTGCCCGGATGATGGCTGGTCACACTCCGCAGTGTCTGCCCGATGATGGCTGGTCACACTCCGCAGTGTCTGCCCCGGATGATGGCTGGTCACACTCCGCAGTGTCTGCCCGGATGATGGCTGGTCACACTCCGCAGTGTCTGCCCGATGATGGCTGGTCACACTCCGCGTGTCTGCCCGGATGATGGCTGGTCACACTCCGCAGTGTCTGCCCGGATGATGGCTGGTCACACTCCTGCAGTGTCTGCCCGGATGATGGCTGGTCACACTCCGCAGTGTCTGCCCGGATGATGGCTGGTCACACTCCTCAGTTGTCCTGCCGGATGATGGCTGGTCACACTCCGCAGTGTCTGCCCGGATGATGGCTGGTCACACTCCTGCAGTGTCTGCCCGGATGATGGCTGGTCACCACTCCGCAGTGTCTGCCCGGATGATGGCTGGTCACACTCCGCAGTGTCTGCCCGGATGATGGCTGGTCACACTCCTGCAGTGTCTGCCCCGGATGATGGCTGGTCACACTCCTGCAGTGCGCCCGGATGATGGATGTCTGGTCAACTCGCAGTGTCTGCCCGGATGATGGCTGGTCACACTCCTGCAGTGTCTGCCCGGATGATGGCTGGTCACACTCCTGCAGTGTCTGCCCGGATGATGGCTGGTCACACTCCGCAGTGTCTGCCCCGATGATGGCTGGTCACACTCCTGCAGTGTCTGCCCGGATGATGGCTGGTCACACTCCTGCAGTGTCTGCCCGGATGATGGCTGGTCACACTCCTGCAGTGTCTGCCCGGATGATGGCTGGTCACACTCCTGCAGTGTCTGCCGGATGAGGCTGGTCACACTCCTGCAGTGTCTGCCCGGATGATGGCTGGTCACACTCCTGCAGTGTCTGCCCCGATGATGGCTGGTCACACTCCTGCAGTGTCTGCCCCGATGATGGCTGGTCACACTCCTGCAGTGTCTGCCCCGATGATGGCTGGTCACACTCCGCAGTGTCTGCCCGAATGATGGCTGGTCACACTCCTGCAGTGTCTGCCCCGATGATGGCTGGTCACACTCCTGCAGTGTCTGCCCGGATGATGGCTGGTCACACTCCGCAGTGTCTGCCCGGATGATGGCTGGTCACACTCCGCAGTGTCTGCCCGGATGATGGCTGATCACACTCCTGCAGTGTCTGCCCGGATGATGGCTGGTCACACTCCGCAGTGTCTGCCCCGATGATGGCTGGTCACACTCCGCAGTGTCTGCCCGGATGATGGCTGGTCACACTCCGCAGTGTCTGCCCGGATGATGGCTGGTCACACTCCGCAGTGTCTGCCCGGATGATGGCTGGTCACACTCCGCAGTGTCTGCCCGGATGATGGCTGGTCACACTCCGCAGTGTCTGCCCGGATGATGGCTGGTCACACTCCGCAGTGTCTGCCCGGATGATGGCTGGTCACACTCCGCACGTGGTCTGCCCCGATGATGGCTGGTCACACTCCGCAGTGTCTGCCCGGATTGGATGCTGGTCACACTCCGCAGTGTCTGCCCGGATGATGGCTGGTACACTCCGCAGTGTCTGCCCGGATGATGGCTGGTCACACTCCTGCAGTGTCTGCCCGGATGATGGCTGGTCACACTCCGCAGTGGTCTGCCCGGATGATGGCTGGTCACACTCCTGCAGTGTCTGCTCAGGATGATGGCTGGTTCACACTCCTGCAGTGTCTGCCCGGATGATGGTGGGTCACACTCCGCAGTGTCTGCCCGGATGATGGCTGGTCACACTCCTGCAGTGTCTGCCGGGATGATGGCTGGTCACACTCCGCACGTGTCTGCCCGGATGATGGCTGGTACACACTCCGCAGTGTCTGCCAGGATGATGGCTGGTCACACTCCTGCAGTGTCTGCCCGGATGATGGCTGGTCACACTCCGGCAGTGTCTGCCCGGATGATGGCTGGTCACACTCCGCAGTGTCTGCCCGGATGATGGCTGGTCACACTCCTGCAGTGTCTGCCCGGATGATGGCTGGTCACACTCCTGCAGTGTCTGCCCGGATGATGGCTGGTCACACTCCTGCAGTGTCTGCCCGGATGATGGCTGGTCACACTCCTGCAGTGTCTGCCCCGATGATGGCTGGTCACACTCCTGCAGTGTCTGCCCGGATGATGGCTGGTCACACTCCTGCAGTGTCTGCCCGGATGATGGCTGGTCACACTCCGCAGTGTCTGCCCGGATGATGGCTGGTCACACTCCTGCAGTGTCTGCCCGGATGATGGCTGGTCACACTCCTGCAGTGTCTGCCCCGATGATGGCTGGTCACACTCCTGCAGTGTCTGCCCGGATGATGGCTGGTCACACTCCGCAGTGTCTGCCCGGATGATGGCTGGTCACACTCCGCAGTGTCTGCCCGGATGATGGCTGGTCACACTCCTGCAGTGTCTGCCCGGATGATGGCTGGTCACACTCCGCAGTGTCTGCCCCGATGATGGCTGGTCACACTCCGCAGTGTCTGCCCGGATGATGGCTGGTCACACTCCGCAGTGTCTGCCCGGATGATGGCTGGTCCTCATTCTCTGTGTTCTTCAGGTGATCCTCCTGGGTAACTGTGAAACATGGAGCTGTTTTAGTTTCCATTTCATGTTGAAATTCCAGGAGTGGGATCTAATATCATCCACTGGAAACAAGGCTCCCTCATTTTTATTTTTATGGTTCATGAAAACAACCCGTCCCGTCAGCGTGAGCACCTGCAGAGGTCTCGCAGCTGCAGCGGCAATTTGGGTCCTGGAAGCGAGCCCAAAGTAAAAAAGTCTGTAGAATAAGTGGTGCTTCCCCCGGGGTGCAAGGCACAGCCCTCTCGGGGACACCATGAAGTCTCGGTCAAGTCCTGCCCTCCAGGAGTGCATCCTGTTCTCAGTCAGGTGAAACAGGTACATACGTCATGACTGACGGCGCAGGTAACCCGTAGACAGACCGCACTCACGATGCAGAAGTCAGCTGGAGGAACACAAACATAGTGGTGCCCGTCCTTTGGCTCCTGAGGCCTCCTGTTCACACTCACAGTCCAGTAGGCCCCGAGGCCCTGGGGCACCTGTGCCAACGACGCGAAGTAAAGAGAAACTGGATTTCTGGACTTGCCTCTCTGCTGCAGCACAGAGGCCCAGGAAGGAGATAGAAGTCCCTTTTCCTTGCATGCTGCTGCGTCCCTGGCACCAGCACAGTGCCTGGCACAGGCCAGATGCTTCGGAAATGTTCTTCCAGCGAGAGAATGAAGGCAAGGCTGTGGTGGCAGCCCGAGAGCCGCCCACGCACCCTGGGTGCGAGCGGGCACACTCCAAAGGCTGTCAGCTTTGCCAGAGGGCTGGGAAGTGCTCTCGGTAACGATCAGCACCTACCCTCAGAGGGTGGACAGGTGAGTTCAAGTTAAACGGTGAAAGGCGTTTATCCAGGAGTGCTACTTATTGCAAAAGTATCTTTTTAAAATTAAATTCTCACCCGAGGATATTTTTTCCATTTATCTTCAGATAGAGTGGGAGGGAGAGAAAGAGAGAGAGAGAGAGAGAGAGAAACATCACTGTGAGAGACACATCGACTGGCCACCTGTCGCCCGGCCTGACCAGGGCTGGGGACCAAACCCTACCGAGTTACGTGCCCTTGACTGGAATAGAACCCGTAACTTTTGGTCCGCAGGTTGATGCTCTAACTGCTGAGCCAAAATGGCCAGGGCTTATCACAAATATTTTAAACTCCATCCAGTGTTTGTGCTTCTGGAATGGACTTGGGTGCGTCCGGTCTCGCAGTCGAGAAAAGGTCGCGGCAGCTCAGCAAGGCCTCCTGCGTCCTGATTCGGTCTCGGAGACAAGAGGCTGGAGGGCGAGTGTTGGGGTGAGAGGGCAGTGCCCGGCTGAGTTTGCGATCTGCCGTTAGACGGGGTGAATCAACGCCTCTTCTTCAGCTTCCCCGCTTTCCACCGGCCGTTAGGAGGAGCTCTTGCCGTTCCAAACGCACATTAACGCCGCGGTTGTCCGCCTGAGAGGCAGTGCTTAAACTGGTGCGCGAGTGAATACGAACACATATCATTCGTATGTGTACATCATGTATGCATGTAAGTATTTCTTGTGTTTCAATAACTAGATCATTTGTGCCTTGAAGTCAGTACATTTTTTATTTATTTATTCAACCAATGTTTAGTGCATGCCCACCATGGGCCAAGGAGGCCCTGGGCTGGAGGGGGAGCAGGTCCCGTGGCCATTGTCATGGTGCCTTCGGCCTGAGGAGAGTGTGGTCAGGAGGCCTGGTGCAGGGGCTCACTGCCACCTTGGCACTCGGGAGGAGTGTCTTGTCTGCACTTAGACCTGGGGAAGCTGCCAGGAGAAAAGCAGTGTATGCAGATGAGGCTAGAAAGATGAGAAGGAGCCAGGCTGCTGCGTCCCTCACAAACCCTGTGGCGCCTAGCCTGGCGATGGGCATGGACTGATGCCGGTGACTTTACTTAATTTTTTTTCATTTTTGATAGCTTGCCGTAGATCCGGGTTTGCATTGAGCATGGGAGGAGATTTGAGGGAGTTAAGACTTCATCTCTGCACGAAGTCTTGAGCAGAAACCAGTATGTGTCTTGTTCTGTTTCACACGCCAGAGAACGTAATTAACTGCATGGTGGTGCAGGCGATGAATACTGTGGGATGCCAGGAACACGGGAGGGCGAAACCAGGGCAGGTGAAGAAGTGAATTTGGGGGATTACACAGAGCAGAGAGACTCGCAATGAGTTATGAGAGAGGTGGAACCGGTGGGATAGGACTTGGTGATGGGATTGAATTTGACAGTGGTCAGGAACGGTCGGGGGAGATGTCAGGTTCAAATGAGCATCAGGTATGTGTTGAGATGCACTTTTGATTGCATTTTATTTTTATTATTTTTAATCCTCACCCGAGGATATTTTTTCATTGATTTTTTTTTTAGAGAGAGTGAGAGGGAGGGAGGGAGAGAGAAACACTGACGTGAGAGAGACACCTCTATTGGTTGCCTCCTGCATGACCCCGACCAGGGCTGGGGATGGAACCCGCAACCGAGGTACGTGCCTTTGACTGAGAATAAAACCTGCAACTCTTTGGTCCTCAGGTGGACGCTCCAACCACTGAGCCAAACTGGCTAGGGCTGGGCTGCATTTCAAAGACCATGGTGCCACCCAGCTGGTGTGGCTCAGTGGTTGAGCATCGACCCTGCACCAAGAGGTCGCCAGTTCGATTCCCGGTCAGGACACGTGCCCAGGTTGTGGGCCCGATCCCCAGTGGGGGGCATGCAGGAGGTGGGCAATTGATGTTTTTTCTCTTCGGTGTTACTATCTTTTTCTCCCTCTCCCTTCCTCTCTCTCTAAAATCAATAAAAAACAAAATTTTAAAAAAATAAATAAAGACTGTGGTGCCTGGTTACAGGTTCCCAAGAGGGGGAATAGCAAAGACATGTTACTAAACTGGCAAGAAGGCAGATCATCCCTTCCCACCCGCAGCCCTGCCTCAGCAGTTCCTTCCATTTTGATCGATTGACATTGTGCACAACAGTGGACCTTCAGGGGGCCTCTGATAGCAAAACAGAAACAAAACAGAAAACAGAGGGCCTGCTGCCCCCCTGTGGAGGGGGAGGGGGAGACAGACCCTCTGCCTTGCTAAGTTAACCTCGCCCTCCCCCAAGCACCCACACTCCCTTCTTCTAGCATCTTCAGAATCCTTCAAGTCTTCTCTTGCAGTGAGCCCAAGTCTCAGCCTCTACCCCAACACATTGCCCTGTTTCACGGTCACCATTACTGAGAAAGACCAAGAATTCTTGAAGAAATGAGGATGTAGCCAGAGGAAGGACCCCAAAGATACTGGTTAATAAATATCGAGAATCCAGAATAAGTCAGCAAGGACAGGATTTACAACAAATCCATGTCTGTAATGAATCTAGGGGCTTCGTATCTTAAGATAAAGAAGGGTATGCCTTGAATATCTATGGAAAAGAGGTCCCGCCAATGTGCTGTTCCCGTGTTCCCACAAGTCTCAACACGGGCAGTTCCCTCCACCCAGGACGGTCCCCATTCGCCTGCGCTGCGCGATGCCTGGCTTCTGTTCCAGACTAACTGTAAGCCCCCAGAGAGGCCCTCCATGGCTCCCTTTCATGATTCTCTTCCATTACACTCTCCAACTTTCTTTCATAACATTTTTCAGGTTGTGTATTGTACCTCCAACACCTCTGACTTCTGCTGGCCTGTGAACTCCACGGAGACAGGGAGCACTGTTTGCTTGTCCGCCCCTGATTCTTTGGATCCAGTACCATGCCTGGCACAGAAGATGCCTGGACTGAGTGTTGTTGGGTGTATACATGGGCTGCTGCTGCACGGAAGGGGACGCGGAGGAGAAGGCGGCAGGCCAGACCAGTCGTGAGCCAGCACTGTGATCAGAATTTCCTGCACCTGTCAAAGAGCATACATCTGTGCTGAGTCGACATTCCGAATCCTGAGGTCAGGAAGCCAACTGGGCAATATTTCAGCATTGCTGACTCTCTAACAGGAATCCCAAGATCTGGTCCACGTTTCCTAGATTCTAATGGTTTTAATGTTTTTTAAAAGTTCCTGTCCTTTTCTCTATCAAAACTATACCAAATATGACAGATCGGAAAAATCTTCTGCATTAAACATTCAGATTAGACCATTTCAAAATCACCAACAAATCCATCCAGCAGGAGGATTTCATTGCCAATGGGCGGGTGTGAGCTCCTGCAGTCTCTTCCACCGGAGGCGCAGGTGAGACCCTGCCGGGGGTCCGTGCCGCAGATCAAGTCACGGTGTCAGGGCTGTGACCTCGCCTGTGTGGCCCACGGGAGCTGTGTTCAGGACGCCTCCTCATGTTGCAGCCCAGCTCCTGTTTCCGCAAATGTGCACGTGCGTGCACACACACACACACACACCCCACTCATCACTCGCGCCAGAACCTCATCAGCGCTCTGAGCCGTGGCTGCCTGCAGTGGATGAAGAGCTTCCCAGCTCACCTAAAGAAACATCAATCATTCTTCATTCTTAGTGTTCAAACTTGCTCATCAGTTAGTAACAACACTTCCTGCAGCCTTGGAAATTATTTCTGGATAAACACGGGGCCAAGAACCGCTGAAATGATTGGCAGTTCATAACTCCTCCGGTGCCTCCTGTTCAGAGCAGTGTGCATGCAGACATCTCCTCGTTACCACGCCGGTGCCACTCGGCGTGCGGCTGAGAAAGGAGGCTGGCTCGTGCCTGCCGGGAGCTCTGAGCCCGAGTCTGGTTGGAGAAGAGTTGTCACTTGCAGATCAGGCAGCTCACAAGATTGTCAAGTGGGGACAATTTGTTTTCAGCCTTCTTTTCCTCTCTTTGTTTTCTGTCCAGATCCCCACAACCAAAGCAAGGTTCCCCATGGAGATACCTATGAGGATCCATCACCCCACCCCCCGCCCCGGGCTGGGATTCACAGTTACTTGAGCGGAGAGGGGTAGGAACCAAGGTAGGAGGCTAGGAGGAGGGAGGGTAACGGATTAAGGAAATAAGCTGATTTCTGGTGATGGGAAAGATCTGGTCGTGAGTTTTTCCCTGCGGGCATCCGGGGACGAATGTGGAGGCAGTGCCCCTCCTGAAGGGGCCCTGAGAATCTCGAGGCTGGTTTGGGGGCACTTCCAGGACCAGTGGACTTGGTGGCTCCTTGAATCACTCACCGCAGAAGCCAGTCTTTTCCGACCATGAACGAATTGCTGGGGTCGCATGATTTGTAGAGATAATTGATAGCCAGCGACTGCTGTCGACTGGTGCTGCCTGGAGCTCAGCAGGTCCTGCCACTGCCCGAGGAGCTACTCGGCAGTGCTCGGGCGTGGAGCAGGCCCGTGGCCGAAGGGTGGCTCAGGCCCTTCGAGGCAGCAGACCAGCCTGAGGCCTAACAACCACTTTCGTGGTCTCGTTTTCAGGGCAGTGGGATGAGCAAGACTCCCAGGTTCATGACAACTGTCCCACCAGACTGTAACTCTGGAGAGGAGGGACTCGCCCTGTTCACCGTTGTGGTGCAAAGGACCAGCGCAGAACGGCCTGGATGAAGTGGGTGGTGAATGCAGGCTGGATGGACAAGCAGACGGGTCTGCTGTCTGTGACTCTCCTCCGTCCTCTCATGCAACTCTCTGCTCTACCCTGGTCCCAAAGCCGCACTCACTGGGCCGGCGGAAGTCTGGTGGCCTCCTCTCAGAGGCAGCGGACATTGATGGGGGAAATCCACACGTTCTTGCCACTGACCTGTGGCACAGGATCAGAGTAGGTGGCTTTCCATGGCTGTTCGGACAGGAGCGAGGATAATGACAGAACAGGAAGAGCAAGGAACAGAGAACACAGTGCCCGGTGTCAGGTCTCAGTGACAGAGGAACCCAGGAGGTCAAAGTGCTATGGGTTTTACATTTTCAGTTTTTGCATCTGAATAAGATGGTTCTGCAGCTCTAACATCAAAACGTTAGTTCATTCATTCATTTAAAAGCACCGACATCTTCCTAAATACTAGGCACTGTCCGGGGGCGTTAATGACATGAAATGCACAAAACAGAGTCTTGTCTGTGAGTTGCCTGTTAGACAGGGCCATATACACAGTGCACAGCCCATTAGTATAATGACTCGGGGGGGGGGGGGGGGAAGGCATCACAAAGCACTGACCTGGGATGCCCTTCATTTTTTTGCCCCCACTTCCAGGGGGCAGACACTGGATCACCACCAAGACCCTTCCTCAGTCAGATCATCAGCCTAGGTGGTGTGGCTGTGGACTTTCTTACAGTTTTATTGTCGAGAACATGTGTCTTCAAAGACTATCTGTGAACTGAGAACATGAGCCACCCTATTAACAAGTAGATAGCAACCGAAGCAACCTGCTTTTCCAAAATCTAGTTAAAACACCCCAAACCTGCCTGGCTGGTGTGGCTCAGTGGATTGAGTATCATCTCATGGACTGAGAGGTCCTGGTTCGATTCCCGGTCAGGGCACATGCCCAGATTTCGGGCTCAATCCCCAGTAGGGGGTGTGCAGGAGGCAGCAGATCAATGTTTCTCTCTCTCATCAATGTTTCTATCTTGCTCTCCCTTACTCTCTCTCTGAAATATCAATAAAAACATATTAAAATAAAAAAATAAGTAAAACGCCCCAACCTTCATTTGGGTCAGTTTGGGAGTGTTCCTAAGATTAGATAAATCACAGACTGGAAGGCTCAGAAACACATCATATGGACAGATGATAAAAGAATACGTAGACTCGGAACAAATAAAAAAATACACACAAAGGGAAATGACAGGAAAGGGAGCTGTGGAAACAGGAGACTTGCCAGTGTCGCTTTGCCTGCGTACAGGACCATACAGCAGGCTCGGCTGCATTCTCCAGCGGCTACGTGTGGGCTTTCCTCTCTCGACCTCTTTCCTTAAAGAGAATGCAGATTCCCAGGGCTGGGCAGAAGTGACAGGCACAGCCAAGGGAAGGCCTTCTCTCTGCAAGGACATGCGGGGCCAGGAGGGAAGGCCGGCTCCTCCAGGCGAGCTTCCTGGCTGCTCTCCATGTGCCTTCCCTACCCCTCCTGCAGGCCTTCCTTTCTGTCTCGGCACAGTAAGGATTTAGGAGAGTCACGATGAAAATCCTGTCCTGTGCTGGAGCAGGAGGGAATGCTTAGATCTTGGCCTTTTCACAGATGAGGAGTTTCTTGGGCATGGGTGTGCAACCTTGGACAGGAACTTGGCTGTAGTTAGTTACTCTAACTCTCTCCAAGTTCCGCACACGCGGGATCCCGCTGAGCTGGCGGCCACAGCGTCTACCCAGGGCTACGTCTACAGACCACAGATCTATCTTGAACTCACTGCAGACATTTGCCATCTGCTCTTCCATGGGCCATGGTTTCTCCACTCTGTCCTCACTGCCCCCCCAGGCTCTCATGTGAGCCCTTCTGCTGTGTGCTGGAGAGAGGTGTGTGACATTTGCAAAGACACACACACAGGACCGGGGGAATATCGTGGGTAACGCACAGGCTAAGGAGGTCAGCTAAGAAAACCCACTTCTAAACACCTGTTGAAGGAAGTGAGCTAGAGAGAAATGGAAGAAAACAGGCTGACGGGTGAGTGACATTTACTTATTCCTGACGTGATATTTTAAAAGGCAAACCCAGACACGGGACTTGCTGATCATTTCAGCTCAGGTGCGTCAGAGCGTGCTCGTGTCCCGCCCGCCGGTGTTTCCATGGCGTTCCCCTTCCGCTGCTGCGAGTTCGTGCCTGGGCAGTCAGGTGATGGGCATTTTTAATGAGTAAATCCTTTTCCACACCAAGTTTTATAGAAAATTAAATCTGATTTAATTAAATTAAATCTGGTCCCAGGACAGGGGAGGGAGGGAAGGAGTGCTCCGGGAGGCCCAGTGGGCTGTGCGCTGTCCGGACGACCTCCCGGCAGGCACCTCAGGGTTTGCCGTGGCTTCAGAAGCAAGACCCCGTGGTGGCTCAGCCACAATCTTTGGTTTGGTTTCGTTTTGTTGTTTCAGGCCACAGAGTTTGTGCCTGACACACAGTCCCGATCTTTGTTCTCTCGTCTCCCTCTTTTACTGCAGGCTGTGCTGGGAGCACAAGCCCACACTGCACCCCAGGACTGCTGGAGACCTGGGCCTCGCAACACATGTGCAGAGCGTCTTCCATGTAGCAAACCCCACTCTCGGTGCCAGAGACACAGCCGTCAGCAAGAGGGCGGTTCAGACTTCTTCCCTGTGACCTGAAACGACCCGGTGGAAGAAAACAGACCAGAGGCAGAGAACCCTTCTAAGGACAGAGAAGAAGGGTGAGGGGTCGCTCAGCGCCACGTGGCCCGCCCGTGGTTGGCGGAGACGGGTCTAAGCTCAGATCAGCTGCCTGCTAGGCCAGACTCTTCTCCAGGCACCTTGCTCCCTGGCCACGCGTGGAACACACTGAGAGCAACAGAAACAGCAAGAGCTTGCCTGAGCCTTGCACGGAGCTAGGTAACTCCATTAACTGCCCTTCAAACAGCAGGTGATGTGGTTCAGTTCAATCTCACATCAAAGGGCGACGTAGGAGTCTAACTGCTCCTCTGCGCCTTTATCTATTTGCACTCGTTACTACATTAGACATTTTGTGTTGTTTCGAGTTACTGGTCCTAAAATTTGGGCCATACTGAAGCTTAAACACAGACAAGATTTGATCAACCCCAGTTCCCTACCTTGACTGCCCTCTAACAGAACATATTCAAATAGGTTCTGAAAGGCCAAGCTCACACCGTCATCATCATTAGACTACTGAGGGATACATGTGTTTGATACCTTCTATAAACATTTAAAAGATAAGTAGTCCGATGAAATGAGACGTCAGGGCACAACACCAAACTCTGAACTAAGACATCGAGAAGCATTCGGGGTGAGCAAGATAGGCTTACAGTTGTCCGCATGGAAAGAGGCCTGCTGATTCCGGTTATCACAGCCGCTTCATTCACTCGGAGGAATGCCGTGCTCACACGTATGCCTACTTGGCCCACGCCTGTGTATGTCTATGATCAGCCTGTTTGCATCTTATTTTTCTCTTGAATTTTTTTCTAATGATGATACTAACATAAAGTTTATCCAATTTGCACAAAACAGAAACCATATCATCTAGAAAATTAGAGTCCTGTCCCCAGAGAGCAGCACCAGCAGCAGTGTGATGCTGTCCCCCGTGCTCCGACAGGGCGTGCGTGCACGGGCGGTGACGCTGCCCAGGTCCAGTTTGCTGGGACCGTCCGTCCACGTCATACGTATAAGTCCCTGTTTGTATTTTGGGGCAGCTATATAGTATTTGCTGTAAGACTGAACAATAGTTTATCGAACCAATCTATACTTAATTAACACTTGGGTTATTGACAGTTACTCCCTATCAAAATGAATGCTACAAAGTTTATTCTTGTCTATATGTATTTGTGACCTATACTCATTAATCCAGTATTTTCTGTATTTGCTTTTAGATCTAAAAATAACAACACATGTTTGATACGCACATAATATATTAATGTAACCAATTATAACAAAATCAATAATAATATTGATGCAACCCATATGTTATATGTGTATAATATACATATAATGTATGTAAATATTTCTTCCCATAGTCACAGAGTATTCCATTTGATTTTAAAGGAAAATAGCAAGTCCAAAGAAATTCCCAAATTACCTACTCATCTTCCTCAAAACACTATTCAATTGCAGAATAAATCAAACCACATTTTTAAAAATCACTTGGCTGGTTCTGTTATTTAAAGCCAGGTAAGTGAGGTGATAGCTATCAGCAAAACTGATTTAAAATGTAGTGCAGATTTAAAGTTCCCCATGAATCAATCTGCTCTGACTCATCAAGCCACTCTCCTTCCAGAAAAACACAAGGAACCGAATTCCTTTGTTAGAAAGCTGCTCTTAATACGTCCCTGTGGCTCACTGGTTTCCTAGTTCTCCTCCAAGAATACGGGACGTGGACCGAACCGGGCAGAAAGGAGCTGTGGTGGTGCCGGCTGCATGTCCGGCGAAGGCCAGTGCCAGGAGCGGGCACGCTCCCTTCTGAACACTGCACTCTGACCAGGCCTCCCACGCTGCCCAGCCATCCTCAGGTCGGCCCCCTGGAGGGTTAACTCAGAAGTTTCTTGAGAAAGAAAGTCTGGGATTAAAGTTTAGGTCCTTCTTACTGCTGGTATCTTGTCCCCGTGAGCTTTTGCTCAGGCTTTGGTTTCTCTGTGTTTTGGTCCCTTGGCCTAGGACACTGGGGCTGGGCTGTGATGTCTGGACCTCAGTATGGCCTTCTCTATACCCCAGCCCGAATTCTCTCCCCACTCCCCTGCGCGGAACAGAGACTGGGACACTCACAGGGTCGAAGGAACCTCGAAGGTAAGTGATATGAAAGGCCAGGTAAGAGATAAGGGAACTAAGCCCAGAGAGGTCGTCTTGTCTACAATTGTGCCACAAACAAGAATTAGGACCAGAATTCACATCTCCAGACTCCATTCCTGAATCACTTCACCGCACCTGTCAGCCTCTCGGGCTTCATGCCCTTCCCAAGGCTGGGTTGGCCACTGAACACATCACCTGCCTTCCTCACCGCACTGGCCTGCTCTGGCCTTCACACCAGAGCGAGCTGCCTGTTTATTATCTGACCAAGAATCGGCGGTCCCCGTTTCCTCTGGGAGGAAGCAGGCATAGGTGATAGGTCTTTAAGGTGTCTATTTAAATGTCAGCGTTGATCATCTGAGCAGAACACTCTGACCTTCTGGCTGGGACCTCTGGGCTCCAGGGCTCTTGCGGGAGATAAGCCTGGGTTGAGTTTGATTGTTTTCTGTTTTAACTCCTGGGTGAATGCTCATCACTTTTAATTCAGCTCATTGGGCAGCATGTATATCCTTGTAGGAACTGGTCGAACATGAATTACAGGATTCCTCTTTTTTTTTTTCTATTATGTTTTTATTGATCTTTTAGAGAAAGAGGAAGGGAGAGAGAGATAGAAACATCGCTGTGACAAAGATACATCAATCGGCCACCTGCTATACATCCCTACTGGGGATCGAGCCTGCAACCCGGGCACGTGCCCTGATGGGGAATTGAAACAGACCTCTCAGTCCCTGGGAGGATGCTCAACCCACTGAGCCACACTGGCCGGGCAAGGTTCCTCTTTATACTCATTGTGAGTGCTCCACACTGTGGGGTATCAGTTCTCCCACAGCCTGGCAGCATGACGCGCTGGGTAAAGGCCGACACGAGACCTCACCAGCTGCTGGCTGCATGACCGGAGCCCCTTCCTCTGCGGTAGAGTGGGGCAGGGATGCCTGCTCCAGGGATGCAGTGAAAGGCCGGTCAGTTCAGGCCTGGGCTGCAGCCGGCACACAGTGAGTGCTCAGCACTGCTACTGGCCTCTCTCCCTCCTCCCCTCGCCACGGTCACCACCACAGCCCTGTCCACGAGAAGGAGCTGGGAAGAACTGCAAACATCACAGGACATCCGTTCTAGTTTTTCTGCTTTTTTAAGTCAAGAAATTCCTGCTGAAGCTCCTGCATAATAAATGGACTTCTCAAAAGCCACTTGTATCAGTAGTCTGATCATTTATTCCTTGATGAGAAAGACTTTGGCCTATTAGCGAGAAGAAAGATGAACTGAACATTAATCACAATTTCAGCACGAGTGGAAGTGCACATACATCATAGGAGTTGCCAGAGACGTGCCTCAGCCATGGCCACGGCCACGGGTAAAGGTGGGCTTTGTGTCTGGACGTTGGTCTCAGACCACTGAAGAGCGAGCCTGGATACTCCGTTCACTGGGTGACCTTAAAATGCTCTTAAAATCCACGTGTGCTATTTCTTAAGGGAAGTTTGTTTGCTCTCAGTTTGCTTACATTTCCACCTTCTCCCAGGCAGTTCATTTCTCGCTGGTCCAGTGCCTACAGACGGTGGGAGGAGAGGAGACACAATCATCCAGTGGCATGTGCTCTTAGTCACTGTGTTTATTTCCTGGTTATTGTCTGTTTTCTAAAAACACCGAGAGGAAGCCTATGTGTACCTTCATAATTCCCCGAAGCTAAAACAGCTTTATAAAGGCTGCCATTTGGGGTGCTTGCCACTGTTTCTGGGATGAGACAAAGGGTGGGTCTCCCCGAAATGAAACAGTTCTGCCTCCAACTGGAAATCTCCTCTGCCTGACATAAGTGTCTCTTCCAAAGCTTGGGTTAAAAAGTCTACTTAGATTCAGGGCATCACTGCAAACACAAATCCCTTCTGAGAAAGCTCTGAGGGGAAGCCCCACCGAAAGCTCAGTAGTCACAAAAATGAAGGAAGCTTCACAGGGTCTGGATTTGCTGTCAGGGTGGAGAGCTGTTATTTAGTTGCTTCCTAGTCTGCCATTGTAACAGCATCAGTGGGGCAGAGTGGTCCAGGGAGCAGGGATGCGGGCTGGGGACTGGGCGTGCACACGCCTCTTTAATAAGGTCCACTAAGCTCTCAACCACCCATTGCCAGAATTCTCTTCCCAATCTTTGCCTTTCCCCAGGGCTGCCTGCCACCTCGAGTGTGAGCCGAGCCGCACAGAGATGCAGTAGTGCAGCAGCAAGCGGGGAAGTGTAAGTTGTGAGTCTCCAAGGAGCGCTGTATCGGGTTTATCACCCATTTGGAAATGTAACCACAATTTCATTTCATCCCAGAGAACCCCATGGAGCAGTAACAGGGGAGAGTAGGATGATCCACCCAATTTCTTTGATGTAAATTTAAAATTTCTCCTGACAGTTGATGCTGGAAGACTGGGGCTTCAGTGCATCATCCCGAAGAAATTTTCAGTTGCCCAGAAATGTGGGGCTGGCGAGAGCAGATGCTTGAATATGCCGTTGACATTTCCAAGTCTTTAGAGCCCTGGTACAGAGCCCACTAACTGCAGCTTCCCACATGGAGAAGGATCATCTGTCATTTTGATGCCAAGAAGATGCTCACGACTCTAAACGAAACAGACTACTTGCTGCCTCCTGCTCGGACAGTGAGAGCAGAGGCATGCTGGGCACTTACGCGTGGCCTGCGTACGCCCCAGCGGCAGAATGCTGTCAGTATTTGCTCTGTGGCAGTCAGAAGGGGGGTTTGCAAACTGCTCATGACTGCAAAAAGTACAAATTTCTGCCATGCTCAATCCGGGCATGATTTATTTGGCAAAAATGACTGCGTTGAGAAACATACAAAGAATTGTCATTAAAAGGGCATTTAACTCTGAAACAATGAGCATCAAATAGACGGCACACACTGACACACCATTCTTTGTATTTAAGCAAAGTGTTTACCTGGGCAATTCAGCAACCTGCCAGCACTGAACATCTGGACATCTTCCCAGACAGGAGACAGCGTGCATTTTGAATTGCTCAGAATTCATTATGCTCAGAAAATCTCTATGCGGGTCTCCCTGCTTTCAGGGAATGACTCCTTTATGTAACACCAAAGAATATATTGAGGTCAAGATTTCTCATATTTTACAACTTAATATAAAAAAATCAAACTATCCAACTAAAAAATGGGCAGAGGACCTGCATAGACATTTCTCCAAAGAGGATATACAGATGGCCAACAGACACATAAAAAGATGTTCAGCATCACTCATCATCAGGGAAATGCAAAGAAAACCACAACGAGAGACCTCCTCATGCCTGTCAGAATGGTTATCATCAATAAATCAACAAACAGGTGCTGGTGAGGATGGGGAGGAAAGGGAACCCTTGTGCACTGTTGGTGGGAATGCAGACTGGGGGAGCCACTGTGGAAAACAGCATGGGGGGGGGCCTCAAAAATAAAAAATAGAATGATCACATGACTCAGTGATTCCACTTCTGATAATGTGTCTGAATAAGCCCAAAACACTAATTGGAAAAGATATCTGCACATCTATGTTTATTATGGTGTTATTTACAATAGCTGAGATGTGGAAACAACCTAGGTGTCCATCAACCGGTGATAACATGGATGTGGTATACACCGTGGAATATTACTTGGCCATAAAAAAGAATGAAACCTTGTCATTTGAGATGACAGGAATAGACCTAGAAGGTATTACGAGAAATGAAGTAAGTTGGACAGAGGAAACAAATACTGTATGTGGAATCTAAAACAAAACAAATGAATAGAAACAAAACAGAAATAGACTCATAGACACAGAGAACAAACTCATGGTTGCCAGAGGGGTGGGGAGCGGGGGATGGGAGGAAAGGTGAAGGCAATTAAAAAGTACAAGCTTCTAGTTATAAATTAAGTCATAGGAATATAGTCAATTTAAAAAAAGATTCCTCATATTTTGGCTGCTGGAGCCATGGGAGAGACCTGGTCAGAACCCAGCTTTTACTTCTCTGAAATCTAAAGAGAATGGCAAGACTGATCAGTCCCCCACATTTATCGAGCACCCACACTGATCAAAAGGTATTCTGGGCTCTGGCCAGTTTGGCTCAGCGGTTAGAGTGCTGGCCAACTGAAGGGTTTCTGGTTCAAGTCCCATTAAGTGCACATGCCTGGATTGTGAGTTCAATCCCTGGCCTTGGTTGGGATCATGCAGGAGGCAACCAATGATCTCTCTCTGTCCCCCCCTTCCTCTGCAACCCCCTCCCTCCCATTCTCCCATTTCCACTGGATGGACAGATGTCCTCCAGTGTGGATTGACAAAAAGAAAAAAACGCATTCTGGGAGTCACATTGCTTTCTCTGGCCTACACACGTAGAGGTTCTGGCACCTTGACTCGCTTCTTCTGTGGGGCAGACCTGTTTGTGTGGCGAGCTCACACAGGAGGTGCTGGCCTACACCTTGGTGTGCGCATTTGCAGAGCAGGTGGCCCTGGGAGGCCGGAGTCTGGGCCAGACATGCGCCTCTGAGGAGCAAGGACTGTCCAACTGCAGTCCCAGCACCTGTGACTACTCCTTTTGCAACCTACCCACCCAGAGGCACCAGCAACCACTGGTGGGCTTATCTGCCTTGAACTTGAGAGGAGACTACCTGGCCCCCACCTGGAAGTCTGAGTCCATTTTCAACCCTTAGGCCCCTCCTAGAGCAGGGCAGGTGGAATTGAGTAGAAGCAGACACAGTGGTTCAGACTCTGGTCAGTCTTGTTGACCCAACCCTAGCCATCACCTTCCTTGTCAATCAAACTCAGTCTTGAATCTCCATCCCAGTAACGGACAAATCCTTGATGCCCTGGTTTACCGGCTGCCTCTGCCTAGGACCCTCTGTCCTCCTCCGCTCAAGGCATTTCATGGAGCAGAACTTGCATGTGGGGTTGGCTCCTGATACCAGCTGCTAGGCTTTCCTGATACCGTCTGCCTGCTGGAGCCCAGCTCCTGACGCTGTGCCTGCCTTCTCTGCCAGCACACCTGTTGCTCGTGGCTGACTCTCCCCTGACACACATCTGCCATCTGCCTGCACTTCCTCCCATCCATCTCCTGCTGTGGGGAACTCGGGAATGCGCCCTGCCTTCTGCATCTGCAACTGTGCTTCCAGCAAATGAGCAAAACTTTCCCAAAGCAAGATACAGGTTTAAATTGTCCTGCCCTCTGCCAAGCCTGGGCTTGAAGTATATTGCTTATGACACCTTGTAACACTGAGAATATTTGTATAAAACATTCAAGCTTGTGAGATAATTGAATGAATAGAGTAGCATACATATCCTAATGGTAAGTGTGGATTCAAAGTTCTGCAAAGGTGAAGTCGATGTTGTCAAATATAAATGACATTAATATTTCTAAGGATGTTCGCTGGTGGATCACCGAAGCCAGATGGTGGCTGCCTCTCCACACACCAAGGGATATTTATTTATTTATTTATTTATCCTCACCCGAGGACATTTTTTCCTTTTTTGTTCAGGTAGAGTGGAAGGGAGAGAGAGGAACAGAAAGAGAGAGAGAAACATCGACATGAAACACATCAAGTGGCTGCCACCCGCACAACCGACCAGGGCCGGGGACAAATTGCAACCGAGGTACGTGCCCTTAGCGGGAACTGAACCCGGGTCTCTCAGGACCGCAGGCTGATGCTCTAACCGCTGAGCCAAACTGGCCAGGGCCCAAGGGATATTTATTAAGTGACAAGAAAGCTTGAGAGAGAGACGCACTTGCTCCTGTGGGGGTAGGGGAGAGGGCTGGTGTGCCCCACTGGCCAGGGCCCAGGGCTGCCGAGGCAGAGGGAGGGAACACAGTGGCTTTCACTGAACCCGTGTTTGCAGAGAGGTGAGCGAGAGGCTTAAGGAGCAGGGAGGAACTGAGGGTGGTTAAGTGCCTGAGGAAACAGCAATTTGAAAAGGATTAGGAAGAAAGATAGGAGAGACCAAATAGAAAAGAAAAGGATTAGGTGGTGGCCATAAAGGCAGGAGGGTGGGCTGCAGGAAGGAGAGAGACAGCGGAAAGCAGGAGGAGCTGATTATTTTGGAATTCGGTTTAGAGAGACTGAATAACAGATGAGGTTCAGAGTTAAGAAAAATTCTCTGTGGGCTGAAATGGGAGTTTTCCAGTTAAATATGGATACAGACCATCACTAACATATGCTCTCCCAAAGTCAAAAGGGTCTGGGCCCAGAGAAGAAAGGATATTCTTAGCGTAAACTTAGGGACAGGGAGGAGAGGTCTTGACCAACGCCTGGCAGAGAGCGGGGAAGACTGAGAAGACAGCCAGCACCAGGGCTTAGGAGGGGCAGGTGGATGAGAGAGAGCAATCTGAGCACACCCCAAGAACAGACTGTGGGGTTCGAGCTCCAGTCAGAGGGATGAAGAGACGGAAGCCCTTGGAAGTGGCTCTTGCTGTCCACGGCTGTGTGTCCCCTTCACACAGGAGACTGCTCAGCTGTACCATAGTTCACACAGAGCCAAGCAGAGGGGTTAAACCTGTCAGCTGCAGTCAGAAGGCTTTGGTTTGAATCCCAGTCTGCCACTTCTGAGCCATGTAACCTTGAACAAGTTAGTTAATCTTTACATACCTTAGTTTCTTCATCTGTGAATAGTAATAATAACAGAAACAATTTCTCTGAGGATTCAATGAGACACTGTTCCTAAAGGTCTCTATTAGCATCAGAAAGGCATCCTGCCGAGAAAGGGGAGTCAGTCCAGAGAGGACAGGTCAACGGAGAACTGAAGACTGACCAGCAGTGAGCAAGGGGATGGAATTATGCCTGGTGACATGCAGTAGCTAGACAGTGTGGGGGTCATTTTGCAGGGTGTACAAATATCAAATCATTACATTGCACAGCTGAAACTAATATGTTATATGTCGATTATAACAATTAAAAACACACAGTGGGAAAGGTGACTGGAAGAGGCTTTTGCCTGAGCTCTGCCCTTCTCGGGGAGTGGGGCATGCGGGGACCCCGTTTCATGGAGGCATGCAGGGCCGCAACAGTCCAGCTAAGCCTTTGAGCTTCTGCTATTCTGATTTTTTGGACACAAAAACAGCAGAATAGGTCAAGGTCTTCATATATAATTTCACCACTTAACTGCTCGAACACAGCAGATTATAAAAGAGTTTAAAGTAAGCATCACACTTACTACCACATCTAGCAAACACATTCCACTTGAACATAAACTGGAATGCCCATGTGTTGAATCCTGCAGAGGAAATTTCACCTCAATGATGGGTCAGGTAATAGCCGGGGAGGGAACGAGAGGCTGTAAGGCACCCCCACAGGGCCAAGGCCACTACTGGAGGGAGTGGCCATGGCCTTGGGTGCCTTTTAGAGATATGGGTCCATTTGTAAGACTGTCTCAGGCATTTATTTATCTTGTTCCCTTCACAATTCGAAAGCTCTTTATGGAAGATGAGGCCAAAGAATTGTTGATGCCAACAGTTCAGCACTCTGTTCAGTTGCCTCACCTGCTTGAAGGTGTTATCTTGTTTGCCTAATGTTATCTTGCCTAATGTAGTTGAATGTATCTAGGCTTCCTTCAGAGGGTCTGTTCGTCATTGTCTGGAGAACCTTTTTCAGATTATATACTTAAACAATAAAAAGTCTTTCCTTTGAACAAAAGCAATCTTTAAAGGGAATGGTTTGAAGATGGACCCCATGGAGAAGACCTCAGAGTAGCTGTGGACTGATTCCTGGCCGCAGGGCCCTGTGGTCTGAAGGCCTTGCCAGGCTCTGGTGCCCAGTCCAGCTGCGGGCAGGGCCTCCGATCGCCCCTGCGAGGTCAGGGGCAGCTTTCGCGCTAACGGAGCTCCGCAGCTTTGGGCACCGGCCGTGTGACGACGCGTGGTGAGGGCGGCTGCCTCCGCCGCAGGCTGGCGAACAGCCTCCTCGCTGACACATCTGGGGCTGACGCCCGCCTGGCCGGCTTCCCTTCTGTGCAGGAGGCTCTGGACCCTCGATGTCCCGACACCGCCCGTGAAACCCCAGGCTGCTTTGTCTTGACTGCGAGGCACCCTCGCCCATGCAGATGACGGGACACATCACGCCCTCCTGTGAGATGGATTCTGAAAGTTTGTAAATACCTTTTGCAGACGGTGCCTCGGTCCATGTTCTGACGCGGACGCCCTTGAATGTGAGCGCGGCTTTCACGGAAGGGCGTCCTGGTCACAGAGCGCACAGAATATTGGTCAGGAGTGTTCAGACTCTTGCAATATGGACGGTAATGTATTTGCTTCTCTGTACTTTCAGACACTGATAAATTGAGTATATGCATGGAACTTCCTTCCCCGACTGCCCTCACAGTGTCACCTAAGGAGCATGATGAAATGACCAAAAAATAAAATACACCCCCAAAGGCCCAGAAAACCTGCATGGAAAGGGAAAGCAGGCGTGTTACCGTCCCCTGCCGGCTGTTTTGCACTAATGCAGTATAGCTGCATTGAACAGGTCGTCGCGGGTCGGCACACTCTCCCCTGCAGCGCGCTGCACAGGGTGCTGGAGAGCAGTGCCGGGAACCGGTAATACCTAGTACACGCAGCGGGTCGGCACACTCTCCCCTGCAGCGCGCAGCACAGGGTGCTGGAGAGCAGTGCCGGGAACCGGTGATACCTAGTACACGCAGCGGGTCGGCACACTCTCCCCTGCAGCGCGCAGCACAGGGTGCTGGAGAGCAGTGCCGGGAACCGGTGATACCTATAGCGGGTCGGGACAGATGGGAGCACTTTCCTTAGAATTTCTGTCTCTTGAGGGCGGACACATTTGGGTGTCACTGTGCTGGGAGGTTGTGAGGTCTATGCAAATGGCACACCACACACAAGGCAGCAGTAGCTCAGGATGGGGGGTTCCGTCCCTGACCTGAGAACAGCACCAGAGGAGCCCGGCGGCCACACAGGCGCACGGTACAGAGAAGGGACAGCGGAAAGCTGGGCAGGCGGAGGGCGCAGCTCCCACCATCTGCAGGCGGACCTGCCCAGGTCGTGGGCTCTTTCCCGCCCCTCAGGTGGTGAGATCTCAGGGAGCAGTGCTTTTCCCACCCCCGGTATGAGCCCTGGGAAAAGGTTCCTCGCCAGGAGGACAGAATAGATTGCGGGATAATCCAGTCCTCCGCCTCTACGCAAAGACGAGGTCCGGAGACTCAAATGTTCATTCAAAGTAATAACTGGGGACAATAAAAGCAGTTTCAACATAAAAGAACAAGGAAAAGACAAAACTTAAGTAGAGGAACAGTTTTTAAAAAACAATGTTTTGAAAGGGACCAGAAGTAAGTTTATGACATCTAATTTGTGTACCACATAAAATTCTAGCATCAAGGTATTTCAAGAAGAGAGGATGGTGAGGGGGGACGAGGGAGGACAGGAACGATCTCATGTTCATTCACAGATGAGGAAACACGAGAAGAATCAAAACACACACCACAGAAGCAAGCAGAGTCCGCACTGAAGAAAACCAGCTCGGGTAAAAGTCCGTGAATTGTGGCGTGTTCACAAAACTCAGGAGAGATGGAAAAAAAACAGTGGATTTGTGGAACTCAGTGAGGAAATCCAACACATAGATATTTTCTGTCCTTGAAGAACAGAGAAATAAAAGAGAAAGAAGCAAACAATCAAGTTAATTCTTGATTGCAATATGGAAGTAACTGTTGGAGATTTCAGAGGAAAACGAGTGAATTCAAAGACTTTCTCAGGTGCCCAGAGGAATTAATTGAAGAGAATAGCAGCTAGACACATTATTGGGAAATTTATAATTTTCAAAGGTTCAAAAACGATTTTCATAATCATTCTGTCAAATACTCAGAAGGGAATAAATGGTACAGGGTCTCTGAATTTGCTTTGATAATTCTAAATGTCAGAACGACAGACAATGAGGATGATGAATGACGACAGAAATAACAACACCTCCTGAGGACTTCACTCCACCAGGTACTGTCAGACATGCTGTTATGTGGTGGTGATGAGAACCTCACACACATTCTCCTCATTTCACATAGTAAGGTTTTCAATGAACACTGCAAAACCAATAAAGAAAAAGAAAAATATATTTAAAAAAATTAAATAGCAACAGGAAACAAAGTAAAATAACAAATCATAAAAGGTACAGAATATAAAACTGGCATAATTAAGAGCGGTCATATTAATTATAATGATAAATATAATTAAATTAAATTTCTCTATTTAAATAAAAGACTTACATTGGATAAACAAATGAAATACAACCAAAATCAAACCCAATTCTAGTTTGTCCACAAGAAAAACCTTTCCTGTATCCCCCTAACCCCAATCTCAAGTAATTCAGAAAGTTTAAAAGTAACAGGATAAGCAACAATATTAAAAACAAATAAAAACAGAAACAACATTACTAAAGTAGATTTTAATGCAAAAGAGCTTTAAATGGAAGAAAGAGGCTAATTTCATATTGGGAAAAGTAGCCATGCTTTAAAGGTGACCAATACACAATCATTATGACAGACAGAAATATCTCTATATTTCAAACATTAATGGCAAAAACCAAAAAGGAATTAAAAGATTTGAATGGTTTCAAAACAGATTATATATTACATCTTACTAATACTCTGTTTCCCAAAGCACAGGTAAGTATAGACATTAAAAGAAGCCTCTGATCTAGCATTTGGGAATAACAATGGCCATCACAATGATATTTCTAAATAAATTCTGAATTAAAGCAGGATTGAAAACTGTAGTTCTTTAATAATTAGAAAATAGAAATAGTGAGAAAGGTACACATGAAAACAAGGAGTTCAGTCAAAGCTGTAATCACAGGCAAAATCAGTATGATTTTTTTGGTTAATTAATTTATTCTTATTACAGATGTTTCTCCTTTTTCCTTTTTCCCCCATTGACACCCTCCTGCCATTGCCCCCCTCCCCAAGGCATTGTTGTCTATGTCCATTGGTTATGCCTCTATCTATCTATCTATCTATCTATCTATCTATCTATCTATCTATCTATCATCTATCTATCTATCTATCTATCTATCTATCTATCTATTCATTCTTTGGTTTATCTCTTCCCTTTCTCTCCCCAACCCCCGCCATCCTCCCCACCCCCACTCCTATGAGGTTTGTCAGTCTGTTCCCTAATTCTATGTCTCTAGGTCTATTTTGTTCATTATATTCCACAAATAAGTGACATCATGTGATATTTGTCTTTCTATGATTGGCTTATTTCACTTAGCATAATACTCTCCAGGTCCCTCCATGTCATCTCAAAGGATAAGAGATCTTTCTTTCATGCAGCTGCATACACTGTTCCATTGTGTATATGTATCACAGCTTTTCTATCCACTCATCTATTGACAGCTACTTGGGCTGTTTCCAGATCTTATCAATTGTGAATAGTGCTGCTATGAACATTGGGGTCCATATATTCTTTCTGATTGGTGTTTCAGGCTTCTTAGGATATATTCCTAGAAGTGGGATCACTGGGTCAAATGGCAGTTTAATTCTTAATTTTTTGAGGAAACAGCATATTGTTTTCCATAGTGGCTGCACCAGTCTGCATTCCCACCAGCAGTGTACTAGAGTCCCCTTTTCTCCACACCCTTGCCAACACTTGTTCTTTGATGATTTGTTGATGGCGGCCATTCTGACAGGTGTGAGGTGATATATCATAGTCATTTTAATTTGCATCTCTCTGTTAATTAGTGATGTTGAGCATTTTTTCATATGTCTCTTGATCATTGGTATGTCCTGTTTGGAGAGGTGTCTAGATCCTCTGCCTATATTTTAATTGGATTATTTGTCTTCCTTTTGCTGAGTTGTATGGGTACTCTACATATTTTGGAAATTAATCCTTTATCTGATGTATCATTGGCAATTATGCTCTCCTGTAGAGTGGGTTTCCTTTCCAATTTGATGCTTGTTTCTTTTGCTGTACAGAAACTTTTTCATTTGATGTAGTCCCATTTACTAATTTTTTCCTTTGTTTCTGTTGCCTTAGGCATTGTATCAGTGAAAATTCTGCTGTGTGTGATGTCTGTAATTGCATACATTTTCTTCTAGGATTTTTATGGATTCATGACTCACATTTAAGTCTTTTATCCATTTTGAGTTTATTCTTGTGTATGGTGTAAGTTGGTGGTCTAGTTTCATTTTTTTGCATGTAGCTGTCCAATTTTACCAATACTATTTATTAAAGAGACTGTCTTTACTCCATTGTGTGCTTTTGCTACCTTTGTCAAATATTAATTGAGCATAATGTCTTGGGTCAATTTCTGGGTTCTCTGTTCTGATCTATATGCCTGTTCTTGTGCCAGTACCAGGCTGTTTCTACTACAATGGCTTTGTAGTATAACTTGATATCCAATATTGTAATCCCTCCTACTTCCATCTTCTTTTTTAAGATTGCTGTGGCTATTTGTTTTTTTTTTTTTTTTATTCCATATAAACTTTGGAGTATTTTTTCTCATTCTGTGAAATATGTTATTGGTATTTTAATGGAGATTGCATTGAATCTATAGATTGCTTTGGGTAGTATGGACATTTTAATTATGTTAATTCTTCCAATCCATGAACAAGGTATATGCTTTCACTTTTTATATCTTCCTCTATTTCTTTTTTCAATGTCCTACAGTTTTTTTGCAAATAGGTCCTTTACTTCTTTGGTTATGTTTACTCCTAGGTATCTTAATTTTTTGCTGCAATGGTGAATGGGACTGCTTTTTTAGTTTCTCTTTCTGTGAGTTCACTAATGGTGTATAAGAATGCTATCAATTTCTTGATGTTAATTTTGTATCCTGCTACTTTGCCCAATTTGTTTATTAAGTCTAGTAGATTTTTGATGGAGTCTTTAGGGTTTTCTATGTACAATATCATGTCATCTGCAAATAATGAGTTTTACTTCCTCCTTTCCAGTTTGAATCCCTTCTTTTTTTTCTTCATGTCTAATTGCTGTGGCTAAGACTTCCGGTACTATGTTAAATAAGAGTAGCAAAAGTGAGCATTGCTGTCTTGTTCCTGTTCTTAAGGGAAATGCTTTTAGTTTTTGCCCATTGAGTATGATGTTGGCTGTAGGTTTGTCATAAATGGTCTTTATTCTGTCAAGATATGACCCCTTTATTCTCACATTGCGGAGTGTTTATGTGATGTATCACATTTATTGATTTTCAAATATTGTACCAGCCTTGCATCCCTGGGATGAACCCCACTTGGTTATGGTGAATAACTTTTTTTGATGTATGGCTGGATCAGATTTGCTAATATTTTGTTAAGAATTTTGGGATCTGTGTTCATCAGGAATACTGGCCTGTAGTCTTCTTTCTTTGTAGTGTCTTTTATCTGGTTTTGGAATTAAAATTATGCTGGCCTCATGAAATGAGTTGGGAAGTCTCCCTTTTTCTTAGATATTTTTGGAATAGTTTGAGGAGAATAGGTGTTAATTCTTCTTTGAATGTTCAGTAAAACTCCCCCTTGAAGCCATTTGGGCCTGGGATTTTGTTTTCTGGAAGTATCTTGATTACATCTTCAATTTTTTTAGTTGTTATTGGTCTGTTCAAGTTTTCTATCTCTTCCCAGATCAGTTTTGGAAGACAGTGTGATTCTAGAAATTTGTCCATTTTGCCTAGATTCTCCAATTTGATGGTGCATAATTGTTCATAGTATTCTTTAATAATCTTCTGCATTTCTATGGTGTCAGTTGTTACTTCCTTTTCATTTCTGATTTTGTTTATTTGGGTCCTCTCTCTTTGTTTCTTGGTGAGTCTTGATAAGAGTCCATCAATCTTGTTTATCTTTTCAAAGAACCAGCTTTTTGTTTCATTGTTCTTTTGAATTTTTTTTTTTTTTAAGTCTCTATGTCATTTATTTCTACTCTGACCTTTACTATTTCTTTCCTTTCACTTGCTCTTGGTTTCTCATTTTGTTTACTTTCTAGTTCTTCAAGTAGTAGGTTTAGATAATCAATTAGAAATTTTTATTGTTTCTTGAGATAGGCCTGTAGTGCTATAAACTTCCCTTTCAGGACATAGATTTTGTGTTGTTCTGTGTTCATTTTCATTGTTTTCCAGGAAGTTTTAAATTTCTTCCTTGATCTCCTTGGTAACCCATTCATTGTTTATTAACATGCTATTTAGCCTCCATGTGTTTGAATGTTTTTGAGTGTTTTCATTGTAATAAATTTCTAGTTTTATGCCATTGTGATCTGAAAAGACGTTTGATATGATTTCAATCTTCTTGAACTTGTAGAGACTATTTGTGTCTTAACATGTGGTCTCTCTTTGAGAATGTCCCATGTGCACTTGAGAAGAATGTGAATCCTGCAGCTTTGGGGTGTAATTTTCTGTAGATATCTATTAAATCCATTTGATCTAGTACATCATTTAGAGTCTCTGTTTCCTAGTTAATTTTTTGTCTAGAGGATCTATCCAGTGATGTCAGCAGGGTGTTGAAGTCGCCTGCTATGATTGCATTGCTGTTGATTTCTCCTTTGAAGTCCTCCAGAAGTTCTTTTAATGTATTTTGGTGCTCCTATATTGGGTGCATATATGTTTACCAAGGTTATATCTTCCTATTGGATAGATTCTTTCAACATTATGTAGTGGCCTTCTTTGTCTCTAGGTATGGCCTTCATTTTGAAATCTATTTTACCAGATATAAGTATTGCTATCTCAACTTTTTTTTCCTTTCCATTTGCTTGGAAATTTTTTTCTATCCCTTCACTTTCAATCTATGTGAGTTTTTTGTTGTGAGGTGGGTCTCTTGTTAACCACATCTATATGAGTCATGCTTTCTCATCCATTCAGCTACTCTGTGTCTTTTGATTGGAGAGTTTAATTCATTTACATGTAAGGTTATTACTGATATGTATTTATTTATTGACATTTTTGTTCATTCTGGTTATGTTTTTCTTTATATTTTTTTCTGCTTATTATAGCAATCCTTTTAACATTTCTTGCAGTGCTGGTTTGGTACTAATATATTCCCTTAGCTTTTTTTGTCTGGGGAGCTCTTTATTTGACCTTCTACTTTGAACAAAGCCTTTCTGGATGTAGGAGTCTTGGATTCAGATCCTTGTTTCTCATTACCTTGATTGCTTCATGCCATTCCCTTCTGGCTTGTAGTGTTTCTGTTGAGAAGTAAGCTAATAACTTTACGGAGTTTCCTTTGTAGTTAACCTGTTGCTTATCTCTTGCTGCCTTTAGAATTCTCTCTTTGTGTTTAATTTTGAGCATTTTAATTACTATGTGTCTTAGTGTGGGCCTCTTTGTGCTCTTTATACTTGGGGCTCTCTGTGCTTTTGAGCTTTTATGCCTTTTTCCTTTACCAAGTTAGAGAAATTTTCTGTCACGATTTCTTCAAATATATTCTCTAACCATTGCTCATTTTCTTCTTCTGAAACTTTTATGATGCTGATGTTGTTACATTTCATGTTGTACCACAGTTGTCTTAAGTTGTCTTCCTGTTTTTAAATTGTTTTTCTTATTGGTTCTCTGATTGGGTGGTTTTTTTTTACCCTGTCTTCTAGCTCACTGATCAGATGCTCGGCTTCCTCTATTCTGCTGGTTATTCCTTCCAATGTGTTTTTATTTCTGCTATGTCATGCTTCAATTCAGCTTGGTGGTTTTTTTATTTCTAATTAATCAATTGGAAATGAAATGATTTTCAATGTTTTTATATCTTTACTCATGTTGTTGAGCTCCGTCATAATCATGACTCTGACTTCTACTTTTGGTATCTTGCTTAATTCCATTTCATTTATCTCTTCTTCTGTAGAATTCTCTTCTTTCATTTGGGATTTGTTTGTTTCACCATTTTGGCTGTCTCAGTAGGTTTTGGAGTCTGTCAAATTTTCCCTGTGGGTGTTGGTGTTCTGCTGATTGTGGCTCCCTCTACTGGGTTTGGATGCGTGTGGGAGGACCCATGTTAAACACAACTGTCAAGTCTTACTTTCCTGGGTAGATTTGCTGGCCAAGCAAATGTTCAGTTATTCTCTAGCTTTTGCTGCAGGCTATTTGCCTCAGTTACTTAATGAGTCTTGGGTTGTAGCCCTTAGCTGAATGAAAAGTCTCTCAGGTGTACAGGGTAAGAGGAGTTCCAGCAGGTGAGGCAATGGCCTTTTCTTTTTTCCTCTCCTTACTAGCTGGCAGTCTCTAGCTGTTAATGAGCCTCAATTTGCATTTCTCTGGCCTGGCCTGGTGGTGTTAAATTTCTGAGGGAGGGGCTATTGCTTCTCCCTGGGGCTCTGGGAATTGTCTCTTTGACTGAGATGGCTAATGTCCTATGAGGAAGTGATTTAGCATAAAACTCCCAGTGTCCTCCTTCCCAGCTCTCTCCCCTGAGCCATGAACCCATGACTCTGTTCACATAGTTCCAGTCCAGACTGCCCTCCCTGTGCCAGAGTCCAAGGTGAGTGGCTGTAGTAGATTTGGTGCTCTGGCCCTTCAGGGAAGTGCCATTTTTTTTTCCTGTGCCTGTCCTTGCTGGACAAAACCTCAGCTCTGGTGATCTCAAGCCAGGTGTTATGCAGCTCCCTTTCCCTCTCCCGCCATTTTGTGCTGGGGTGCTGCCTCTCTGCTGGGAGCCACCATGGGGTTTTAACCACTGACTTGTCAGAGGGGACTGCTCACAGATAAAACTGCCCTCAGCTGCTGTCCGTGGGCTCCCAGCTTTCCCGCTCATGCCTCCACAGTCCCTGCCAGGCTCTATTTGGTGTCCTCTTTCTGTCTCGCATTACAAGGTTTCTCTTCAGCTGCTTTTCAGTTTGTTTTTCCCGATAATTTGTCTTTATTTTATAGCTGTAATTCCAGGTTGGTCCTGGGAGATGGTCTGTGTAGCTTCCATTCACTCCATTTTTTCCCTCCTCAATATGATTTATTGATTTATTGGAATAACACTCAGATTAATAAATAAAATGAGAAGGACTGTACTTTGATCCATAAATGATAGACATTTGATAATGCTCAAACTATTTATTATGCAATCGCTTAGTAACTTAATAAGAGAAGAATACTCCTTTAATATAGTAGGGCAGGTTTATCACACAATGGAAAATTTCATGAACCATTCCCATTAAACAAGGAATAAAATAGAGATGTCTGCTATCATTGTCATTATTTAACATTTGTTAGAAAGCTCTAGCAAGTGCAACATATAAAGAAAAATAATTCAGATAAAGAATTATTATAGGGAGGTTGAGGGTTGGCAAAATGGTCAAATGGTACAAAGTTCCATTAATAAATAACTCACGGGGATAGAATATACAGCATGGCAACTATAGATAATAATACTGTATTGCATATGTGAAAGTTGCTAAGAGAGTAGATCTTAAAAGATTTTAGCTAAAGAACAAAATTCTTTGTAACTCTGGTGATGGATATCAACTAGATCTATTTTGGTGATCATTTTGCAATGTATACAAATATCAAATCATTATGTTATATTCCTGAAACTAATATAATGTTATATGTCTATTATATCTCAATTTTTAAAAAGCATTATAAAAGAAGAGGTTTGCATATTATATAATTCTCTATGCAGGAAATCCAATAAAATCAACAGATACTTGAAAAAGAAAAACAAACAAAGTAGGAGGGATCACAATACCAGATTTCAGGTTATACTACAAAGCCACTGTAATCAAAACAGCCTGTACTGGCACAAGAACAGGCACATAGATCAATGGAACAGAACAAAGAACCCAGAAATTGACCCAAGACACCATGCTCAATTAATATTTGACAAAGGTGGCAAGAGCATACAATGGAGTAAAGACAGCCTCTTTAATAAATGGTGTTGGGAAAATTGGACAGCTACATGCAAAAAAAAAAAAGAAAGAAAGAAAAAGAAAAATGAAACTAGACCACCAACTTACACCATACACAAGAATAAACTCAAAATGAATTAAAGACTTAAATGTGATTTGTAAATCCATAAAAATCCTAGAAGAAAATGTACTCATCAAAATTGCAGACATCACACGCAGCCAAATTTTCACTGATACAACGCCTAAGGCAACAGAAACAAAGGGAAAAAATGAACACATGGGGCTATACCAAACTAAAAAGCTTCTGCACATAAAAAGAAACAACCATCAGGATGGAAAGGGAACCCACTATATGGGAGAGCATAATTGCCAATGATACATCAGATAAAGGGTTAATTTCCAAAGTATATAGAGTACTCATACAACTCAGCAAAAGAAAGACAAAGAATCCCATTAAAAACTGGGCAGAGGACCCTGGCCAGTTTGGCTCAGCGGTTAGAGTGTCGGCCTGTGGTCCGGAGAGACCCGGGTTCGGTTCCTGCTAAGGGCACGTTCTTCGGTTGCAGTTTGTCCCCGGCCCTGGTTGGTCGTGCGGGTGGCAGCCACTCGATGTGTTCCTTCACATCGATGTTTCTCTCTCTCTCTCCCTTCCTCTCTCTCCCTCCCACTCTATCTGTACAAAAAATGGAAAAATATCCTCGGGTGAGGATAAAAAAAAACACAAAACTGGGCAGAGGACCTAAATACGTCCAAACAGGACATATAAGTAGCCAAGAGACATATGAAAAAAATGCTCAACATCACTAATTATCAGAGAAATGCAAATTAAAATGACTATGATGTATCACCTCACACCTGCCAGAATGACTGTCATCAACAAATAATCGCACAGGTGTTAGCAAGGGTATGGGGAAAAGGGGACTCTAGCACACTGCTGGTGGAAATGCAGACTGGTGCAGCCACTATGGAAATCAGTATGGTGTTACCTCAAAAAATTAAAAATTAAACTGCCATTTGATCCAGTGATCTCACTTCTAGGAATATATCCTAAGAAGTCTGAAATAACAATCAGAAAGAATATATGAACCCCTATGTTCATACCAGCACTATTCACAATTGTTAATATCTGGAAACAGCCCAAGTGTCCATTCGTAGATGAGTGGATTAAAAAGCTGTGGTATGCCCTGGCCGGTTTGGTTCAGCGGTTAGAGTGTCGGCCTGCGGTCCTGAGAGACCCGGGTTCAGTTCCCGCTAAGGGCGCGTACCTCGGTTGCAGTTTGTCCCCGGCCCTGGTCGGTTGTGCGGGTGGCAGCCACTCGATGTGTTCCTTTCACATTGAAGTTTCTCTCTCTCTCTCTGTTCCTCTCTCTCCCTCCCATTCTACCTGAACAAAAAATGGAAAAATGTCCTCGGGTGAGGATAAAAAAAAAAAAGAAAAAGCTGTGGTACATATACACAATGGAATACTATGCAGCTCTAAGAAAGAAAGATCTCTTATCCTTTGAGACGACATGTAGGAACCTGGAGGGTATTATGCTAAGTAAAATAAGCCAATCATAGAAGGACAAATATCACATGATCTCACTTATTTGTGGGATATAATGAACAAAATAAGCTGATGAACAAAATATACCCAGAGACATAGAAGTAGGGTACAGACCGACAAACCTCAGAAGAGGGGGTGGGGGCAGAGAAGAGATAAAGCAAAGAAAGAAGTTATATGCATATATGCATAACCATGGACATAGACAACAATGCTGCGGTGAGGGGGATTGGGAGGAGGGTGTCAATGGGGGAAAAAGGAGAAACATCTGTAAGAAAAATAAATTAATAAAAAAATCAACAGATAAACTAGTAAAATAGAATTTAATAAAAAGGTTAGTAATCAGAATATGCTATAAATGGATCATTAGCCTTCAACACAAAATCTTGAGTAAACTTAACAAGAAAGAAACTCATTAAACTTACTTTTAAATTAATATGGAAGAATCAGTTTCTATGCAGAGTTAAATCTACTTTGAAAAAATGCATGAAGAGAGGATATTTTTCTTATTAGATATTGTCATATTATAAAGCAATATTTGCAGAATTTGGTAGAAATACAAATAGACCAATAGAACAGTCTAAAGAACTCAGAAGCAGGCTCATGTTTATGTGAAAAATTAATATACAATAGAGGACCCCAGAGATTAATAGAAAAGAAACATGTTGTTTAGTAGGTTGTATTGGGAAAAGAGTCTTATTGTATAAGGAAAAATAAAACATGATGTATGGAGAAGGAATCCGGATGGATTAAGGAGCTGACTGTGAAAATAAACCCATAAAGCTAATGGAAAATAATACAGTAGAATATCTTAGTTCCCTAACTATGGAACCATGAGGTAATCAAATTGCTTAATTTGATTGTATCACACTAAAGATTTTTATTCAATGCTGGACCCCATTGGGACTAATATCAGGAATAAACATGAGCTTCATATGAACAAACAAAAAGCAGATACATACTCCCTAGAAAAATGGTCCAGGAATGTATGTAGAGGCAATTGATAGAAGAGGAAACGCAAAAGACTCATAGACTTACAGAGATGCACAAAATTGGTAGTGATTAGATGAGTGCATATGAAAGTAACAGTGACATGCTCCTCACAACGTGTCAAACAGATAAAGCCTGAGCTAACTCTAATTGCTGGCGGGACACTGGGAGGGAGGCTGCCTGGGCACCAGTGGTGGAATGCAGAATGACACAGAGAAGCCCTAGCAAACTGGCCATGCTTCACCAAATTAAATAAAGGCATGCCTGTGACCAGCGATTCGACTCCTTACAAAACTGTGGGTGGAAATAGATGAGGATGTCCCTTCAAGCACTGTCTGTGGTGGTGGGAAGTTGGAGGCAGTTGGGTATATACATATTGTGAGTGTGTCCTACAGCAGTCTGTATCAGCCAGGACCAATGAACAGCATGTCGATGTGGCAGAGCCACACAGACGAATTCTAAAACCCTTGGGTAGAATGAAAAAAAGCAAAAAACTTCAATTTATGACACAAAACAACATTTATGTAAATTAACAATACACACACACAAACAAATACACATTTCACAGAAACACAGAACCAGAAAAAGATATAAAAAGAAATAAAAATTGTTATATTTGAGAGGAGCAGGGAATGGGGAATAGGAGCCCAAGGAAATAAATAAATAAATAAATAAATAAATAAATAAATAAATAAATAAGAGATGAGCTTTCAAAGTGGTATAAAAGAAGGAAGGAAGGTGAGAAAGTGAGGGAGGGGGGTAGGGAGGGAAGGAGGGAGGATAAGAGAGGAAAAATTAAGAAAAAAATTAATTTGGTTGGGAAAGACATACTTAGCCTAAAAATAAATATAGAAATATTAAATATAAAATGATTTATTTAATTACATAAAATACATAAAAATGAACTATGTTAAATTATATAAATAAATTCAGAAGGCAAATGTCAAATAATATATTTGCAAATGACTGGTAAATAATTATTATATTTTAATCCTTACCTAAGGATATTTTTCCATTGATTTTTTTAGATAGAGTGGGAAAGAAGGAGGGGGAGAGAGAGAGAGAGAGACAGACAGACATTGATGGGAGAGAGATACATCACTTGGTCGCCTCCCACACAACACTGACCAGGGCCAGAAATGGAACCTGAAACTGAGGTACGTGCCCTTGACTGGGAATTGAACCTGTGGCTCTTTGGTCTGTAGACCAATGCTCTAACCACTGAGAAAACTGGCCAGGGCTAAATAATTAAAAAATAATAATCTCAGCTTTCTCAAAATAATTGAAAATATGAACAACTTAATAGAAATAAAGAAATTCACTAAGGGGAAATTACAAATGACCAATCAACCTATAACAACATATTTAACCACATCTGTACTAAAATGAATGTAAATAGAAAATATGATACTAATTTCACTTATTAATTTAATGATAATATAAAACTGATGGCTGGCAGGATTTTTGAAAAATAGAAGTATAAATTATTGAAACTTTTTAGATGCAATGAGCACACATATATTTAAACTTGGATTATTTGTATATTTTTTTCTGTGAAAATAATCAGAAATGCAGGCAAAATATATGCAAAAGAAAATTTATCATGAGACTACTTGTCATGTTAAAAATAGAAAATCATCTAACTATCCTAAATTCATAATTATTTAAGGTGGGGCATATCTATGAACTGCATACTAGAAGGTGTAATATTTAATGAAATGCAGGAAATTCTTATTTTTTATTTTTGGTTAAAGGAGTGGTTCTCAACCTTCCTAATGCCGCAACCTTTTAATACAGTTCCTCGTGTTGTGGTGACCAACTAGACAATTATTTTTATCGCTACTTCATAACTGTAATTTTGCTACTGTTATGAATTATAATGTAAATATCTGATATGCAGGATGTATTTTCATTGTTACAAATTGAACAGAATTCAAGCATAGTGATTAATCACAAAAACTATATGTAATTATATATTGTGAAATATTTATTTCTAATTACAAATAAATGAAATTTTGTCTTGAAGCATGGTGTAGCATGGGTAACAGTCTTACTATAACAACAGTAAACTACATTGCTACATTTAGCAACAGTATGGGTAAAAAGCCAACATCAGTGCAAAGGTTGAGAGTGCTTCTTTCTCACCAGATCAGAAATTCTCCGGGCAGTCTTTGCAAGAGCACATCTTCCACAACAAGTCTACTTCTGTATTTAGACTTGATAACCAACAAGCTGGAAAACACTGTTTCACAAAGATAAGTTGTTGGAAATAGAAGAAGAAGGCTCAACAAGTCTCAGAAAGAACAGGATATGACTACAAACACTTGATCCAGAATTTTGTAACTGGCACTGTAGAGAAATCAGTTCTCGCTGCATCACTGTTAATAAGTCCAATGAACTCCTCTTGTGCTGTCTCAGGAACATCTTCAACTTTGACTTGAATGGGCTTCTGGCAAGTGCAAATGGGGTGTCAGGTAGATTTGGAAAATACAATGAAATTTCTTCTGCAAGCATGTGCAAGTGTTCTTTCACAGAAATTATCATCATAATCCTTTTGTCTGGTTCAATGTCATGTTCCTCAAAGAAAGCAGATAAGGTAGGCAACATGTAAATTTTATTTTTATCTAATTTTTTTGCCAAAGCTGAAGTTTCATTTGGAATGATCGGATCTTTTCAGAAAAATGGAGGCATGTTGCATTTGGTCCTTGAAGTAATAAATTTAAGTCATTCAAGATGGCAAAGATGTCAACCAAGTAAGCTATTTTGAGCAGTTCACTTTTATCACTGAAAAGTGCTTCAAACTGCGGTCTTGCTTTCTGATTAAAAAACATTTTGAGTTCATCATGAAGCTCAAAAACACGTTTTAAAACTTTTCCTGTAGACAACCATCTCACTTCAGTGTGAAATAGCAGAGCATTGTTTGGCACATCCAACTTGTTGCACAGTTGCAAAAACAGTCGACTGTTTAAAGTGCTCACCTTTACAAAATTGACAGAACTTATGATGCTATTCATTACTTTTTGTAACTCTTGTGGCAGCATCTTCATTGCTAATATTTGCCGATGAATCATACAGTGAGTTCCGAGGACTTTTGGTGACTCATTCAGTACCAAACATTGAAATCCAGATCAACAACCTAGCATAGCTGGAGCACCATCTGTGCAAACACCACAAACCTTTTCCCAAGAGATCTTATGCTCTTTCAGAAATGAACCAACTGTGTCAAATGCATCACGTGCAGTAGCTGTCATTTCAAGAGGGTTGCAAAAAAGAAAATCATCTTTAAAGTTGCCATCATTAATATACCTCACGTAAACCAATAACTGTGAACAGTTTGCAATTTCTGTAGATTCATCAAGCTGGATGCTAAATATTGGAAGTGGAACAGATTTAATTTCCTGGATTACCTGATCAAAAATATCAGCAGACATGCCATCTATTCTTCTGTGGACAGTGTCCTTAGATAAGGAAATTGCACTCAATTTTGTAACAAATTCATCTTCGATCATAACTTGAACAATGTCTTTGGCTGCTGGCAAAAGTAAATCTTCAGCAATGGTGTGAGGTTTCATAGCTCTGGCGGTTCTGAGTGCCACCAAATATAAAGCTTCAACAGCTGCTACCTTTTGTTTGTGGTACTTGCCACCAGTGTCAAGTCTGGCTTTCTTGAGTCCATCAGCTTTGCTTCTAAAATAGTTGGTGTCTTTGCCAGCAAAGCTCGGATGCTTGTTATCAAAATGGCATTTTAGTTTGTTTGGCTTCATAGATTCGGCTAATAGAACTTCACAACAAATAACACATCGTGGCCCTGGATGGTTTTGCTCAGTGGTTAGAGCATTGGCCCACGGACCAGAGAGTCCCTAATTTGGTTCCTGCCAGGGGCATGTACCTTGGTTGCAATTTGTCCCCGGCCCTGGTTGGGGTTATGTGAGTGGCAACCAGTCATGTGTCTCTCTCATGTTGATGTTTCTCTCTCTTCCCCCCTCTCTCCCTCCTGCTCTATCTGAAGATAAATGCAAAAAATGTTCTCGGGTGAGGATAAAAAAAAACACACCTTGTGGTTTCTCAATCCTACTGTAATTATTGAGGTAAAACCACCATACTGTAAAAAATCCTCACTATATTTTCTTTTCTTAACATTCTTCTCTACATGATCCATTGTCATGGGATGGTTTGCTAATGAAAATAATATATAACAATAACTTTAATAATACAAAAGATGATACATGGCATAGTTTAGTCAATACAGTTCATTAAAGTTTCCTATGATTTACCATTCTGTGTTGTTTTTTTACATACCTGTTACTATCACAAGAGGGCAGTATTCACATCAACCACAGCTGAATATAAAAGACCAATCAGCATCCAGATTACGTTTCCATGGTACAGATATTTTTTTTTGCAGCAGTTGATGATTTTACAGTACATGATTTTACATTTACCCAGTAATTATAATTCATGAAGTGTCATTTTACCTCCAATACAGCTGCTTTCTACACAGTAGCTGCTCTCTACACATGTGCGACTGATCCACATAAGCACATTATGGTGCCAACTCTGTCACATACACACCTGTATTTGTACGAGGTGTATGTGATGGGGTTGGCACGATGATGTCATCATGCCAGGTACTCGTATGTGGGTGTATGTGCATGTGGGCAGACCTGCCTGGAGATGAATAGAGGTGTCTCAGTTCCTAAGAACATTGGAAATATGTTTTCCGATGGTCTTAGGTGACCCCTGCAAAAGGGTTGTTCAATCCCCAAAGGGTTGAGAACCGCTGGGTTAAAGGATAGTTCACTGGGTTTTAACATGTTAAGAATGAGCTCAATTAAATATAAAGGGAGTATGTAATCTCAAAAAGAATAAAAAATAAAAATGCCAAAATATTAAAACTTATTATCTTTGGGTGATTACTATAGCTGTGGTATAGAACAGAAGTGGCTGGTGCAGTCTGGTGCCCAGGCGCTGGGCCCAGACCCCTAGGGAGCCGGGGTGATAGCCAAAAACGGAAGTCACTTGACTGGCCGCAGAGGAAAGCTCAGCTGCCTCTTTGGAACTGGTTGTCTTCAGGTTTCAATTTTGTGACCGAGAGGCACTGACAGGCCTAGATTGGGGTTTGCTTACGCAGGTCTCCCTGACATTAGAGCCACCTCAGTCTAATGGCCCACTTGCTTAATTGTTTTAACACCAGTAATGCAGTTACTCTATTCCCATTATTTGGTCAGAACAGATTGCATTTTCCTAGGGGGCAGATCAATGACTGATGATAATCTAGGAAACGGGTATTTGAATCCTACTACTTGTTGTTCTTTGGCTCAAAGCTACCTGCCTGAATAAAGACAGAAAGGATGGATTACCTTTGGGGACCAAGTATTGGCTCGATGACATTCTCTCCCCCAGATCAGAGAACAAAGCAAGGTCCTTTACCTCTCCTCGCCCCCTTAAACTCTGGTCTTCCTTCTGTCCCCCCTCCCTCCCTCCCCACCTTTAACACAGCCACACCATTCACTAGGCAGAAGCGAACAGTTGGACAGAGACTGTATGGCCAGAAACTCTAATAAGATACTGACAATCCGGCCCATTATAAAGAGCTTGCTGGTGTCTGTGTACAGGAAAGGACCAACACAGAAGTGAGCAAGCTTTCAGAAAGTTTGTAATTGCTCCAAATCACCTCGGTTTTTATTTTTTGCAGAAATAGAAATCTCAAAGATGCCCTCTCCGGCGTGTATAACAGCTGTTCTTTAGAAGAGCTATGCCCTTAAAAAGCGGAGACACAGTTGCATGCTGTCCCCTGTAGGGCCGTGCTGACAGTGACAGTGAACTGCACACCTCCCAGCTGAACGTAGGAGCTAGCTGAGCAGGTAATGTGTGCCTGCACCCACTGACAACCATGGGCAAGTCCAGCGCAGACACCTGGGACGTGGGTGTGTCCATGGGGATGGAGAGGAGCAGCCCACCCGCCTGAACTTGGGTGTGGAGAACTCGGACACAGGGCTGTGGGAAGGAGCCGTGAGGGCCTTTGTGACATGCAGGCTGATTTGTCTCACCATGGGAGAGAATCCTGTCTCTGAAGGGACATGACATGACCCAAACCCTCAACACTCCAGGTGTCTGGATGGTTTCAAACCAGATATAAAGATTCGTTGTGTGGGATCTGAAAAAGTAGATGAAAAACCATGTGTGAACCTGCTCCAACTTCAGGTTGGGAGAAGTGGTGGGAGAGGCTTTAGAGGACAGAGGAGCAGGGAGGGGCTGGGGGTCCAGGGCATGCTGTAAGAAAGGCCACCCACTGGGATGCTGAGTGAGGAGCAGAGACCTCAGCACAGGCCTGAGAGAGAGAGGGCGGGCACCCAGGAGGACAGGCAAGGTCAGAAGATGACTACACGGGAGCTAGGAGACAAAGGGGCTGGCGTGAGTGAGAAACATGTCATGGTATCAACTCCGGGAACAGGCCCTCCCTCCATTTTCAAAGATTTGAGCGCTCAAATGGGTTCCAATGGGACATGATGGATCATCGTCCCCAGTGCCTTCTTTCCAGGTACCGACAGCCTGGAGCTGGGGGCGGTGGGAGAGAAAACATGCACACAGAGAAATTAACTAATAGTTCAAGGCAGTAGAAGGAATATAATCTCCAGAATCCTAGCAGGTGGTTTAACCCACATAGATGTGAGCTGTGAAACATTCCTTTTTCATCCCTAGTTCCTTTTTAAAAAACAGCTCAGATCAGTGATTCGGTTTAAAAATGGTACCTAGGGCAGTAGTTTCCAATGAGGTTATCCTCAGGGTCACATCCAAGTGGCACAGATAATCAAAAAGACCATGTATATATTTGCATTTAAAGCGGTATGATTTACATGTTTTTGCATATCCACGCATATTGTGCATATAATTATGTTGACTGTGAAGTCTGTGCTGACACACAATATTACACTTTGAGCTAGTAGGCTGGAGGGAGTCAGTTCTCACTCTCTCTTGCCTTCTTCCCTCTCTCCGTCCTCTAGTGTTGATGTGAGGTGGAGGGAAGGTGCCTCGGGACGGGCAGGCAGAGAGGACTGCTCGCAGGGATTACCCAGACACCAGGTGGACAGTGCAGGGCCCGTCAACAGGGTGCCTCTTCCCACAAAACCACAGAAGGCTGTAAGTCCTCTTATTACATGTCACATAGCACATAATGCACAGGGACAGGCCTGTCAACAACTGTGCATAGAGATGATCACATCTGTCAGTTCCCTTCTCTGTCCTGTCTGAGGGACATAATCCCTGGGACAGGCACTAATATCACACTGGTCACTGTTTATTGAAAGCTTGCTGTGTGCCTGGTATTGTACTAAGCACTTTATATACAGCCTTTCAGTCTTTGTTGTCAGCAGTTAATGACATCAGGAAGAAGGTATTACTGTCCTTGCAGTTGGAAAAAGCTGGCGAGTTTACACAACTTGCCCAGTGGCACAGTGAGTAAATGTGGGGCGAGGACTCATCGATTTGTTCATTTAATACACATCAAGCACCTCCTAGGAGGAAGACACAGTTGCACTTAGTCATGCTAAATTCTAGCCCTAGTTAGGAGAATTATTTCCTGCCTTAAAACTGCTTATGTGAGGGTGTTTTCTCTGGGCGAACCGTGGGACTGCTCGCCCCTCACTCACGCCGCACGTGCCGACAACCACGTTAGCTGGTGCCTGCTCCACCCGCTCTCACACCAGCCCCTCACCCCCAGCCCACCTGCCCTCTGCACAGCTCTCTTCGCAGCCCTGCCCCCGCTCTGCATCTTGGGCCCTGGAGAATGAGGAGCAGCCGGGGTGGAAGGGACATCGTGGGGCCATTGTTTTGACCTCAGTGCTCAACACACAGGCCAAGCGATAAGGACAGTTTGCTGAAGAAATTCTGGAAAACTTCTTACAAGTGTGATTTTGAAAACGAATCTGTCCATGAGCTGAGGATTTATTTGGGTACACATAGACTCTGAGAAGGTTTTCCTGGGCACAGCGGCACACGTTTGAACATGTGGCATGTGTAGACCTGGACATATTCAAGCGAGGCGCCACGAGTCAGCAATAGTTCTGCCCTTCGAACAGCCAGCAGGCCCCGCTCACTGTCACGCAAGGTGTTGTCCTACGTGGAGGCAGGGGAAGAATCGTCATGATAAATGACCCTGGGAACCGAGAGCCCCCAGACTGAGAGAGAAAGCCAGATCTCAGAAACCCCAACAAACCAACTTTGCAGACACTTCCTGGCAGTGAGTCCTTCTCATCCATGCTGGCTTGTCCCCCACACTTCCCACTGTGTAATGCTCCAGCCATGGGGTTCAGGTCATTTTAATAAACATTTATTATGGGCCGCCCATGTGTCCGGAGACTGAAGAATAAATGCACAAGCACGGGGGGTTGGGAATCCCTTGGTAACACACAAACACACCTGCGCCTTCGGGGAGACCCATGAGCAGCCCGTGAATGCCTTCAGTGTGTGTTCCCGGGAGCTGCGCCTGGTGACCTCATGTTCCCATCTGTTGTCTCCAGCTCCCTGGCGTGGAACCGAGCTCAACATTAAATAGGTTACTCAGGACCCCACCACCAGTGAGGGTGGCCCTCGGTTTGAACCCTCATGGGTGGTGCTGTGTTACTGAATTATTGAAGCAAAGATGGGCGCCACCCCACAGTGAAGGTTAGAATCGAGGCCTCCCTCCCACACCAGACCTCTGCTGTCCGGTCAGAGCCGAGCTGCGGAGGAAACCCGTGCACCCACTCGCCCACAGCTCAGCGAGGAGAAACCGGGGCGGGTGTGTTCTGTGCTCTTGGCGGCAGTGAACCACGCAGAGGACGGTGCCTGCTCACAGGTGCTCCTGACTGTGGCTCAGCCTCAGGGGCTGCTTCATGCCAAGGCCTTGGGTGCCGTCCCCTCGAGGACAGGAGCCTCCTCGGCTGAACCCCTGTCCGAGGGCTCTCATTACCAAGCGCAGCTCCTGGGCCCCACTCGGGCCAGCCATTTTAACTGCATGCCACCGCTGGGCTGCCCACACCAGTTACTGCAGTTTATTGAAGAGCACAGGCGCTGGCCTTTAACTAATGTAAGTATAAACACACGATGTTAGGGAAACTAAGTAGACAAAACCATTTTCATGCATCACTGGCATTTTGCAAACATATACACTGTAACCTGTTAATTAGGTTTCTCCTCACAAACACTTAGCTTTTCAAAGCCCTGCCGAATAACTTGATGTTTCTCCCTCACATTTTTAACCACTTATGATTCATTTCTCTAGGTGGTTTCCAGGGGCGGCCAGGTCCAAAATGACAAGGAATAGTGGTAAGGTATCTCGCCGAGGAAGAAAGAGAAACAGAGCCGCAAAAGCGGGCAAGAAAGTGTTATTGAGGCTCCCGGGGGAGGTCCAGGGGTCCGTGGAGGGGGCCAGGGAAGTTTTATAGGGGAGGTGGAGGAACAAAGAGGGGAGGTACTTAATTCTGCATAACAATGAGGGGAGGTATGATTGGTGGTTTCGATGTCTCCTTGGGCCATCCATTTCCCCAGTCACGTGACTCCCCTGAGCCCGCTGACCTTACAATAGTAAAACAATATGATACAGTAAAACAGGACAGTGTCTCATTTTAGCCCTGAGACCATGTGGGACTGTGTGAATATTCATAGAACTCACTTAGATAAAACAATATCATTAATCTTTTTGTAATCAGTGCTCTTCCTTTCATTTGAAGAAAGCTCATCAAAAGATCTGCAATAGAACTTTCCGAAGTTTGATGCATACCTCACTTGTGTATCAGATGACATCCCCAGCCCCTCCACCTGTGAGAGAACAGAAAACATCCGCGAGTCTTTGCCCCTGGTTCCTGGCACAGGGCTCCCCAAGCCTCTGCAATTTCCCAAGTGATAAAAGCACCAGGAGCATCTTTTGCTCTAATGAGGTGACTCTGGGCGGGCACCTGGATGGGTCCAGGGCAGGGCTGGTCACCAGAAAGACCAAAGCACGACTGATTAGAAGCTTGGAATTTTCAGCCCCACCCCCATTCTCCGAGAGCAGAGAGGGCTGGAAGTGGGGGTAGTGAATCGTGCCCACATGGAGGAGCCTTCGTAAAATCCCAACAGTAGGCGGTTTGGCAGTTTCCAGGGGTGAACACATCCATGCACCAGGAGGCTAACCCACCCAATTCCATGGGGAGAAGCACCCCTGTGCTCAGGACCCTCCCAGCCCTTGCCTCGTGTTTCCCTTTGCCATAGTCTTTAATAAGCGGGTGAATATGTTCCCGAGTTCTGTGTGCTGTTCTAGTAAATAATAGAATCCGAGGGCGGAGGTCACGGGAACCTCGATTTGGAGCCAAACTGGACAAGGGTTGTGGTAACCTGGGGACCTGCAGCTCGCGATTGGCCTCTGAATGCGGGGCGGTCTTGAGGGACTGAGCCTTGACCTGAGGTCTTTTCACTATTCTCACGTAGACAGTGTCAGAATTGAGTCAACGTGTAGGACCCATGCTGCTGTCAGAGAATTGCTTGGTTGGGAAAACTTCACACACATTTGAAGCAGACAGTCAGGACTAAACTCAGCTCACTTCTAGTCATTGCTGTCTAGGTGTACCTGCCGTCTAGGTGTACCTGCCGTCTAGACGCACCTGCCATCTAAGTGTACCTACTAACTAGGCGCACCTGCCGTCTAGGCACACCTGCCATCTAGGTGTACCTGCCGACTAGGTGTACCTACTGTCTAGCTGCACCTGCCATCTAGGTGTACCTGCCGTCTAGATGCACCTGGCATCTAGGTGTACCTGCCGACTAGACGCACCTGCCATCTAGGCACACCTGCTGTCTAGGCACACCTACCATCTCTCCATTTCATTCAGCTCGCACAACAGAACTTAATGTCATCTCCTCGTCTCCAAGACCACACAAGGAAATAGGGGTGGAGTAGGCAGCCGTCCTAAGCTCCAGCTACACCTATTTGCGGTTTACCACATGGGCCCTTATTCTTTCAGAGCTCCACACCTCCACATAGCCTGTTCTTTTCTTTCTGTGATGCTCTTTCCATCCAGTCTTCCTAAGTCCCACCATCATTTTCACACTCTGATGGGGGGCGCTTCCCTTTCAAACGCAGAATCGCCCCTTCCCTTCACACCTGCTTGCTCTCCCCACTTGGTTTTGGTGAGGGTGGATGCATTCCTTGGTCCCCGTGCACCCCGGCAGCCCTGACGCTGTGCTCAGTCTTCCCTGGCTTGCTTGTCTCGTTCGCCTGTCTCATTCACCTACATCGTTCCTTGCTTTGACAGTAGGTACGAGACAGGTATTTCTCTGGCACCTAACACAGTGACAAGGAAGGAACTCTTGGAACATCCCACTGGATAAATCACCATTGCATCACCGTCTCCTTACATCACCGCCTGCACTGCAGGGGTCGATCCTGGAATTCTAGGCACCGAGGACAAGCCAGGAGGGGTAACAAAGTTGGACTAGCTCAAACGATCAGGTCGAGGTCCTTAATCTGACCTACAGTGGGCTGAAGAAAACCAACAGGATGATTGTGAGTCACGAGCAACAAGTGGTCTGGTGACCCTGATACAGCAAAGGGCAAACTTGGAAATGAAACGAAAACTGTCTGACCGTCCGCCATGCGTTTTCTCCTGTGTGTCCCACGGCAGTCTGGAGGGGGCTGTGGGCTTCTCGTCTCGCAGGCGAGGGAGCTGAGGCTCAGAGAAGCCAAGTTACTTGCTGAAAGTCACGTGAAATGAATGGCCCAGAGGATATGCAACCTGGCTTGTTTTGATTTTCAGTGTTGGTTCTTTCTAATCACTATTCCAAAGTATTGGAACTTGCAGAGATTTTCCCTTCGAAGGAAGTGCTCGCTGTCAGTTATGTCAGTAACTTTACAGCCAGTGTTCCAGGTGGACGATGGTAGGCGCCAGATTCCTGAGTGGGAGAGGCAGCTCTCAGAGGCCCATGTCCCAGAACCATCAGTGCTTTCTGCTGGGATCGCCCCCCACCCCCCGTCCCGACAAGGTGAGCAAGCAGAACCCCATGGGAAGGCGATCAGAGGAATCCAGACTGTTAAGGAAACCAACTCATCTGCATCCACATTCACGTGACCACGTACGTGTGTGGGGCTGGAGGCCAGGGCTCAGAGGCCACAGGGTTGGGAGGACTCCCATTTCTCGTCAGCGAGACGGCACACGACGAGGGGCCAGCTGTGACAGAGGTGTCAATAGTTAGAGCTGCTGTCACAGCTTCAGGAGAGGCCAACGCTTCCTGGACAAGAGGACTGAGTGTCCAACACACGGAGCGAAATAGAGCTGCTCTGCTGGACGGCGGCGTGGAGCCCTGGCTGCAGGCCACACACCAGGCTGCTGCGTCCTGGTGGGCCCAGCAGCGGGCAGAGCAGTGGGCACAGCATGCAGGAGTCAGCTGTGGAAAGCCAGGGGCAACGACTGATTGCCTGAGGCATGCGACTGGCAGGTGCTTTCGTGTAGTTTCACGGGTCAGTAACCTCCTCAGGAGGTGGGGAAGGCTTGAACTGGGCTGGCAGTGTGATCCTGATTTTGACTTGGGAAAGAAGTCAGGAAGGGGTAATAAAATGGTCTAAAATCAAGGTGGCTTCCAATTTGTCTATAAAAGGGGATTGGAAGGGGACGTCTTAGAAAACATCGTAAATCAATTGTGCAACATAGTTAAACAGGTGACTCATTACGGGGTTTACTTAAAGTAGGACCATGTGTGTGCATTTCCTTGGACACGCAGGCATCAATCACTGAGATCAAGGACACAGCCCACCTGGGCTCTGGCTGGGGCACGGAATCAGCCACGGCCAATGTTGCCTCTGCGGTCCGAGACGTTCCCGGCTCAATGCTCGCTCTCTCTCCTGCTTCTCGTTATATGAAGCTATGTTTTAATTTTAAAGAGAAAAGAAAAGAGAGCTCTGCTTTAAGACGAAGAGTTACATATGAGGGCGTGGACGCCCTGAGCCTGAGGAAAGCTCTGCTCCCCCGGCCTCGCGGTCTGGGTGGGGGGCGGGGGGCTGACATCTCCCCGCTCCTCGCTGCAGTGCGGTCTGGGGGGTGGGGGGAGCTGACGTCTCCGCGCTCCTCTGGACTGATCCCCTTCGTGTGACATGAGTCGCACGCTGATACCCAGGCTGGCCGTGAGACCGTGCACAGCCCTGCTACCAGCGACACTGATCACCTTATTGGGGCCACTGAGTCTTTCTCTTGTCCCTTTAGCAGTTCTCAGCGCTTTATAAAAAGAAGAGGTGCATGGTAATGGAAACAACCACGCAGCCATAGCGCCCGGCTGCGGAAGGCCGGCGGGAAGCCGATGCGGCCTGGTCCCCCAGCGCGCCCCCGAGCATGGCTTTGGAGGCTCAGGATGACGCCTGGCTGCTCGCCCGTGGCAAGGCTCAAAGTCGACCCCACGTGGAACAGCTGTGCAATACCGATCGATTGCCAGGATCCCTGGTTGAAAACAAAGTGACAGTAAAAATCCTCAATGAACCTCTTACATGGAATAGTAACAGCTATTTTCGCAAACACAGTTTGGGCCACACCCCAGCCCAAGGGGAAACAACGCCCAGGTATTCTTCCCTGTTGCATCGGGGGTGCGCCCAATCAATAATAACCGATAATAATAATGAGCAGGTACCAATTATAGTAATTGTGAAAACAGCTCTGTATCGTACGCTGCTCACGTCTGGTTTTCTCTCATTTGACCTTGCGGCAATGAAGACGTAGTGTGACTGTCCCTTCCACAGGGAGCAAACTGGTGGTTTGGGCTGGAGGCAGGGCAGACATCCAGGACCATCCACTGTGAAGCCAACACCCAGCACTCTCCTCCACTCCACTGCCGTTGATGACCACTGTGCACTCTGCCTCTGTTTTGTTTCTTAAGGAGTCACCCCACACAGGACCTGACACAGAACTCAACCTGGCCGACACCACTGCTTTTTGACAAGCAAGCTCTGTATTCATGGAGTGCTGGAAACAGGCCACGTGCTAACAGGCACTTTGAAAACTGCCAAGACAAATCTGGCAATGAGAACCCAGCAGGCCGATGGCAGGTGTGGATGATTCGGGGACAGAAACAACCTGAAGGAGGAAAGCAGAGGAGGCTGCGGGGGGACATGGGCCGTCCTGGCCAACACAGTGCGGATGGGAGGAAGGACCAGAGACGCTACTGTGAGGGGAGCCAATGTGGGGAAGGACCGAAACGTTGGGTCCTAGATAAGAGACAAAGAAGAATTTTGTTCAGCTTCTTAAGGGTTAGAAATTAGGAAGAGGGTCCAGAGTCCAACACTTCAGTCCACACTTTCCCTGAGTACCAGGGATTAAAAACACCAAATGTTTTGTGCCTCCTGGCGCCAAAGATTGAGGAAGAAAAACAGACCTAGAAGCAATAAAATGTCACGAGTGCTGACAGAACATGCACAGGACACAGCGAGGCAAAGGAAAAAGAGGAGTTTGCTCTGGAGAGGAGGACGCCAGTCAAGGTTTTCTAGAGAGCAAGCGAACGGAATCTTGAGGAGCTTCTGCCCGAGGAACTGGGAAAGCGACAGGGGAGACGTGGCATGCAAAGGTGGGAAGACATGGGTCCTGAGGGTCTGTGATGAAGCACTGCCAGTCAAGAGGACTTTGCAGAGATGGAATCGCAGAGAAATAAGCAGGACCAAGGTCATCGGGGCTTTGGATAGGGAGCTGAGGAGTTTGGTCTCTATCCTGCTGGTGCTGAGTAGTCACGGAAGGGAACTATGACAGGAGTCACTGTGGGGCAGTGGGCGGATGAGTAAGGAGCCTGGAGTCAGGGAGACAGGTGGGGCTGTGCCATGAGTAGTTGCAATGGGGAGAGAAAGACCTGCAAGCAAGGGACAGCGCAAGTAGACTGACCGCCCAGGTGCTGGGCGTGGCTTGGCCGTATTCTGAGATTAGGCAATGGATCTGGGAACCATGCATGAAGAGGACGACTCTGACACTTCCACATGGAAAAGTAACAACTGGCTCACTTTGCTCCAGTGCTACTTCTCAACTTCTGTACTGCTCAGTGGTTCATACAACTCTTGGCTTAAACTATGTCTATAAATCAGAATTTTAATGCTTAAAAGGTCTTTATGGGTTCTCTAGTTCTATGTTCTCCCATCTTTACTGCCCCGTCACACAGATAAACAATTTCAGCTGAGACGACTTGTCTGAGCCGTGCAATGAGCAAGAGGCACGGCTGGAACCAGGTGGCGTCCAGGCCAAATTCGATGCTCCTTACACTAGGACAACAGGGTGCATTTCTGGTTGGGTTAAGTTTCAGGAAAGATTGCATCTACTCAGATAATTTTTGTTTCTCCTTTACCCTAGCTGCCAGAAATTTTGTATCCAAATTTATTCAAGTATCATAATTTGCTCTATTCAAGTGGCTGAAAGTATCTATTCTCCCTTGTTCTATGAGAGCTTTGTTGTGTTTTTATTCTTAAATACTTTATCTTGGGTTCCATTTCAAACTACCCTTATGGGCACACTTATATCCTTTTGGAAGTGGCTGTGAGTACAAATGGCAAATAAATACATTTATTAACAGTTAGCTTTCTTCCAAGCAGGGACATAACTCTGTATTTTGTAATTATGGCCGCCGGCGGGATCGTCATGAGATCTTTGTGAGCTTGGGATATAAAAACTTCAGGGACATTCCACGAGCAGTAGAAAATGCCTATTTAGGACGAACAATGAGTGGCATCCCTGGAATTGTGGGTCTATGAAAGCTCTCCCCACACGCGTCTGTCTTCATGTGAGACATCAGGGGGGCAGCCTCCTCCGGCTAATGGCACTGGCTGTGCACCCTGCCCCCCCACCGTCTGGGGTCCCCTGCAGCCTTTACTAAAAGATCATCTTGATAATTCAGTCTTGCATCCTTCTCTCCATCTTCAGTTCCAATATTTTCACTTGGATTAAATTTAAAACATCAGAGGAAAGTGTGTGAAAGCACATAAATCTATGCTCTACTTATACAAACCTAAGCCAGCTAAGCGTCTCACACAGGAAGGCACAGGGGTCCCGGCTGGAGTGCCGCAGAGGGAGAGCAGGCTTGCCAAGGGGACGGGACCACGACGAGGCCACATGTGGGAGGCGGGCGGAGACTCTTCTTGTAATAGGTAAGCGGTTTCGTTCTAGAACAGAGACTGGACATGTCTGGGCAGGAAGTGGGGAAAAGGAAGTTCTCCTGTAGGATGAGTTAGGCATACAGGAGGGAGGACTGGCCATTTCAAGTAGAGGCCATCACAAAGCTGTGTGGGAGAGATGGCCCATGACACCAGAAAAAAGCAGAACAGACAGACAGCTTTATGAATGACTTCGTGTGGTGAGTGTATTTTACTTATTTATTTTATTATTATTTTTTAGTCCTCACTCAAGGATATTATTTATTGATATTTAGAGAGAGAGGAAGGGAGATAGAGATAGAGTAACACTGATTGGATGCCTCCCATAAATGCCCTGAACGGAGAGCAAACCTGCAACCTAGGCATGTGACTTGACCAGGAATTGAACCCAAGACCTTTTGGTACATGGGAGGATGTTCCAACCAACTGAGCCATCTGGCCAGGGCTAGTGAGTGCATTCTGTAAGCCAGTAGTCAGAACTTGGGGTCTAACAAGTCTGTCTGGATGTATTTCTGGTGGCAGTGAAGAAGAATATTCGAGATTAGAATTAATTCTGGGATGTAAGTTCACTGTTGCTATAGTAAATACTAGTTGATTTTGAAGTACAATACAAAATTGGCTTCCCTTGAAAATCATGTTCACTGTCTGCCATGTCTGTGGTCCGAGTGACAACCTGAACTTCAAATTAAGGGGAGAGTGTATCCTCCTACCTTTAGGGCTCTTTCAATTTCTTTCTTTAAATTCTGAGCAATAGCAATGAATACTTTTTAATCTCACAACCCATTAGATGCGCGCGCACACACACAAGTAAAACAAAACTTCCAGGAAACATACTCTTACTAAATGTAATGTATATGTATTCTTTTTTATTCTATTATTTTTACTAGAATCTAGGTATGAGCCTCTAAAAGAATCCCAAGACCCATTAATGGGCTGCAACCGGAAGTTTGAAAATCACTGGTTATGATGGCTGCTCTGACATTAGTCATCTCGGCCTGAGTCAGAGAATCCACTGGATCCAAAAGGTAGCAGACAGAACAGAGAGGGAATGGCCCCACTCGGTCACATGGAAGCAGAAGCAAAGACGTGTTCGATGTTGGGAAAATGCAGTGCATACATTTGTAGTGGGAGATTTATTAGCTTTATGATCCAGGAGCCATCGTTCTTAGAGCCAGTGTTCTGCTTGGTGGGAGAAACCCAGGGAGAGGAGAGAAACAGTGTTATTTTTCTAATACAATATTGAATTGCCATTAATATGATTTTCCATTGCAATTATAATCTCTTGTAAGCCCACATGCAGGGACCCAGTCCAATTCCCTCGTGCGGAGCCTGGCATCCTGTCGGCAGCAGGCACATGTTGTCAGTAATAACAATAACAATGCTAATAACAGTAACTTGATGATTAGAATCTTTTGCAACAATATCCAAAGCTAGTATTAGAAGGACTCTTTCCCTACAGTTTCCATTTTTACTCTCCGTGGTTTATAACTCTTTTGGTCTTGAAAATGCATTCCTTATTCCCCTTCTGACTGAGTCTATTTGGCAAACACTAATGTTTTTTATCCGTATGGACCTCAGAATTAAATGCCTTTCCCTTTGTCTCCTTGTTCGCCTCGCTGGAATCACTAAGGGGTCACCAGAGCTGAAGCAGGGAGACCCCTGTTAGCTGTAGCTTCGGAAGCCATGGAGAGCACAGAACCCGCAGACCATTATCTACATATGTTTCTATAATAACAGTGCACTTGATCTTAATTTTCCCGAATTCTTGGCGATACATTTATTTTTTAAAATTAAGAACTAGAGAAGCCCTGACCAGTGTGCTCGGTGGTTAAAGTGTCAGCCCAGGCACCGGAGGGTCATAGGTTTGATTCTTGGCCCCAGTTGGGGCTCTTTTGGGAGGCAACCAATCGATGTGTCTTTCTCTCTCTAAAAATCAATGGAAAGAATATTCTGGGGTGAGCATTAACAACAACAAAAACAAGAAAAAAAGTAGGAAAGTATGTGGTTTAAAAAACCAGTCTGTGTTTTCTTCCGAGTTGATCAAATCCGACAATTTCAGATTGAGCTCTGAGTCCACAGTGATGCAAACAGAGGGGGTAAGAGGAGAACCCACCAGAGAGAGGGCAGAAATGCCCCGGGCTGAGTGTGACGGCAGGAAAGGAACAGAAACCTTGGAGTGAGGTGTGTGTGTGGGGGGGGGGCGGGTTAGTAAAAACAAAGGGAGGAGGACCCCAGGTGGCTTAGTCAGCAGGTGATCTGAGCACCCACCCAGAGAGAAAGAAGGCAGCAGAAGTGGAACAGAACAGGCTGTGGGGTGGCGTGGGGAGTTCCCCACAGGGAGGTGGATGGGGGTGGGGCAGCAGAGGTGGGAGCTCTGGTCACGCGGTCTGGAAGGGAATTTCAAGTGGACACCATCTGTCATAATTAGGGGATTGACTCAGCAACCGCGTGCTTACTTTTAGATTAATTATATGCATAAAACAATTTTGATTTCCTTACTGAGTAAATATGTTGTGCTTCGTGAAATTTTCACACATTTTAGCGTCATGCCAGTGCTGCCCCTAACCCCAAACTGTACTCACTGAACAACCACCAAATGTATTATTAGTTGATTCGTGATGGTGTCCTTCTGAGGTCGGTGTCACATTCCCGAGTTCCGGTTACTCGGCAGCAGGATTGCGCTTCTTATTTGTGCTGTTCTAGGATGGGAGTTACGGTCAGGGCACCCTGGCCCCATCGTGGCTTGGCCACTGGCTAGGTGCGGAACCCTCACAGCTACCTCATTGGTAAAGTAATTACAGCTGCCTCACTAAGCATCGACATTCAACGAAAAGCACTCAGCACAACCTGGCACATGTTGCGGGCTGGCAAATGGTATCTGCTATGACCTATTCCTTAGAAGGCTAGGGGATGCACAGACAGACAGGCATGAGAGGACCACGCCTGTCCTCTCTCAGCAGCATTGACATGTGTGTGCACCGTGGCACCGGCCTCATGCCCCCAGCGAGGAGGGCGGAGGGCTGCAGGCCGAGGAGCCCGCGTCTGTGATCACAGCGACCTCTACAGCCTCTGCTTCCTCCCTCCACGGACACGGAAAGCAAAACCAACACCATGACATCCACTGCTCTTTATGTTAAATAAACCAGGGCCTCCATAAATTAAAGTGACCTCCTTATGCAGCGTGACATGGGTCACGCAGTCTGCCGGGGAGTGTGGCTGAGCCTGCTGGAGGGACGAGCAGGTAGGCCGCGTGCAAGCTGCACACTGTGTCCAAAGCAAAGCCCCCTGTGGTTCCGTCAATGCGTTTGCCGGGCCCTAATAAGCTGAGGATGCAGAGAGGTTAATTGACAAAATGACACTTGTCTAATGCTGTCCTGAGCGCTGCACACAGGCAGACCTGCAAGACAGGGACCCTGCTGGGCTGACCAGGATGATTATTATAACTGACATTTCTGCCCTCAGGAGCATGTGGCTTCTAGAAGCTTTCCACCCTGGAATCTCACTGTTGTGCTACAGATAATCCAGGGAGGGTTGTATGACCAGAGAGACCAAGGACAACACAGTGCACATGTAATGTAAGTGCGGAGGCAAGGCCACAGGTGGGCACCACCCTCAGTGTGGTGGTAGAGTTCTGTGCACGCAGTGAGCCCTGGCCAAGTGCTGGGTGACCTGCTGGGAGCTGTAGCCGCTGCTTCCTGTCCTGTCCCCACAGAGACCCAGCGACATGGGTGTTAGTCTCCTCCAGACACACAACAAAGCCGAGGCCACCGCAGTGCACTGCACTGTCTGCTTCCCCAGGCATGTGATCATGGCCGGATATTAATGCAAACCTTTCTTTTCCATGGGTGGTCGTCCATGGACAAAAGGACGGAGACAGAATGACTCGGCTCAGGAGAGGATTTGAAGCTGTTGTGGGGACATACACGGGCACAGCAGGAGAAGGCCCGCAGCTGGACTTCCAAGCTGGGGAGGATGCAGGCATCCAAACCTTTGCTTTTCTCACTAGTGGGCACAGAACTGAAATGCACTTGGACTATCAACAGATTGATATGGCGCTTAGAGGAGAAGGTACTCTTGTGCTCTGAACACCTGATGGTGAAACGCAGAGCAAACCAAACCCAGAGTGACACGTGCACATGCCCACTGAGGGGGCACTGCCCTGGCATGAGCAGTTAGCGGCCCCTCTCTGGATGAACAACTCAGCATTCTTGTTTGGAGAAGCTTGGCTCCTACTGGAGAGCAGGGACCAACTGTGAGTCTTTCAAAGCCAGTAGGGCTGTTGGCTGTCATTGAAACAAAAACCCTTTCTCAGTGGGAACGAGCTCTGTGTTCACAGTCCTCAGAGCAAGGCTCTTACAGCCTGAATGTCTCACAAGTAGCTTCTGATGGGTTTATTGCTTTATTTTGCTTAGAGCAAGTCGGGGGCACTTTGGAGCTGACATCATTAAAATTCTTTTTGAAAGTGTGTTGACATTTCAGTTGCCTGTTTTGAAGGGTTGACAGCATCCACCTGTGCGCCCACAGGCACACAGTGCTCGCCACGTGCCACGGCTGTGCCGGACAGGGCACCGCTCCCTTTGTTTACAGGCTCGCCGTCCCCAGACACACGCCTTTGATGGTCACCTTGATACTTTCCTTCTGATCACTCAGTAAGCCAGGTTTAGACACAACGTACACAACGTGCCTGGTCCACCTTTAGGTCTTTCTGATCAGTATGTGGATATTTAATCTGAAACATTTCTCCTTTGAGTCAAATTTGTCACTTTTTCCCCTCCTTTCTTTTCTCCGACATACCAGTGATGATATTCTCTCCTATGACTGAATGTCTCCCAGCTGGGCCACTTTCCTTGGGTACCCTTCCAAGAATCTTTTATTTTTTAGTTCCTTTCAGATAAACCAAAGTCTCTTCCAGGTGACAAAAGGTAACCAGGGACACAGAAAATACAAAAGCACATCAAGATGCATAAAATAGTCACTGGGCCCTGGCTGGTTTGGCTCTGTAGTTAGAGCATCGGTCTGCAGACCAAAGAGTCTCAGGTTCGATTCTGGTCAAGGGCACCTACCTCAGTTGCAGTTCAATCCCCAGCCCTCATCAGGGTCATGCGGAAGGCAACCGATTGATGTATCTCTCTCACATCGATGTTTCTGTCTCTCTCTCCCTCCCTCCCTTCCACTTGATCTAAAAATCAATGGAAAAATATCCTCAGATGAGGATTAAAAAAAAAAGTCATGCCCTGGCCGGTTTGGCTCAGCGGTTGGAGCGTCGGCCTGCGGTACAGAGAGACCTGGGTTCGGTTCCCGCTAAGGGCACGTACCTCAGTTGCAGTTTGTCCCCGGCCCTGGTTGGTCGTGTGGGTGGCAGCCACTCGATGTGTCCCTTCGCATCGATGTTTCTCTCTCTCTCTCTTCCTCTCTCTCCCTCCCGCTCTATCTGAACAAAAGTGGAAAAATGTCCTCGGGTGAGGATAAAAAAAAAAAAGAAAAAAAAAAAAAGTCATGGTAGAGACTTCTGGAGGAAGTCATGGAGGAATTGTGTTTGTAATTCCATTGCCTCTTATTTGGACATGTTGCCTCCTGTAGTATGTATCTCATACCTGAATGTAAACTCCTTGAAATATGTTAGGAGTTACATTACCGTCCCTGCGTTTTCATCCCCGAATAGTGGAGAGCTAGTTGTCGGGCCACTTTGTTCTCAGGCCTCGGGGAAAATAGAATGTAGGAGAAAATAGTGCCCCCGTGAAGATCTGTCACCAGAGCCCTAAGCACTGCGACAAGCGAGCAAGTCATTTAGCTTCTCTGAGATTCACACACACAAATAAACAAGTAATACACTCGGTGAGTGTGTTTTCAACGCAAAATTGGCACTGAACCAAGTTAAACAGGCAAAGAAGACTGTTCAGAGCTACTGCAGGAGGGGGAGACCAGGGTGCAGTCCAAACTCCACCTGCTGGACAGGCAGGGAGATGTAAACAGGCTGAGGTGGGGGGTGGGGCACATCACGGACATCTAGGTTCGCTCACAGGCCTTATCCCAGGAAGAGAAAAATTCATTCAGGACAGGTGGTGGTTTCACAGCCTGCAGCAAGGCACACCCTCCCCACCCACGGAAGCTCCTACTCTCCACAGGAACTGGCGCCATTTCCCCGGGTGTTTACATTTCAAAGAGCCGGCTCCAGGTCCTTGGGAAAGGTATTCTTGGGTTGTAAAACTGGCAAGAGGCTTTTAAAAAGATTTACATCTGGGAGAGGCAGAGAAGGAACTGCGATGATGAGTAAATGTCCAGATAACAGGGAAGGCGGGGCCTAGAATCAGGAAGAGGCCTGTCTGCGGTCAGTCAAGCTGGGAGGACACTGAGGCCGGGGTGGTGCGTGTCGGCCTGTGGAGGGGAACGTTGTGGACGAGATCAGATGCCCTCGTCCTGTCTGGGTTGGGCTTTCAGCACGCCCTCTGAGTGTCGGGGACCTACCGTGGACCAAAGCCAGGGGAGGAAGGCGGCATCCCACCAAGCGCCGGGGAAGTCGAGCCCTGCGGCCGACCTCCATCCTGCCCAGCCCCGTTCAGGCGCCCCCCTGCCGTCTCCCTGCTTTACTGCCACCACCCACCCAGCCCAGGCTGCCACACGCCCCAGGAAGGCTGGACCGGCTGCAGGGAACACCACCTGGCATTCCGAGTGCCTCAGGACGCCCCCACCCCCAGGAGCGCGGCAGAGACGAGTATCTCACCCAGACCTGTGGTCAGAACAGGCACCAGAGCGGAACCCTCAGGTAACTCACAGGCACGTCGCGGCGTTGGAAGGGAGGGTCCTGCGAAGAGCATCTTGGCAGGGAGTGGCGCATCGGGACACCGACCGTTCATCGAGGAAAGCAGCATTCCACGGAGCGCCCACACCGCGGTGGCCACACCGTGCTGAGGAGTTACTGACCTGGAAGACAAAGCCAGCGTCCTCGGGTGACCATTCCAAGCCAGTTGGAACTTTGTCTTCCTTGTCACGTTTCCGAAGTTATTATTCTCTGTCTCCTGGTCCCCTCCTTCGGAACCTCCCTCTCCACCCTGCTGCCAGTGACACATGGAATCCCCCTTTGGTGACCCCCAGTGCCCCAGGCCCTTGTTCCCCACCTCAGCCTCTGCCCGCAGGGGCATGCCCAGGCCTGACCTCCAGGTCTGCAACACTGTCACTCGGATCCACCCTCTCCGGAGAGCATCCTGACTTCGGAAGAGCGTTCCTAACCAGTGGAGAGCTGGGCGAGTTTAGAGCGCACTGTGGACAGCGGCCGAGAACTGCGGGGACTGAGTGCTCAGGGCACAGGCCAGCTGGGGGAGAGGTTTGCAGGCCGCTGAGCAGACATGCTCACTCCCCAGCTCCACACCCCAGGGCTCAGCCCTCCCTTTTATTTCTATGTTCTCCCCCCACTGAAACACCTCCTCTGCTGCCCTGCTCCTGCTCCAGGCCAACACCCAGACTGAGAGCAATCACAGGGGTGGGGGGGTTCAACTGAAGCAGATCGTCTGGGATGTTTTCTTTGACAATGCTCTCCCCTCTCAGCCCTGCTCCAACACCGCCGGAGGGAGGGAACAGGCCAGCTGGGAAGTCACGGGAATCGCCTCACCCAGCTCCCCTCCCCATCACTGAGGCTGTGTCTAAGAGCACACAGGTCTCCCCGTTTTTCCTGACTACCTTGTGCTGCCTTGGGAGGAGTCAGGTTGTGCTCCCCATTGTGACAGATCCTCACTGGGTGGCTTTGACCTTTAACCTACTCGTCCTGTATCTCGGTTTCTTTGTTAAATGAGAAGTTGGATTAGATCAGTTGCTCTTAGCCATGGCAACCCATTAGAATCATCCAAGGATCTTAAAACATACACACAGGAATACTGGCCCCTTCTCCCCCATCACTGAATCAATCTGCGCAGGGCTCTGGCACCGGCATGCACTTTTAAAGCTTCCAAGGTCCTTCGTAAAATGCAGGCAGGATTTGTAGCCTCTAGACTAGGACCCTCACTAAGTATGTATCTGAAAGCCAGCTCGATCTAACAAGCAGAATCTAGAGCCCCGCCCCCCACAATTGAATCTGCATTTCAGCAACATTCCCAGGGGATCCATGCACACACTCACACCCGAATAATAGGGCTCCAAGTGTCCTTCCAACTCTGCCTCATGACACATGGCTTGCGATTCCACTTTAATCACACAGACAGATTGAGCTGGCTCTTTTGTTAGTTTCTTGAGCATCTACTTTGTGGTTGGAACCACGTGAGGGGCAGAAGGTGAAAAGTCAGCAAGAAAAACAGCGTGTCCACCCTCATGGAGCTTCAGTCAGGGGGAAGCCAGGTCCTGAGTTATCATGTAGGGTGATGCACATGAGGACAGACAAAATCCTGGGAGTTAGGAAAGCACTGGGCATCAAGGAAGGCCTTTCAAAGAATCAAGTCGGAGCTCTGCAGCTGCGCACCCTGTGAAGCAGTGAGCTGCTCCATCTGTCCATGTGACCCTGGTTTCTGGAAGAGCACAGCTCACACTGAGCCCTCTTTGCATTTACATCTCTGGGCAACTTTGAGATTGGACTCTGAGGCACTGCCACTTGGCAACTCCCTTTTGACACCCTTCTTACCGAGTGTGCCAATGACCTTCCTACTGCAACCTGGTATCATTTCTCTAGGTCACATCTGGTTGACCTGTAGCTTTGAGTAATAATAATGATTCCCATTTGACATAGTGATTTCCTGTGGATTCTGTCTTAGCTAGAATACCCCCCAAATGGAGAGTTTGAAATATGAGCATGCTTGGGATACACTGGTTTTTAAAATGATCCTAGGTGAGGTAAGCTGAAAAACTGCCCCTCGCCCCCCACCCCCTTGCCACCAAGGTCTCCACATTTTAATCCCCAGAACCTGTCACCTTATGTGGCAGATGGGACTGTGGATGCATGATTCAGTCAAGGATCTTGAGATGGTGAGATTTCCTGCACTGTTTGGGTGGGCCTTAAATACGACCATGGGGTCCTTTGAAGAGGGCAGTAAGCACAGTAAGGGGGAGGCAGCTGTGGTCATGGAAGCAAGACATGGGCGTGATGCAGGCCACGATGACGAGCCCAGTGCTGAGAAGGCCAGGAGATAACCTTCTTCCCATTGCCTCCTGAGAAACCAGCCCTGTGGACACCTTGACTCCAGACCAGAGGAACTTGTTTGGCACTTCTGACCTCTGGCATGGTAGAGAGTAGGGAGCCCGTGGTCTGGGGCTTACAGAGTCTTGTTTTAAGCAATTAAACAGATACTGCAGGGGAAAGGAGTTGGAGATTGGAAAGAGGAAAACAGGGATAGAAGGAAATCGGAGGTGTGTTACTGTACTGGTCACCCCTGTGGGCATGGGGTCATTCTAGCACGGACACCATGGGGAATCACCTCCAGTGCCCTGAATGCCCAGGATGTGGAGGACACATGTATGCACCAGCTCCCATTCTCCCTGGTTCAGCCTTGAAGTTAGTGTTCATTCCAATGTTAATTCACTTTCAAGAGCAGGAATTACAAAAAAAAAAGAAAAGTAGCCTCCATTTGGGAGATACAGTTTCATGAGAGAAAGAATCAACAAACGCCATGTGGCGACCCAAAGGTACGTCTCCAATGGAAGAGGATAGAGGGAGTTTCCATAGGCCTTCAGGGGGATGGTCTGGGGAAACAGACACCTGAATCGGCGAGGATGGGACCTTGAGACTAAGGAGAGGGAGGTCATCCCAGGAAAGAAGAGCAACATACCCACAGGCAGGGAGGTGGGAAGGCCAACTGGAAATGGCTGGAAGGTCTTTGTCGAGGGGGGTACAGTGTTACAAGGTGCAGAGAGAAGGAGCTCGTGGAGGAAATTTGACTGAGAGAAGAATGTGGCTTCGAGTCCTGGGCAGCAAACCCTGGACCAAACACGAGTCTTCTGATACAAGCGGACTTGGCCCCGGCCCATTTTGCTCAGTGGTTAGAGCTCAGCCCTTGGATTGAAGAGTCTCAGGTTTGATTCGCAGTTGAGGGCACGTACCTTGGTTGCAGGTTCAATCCTCGGCCCTGGTTGGGGTCGTGCAAGAGGCAACCAGTCCATGTGTCTCTCTCACATGATGTTTCCCTCCCTCCCTCCCTCCCTCCCTCCCTCCCTCCCTCCCTCCCTCTCTCCCACTGTATCTAAAAATCAATGGAAAAATATCCTCAAGTGAGGACTTAAAAAGAAAGTTGATTTGGCTCTAACTGGGGGATGGGAGTGAAGCCCCAAGTATATGATTCTTTAAACTCCCTTCAGCAAACTTGTAATTATGAAAATATCTTGAGTTATCAGCCTCTGCTTTCCATTTTCCCTCAACATTGTTTGAGAAATTCCACAAAACTGAGGAAAAAATAGTTAATTAAAACATAAAACAGGACAAGTTTAATTCCTTTTTTCAATAAGAAGCTGGCTGCAGTGTATACAGGCTTAACGATAATTCTATTTTGTGACTAACAATAATTACTCATGAATAATTACAGAATAGGAATGTGAAAAATGTCTAATTAGAAATTAAACAAATTCCCCAAATTAGATATTTAGTATTGCAATTAGGTATTATTAGAACCAATAATGACATGATGGCAACACAAGATATTAATAAATACATGATCAGCCATGGAATGTATGTTGTGACGTCAGAAATACATTTGACATTTTCACAAAGACATTTAGTTGAAACTATTTGCCTGTGTAAACAATCTCAGGCAATAAGCCACGTTTCAGCTACGATATTGCTCACATGCCCGAGTGAAAGCAGATTCCTTGCTGTGATGAGCACAGATCGGTCTTGGTTAATTGAAAGGTGAAGCACCCTGAGATATTGTGCTGGTGTCTGGGGTTACTCTGCTATGACCTCATTTTACAAGAAAAGTGTCCTGAATACTTTATTAGTTTAGAGAAACAACGGCGGCTACCGGTCTTCTTTGAGGAAAGGCTTAATTAAGAAAAAAGATTTAATAAGCTTTTGAAAAAGCATCTTGAAACTTTTTGGTTGCCATGGTAGTCTGGAATGGTGTCATCCATGGCTCTCGGAGAGTCTTAATTTAAGGGGGGTGTATGGTTTGGATTACCTTTTTGGAGAGCTAGCAAATACAAGAGGGAGGCTTGCAAAGCCCACTGCCTTCAGGGACATTCCCTGTGACTATCCCCAGCAGATTTGGGGTTGCAGTGATGCGGCAGCAGCGGAACATTCACACAGAAGGGCACACTGAAGGTCATACTCAGGGCTCAGCTGCTGGTGAGACGTTTCTCCCGTGAGGGCAGGGCGTGCTGAACCACCTGGAGAGTCTTTCAGGCCTGAGACCAGGTTGGCTTTCTGGAGAGGTTTGGGGCCCTGCTGGTTGCTAAGACACTACTTGAACCCCACATTAGCTCATCCTCTTCCGGGCTCCGGGAATCAACCCCTGCTGATGGGGCTGGAATAACCCCAGGCGCCTGCCACTGACTGAGCCCTAAGAGAACCAAGCCCCTGAGGCAGTTAGGACACCTTGCTAAAGAGATCTGAGTCTAGGAATAGGAAAAAAGAGAATTGGGAATCTTTGGGGGATGAGTCTATTGGGAAAGATACCATTGGGGTTTATACTCCCTGGTGAAATATTTATTATAAGATGATCTCACCGTGGAACATTAGTTAGGGGTGCCCTGGTCCAGGCACCTGATTCCTGACCACGGAAGCCTACATCTCGAACCTGGCCTGAGTCCTCTTGGAATCCTGCGACCATGGTGGAGGGTCCATTTTGAGCTAGAAAAATGCATGTGGAAGCCGTGGCTGTTTGGAGAGTTTGTAGGCGTGGGGGTGGGGAGAGCAGAACAGGGGAAGCATTGTCTTCTGTGCTTAGAACCAGCCCCCTTGAAGCCGAGTGAAGGAAAGAGGTGACAACTGCTGAGTGCCATTATGTGCCAGCCTCTATGATGATCCCATTTATGTATCACTTTGTGAGGTAGGCATCGTCTCTGCTTTACAGATTAGCAATTTAAAGAAACTCAGATACTTGTCCAAATTCGTACACTTAGTAATCACCTAGAGAGATGTAAAGCAGTCCTTATCTGAGACTGAGCCCACCCTCTCCCCCTGGGAGGCTACCTCCTAAGACAGGAAGGAAGTTTACATGGGGCCCACCTGCCTTTCTAACATCTGGGGAGCCCTCAGATTGATTTCACCCCTTTAACAGTTCTTCACAGAACGTGGAAACAGCCTGGCCTCAGACCAGTCGTCTGTGGTCTTCTAGGAAATTGGCATTTATTTCATCATGTTAGATGGGTTTTGCATTTTGAATCTTCTGGTGCTTACTCAGGCCTTGCTGGCAGGTGCCCTGTGAGGAGAGGGAAGAGCCTGGGCCCCAGAATCGGACAGACCGATCTGTCCTCTTCTCCACCCCAGAGCCCTGTCGCCCTCGGTAAGCTGCCGCACACTCGGAGCCTGTCCCTAGCCTGAGTGGGGATGGAATAGCATGACGCAGGCGCAGTGGCATAGCAGGTGCTCACCCAATGCATGGAGACAGAAAAGGAGGAGATGCCTCTACAACACCAGTTGGCCAAACAAAGAAGAGAAAATCTGAGCATTTAAGACTTCAGAATCAGGTTCCTCTGACTAGTTATAGTCTAGAAACAACTGCTGTGATCTGGGAGCCACACAGAGGACAGGAGAGGCTGACATCTATCTGCGAGCGAAATCAAACCTCTGCCTAAGGACAGCACCGCCTCCGCCTGTGGCCAGCCCGCAACTCCATCTCTTTGAAACCCGGCTCCACTTCACGTTGCCAGAGGCACTCGGGTGCTTAGTTATAAAATGGCTTTTTAATAGGTAAAACAAAGACCGAGTGTTTTCATTTTGTCTTTTATGCCTTATCCACAGATCTCCATGTATTACTCCATGATCTACCTCCATCTGCCAATCTATGGGAAGGGGGTGGGGAAGGGAGTGAGCAACAATGGATTTGCTACTTCATCTGAGAGGGATGGGAGCCTGTCCTGTGTTGGGACCCCTGTTTCCAGCGATGACTGTCTCCCTGCAGGTGAACCCTCAGTTCGCTCAGCGCTGACCACTGCGAGCCCACCGCAGGGAAACCCTCTGGAGGTTACAGCCAGAGGATGAGAGTGCCGGTGGGGCCTTCCTGTCTGGCTCGCCTGGTCCGAGGCAGAGGCTGCCTGCAGGAAGCAAACGGTTCATTTCCTCCACACAGTGGTTGAGGCCCCGTGTCTAACTCAGTCCTTTTGGCCGCAGAACAAATACACTCTTCTCAGGGAATGACTCTGAGGCTTGGAGAACACACAGCCATAAAGAGCTAATGTCTGTGCATGTGCGTGTACCCATGTGTGCAGGTGCATGTGCGTGTGAGCATCTGCATCTGCATGTCTGCACTTGTATGCACGTGTGTGTGCACATGTGAACACAGCACAGCTGCTATTGCAGGGTAAAGGGGTCTCCTCCAACCCCACTTGGCAATATTCTTTGTCATGAAAAAGAGAATGAGAAATTCATTTGTTTTCTTCCTGTAAAATCTATTAGTTACTCTTTCCCAGTTTATTTAGATTGAAAACAAGTGACTGTGTAGCGAGAGGCCTGGAACCAGGGCTGTGTGTGATCTATCCGCTGGGTGGAGTGCAGGAAGTAGGCCGTGAGGGATGGGGAGCTTAAGTGCAGTGAACTCCAGAGAGCAGTAGCAAGGATCACAGTGCCCACATGCCAGCTACACAGAGAACCAAAGCCAGATCATTGGTTTCTGCCTGCAATTCACGGTAACTGCCAGCGATATTTCTATATAGGGGAACACACTTTCCACTACAGCTCTCTGTGCAGAAACGTCCATCCTGGGGAGTTGGAATTGCATAAGGATCACTTCTCTGCAAGCACACAAACCAACACGCAATATGTGGTATGAGAAACCAAAGCCATTAATCTAAAGCAGGAATTTCAACAATTGCCTCTAACTCTGGAAGAATTCCATCAAATTAGAATGCCTTTCTAAGTGGAAACGGCTTTGAATGCAACAATGCAAATAAAGATTTAATTTAGCAAAAACAATTAGATTTAAATGTAAATAACCCACTTCTCCCTTTATTCCAACTTTTTAACAGGAATCTTCAGAATTGAATAAATATATTAATTAATTCATCCATCCATCCATTCAATATTTATTGAGTTCCCAGTCAGAGCCATGCATTAGACTAGGGGTTAAGATTACAAATGTGAATGAATGACAGTCCCAGACTTCAAGGCATGTGCGATCTAGAGGTAGAAACACACAAGGAATCAGATCATCATAACGGTTTAAGGCTTGAACAAAAGACAGTGGGAGTAAAAAGAAACAATTTCACTTGGATTCTCAGTTTATGGAACCTTGGTTTTTGTGCAGCCAGTGTCTTCAAGTGAGGTGCCTACCTCAGTAGATGCACAGCAGAGTGCCGAGCACACGTCGTGGGGCCCATTTCCTAGAAGGAACTGTGCTTTCAGGAATATTGCAACTGGACTTGACCTAGAATTTCTCATTATATTAATCGCTGGCTCTACCCACCTTCCCCAAGAAAGCAGCTTGCTCGTGACTTTACATTCATAAATACACTCACGACGCCAAGGGATTTTTTTTTCTCCCATCAATTCATTAGATCTGCTCACATGAATTATTTATATGCAGTGCTAAAAATGATTTTGAAACATTACAAGAATTCAATATCAGTTTTCACAGTGGGATTTCATCATTTTAGCATTGCAGCATTGGTAACCTGGTGCAATACTAATAGGATATGGTGCTAATAGGGTACAATGAGAATTCTCTCTAATATGCAAACATTTCCATGTTGTCTTATTATTTTCTTTAAGTTAATATGCTATGGTGATAATATGATGAAATGAATTAGCTTCGTATCATTGTCTGTATGAGTTGTGCATATTAATGGCGTCTTCCTTCCCCTACTCCTTTGAATTCACTTGGAATGAGCTTGTAAACTTACCCTGTAGTTATGCTTATGTTAATGAGGCTGTTTAGTAGGAAACATCCCTGCCTTGCTTAGCCAGCTGGAGAAACAATAGATGCGCATCCTCTCTCTTTGGAATGGAATGTTTCTGGCCTCCCTTCAAAGGTCTGTCTCCATCAGGCTGCTTTAGTATTCTCTTAGCTTGTTCACAATCTCAATCCACCCATGTGTTAGACATTTTACCAGCAACATTTTACCAGACTGTATATTTCTATTAGATATGAAGCAAATCTTTTCCAAGAGAAACTGGATGCATGGCCAACTAACCCAATGTTTTGGAATATTTCAACACACACACACACACACACACACACACACACACACACTCACTCACAGAAACCAACATGTATATATGCATAAAATGTGTAGAAATATATATGCATATTTGTGTGTGGGGGTTATGTATAGACATGTTTACATATGTATATAGACATATACATATGTGCCTCTTCGTTTTTGTGTGTAAATGATTTAAAAGTTTACGGAATCCCTGCCATATCCAGCATTTTTTTTCTGGCTGTTAAATCCTGGGCAATTTACTGTCGGCAAGAGTGGCACCAGAATGTTACCAGCAATTGGATCTCAGTTCACAACCTCGGTACTTGCGTTCTGGCTAAGAAAGAGCCAAGACTCAAATACCAGCAAATTTATTTAGAAAGTCACAGAGGTAGAAGGAGTAAGCCATTGAAGAAATGGGTTTGGGAAACAAGTTACAGAAGCAAAGAAAGGGGCCCTTGGAGCTTAGGAGAGAGGAGGGTAAAGGTACTGAATCTGGGAAGAGGAAGAAGAGGGGACAGAAAAGGCTCAGACATGCTCCCAAGTGGGAGAGCAGGCTGGGCCCTCTGTCCTACATCCTTTTAAGGGTGGGGATTTCAGAGGAGGTCCCAGGGGAGGATCCCAACAGAATATGCATCAGCTTTCCAGGTGTGTCCTTCAGGGCCATGGTTCTCACTGATTGGTCGGTACCGGGGATAGGGGTGGGGTCAGCTGGTCCTGAGGTCAGCCATGGCATCACTTGTCTGGTTTTGCTGCTTTTCTGGCCTGGAACTGAAACACTACTGAGGTCTAGATGTCATCCCTAGGGGTTATGCTTAAGGGAGTGGTTGTGCAAGGGCTTCCATGGGTGTCACATGAGGCCACTCTGTGGCCTCTTGTTCCTCCTCCAAAGGGGTCTACCATATGACTAGTGACATGCTAGGGAAAGAAAGGTCAGAGGAGGGTCCAAACTGCATGACTAGTGATATGGAAGGTCAGGGGGTCTAAACCACATGACCAGTGATATGCTAGTGGAGGGAAGGTCTTCGTTTTCCTAGTTGTGTCTGTTGCTGGGCACCTAGGGTTTCCCACCTGCCAACCTTGTGTATCTGGCCCATTGTCCCTGCCCTGCTCGTCTGTCTAACTGCCTGCCGTAGGTTGGTCCAGTAGGTACAAAGCCTCCAGATCTCAGTGTTTAGCCATTTTCAGATCTCTAACCAAAGCCAGATGCTTTTCCAAATCTTAACTGACATTTGCAAATCATGAATTTCTCCCCCAAACCTGTGCGACCTTTCCTCTTGAGTTGCTGTCAGGTTCAGCTAGTTCAGTTTTGTCTAGCTCAGATGTCGGTGCTCTCAGGAGACTGCTAAAGCCCCTCTTATCCTTGCAGTCGGGCTGCTCCAAAGGTGCCTCGTGGGCAGGCCACTGCCCCCTAGATGGTGCCTCAGTGTTGGTGGGCACAGGTGCTTGTTGGGACCAGCACAACCCCTCAGGAACAGCAGTGAGCAGCACCGGCTGGATTTCTGTTGTCTCTCACTCACGGGGATCAGTCCTCTTGTGTGTGTTCTGTGACGTTCTGTCCTCTCTTCCTGGAAGAGCTCTGTGTGGGTGAGCACCCTCCTCGTGGCAGCTCGAGGGTGCACAACAGGCAGCCCACCGTCTGACCCTGACTGGACACTTGGAAGCCATCTGTGGTCCAGGTTATTACTTGCAAAATGAAAGACTAGATGATGTCTAGCGACCTCCAACTCTGCACATCATGATGGGTGACTGAACAGAGAGCCATCATTTAATGAAAGAAATGATAAATGAGTTTCTGTGCTTGGGGAGAGGACAGTATAAGAGAGAAAAAAGTTATAGACCCAGAAGGAAAGTAATGTAGGTTATTTAAATATTAGGTTTGGATTCTAGGTTCAACAGAATTGTGGGTAGACCATATGTTTTCTTGATAAAGGAATTTACTAAGAAGAATGTAGGTCTGTTTCATGTCTGAGATGCACATACTGGCAAATGTCGGTGGGTTTATTATTATGTGAATTCAAATATGCAACATTTGAGAGACCTTAGCAAAATGTATATTTTAGGAACTTGTAATATAGTCCCTGTTCTTGGGATCAAATATTTCGATTAGAGTGATAAGTGAAAATATTCCCATGGGCTCCAATCACAGGAAACAGTGCAATCTCTCCTCCCCTGCATCAGAGGTGAGCATGCATTTGGACCACTTTACCTACATTCAGCTGAGAACGAGTCACATTTACACTGCGGTCCTAAAAAAGACTTCCTCTTTCTATAGCACATGTGAAAGTGGAGACTAAAAGAATAATATCTGGAGAGAGTCAACCAATTCCCGTTTGAGCCAATTCCATTTCTTTAGCAGACCATTATTTCTTGAAAGTTGGAGTTACTTTCCCTGCCAAGACCTGCTCACAGCAGATGGCCTTTCTGCAGCGCTGGGGCCAGGCTTTGGGCTTCTCTGCTGTGGTTGTGCAGTTTTGCCTTTCTCCACAGTTCCCTCTAAGTAGCTGGCTTTAGTTGGGGCTCGACATGTACCTAGCGTGTGCAACATTACTTAAAAATGATATTTTACTGTAGCATTAAGAAAAACTTTCCAGGCTTAAAAATGTCATCAACCAAGAGTCTGGTGCTTCTTTAATTATCTGGTTTCCAAAGCAAGAGCACATAAGTCCTTATCCAATCAGAACCTCAACTCTGAGGAAACTTGTATGGGTGACCTTTCCTCTCAATTTTGAATAGGGATTATCTTAAAAGGATACAGAACTTAGAACTATTTCAGGGGATCTGGTATTTAAAGTATATTGGTGGCATTTAGGTTTTAATCTACTTATTGACTAGGCATTAAAGTAAGTGTTGTATTTTAGCATTGATTAAAAGCACCAGGAATTGTTTGATACAATGAGCAAGACAGTATTTCCAGAATCTGAGGCTAACAACTTTTTTGTAACTTAGAAAATGAGTTGCTTTTTCCCAGTGACATTACCATCTGAAGGATTTTCTTCTTTCTTTGGATTTTTCTTGGTCACTGGGACAGGAATTCCACTGAGAGAAAAATTCTTCCAATTTGTATAAACATAGAGACTTGACAAAGCCCACTGCTGTGGTCACCGTCCCATTGCACGTACCAGCAGCAGCAGCAGCAGCACAGTGACCACAGTGATCATGGAGCAATGAGAACAAGCTTTTGCCAAGTGTCATTATGAGCTGTGTGCAAGGTACGAGGGACACGAGTGAAAAGAAATTTCTTCTCCTCGCCTGTACCCTGTTGTTGCACAGACTGGGGCACCTAGGCCTCCATGTTTGCTGTGAATGAGTGCATGATTTGGCCTCAGTCAAAGGGCATTAAAAAAACTAGTCTTGATCCTGTAGGAACTTCTTATCAAATGGGGAGGAACTTGATAATCACCTGTCACCACTGATTCCATGGGGCTACATTTGCATAATGACACCAGGTCAGCCCCATTAGAGAAAGAAAGGATCTTTGGATGTTTGTTAGACAAAATAATAGATCATTTAATGGGCTGGTGATTTTGTTGCAACGTTTAAGAAACACAGAGAAGAACAAACAGAAGTTACCAAAAGCACAGAGCAGAGATGCATCATGAGAAACAATAGCGTTTCCCGAGCTGCCACGTGGACCCAGGTCAGTGCCAGCCCAGGCGCCAACAGCCTCCTTGCTACGCTGTCTCCCAGCACTGACTCAGACGGAAAGCAAGCTCTGAAAATCACGTCTACTTAATGTAGCCTGTTTCCCACCTGCACACCGTTGGATTCCGTTTTACATCAAATCCTTAGTGGTACCAAAGTAGATTTCATTTAATTGTCTTAGATCTATTTTTTCAAATGTCGCATATTCATGGAGAAAATTTATTCCTTTTTATGGGAATCAATTTCTTTTAAATACAGAAAGCATCCCCTGGCTATTTCTTTTCCAAAGAACATCAGCAACATCTAAAATGAGCACTTATTAGCAATTTGAATATGAATCTTAAAAAAATAGCTGTAATAGTCTTTCTGTGAATATTGATATAAAATAAAATTGAGTAAATTGATGTAAGAAGTGAAGAGAGCACACAGAGTGAACCCAACAAGCACGATCAGCTCCTCGGGGCCTCTACCCGACCACCTCTTCCCTCCTGCCATTTCTGTCCTACGACGGGAGAAGTCCCACCTACGACACAGACACGCTGGCCTTGCTTGGAGAGTGCACACTATGGAGACACCAAGGGCCTGGACACCAAGTGGAATCACAGGTCTGTGAGGGCTGGGACACTAGTGTCGCACAGAGGCAGGCTGGGTCATACGTGAAAGCTCTTCTTTCCTGATTCTTTGATTTTATTTATTCCTCCCTCCATGAAAACTTGTCAACAAATAATTAGAACTCACACAGGCTTCAAAACAATGGGAAGGAGTAAAGATGAAAAACAACTGATATATATATATATATATATATATATATATATGAATATATGACTGCGTTTCCTTTCGTGAACTGGGAACCCTTGTCCATCTGGTCCCGGGTTACTCATGGATGTCGTCTGCTTTACTATGTACCTCTTTCTTCATCTTTGAATGTTCATATTTTAAAAAGTAGTTATTTCTATCTAGTGAAGAAGATTACTGAGTTTGGTCTTGGCTCTTCACAGAGAATCAACTTCTGTTGGCTAGTCTGAGAAAAAGACATTTATTAACATTTCAAGTATCTGAAGGAGACATGTAAAAATCTCACGAATAGCTTCCATTTATTTAGTACTTACTACATCCTGGACACTTCACCAAACTATTTTGCACCTTATATTATGAATTTCCCTTAACTTTCAGGCAGTTGTTATTCATTTCAGCATATAAAGAATGGAAACTCGTAGTGCTAAACAATTTGTACAAGGTCACATAACTGGGAGATGGCGCGGAGAATCCAGTTCAGATCAGTGTGACCCCAGAGCCCACGCTTCAAAGACCAGTACTCTCAAATACACCAGCCAAGGCAATTGTTCCGTGATGCATTGTTCATTGTGGCCCGTCAGCTGCCCATGAGATCAACCATTTAACTAGGTCTGTAGTTAAAGAGGTGTCTCTTTCAAAATAGAATTAAACCTCATTTTTACCTATTGCGGTGGTTTGGTTTCAAAGTGTTAACTGCAAGCTTTGAACACTAGATATATACTAATCCTATGATAAGAATTCACTCCTCCTCCCTCCCCGTTTGGAAGTTACACAGGTGCTGAGAGAACAAAGCAGTTAAAGGGTAGAGAGCACAGTGAGAAGTAATTGTTGCCTGAAGTGCTCAGCACTTTTTCAGGAGAGTACTAGAGTCAGTAAGTGTGCTTTAGGTTCTCAGGACACATGGTGGTGGGTCCATAAATACTTGTTGCATGACTTCGGGATGGAGTCAGTACATAAAGAGCTTTGGGTTTGGGGGCTCATCACGCGGATCTTCATGGGACACCTAGAAAGAAAAGGTTGCATCTTAGCTCCATCAGTAATGGGCTTAGATTTACTCAGTTAAGTATAAAGGAAGTGTATAATCTTACTCTTATGAAACTGGGGAAAAAGTTACAAAAAGTTAGCTAAAGTCAGACAAGTTGACTTGTTTGTGTGGAATTGTAATGCAGCTATCCCCTTTATTACTTCTTCAATGCACATAACAGAAGAATAGTAATTTAAAATCATCCCATTTACCAAAATTACAAAGCATGGTAGATACATTTTTTTTTTTATTCTCACCCGAGGACATTTTTCCATTTTTTTTGTTCAGATAGAGTGGGAGGGAGAGACAGAAAGAGAGAGAGAGAGAAACATTGATGTGAAAGGGACATATCGAGTGGCTGCCTCCCGCACAACCCAACCGGGGCTGGGAACAAACTGCAACCGAGGTACATGCCCTCAGCAGAAGCTGAACCTGGGTCTCTCTGGACCTCAGGCCGATGCTCTAACCCCTGAGCCAAACCGGCCAGGGCAGTAGACACATTTTAATCCAGACCTTTTGGGGACTGTATCTGTATCAAGAAACAATAAACTATTAGATTAATGTTATTGGTTAATTCTATTTTAAAACTCACAAAAAACAAAAACATACCATAAAGTGCCAAGAAGACTATCATGACCTCTATCCCTCAGTCAGAGCAGCATGACCTGGACAAACATACGTGGCTGAGGGCCTCTGCGTCCACCCAGCCACACTCCAGTACATTGAATACTGCTGATTTAATTACTCATTCAGTGAATTTTCAAATTCTTTACAACTAGAAATCATATCATCATTCCTGTTGTCTTCTCGAACACATGGGTGTGTTCATGGGTAGGAATGCGTGGTATTATAAATCCAGGCTGTGTCAATTTTGCTAGCCAGGAGTACACTCATATTATATAATTAGAGAAGAGTCTATCTATCTATCTATCTATCTATCTATCTATCTATCTATCTATCTATTTTATTAATGTATTTTTGTTACAGATATTTGTTTATTTTTCCCCATTGACACCCCCCTCCGCATCACCACTTCCCCTGACCCCATCCCCAGCTTTGTTGTCCGTGTCCATCAGTTATGCGTACGTGCATATAATTTCAGTGGTTTATCCACCCCCCCACTCCTTCTTCTGAGAGTTGTCAGTGTTTACCCTACTTCCACGTCCCTGGGTCTACCCTGTTCCTCAGACTGTTATGTTCATTATATCCACAAATAAGTAGGAGCATGTGGTATTTGTCTTTCTCTGCTTGGCTTGTTTAGCTTAAGATAATATTCTCCACGTCCCTCCATGTCATCTCAAAGGATAACAGATCCTTTTTTCTTACAGCTGCATAGTACTCCATTGTGCATATGTACCACAGCTTTTTTATCCATTTGGCTACTAATAGACACTTGAGCTGTTTCCAGATCTTAGCTATTGTAAATAGTGTTGCTATGAACATGGGGGTACATATATTCTTTCTGATTGGTGTTTCAGGCTTCTTAGGATATATTTCTAGAAGTAGGATCACTGGGTCAAATGGCAATTCAATTTTTAATTTTTTGAGATAACACCATACTGTTTTCCATAGTGGCTGCACCAGTCTGCATTCCCACCAGCAGTGTACTAGAGTCCCCTTTTCTCCACACCCTCGCCAACACTTGTTGTTTGACGATTTGTTGATGGTGGCCATTCTGAGAGGTGTGAGGTGATACCTCATAGTTGTTTTAATTTGCATCTCTCTGATGATTAGTGATGTTGAGCATTTCTTCATATGTCTCTTAGTCATTCATATGTCCTGTTTGGAGAGGTGTCTATTTAGTTCCTCTGCCCATTTTTTAATTGGGTTCTTTGTCTTCCTTTTGTTGAGTTGTATGAGCACTCTATATATATTGGAAATTAACCCCTTATCTGATATATCATTGGCAATGATGTTCTCCCATACAGTGGGTTCCCCTTCCATTTTGATGGTTGTTTCTTTTGCTGTGCAGAAGCTTTTTAGTTTGATGTAGTCCCAGGTGTTTATTTTTTCCTTTGTTTCTGTTGCCTTAGGTGATGTATCATTGAAAATTCTGCTGCGTATGATGTCTGAGATTTTGTTGCCTACATTTTCTTCTAGAATTTTTATGGATTCATTACTCACATTTAAGTCTTTTATCCACTTTGAGTTTATTCTTGTGTATGGTGTAAGTTGATGGTCTAGTTTCATTTTTTTGCATGTAGCTGTCCAATTTTCCCAACACCATTTATTAAAGAGGCTGTCTTTACTTCATTGTATGCTCTTGCCACCTTTGTCAAATATTAATTGAGCATAATGTCTTGGGTCAATTTCCGGGTTCTCTGTTCTGTTCTACTGGTTTATATGCCTGTTCTTGTGCCAGTACCAAGCTGTTTTGATTACAGTAGCTTTGTAGTATAACCTGATATCCAGTATTGTGATCCCACCTACTTTGTCCCTCGTTTTCAAGATTGCTGTGGCTATTCAGGGTCTTTTTTGGTTTCATATGAACTTTTGAAGTATTTGTTCTAGTTCTGTGAAATATGTCATTGGTATTTTGATGGGGATTGCATTGAATCTATAGATTGCTTTGGGTAATATGGACATTATAATGATGTTAAGTCTTCCAATACATAAGCAAGGTATGTGCTTCCTTTTTATATCTTCCTCTATTTCTTTTTTCAACGTCCTATAGTTTTCTGCAAATAGGTCCTTTACTTCTGTGGTTAAGTTTATTCCTAGGTATCTTAATTTTTTTGCCGCAATGGTAAATGAGATTTTTTTTTTTTTAGTTTTTCTTTCTGTGAGTTCATCATTGGTGTATGAGAATGCAGTTGATTTCTTGACATTAATTTTGTATCCTGCTACTTTGCCAAATTCATTTATTAAGTCTAGTAGATTTTTGATGGAGTCTTTAGGGTTTTCTATGTATAATATCATGTCACCTGAGATTAATGACAGTTTCACTTCCGCCTTTCCAATTTGGATCCCTTTTATTTATTTTTTCATGTTTGATTGCTGTAGCTAAGACTTCCAGTACTATGTTAAATAAGAGTGGTGAAAGTGAGCATCCCTGTCTTGTTCCTGTTCTTAAGGGAAATGCTTTTAGTTTTTTTCTCATTGAGTATGATGTTGGCTGTAGGTCTTTCATATATAGCCTTTATTATGTTGAGATATGATCCCTGTATTCCCACATTGCTGAGTGTTTTTATCAGAAATGGGTGCTGAATTTTGTAGAGGAGAGTTTAATAGGAACTATTTACAAAGTTTTGGTAGTCTCTGGAGTAACAACAATAAATAGTGTGTACTGGGGGCAACTACAATAATAATGTTCTGCTACCAACCTTGGAGACACGTGATAAGAGGAGGGTGTGATTACCAAAGTCCACAGACAGACTGGTCATTTGGAGAGGGCTGTTTATAGGAGCCATGACGTTTGGTTTAGGGATTGGACACAAGATCATTCTTCAGGGAAGGAGCCAGGGGAATAAATGCTGAGACATCACTCTCCTCCAAGTCTCCTTTCCACTGATTTCTCCCCCTTTTTCCTTCCCTTCCTTCCATCTAGATCTCTTGCTAGGGTTCCCTATGGGTCAACCTTACTAGGAAGTCAAAGAATGTTGATGTCTTCCAGCAGGGCACCAAAATGGGTCCAGGAGATTGGAAAGTGATGTGCAGGGGTGAATCCAGCACATGGACATCGAAGACAAAAGGCATCACTCCATTTTCCCAAAGTGAAGGAATCGTTTTTTACTTGATAGAAGGATCAAGGAGCCCAGATGTCAACATCTAGTCTTCAGACTGGGTCAGAGGTTAGGGAGACTGTGTTCACCCTGAGGCAAAACAGAGGGTAGAGAGATTCTGTGTTTCATGTCTGTTGGTTTTGCTCCCCAGGTCTGAACTTGCTTCTTCTGCCTGTCCTTCAGTTACTCTCCTATGAAAATCAAAGCTTCGCATTGCTATTAGCATTGCCCCCGTTACACCCGGAACAGTCCTCAGCACAAGGAAATAATAAGCAAAGCCAAGTTCATTATACAAGACAGTCTTGGCTGCCCTAATTAAGGCATAGTTCAATACTACTAGTTGGGCAATTTTTTTTCTATTAATTGTGAATAGATTTAGTAGGAACTTGTCCGGTGAACAAATAATGAGATCAGGCTCTCAGAAAGAATCTGGTTTAAAAATTATTCACCAATCATTTGTTTTCTGCTGCTTTATGGACCCTCTTCCCCCTGGGTCATGGATACAGAAGAATGTGAATTTACTCTCCAAAGAGTCCAAAGCCCAAATTACAGAAAACTAGGGAACACTTGTTTCATCAAGTGGGAAGGGCCTGGAGAAATGGAAGATGACCTCGATGGGACATGTGTGTGTTCCTGGTGCTTTAGGGCCGGGCTCCTGTGTCAGAGGAGGTGATGGTGTCACAGGCTCGGCCCCCAAGATGCAACAACGTGATGCTGTGAGAGGGGCTCCCCACAATCGCCTCCTCTTGTTACTGTTCACACACCGTACACACACGTGACCACAGAGCTGCCCAATATATCACAGTGCAGACCTTTCTGAAAAGAGTCCTTGCCCTAGGACCTGATCGTGTGACACCGCTGGGCTGTGGCACCAGATCAAGGCCGGCTCACATCCCACAGAGAGGCCCTTCCTGTGGGGCTTCAGGCAATTTGTTCAGTGTCACTCAGACCCTTTTCTTTAATGTAGGACGTGCATGTTATGTCCCTTGTGGTACATGGTGCATACACAAATCATGAGTTTACTTTCTTCTATTTATTTTTTTGTTTTGATTATTAAATGAGAAGAACTTCTTCGATGTCTGGCTCATGGTGACTGCATACCTGCACCTGGTTTAACCCTCCTGTTGTTTCTGCCTCATCACCCACATGATTCTTATTTACCAAATACTTTCATTGCTCTCATGGTCTGTTCAGGACATCCTGTGGATGGAAAATGTTGTTGGGATGAGGGTGTGGGAAGAATGGTAATGAGAACGAAAATATACTACACGTACAGTTTTGCTCACAGAAGGGAATTTTGGTTAGCTCTGAAGTTCCTGTTTGGAAGCTGGCATGCACGTTCCATACATGAACATATGTGCCGGACATTATGCAGGGAGTGCAGTTTGCGATACATTTAGCTAATGATAATTCAGGACTTGAGTGTCTAATGTGCAGAGCTGATCCAGAGAAGGAAGATAAAGGGAAATAAAGGATTTTTTTATACATTTCATTTACTCACAAAGGCAAATTTGTCCAATGACATCTTCTGTGATAGACATTTCTAGTAACATGCCTATCAATTATCAGCACATCCTCTCAGTTTTACCGGGAATATGTGTCATGCCCAGCCACCTCTTTTCCATCCACACTGCAGGGTGAGCGGTGCAGAATCCCTGCATCAGCGAGGCCGCTCCCTCATGGAGGCTGGATTCCCAGACATGTGCCGGGAGCCCCAAGTCCCCAGCCCTAGCCCTAACGCATGGTGCCCCACTCTGCCTCGCCCTCCTCACGTCTCTCTAAACCTGCTATTTCCATTACTTGCAACAGCTCCATTTGGCAAGTATTAGTATCACCATCTTGCAGATGGGAAGACATGAGTTTAAAGTGATTAGCCAACTCCCCCAGATCACACGTTAAGAACTAGTCACAGAGTTCAGATGTGCGCAAAGATCTGTCCACTCTCAAAGTCTGTGTGACTAACACTGTGTCCTGGAGTGGCCTGGGTGAAAAGTAATGGGACAACAAAGCGGACAGTGGAGATGGCAGAATGGATTCACGAGCTAGTTCACAGGTAAAATGTACTGCAGGTAATGCACAGGATAGAGAAGATGAGGAGAACAGAGCAGTCTGGGATCTGCAGTGTGCACGGTGCCATTTACTGAGATAAAATGCATGGAAGGAGGATGGGGGAAGGGTGGGGGGAGGAACTTGGGGTAGTGGGAGAAAGAGAAAAATACTGATTTCAATTTTGAACAAAATAAGTCTATGTCAGTGGGACACCCAGGAAGCATGGCTCAGTAGGCATCTGAATATGCCAGGCTAAACAATGGGCAAGTGGTAAATGTGTAAATTAATAATATGCCTTAAAGCCATAGTGGGACTGAGGTGGGGCAACACAGCTAGAGGGCTGAGGGGGCCAAGTTCAACAGAGATGAGTGGAGACAAGGACTTAGGACTGTCATGGGGACTGGACAGAAGCTGAAATCACTACAGGTAGCAGCAGACACCAAGGAAGACACTCAGCAACGTGGAATGTAGTGGAGAGTTAAAAAATGTCATCAGTTAGTCTAACGCTGAGAGCTATAACAAACAAATACCCACACTTGAGTAACTGGACACAGTAGGTTATTAACACAAATCATTCAAATTGGATAATCCTGGTTATTAGGCAGTGTTCCTCCACCTGGTGATTGAGAGATGCAGACCTTATCCACTACCTGACTCGCCACCCTCTACATCTTCCAGTCCTTCACACTGGTCTAGCAGAAAGGCAAAGAGAAGATAATGTACGCTGGCTTCTTAACTACCTGGGCCCAGATGTATTCCGTGTCATTTCCACTCAAATTCCCTAGGAGAGAACAAATCACATGGGTCCACCACCTAGCTGCAAGGGGGGCTGAGCTACACTGTTCCTGGCTGGACAGCCCTTCCAGAAACAACTCTACACTCTGGAAGACAGGGAACACATTTTGGATGGACAACCTGAGTATCTATTCAAATGTGAGGATTGCTGGTGACCTCTACCAAGTGCTGGGAGTGGGAACCTCTTCTGTAGATCGATCTGTTCTTTAACAAACCCCTGACCGGCCCTCACTGCAGCCGTCCCACAGGAGGCTCCAGTGTGTTGGTTCCCCTGACCAAGCCAACACAGTGCACCTGACAGCACCCAGCTCACACTGGGAATCCCCGCTCAGGGCCTGGACTCAGCGCCTGTGCTTGGTGTCCACAGGCCCAGGCAGGTCAGCTCTATATGATTGGTGGCAGAAAACTTTGTTATGCTTTTTTTTATATAAAGTAGTGGGGGGGTCAATGGAACCATATACTCAGTCACCTTTTCAGGTGCTTCTGTTAACCTCTCCAGAAAAATTGAGCAATCTTTCAGAAGAGCAAGTGGGCTTCTCAGTGCAGTTCGAAAGGCAGTTGTGGAACTGCTGGTATCGAAGGCCCTATAGGCTGTTGTTGGGCTCAATGCACTTCATATATTTTCTTGCAAGCACATGGTTGCTGTTGTAAGTCAAGGATGCATCATTGTCTCCAGGCATACATCTTCACCTTATAATTCGGAGAGGCTATTCCATACATTTCAAAGCTGAGCCTAGGCCCTGCGTGCATGCACAAGTCAGCAGTCCAAAGGAGCGGGTGGAGGGAGACCGAGCGGAGGAAAACACGTGGTCAGATTTGTCAAGCATTCCTCAGTGCGCAGGACCAGATGCAGCGGTGGGGTCGGTGGTAGACAGAACAGAAAAAAGATAAGGTGAGCTTCATTCATTCATTCATTCATTCATTTATTTATTTATTAGTTTTTGTTATAGATGTTTCTCATTTTTTCCCCATTGACATCCTCCTCTGCTCCCCGCCCCACCCCATCCCCAGCTTTGTCTATGTTCATTGGTCAGGCATACATGCATGTATGTTCTGTGGTTTATCTCTTCCCCCCAACCCCCCTCCTCTGAGGCTTGTCAGTCTGTACCCCACCTTTATGTCTCTGGGTTAATTTTGTTCAGCAGTTTGTTTAGATCATTATATTCCACAAATAAGTGAGATCATGTGATATTTGTCTTTCTCTGCTTGGCTTGTTTTGCTTAGCATAATACTCTCCAGGTCCTTCCATGTCATCTCAAAGGATAAGAGATCTTTCTTTCTTACAGCTGCATAGTACTCCATTGTGTATATGTACCACAGATGTTTTATCCATTCGTCTACTGATGGATATTTGGGCTGTTTCCAGATCTTAGCTAATGTAAATAGTGCTGCTATGAACATGGGGGTACATATATTCTTTCTGATTGGTGTTTCAGGTTTCTTAGGGTATATTCCTAAAAGTGGGATCACTGGGTCAAATGGTAGTTCAATTTTAACTTTTTGAGGTAACACCACAGTGTTTTCCACAGTGGCTGCACCAGTCTGCATTCCCATCAGCAGTGTACTAGAGTCCCCTTTTCTCCACACCCTTGCCAACACTTGTTGTTTGATGATTTGTTGATGGTGGCCATTCTGAGAGGTGTGAGGTGATACCTCATAGTTGTTTTAATTTGCATCTCTCTGATGATTAGTGATGTTGAGCATTTCTTCATATGTCTCTTAGTCATTCATATGTCCTGTTTGGAGAGGTGTCTATTTAGTTCCTCTGCCCATTTTTTAATTGGGTTCTTTGTCTTCCTTTTGTTGAGTTGTATCAGCACTCTATATGTATTGGAAATTAACCCCTTATCTGATGTATCATTGGCAATTATGCGCTCCCATACAGTGGGTTCCCCTTCCATTTTGATGGTTGTTTCTTTTGCTGTGCAGAAGCTTTTTAGTTTGATGTAGTCCCAGGTGTTTATTTTTTCCTTTGTTTCTGTTGCCTTAGGTGATGTATCATTGAAAATTCTGCTGCGTATGATGTCTGAGATTTTGTTGCCTACATTTTCTTCTAGGATTTTTATGGATTCATTACTCACATTTAAGTCTTTTATCCATTTTGAGTTTATTCTTGTGTATGGTGTAAGTTGATGGTCTAGTTTCATTTTTTTGCATGTAGCTGTCTAATTTTCCCAACACCATTTATTGAAGAGACTGTCTTGACTCCACTTTATGCTCTTGCCTCCTTTGTCAAATATTAATTGAGCATATTGTCTTGGGTCAGTTTCTGGGTTCTCTAAGGTGAGCTTCTTGACTTCAAAGAAATAAACATATTTTCAGAAAGAGAAGGAATAGTCACGTCGAATATAGGACTGCTGCCTGACTGTGTGCACAGATGTGATGTGTGGATAGGAACTCTATGAAGCTCAGAGAAGGAGAGGAAGATCGTGTGAAGAGAAGATGGAAATAACATATTGAGGGCCGTCAATTGTTCGGCTTTTGCTTTCTGCTCACTAAAAATCTCTGAGGTAGACATTATGTCCCACTTAGAAAACTAAAACTAATTATATGAAATATTCTATTTTCTTTAAATGCCAGAGCTAGGATTCACACTCAGATCTCCTGGCACCCAGCCCAGCGAGCTGTGGTCACTCTGGGCAGCATCCCACGGGCTACATAGAGACATGTGCTGCCGATGTCGTCCAGCTTCCAGACCGACGGGAACACATGGTCTTCTTTCTCAGAGTGTCGTCAGGCCTGCAGAATAGGCTATTTGATGTCTTGACACAGTAGGAATTGACAAAACTCAGCATTACAGTTTGGACTCTACTATTGGGGAGAAAATTATTTACTGTAAAGAGTTTCAAGTTGAACATTAGGGACTTCTTCACTTTGCCATTTCTTTCCAATATTTTCAGTGTTTTGTGTCCCTGAAGCTGGGACCCCCAAGTAGGCAGGGTGCTTTAGAGGCTTTTCTTACTCAGTGGCCATTCCTTCCATGGCAGCTGGAAGTCTGCACAGACTGACAGCAGGACATTGATTTCCGAGTGTGTCACCCTTGCTAAGTGGTGCTAACCAGCTGAGAACGAGCAGCTCCATGGAGAGTGTGGGCCCACTGGCCGCTGGGATGTGCTCCCAGCTCCTGGCGGGGGAGACAAACAGCACAGCCGCTGCACCATCCAGTTTGAGGAAAAGGATCTCCCTGTTGAGAACTAGGCTTTATCAGCTTTACCAGAACCCACAGGAAAGTTTCCCTGGGGATTAACTAGGCCCGTTAGCATCATCTATTGTGACAGTATTTCAGTCATAACACAGTTGACTTTGAAATGTTGCTGACAGACTAGATTTGAAGTAATTAAGACAAAAGAGAGAGCGAGAAACTAATGAAACTCAAAACTGATCTGGGGCCTATCTTACCGGAGATTCTATTTGAAACCCCAAACAGTGACTGAGAGCAAATCCAAGGTATTTATTGTTTGAAGGAGAAACAGCATTTGAAGGTATTTCTGAAGGTAGTTTGCATGAGATAGTGGTTTTTAACACCTGCCTAGAATGTTTTACTGTGTAAACAGACTTACGACTGCGGCTAGAAACATACATATAAAAACACACAATTCGGCCAGTGCAGCGAAATGACCTGGGGTGAGTGAGCTGTTTTGTAGTAAAGGATGGTAAGCAACGCACTTTCAAACCATCATTTTGGCACATTACAGAAATAACATTGACCTAAGGAAAACCTAGTTATGAATGCTGCGGTCACTTTCTCATATTTGAGGAATTACTTTGTCAAACCCTCAAACTAACCAAGAGAATTTATTCCCCCAGTGACCAGGACTGTTGAATCCAGCCCAAAATGGAATGCTTGTACCTGTGAGTGGCTAATCTAGCCAGTAACTCAAACAGTCCTAAGCTGCCACCAAACAGCATGAACATTTTGATTATTTTATGGCTTGTCCAAGTGCCCAATCCCCTAAGCAACTGCTGTAATTTACACACAAAAAAGAAAAAAGCTCAAGGAAAGGAATATCCATCTTTTAACATTATCCACAAGGGTCTGGTTTGACTGCACACGTAAAACAAAATATAAGTACCTAGCTCAGGCAATTAAAATGTTCTTGTTTTCTATTAAAATAAAGTGTATTCATTTGTGAGTGATTCCAAAGGAAGGCTTTGGAGCGATCTTGAGGGTTTGCTGTGACCAGAGCTGTAGATATAGTAATGATGGCTCTGGCAAGCCATCCACAACCTTCTTTCTCCCACAAAGGACCAAATAGTAGGGAAATGTAAACAGACAGAAATGCAACCATTCCAGCAGGTAAAATGTGCTTTTTACATTGTTGAGAGGTGAAATAGAACCATAGAAACAAGCTGATCCTCATTTTCCAGACGAGAATGGAGGCATAATACAGGAAGTGATCTGGTTACGGCAACTGCTAATTACTAACAGGACCCAAGCCAGCATCCGTGACTCCTGACTTCTTCCCACTGCTCTCTTTCTGGCGCTGGGCTGCCTGAGCACCAGTCGGTTTGTGGCCAGACCTCACCATTTTCACTCTAGAAAAGCACCAGGAAGGCCCTGCAGGGAAGGATGGGAAAATGCCTGGTGATACCAAGGTGACTGTCTCAATAAATGGATTCTGGACCTTGGCTAATGAGCCCAAAATCTGATTATTCCATGTTTAGATTCTTAACAACTTGGAAGCCTGAGAGTCACCCCTTAAGCCTCAATCCACATTTCTCCCTAACAAATAAACCAGGGAGAAAGTTCACGCCCCCCCCCCCCCATGGGAAGCTGCCCCCAGTGCTCACCTCACCTGCTGTGTCCTCTGAAATCCCTGGCTCTTTGCCCTGCCTCCTCGCCTTCCTTCTCTCTTCTGTTCTCCAGCTTCAGAACCTTACGTGTATCTCAGCAAGAGAGTTTGTACAATCTCTTTTACTTCGATTGGGTTCTCTTCAGCAAGCCATTTGTCTCCTGATGGGGCACCAAACCCTGCCACCGACCTTTATTTAGTGTCATGTTCTCCTAACAAAGAGAACCAACACTCACAGCTTGAAGGGACACCTGACTTGGAGGGAGTGGCAGAAAGGTCAAGACTAAATCTTGTTAGATCTATTCCTTCCACTCTTTCATTTTTATTTATTTCATTTTCTGGTTCCCTGTGATTGTTTCTAAACAAAGGTGAGCTTCCTGAAGGCAGGACTCACAGTTTTCAGTGGCAAGCACTGAATGAGACCTCTCATACCATGCAGGGGTGTTTATTCAAGCACTCCAGAAATGTGAGTAATGAAATAACACAACCATACAGAAGCCTGGGTGGTGAGGCATCCCTGGGACACGGGAGCATCAATCTCCCTTTCTCCTTCCCAGCATTGTTGAGGTCCTGTCTCAGGGCCTCTGCGGTAGGTCTACACCATCTATAGCGGAACCCAGCCAGCAACAGGAATCTCCAGGATTTTCTTACTGGGACAAAAAGCTACATCGATTTCAACCTGCCGTTTGCTATTTAAAGGGTTTCAACTTTTTTTCCTTTGGTTTAATAGCAATACGTTTCTATACAATCATAAACTTGACCAAATCTGATCATGAATCTCGAACCTGCCTCTGACTTTGAAATGTATCAATGATTTAGGAGAGTTTTCTAAAAAAAAACAAATGACCCAACATAACAGGACACACGATGGACTATAGAAGCTGCAATAGGGTAGGTGTGCAATTTTTAAATATCAAGTTGAAGAAATATTTAAGATAAAAATATCTTATCTTTATTCATTATTATTATTATTATTTTTTAATCCTCACCTGAGGACATTTTTCCATTTTTTGCTCAGAGTGGGAGGGAGAGAGAGGAAGAGAGAGAGAGAGAAACATCGACATGAAAGGGACATATCGAGTGGCTGCCACCCGCACAACCCAACCAGGGCTGGGGACAAACTGTAACCCAGGTACGCATCCTCAGTGGGAACTGAACCTGGGTCTCTCTGGACTGCAGGCCGATGCTCTAACCATTGAGCAAAACTGGCTAGGGCTTTATTCATTATTTAAGTGAATCATCAAGATTTTATCAACTTCCTATTTCTTGATCTGAAATATTGGAGTATTCTGCTTCTAATTGTGAAGAGAGAGAAACAGTAAGACTTTATAAGGTGTTGCAAACAGTGATGATGCTAACTAAAGCCGTCCAAGGATTTGTATTCATAGTATTATCCTAGTGGTAGTTAGAGTCTGAGGATGTGCAGAAACTAATGTTAAAGAGTAAAAAATGGGGGGAGGGTATTTTTGTGTATTAATGATAATATACTGCACACATTTAGTTTAACAAAGGCAGTGACATTTGGCCTTTGGAAGATGGAGGTGGAGGTAGCCAGTCTTTTCCTGTCACCCATTTGATTTCAGGTTTAACACAGTGGTGAGGAACCTCTTAAGAGGAAAGGACAGCAACGTTGATTCCTCCTTGTTTTTCTTTGAGGTTATGTCTGCCACACTAATTAATGCTAGAGGCTGGAAGGGATAAGAGGGAGTCCTGAGAGGGAGCTCACCATCAGAGAGGGGTGAGTGATGGACTAAACTGCACATCCTCAGTCTTTGGGAGGGAGTGAGGCTGGAACCTTTCACAAACCAAGTCATTCTGTGAACTGACCTGAAAGAGCTTTATTTCCCAAGAGCAGTAACATGTTGTTTGCTGTAAAAAACACTTTCCGAGTGGGATTCTGAGTGAGAGCTTTCTCTCTCATGCTAGAGAACAACTGGAGACCTCAGTCATTTGCTTGAGGTGAGCCGTGGTGCAGGAGAAGAGCAGGAGCAGCGAGAGGTGACAGCCCAGCCAAGTCCCATTTCTGCACATTGCTGGGTTTCAGCTGTGCTGTCAGAGATACTGATGCCCACACTGGTAGGGACGAGCCATCCTGGAGACAGTGGCCACTGACCAGGACTTGTGTAACCGCAGGTCTGGCATTAAAGTGGACGTGGCTAGCCTTGTGCTATAGTGACGGCACAGAGCGGGGATGGCCGTGCGTAACTCTCCAGTCACTTCCACCGCCACTGTGACTGAGGAAGTGTGTTCCAGGAAGTGGATGGAAGGCAGGGCCTGGATCAGCCGGAGTCCCCTCGAGACTGGCTGAGCAGTGCCCGGAGCTCACTGTGGGCAGAGCCATTGACTGCACGACCAGATGGCTGTCTGGTTCTGATATGTAACTGCCAGAGCGTCTTCCTCTACCTGTTCATGGGCGGTCTCCGAGGGAAACTTAACTGCTCTGCAAAATGAAGATGTTCATGTACATCATGCCCCTCACAATTTCCAGGAGCAGATAATTACTCTACTTGAACTCTTTCCAAGTACTGCAAACAAGAAAGCAAGCTTTGGTATCACAAAGAAGTGAGTCTATTCTGAACTTCCCCTTTGGAGTTCCTGGGGCAGCACTGCAGGAAGGCACGAGGAAGTCCCTCCAGCGGAGCACTGGCTCAGCCAGCAGGAGGCTCCGAACAGGAAGAAAAAGCCGCCTGTTCTGAGCCGTAGGACTGCGGGTCGGCAGGCCCTCTCCAAGTGCGTGTCTCAAACGCAAAGCCACTTCTCCATGTCTGTCAAGTGAACTGAACTCCCTGATGGTCTCTGCCTGGGACAGCGATCCATCCCTAATGTATGAGGCTACAGTTTTTGAACTCATAAACTGTACACAGTATTAAATAAACTGCCTTCTGATTGATGAGTGCTGCTCTCATAGGCTAATTTCTCATCTAAACAGTGATATGAAAATTCTTGCTAAAGGGTTGGTGACAGGACTAAACAGGGGTAATAGCAGACTTAATCAAGAAAGACAAATGGGATTCATTAACCACTGGCACTTAGCAGACAATCTTCAGAGACTTCTCAGTACAATCTCATTGGTCCAATAGAAAATAATTGTGTGTGGCTTTTATCACTGAATGCAGAACAGGCACCGTGAAAAGTCCTATTGGTGATATTAAGTGGAATTCAACTTTGGATTGAATTGTGTGCCGGGCAGCCCCTCTTTGGAAGAGAGGAAGGGTGGGAAGAAAGCCCAGGGCTTGGTGCTGGGATTTGTCCTCTGGTCAGTCCCCCACACTGCTGATTCCCCCCTGGCCCTTTATCAACCGGGCTGTGTCCTGACTGGCAGGGAAGCCATCCTGGAGGCACCTGGTGTCTGGTGGCTTCAGAACGGGTACGGGGTTACGTCCAAGCTCGTTGCGCTCCTGTCTGGCGATGCTTGGTCTTACTGAGCTGTTTAAATGTGGCCTGTGGGGCAGAGAGGGCTGAGTCTCTACCAGAGTCGTGTTCCCTTTCCACAGTGTAGACAGTGCTTGGGAGTTCCTTCTACCTCGGGAACTATTTTTCCCAGGCCCCTGTACTGAGGTGGGGAAAATGTGACTTAAATTCTCGTCAGTGGTTTGTGGGCCAAAGTACATGTGTCGTTTGCAGGCCTCCCCCTCCCACTCAGCTTCCAAGCTCTTGTTCCCCACCTGCCAGCCAGTCAGAGGAGTCTGCGGGTCCAAGGCTCTGGCAAGGACAGCCACAGACAGAGGAACAGGAATCACACTCGAAAGGAACAGGGAATTTTACGTGAGCGGAAGCAGCTCTCACCTGCACGAAGCTGCTGAGAACCGGGCTTTGCTGGCGACGGCATCTGCTTCACTTCGATGGAGGCTCCTGCTTGTGACCTTCCCTGGTCTATTAGTCTTGTGACTTTAATTCGTATCCTATCTCCTTAGAGTTCAATTTGTATATAGTTGGGCTTTATTTATTTATTTATTTTTTTATCCTCACCCGAGGATATTTTTCTATTTTTTGTACAGATAGAATGGGAGGGAGAGAGAGGAAGGGGGAGAGAGAGAAACATCGACGTGAAGGGACACATCGAGTGGCTGCCACCCGCACGACCAACCAGGGCCGGGGACAAACTGCAACCGAGGTACGTGCCCTTAGCGGGAACCGAACCCGGGTCTTTCAGGACCGCAGGCTGACGCTCTAACCGCTGAGCCAAACCGGCCAGGGCTATAGTTGGGCTTTAAAGCAAGTGCCCTCCTGCCTGGGGCTTGGGAGTTCTAAGCCCCACGTCTGTACAGATAAAGGTTTGCCACTGGCCCACTCCTGTCCCCTCCTGCAGCCCCACTCTGAAGTACCCCCAGCCTTCCAGGAGGAAGTGAGACCAGACACACACAGGCAAAGCCAACTGACATCCGATTTTCAGGATGTCCTACCTTTCACATCGAGATTTTATACAGGAAGATTACAAGGATCGGTCCTGTCCTAAGCCACATGCCTGGACAGGTTGAGAGGAAGTAGGGATCATGGCCCAGAAGTGTAATGCTCCATGACCCTCTGTCCCCTGGGCTCCCCGTCATGGGGTGCTGGGCTGACAGCAGCTGGCACTCTGAGACCTTGCCTGTGGCAGGTGCTATGGCCCCCACTCCCATGACTCTCAGTGCCTGTGGCCTGTTCATGGCGTCTACTCTAAGCTCCTGCTACTCTCTTCCTGAGGGTTCACCGTGGCAGGTGTGCATTGCCTTCAGGGGCAGATGCGAGCCTGCAACAGATGGTTCTTGGGCGACAAATAACCCAGCCTCCTTGCCCTCGACAGGGGATAACTCTGGGATGTCCCCTCCATTGTATCCCACACTTTCCCAGTGGACACAGACTCAGCTATAATGCACACTTCATGGTCCTCTGTCCCTTCCGTTGTACTTCCCCACCCCTGCTGGGGCTTCCAGGGATGAACACCCAAATGAATACTGGCATTCAATCTGCTCTGGTGCATCCAACCAAGACACTGACATGCTGCGTTCCAGGCACCCTGATGGCAGATGCACTGAACGTCAGTCAGTCAGTTGATGGGTAGTGGTTGCTGACTCTGATATGGTGAGTTTCACTCTGCTAAGTAGAGAAGTAAAAATCTGATGACTAGCCCGGCCAGTGTGGCTCAGTGGTTGAGTGTCAATCCATGCACCAAGAGTTCACCAGTTTGATTCCCAGTCAGGGCACATACCCAGGTTGTGGGCCTGATCCTCAGTGTGGGGCATGCAGAAGGTAGCCAGTTGATGTTCTCGCTCATCAATGTTTCTATCTCTCTCTCCTTCTCCCTTCCTCTCTCTCTGAAATCAATAAGGAAAAAAAAATTTTTTTAATCTGATGATTATATATCAAATAATTTTTAGACACCACTAGAGCTGTTGTTGCAGATACATTTCACTCGGTTGAAGCAACTTCAAAAAACGTGGTGAATCCATTTGTCTCCTCTGCTCTCTCTTCATCTGAGGGTTTGACCAGACTATTGCAGATATGACAACACAGGGCACTATGGCCTTTCTGCAGATGGGGACGGAGACTTCCATGCAAGTTACCTGCACCTGGCAGTGCAGTGACTGGGCAGCTGCCCATGCAGGCAGCTCTGCTCTGGGACAGGTCCACAATTTCTGCCCAGTCGATATGGGCAGAGGTTCATCCTTCCTACACTCTATCGGCTGCCTCATCACCCCAAATAAACAGTCCTAGGAACACTTGTGTGTTTGGTAGGATAATACATCTTTAGACTGCTCGACATGACCCAAAATAAGTGTGAAAATGAGGTGAGAACAGGGGCCTCATGCAGCATCAGCATGGTCTCCTCTCCACCCACGCTGCCTGATCACTGCCACAAAGCCCCTCATCATGACAAATTCGGGACCTGCCCCAGCTCCAGGTACAAACACACACCAGTAGGGGCCTGGGTGTCTCTCAGCTGATGTCATGCCCGCTCCAGTCTCTGTGCTTCCAATGGGCTCTTCCTACTCATGGCTGCATCCACCAAGGCTCATGGAAGCCCACTGTCCAGTCCCTTCCTCACCACTAGGCAATTGTCAGAGTAAATGATTGGCCTTGTATGATTCCAGCCAGGAAAGGGTAATTTAATCCTCTACATTTTCAGCAAAAGCAGGTGAGAGCTCTGTCCTTCAGATAGCTAAGGTGGCATCAGCCTTCACCTTCAACGCGTCTTCTCTAGGACCTGTAATAATGAGTAGCCGAGTGGAGGTCATGGCTTGGAGGGTAAACTGCCGAACATCCGAATATCCATCAGCACCTGCTGCTACCTGTGTTCCTGCCCCAAAGCGTGTCTTCAGGTTTCAGAGAGGATGTGAGAGGGCCCTCCTGCCCTGACTCTGACCACTGTGTTGCTGGAAGGGACACCACTCAGTGTGGCCAACATCACATTGCCTGCAGCTGAGCTTAGCAGATCTCTCCCGATGAAAGGCGATAAGCAAAGGCTAGAGAATTCCCCTAAAGCAACAGAAAAGGGACAGGTGCTAACTGAAGGGGACAATCTGTATTTCTAGCCAAGTTCTTAGAAATGAAAAAAGTCAGAGTGTGATTTCAGAAATCTCACCACCTGCTACAGGAGGGAAAAAAAAAACTATCTATATCTATATCTATATCTATATCTATATCTATATCTATATCTATCTATATCTATATCTATATCTATATCTATATCTATCTATATGAAATGTATCTATATCCTTTAATTTAAATAAATGGCGGCACCCTCTGCACAGTTTGTACACTGTTTCGTCCCTTGAGCTAAAGCTCTCCTTACAGGAAAGCCTTGTTCCACTTAATTTATTTAGAAATATGGTTATTAATGTTACATAAAAGGTTACATAAGTATTGGATTTACAGTATGATCTCTGCAATGTAATTATTGCTCTTACAGTTAATCATAATTCAGCTTCAAGCCAACCTAATAACTGTCAAGTATACCTGTTTCTTAAAACACTGAAAAATGTAAATATAAGAATTTTCATGGTCAGACTATAAATGTAAAGACTGATGTAAAACAGTGAATCATGCAAAAGAGATGCTTAGAACTAAAATTATCATGCCCATTAATAATATGACTTAAGAAACATTTGAAATTGGCTATTAGTAAGAAATCACAAATAATTTAAGTGAGATAACATGATTAAGTGGATTTCTCCATAGTTTATGAATAAGCCTTCGTGTTCACTTAATGTGACGAAGGGCTTACATTACAAATCGATATTATTTACTCAATAAGACAAATGTAAACTATGACACTGAATTTGAATTCCTTTTCCCCCATGACATTCTTTTTCTACTCATGATATATCTTGCTGTAGTAGTACAAGAATTAATAGAAGTTCTGGAGAGGGGGTAATTTTTCCATTTTTACCATAATTTTCTCATATGTAAACTGACATCTTGTGGTGGAGCAACCTACCAAAGAGTATTTCTTTGTGTGGACTAACTAATTAATATGTGTGGATGTATGCATTTTCCCATGGTCCTCTCCTGCTGTGGACCAAGCAACGTGTGTTCTCACTGGGCATGGATTTAGCCCAGCATCACACACCGCACCCCGCACATCACAGACAGAATAAAAACAGACACTCAGTTGAACCATGCTAACTTAGATATTAAAAAATCATTTTTTTAATGCATTTCTTCCTCCTGGCCTCTAGATAACAGCAACATTAAAAGAAATATTCAAAGGAGTTTCTTGCTTTGGGGTCACAATCTGTGTTAGCGTCAGGAACTGAGTGAAACGTGGTACAAAAATAGAAAACTAACAGTGATCACCAAGTAGAGGTAATACCTCAACCTTGCACATGATCTGTAGGTCTGACTCTCTGCTTTTGCAAAAATGGCACCTCTCCAGCCTGCCAGAGACTCCTTGGGAACAGGCAACAGCAGTTCTGCGAGAACTCTGGAGCACAGAGGAGGGTCGGGAGTGGGAACCAGGAATCAGTCAGGGATGGTGGCTGGGCTGCCGGGGGCAAGGACAGACCCACGTGGAAAGTGGCTCTGTCTCCTGTAACAGAAAGGATCCCTTTGGGAAAGGAGAGGGAGGCCAGGGGACAGAGGCAACATATTTGAGTCCTGGTTCTTGACATGCTCTCTGATCTTGGGGAAATTATTTAGCTGCTCAGCAACTCTAAGCATAAACTGGGGATCATTATAGCATGTACTTATTAATTTAATTGTGAGGATCAAATGAGATGCAGGAAGTGTTCACTCACATTAGACACTGTCATTACCTGCCTATCCACAGCATTCTGCCAAGGGAAGTGGGGGAACTGTCCTTTCCAGTATATTCTCACCCGAACTGTGGAACGGTCTTTTCTAACCAGTGTGCATAGGAGGGGAGCCTTAGGGGAGAAGAATAAACGAATGAACGATGGCCTTTCTGAAGAAAACGCCCCTCCTCCTGCTGACATCACCAAGCACACAGATGCTGCCAGTGAAAGCGAGCGGCCCCTAGCGATCTGTTCCAGATGTGGAATTTGAAAGCACCCTGTAAAGGAATTGCCAGGACTCTACAACGCATCTGGAGTCTTCCCAGGGCACGGTGCTGACTTCTCCAGGAGACCTAGTTCTTAAAAGCGAAAAGCAACATTTGTTGTCCCCTTGGAGAACGGCAGTGAGCAATCACACGGACGGCCACAGAGAGCAGTTCAAGCTACAACTGCCTCATGCATTTCCTTCTCCGTTCACGTCAATGCCCTCTGGCAGGCTGATGCCAGCTGGTATGTGGATAGGAAGGAATCTGTTCTCAGGAGGAGGTTGGCTGCAGTCCCCGGGTCCTGCTATGCCCAGAGGATGCCTAGGAGAGAGAGGTGTCAGGTCAGCCATATTAGGAGCTCTTCATCACCAGTGAAAACTGGGGATTACCAACTGGGAATTAAAGCTAGATGGTGATAAGCATAAGCAGAAAAGGAGGAGGAAGAAGAGGGCGGGCAACAGAGCTGTCTGCCAATAAGAATGGATAAGATAAGAGCCCAGGCTACAAAGACTGGTAGTTCACACCTGCCTGGGAGAAGGCAAGTCCTAAAAGGAGTGTGCCAAACTGGGCAGAGATGGACTGCCAGAGATTGCCGAACAATGAGCCCCAAAGTCTGGACGCGATGCAAGAGAATTAGAGGACAGACGAACGCCCCTTCTCTCCAGAGGCTCTGCTGGAATTGGCCCCCTTCCTGAGCACTTCCTCATTCAGACACTTCCCTCATGAGTGGCAGGTATCGCAGCCTTTCTGCCTTACCTGGGCTGAAATCTGACATGTATCATTTCCTTCGCCCCTCAATTTTCCATTGTCAAATCATCCATTAAATTGGCTGGAGCCTGCCTAAGCCAGCCTGTCTTGGAGTGCTCAAGGGAGAGTCCTCTAAAAGGAACAGGACCTGGCTGTCAGGCGGTTAGCATACGTATGCTCTGGTGGCTCAGCTTCTCATCTCACAGAACTCCTGTGACATCCCGAGGCCTCCAGCAAGCTACCCTTCTCAGCAACCTCCTCTCCTTGGCTCGAAAACTGTGATTACCTCTGTTCTAGCCTCGGGACATTTTTAAAAGCAGAGGGCAGGGAGTAGGACAGAGGACAAGGTGGAGAGCAGGAAATGTGAGTGGTCTTTTGACATTTTACGTCCAAGTCTCACTGTGTCACCTTCTGGGATAATTTCCCAACAGGTGTTAGATAATTTGGGGAGGAATTTTAACTGTGAAACTTTACCTGGTGTTTCTGTCCAAAGTCATTTGTTTAAAAATTATAGAAGGAAGGGCTCGCAAAGGCACGCTGAGTTAGCTCTTCGTTCTTTAGAGACAACTCCCACATTTTTCTTGTACTGACCCCTTTCCAGGGCAGGTGTATCCTCACCCAGGGCCAGTGGTCACCTTGTTGTCAGTGGGCACGAAAAGCATGTTGACTCTGTAAAACCAAAGCCACAGCTTTCATGGTTGGTCCTGGCTGACATTCTGCGTGGGGGACAGAGCTATTGTGCTTCAGACAGGACTTTTGGACTTTTTGGGAATACTTAGCTCCTGCTTTGATTCTTCCCTTGGTGCTCACTGTCCTGTCGCTTGGACTGACAGCTCAGTTCAGATGTGTCAGCCTGGTTTCACTGTCAGCCCCTCCCCTGGACACGGCTCCCTGCACTATGACACTGACTTTCTCAGGAACATTTTCTTGCTGATCTCCCTCTGACACCAACGCCCACTTCCTGCTCTATCCCACCCAAGTTGCATCTAGAAAGTTTCAACAGCCATATCCCACCCTCTGAGTATGGTTTTTCATTCAAGTATAAGAGTGGAGGGAAATCAATGGAGGTGGAGAGTTAACAAGAGAAAGGAGGCGGTCCATGGATTCTGAGAAAGTACACAAGGTTCTTGTCCAAACCACAGGCAGATTAAAGTTGTTTGATTAAAATTTAATTTTAACAGAAGTGTTATATGTTCAGTATAAAAAATTTAGTATGTTCAAAAAACCAAAAATAAAATAAAAATTACCTATAATCTTATTTCCTATCATAACTAACATAAGTTTTTGGTCCCTACCCTACCACTTGTGTATGAGTTTTTAAAAAATATAAACACATGTATTATTCACAATGATGTCAAGCTGCACCCAATTTTTGTGGTTTGATTTTTCCATTAATTATATAATAAAATTCTTGATGTTATTTGGTATTATTTTATATTTTAATTTTTAATAGCAGCATAGTATTATAAGAATGTACCATATTTTTGACAAATTTTCCATTTCATGGTACATCAGTTAATTTTTTTTTAGCTATTAAAAACTGAGTGAACATTTTCACTATTTCATTTAAGAGGACATCAATAACCCACTTCCTCAGGTGGAATTCCTGGAGGTGAATTTGAGTCACAGGACATGAATACTTTTAATTCTTTTGATAAATACTGCCAGAGTATATTCCAGGAAGATTTGCCAGTTTATGGCCCACTAATAATTAATCATAGGGCCTATTTTTATGCACCAATCTTGTGTATTATTGTTAGAAAGTCTTTTCTAAGTTGGCTGATTAAAAACAGTATCTCACTGTTTTTTTTTTTAAAGCTGCATTTCTTGGTTACTAGTGGAGATGAAATTTTAATACATTTCGAGACAATTAGCTTTTCTTCTTTTGTGACTTGCTTGTTCAGACCATTTGTCATGATCTTAATTTGTGAAGATGAGAAGGTTCTTTGAGGGCAGAGACTGCACTTCATTCCTGCCGGAGCTTATTTCCATTGGTACTGGGCCGTGGTCTAGTGCAGGCTGGGCCTGGGCCTTGCTCTGTGCTGGCTGGGCCATGTAAATGTTTGTACAATGAATGGATGACCATCCACCATTCTGTTTTTACTTAGTTGTCAATAAGAAAAAATCAAGTTAATTTTGCACATTTGTATTTAGTGAGCAACAAATGCCATTTTTTCCCCCCCAAAGTTTTTTCCTCTGAAGAAGATGTCTACTTCTTTTCAACAGTAACACCATTTGTAGTCCGAGTGGATAAATACAACATTGGGCAGATTCAGCTATTTTCACGGTTCTTTTCTTTTTTCTCAGCAACTGTCAGATTTTTCTATTCTTACGAGCTATTTTGGAATGCTCAAAAACAAACAGGGATTTATTACCTCATTTCATTATAGAAAATGAAAGCAATAAAACAAAACATCTTAAGCACTCATCTTTGAGAATAGTCTACAAACTTGTGCTTTTTCTCCACTACATTACACAGCCGAGCCCACCAGGAAGATAGCAAACTTGTTTTTGCCTAACTGTCCTTTACCTGACCTGTTTCTTCTTTTTCAGAAAATGTGGTTTTCAGTAGAACTCTTATTTTCAATTTGGGGATATGAAAGTGATGCATTATAGATGTACAGAATATTCACACATTCTTATAATGTTGCATTTGAATATATACATATAGAAACACAAAGTACATATATAGTCCTTTCAGGGAAATTTTTTTTCTTGCTCATTTTTTTCAGAGGTTCGATGTTAGCAAGTGGAAGCCACTATTTTCTGAGGCAGCTACTAGTTCTCATACATACAAATATTATACAGCTACTTACAAGCTCCTAAATTCTTGAATCACAATTTTTACAGTACTTTGTTTTCTAAATAATATGTATAAATGGCTAAAGTTGCATATTAATTGTATAATAAGAAAAGTATATAGGAAGGGAAAGCCTATAATTCCATCATTTGGAGATAATAGTAAAAAAAATTATAGTTCTATCATTTATTTCTGATAGAGTTTCATGATTTATTTTCTATAGATAAATACTATATATATCATATATATTTATAAGACTATAATAATAGTTGAAAATGTCTTGATATTTTTAATGAAAAAATAATGGGAAACAGAACAGATTGATGAATCTCAGAGGGAAAGGGAAGGGGGGATGGGAAGAGATTAACCAAAGAACATACATGCTTATATGCATACCCATGGGCACAGAGATAGGGTGGTGAAGGCCTAAGGTGAGGTGGGAACTTGGAGGAAGGAGGCAATGGGGAGAAAAATGGGGGTATCTGTAATACAACAAAAAATAATACATTCTTACTATGGTGACTTTGTTTAAAAAATGTCATTTATATTCTATTTCTAGTCATTAAATATTTAGGCTTTTTTTTTCTACTATTAATATACAGCCCTTTAAGATCATTTTTAGATTCGAGAGGACAGGCAGTTCTGTTACAGATATTTAACCTTATTTTTCCTTCCAAATAGTTAATTCTACCCATCATTTATTCACTGAATTGGAATACCACCTTTATCATGTACTATATTCATGTTTGTGTCTGGGATTTCTATCATATTAGTGTTGCTGTAAATTCATAGTCACAGACTTCAGCCAGCTCCTTATCACTCATTTTTATGTCTTCATGCTTGGCTTCCATTTTCATTCCCTTCAGGTATTAGTTTAGACTTCACCACAGCTCAACACCCCCTCCAAACATTCCTGCTACCCTCTTAACTCCTTCTCATCAGTAAGATAAGGCCACCAGTGTGATTTTCCCTGGCTGCCCTGTATTAGTCTCCTATGGCTGCCAACACGAGGTGCCTCTGACCACAGACCTTTGTCTCTCAGTTCTGGAGAGCAGAGGTCTGGACGCAAGGTATCAGCAGGGCCTGTTCCCTCTGAGACCTGTGGAAGAGAGTCTTTGGTGGCCTCTCCCTAGATCCTGGAAGTTCTGGGCTTATAGAGGTGCAGTGCCAGTCTCTGTCTTGGTTGTCACATGGCTGTCATCCCTGTGTCTTCGCTGCATATTCTTTCTGTGTTTGTCTGACGGAAAGTTTCCCTCTTCTTATAAGGACTCCAGTTATATTGGGTCAGGGGCCCCCTACTCCAGTATCATCTCATCTTAATGAATTATATCAGCAATGGCCTATGTCTCAACAAAGTCACATTCTTAGGTTGTGAAATAAAGACGTCAACATATTGTTTTGGGAATACAACTGAACTCGTAACAGTCCTCCATCTACACAGCTACTACACCCACTCTCCTTGTACTTCCCTCCTTTTGTTGAGGATAAGGTTTTCTTTCTCTTCAGGTTAATTCAATGTTCTTTATTTCACCCTCCCATCTCCTATGAGACTTTGCTTCATGAACTAAGCCCTCTTATTGGTCCGTTCCTCTTCTGCTTTTCTACTAAAATCTCCCCTGCATTCTGAAGACATGCTCAGGCCCCCTATACTATTAAAGTGATCTGCCCCTTTAATCCCTCCCTTATTGACGAGTACAGATTTCTCCTCTTCTTACCATATCAGATCACTTCTACCAGCAGCATTAACCGGTAGTTTACAATCTTCACAAAGAATGGACACTTTCATGCTTTGACATGAGTTGCTGTAGTCAAAGGACAATTAAAACCACTGTGAGTGGAAACGCCAACACTGGAGAGTTGGCTCAGATCCCTTCCAGCACAGGAATCCAGTTTCCTCATGAGCCTGACAGTGTGTAGGCCAAGATTCACGATTCAGAACAGTTACAATCATGTCCTGCATGTGCAGAATTGTCTTTAAATTGTGGAATCAGGATGTCGGATACATTATATTATAATGTTTTGGTCACATTTACTAAATTTTAAGATAACTGAGACCTGGGAACAGGATTAAATTATTTTTGTACCTGCAGAACCTAGCAGAGAGCTTGGAATCTTGGAACCTATTGCGTGTGTCCAGAGATGTGAATACAAGGAGTATCACCCATGGTTAAGATGGTTATTCGTGCCCCAACTCCCCACAGGGGAACTCAGTGAGGAACCCAAGTCCACATGTGTGCAGGGGTTCTGTGCCACTGGAGAGGAACCACAACATTGTGAGGCTTGGAGGTTCTATTGGGGAGCCGACACAGCTTCTCCTGCTCCCCTCTTGATAGAGAGACAGAACTTTAGGCTTAATGTAAACAAAGCCTCTCCAAGGAGGGGAGGGAAGTACCCTGGATTGTAAGCAAATACCTCTGGACATGGGAGGAAAGTTGTGTCTTGGTTTATTACCCTAAGAACATAAGCAAATGACTCTGGGAGAGAGAAATATCTAAATCTTATCCAGAGCAATCTACTTTCTCTAACTTCCAAGACATGCATGCCATTCAATCATAAAGTCTAGGCTGTCCAGAAATATAAAAATATTCATGGAACATTGCCTGCCAACAATTGTTTAAGTTAAGGGGGGAAATGGTACTGTAAGTTATGTGTGTGCATATGTGTGTGTGAGTATAAAACCAGCAGTCCTATGTCTACTTCCTTCCCCAGTACTAGTCCTGCAAAGTGCATGTTTTCAACTCTTCCAGTTGTTCAATCTGATGTTTACCACCATATCTCCAAATAATCGGTGTATTCCACATTTCTTGATGTAATAATTTTATCCATTATCTCCTGACTTCTTTTTATAGTAGATCCAGAAAATTAACTCTCTTATATGCACCCCTCCCACCCCTATCTCGTGTTTCCTTTTTCTGTATTCTGGATAAAGCTGCATGATGATTAGGGTACAATAAATATTCAGTATTTATATATCCACAACTACAGGAATCTTGTTCATTGATGAGTCGAATAGTATACTGTGATAATATTTTCTTTCTTATATTAATTTTGAATTTTTTGAAGATTATTTCCTCAATTTCTCCTTTTTCTTATCTTTCTAAATAACTATCCATTTTTAAACAGTCTTATTAAGATATGATTGGCATATAATAATTTGCACATATAGTGTATAATATGATAAGCTTTGACAGATGTATCAAAGACCTATGAAACTATGGTCACAAAAATAACAATGAACACATTCATCAAGCCCCCAGAATTGCTTAGGCCCCCTTTTAATCTCTTCCTTCATCCCAACCCTGCCTTTCTCCTTTTTCAGGAAATTTTTACCATACCACTATAGATTAGATTTCATTTTCTAGAATTGGTATAAATGGAATCTTACAACCTGTATTTTTTTTTGTCTGTCTTGTTACTAAGCATAATCATTTTGTGATCCAGCCATATTGCATATATATATACACACACTATATATATATAGTTCTTTCCTTTTATTGTGGGATAGTATTCCAGCTTCTCCACATTCTTAAGAATATTTGATTTAGTCAGTCTTTTAAATTATAACCATTCTAATAGGTATGTCATGGCATCTCTGTGATTAATATGTATTTTCTTTCTTTTTTTTTATTAATATTTTTTCTTTATTGATTTAGAGAAAGAGGAAGGGAGAGGGAGAGTTAGAAACATCAATGGGAGAGAATATCAACTGGCCACCTCCTGAATGCCCCCCACTGGGGATCAGGCCCACAACCTGGGCATGTGCCCTGACCGGGAATCAAACTAGCGACCTCTGGGGTATGGGTCTACGGTCTACCACTGAGCCACACCAGCTGGGCTAATGTGTATTTTCTTAATGACTAATGTAGTTTAGCATCTTTTCATGTGCTTATTTGCTCTCCATATATGTTTGCTGGTGAAGTTTCTATTTAAATCTTTTGCATATTTTTGAGATAGGTGTTTTTTTTACTTAAGAGTCTTGATAGTTATTTATATATTGTGGATACAAGTGCTTTGTCAGACAAGTGATTTGCAAGTATCATTGTGTTTGTGATTTACAAGTATGATATTTCCGTCTGTGACTCGCCTGTTCACCGCCTCAAGAGTGCTTTTCAAAGAGAAGTTCCTAATTTTGTAAAATCCACTGTACCAACTTTTAGTGTTTTGGATTGTGATTTTAGCATTGTATCCAATAATTCTTTGTCTAAAACAAGATCACAGAGATTTTCTTCTATCTTTTCTTCTAGAAGTTCTATAGTGTTCAGTTGAACATTTAGGTTTATTGTCCATTTTGAGTTACTTTTTGAATATGGTAGATAAAAGTACTTTTTTTTCATAGATGGATATCTAATTGTTCAGCACCATTTGTTAAAAAGACTATTCATTTCACCTCTGTTGAAAAGCAATTACTCATATATGTAGAGGTCTATTTCTTAACTCTCCATTCTTTTCCATTGATCTATAAATCTATCTATATTTGTACCAATGCCAGGCTGTCTTGATTACTGCGTGTTTATAGTAAGTACTGATATCAATATTGTAATGCCCTTTGCACTTTGTCATGTCTCTGAAGTTCTCTTATTTGGGTGTTGCTTGCTTCCATTTGACTGACCCTGGTCCCAAAGACAGGATGGTTGCAACTCACAATTTTTAAAGATTCTGATATCAGAGTGACAGATTAGAGGATCAATAGTCCTTAGGACAGCAATTTCCCTCCATGTGTGGCCTGTGGACCACCCACATTAGAAACAACTTTGGTGTGTGTGGGTATGTGATAGTACTGTTTACATTCCTTACTTAAGCCCTATCTATTGGCTCAGAATGTCTAGGCAAGGGCCCAGGAATACACATATTTAATATGTTTTCTGAGTGATTCTTGTAGACAGTGAAGTTTGAAAATCACTTAGACAATGATGCTCCCCACCCCCATCCCCTCAGGCCCTTTCCTGTCTATTTGTACATATTACACAGATGATTGAAACAGATGTAATTTGTTGGAAGAAAACACTTTAATTTTCCTGGTCATTCATTGACTCACTCACTTTTTCATCCATTCATTCATTTACTATGAACAGATGACAAAGACTAAAACATAATGGAGCAACTTGAAAAATGAACGGCATCTATTTCCATAGACGGGTATGTTCTTCAGGAATTATTTGTGGCTGTCAGATGATGAATCGGCAGCTGATGCTCCCAACACTAGGGGAGCAGAGAAACACTCTGCTGGAAGGGATGCCGACAGGCATCTCCACCCCCAGGCATTTTGCAGGTTTCTTTAAAACAATCTCGAACCAAAAGGAAGTTAACTTATTCCTAAACCTGTTTAGGACAGGAGATTTTGTAACCTCCTTTGTGTATTAGTTCTGGTGCTTAGTACTATTTTTTCCACTATGAGTTCCTGAGTGTCAACAACAGACACAGATTCTTATCATAGAAAAAGCAAGGTTGGCCCTGGCCAGTTTGGCTCAGCGGTTAGAGCGTCGGCCTGCGGTCCGGAGAGACCCGGGTTCGGTTCCCGCTAAGGGCACGTACTTCGGTTGCAGTTTGTCCCCGGCCCTGGTTGGTCGTGCGGGTGGCAGCCACTCGATGTGTCCCTTCACGTCGATGTTTCTCTCTCTCTCTCCCTTCCTCTCTCTCCCTCCCACTCTATCTGTACAAAAAATGGAAAAATATCCTCGGGTGAGGATAAAAAAAAGAAGAAAAAGCAAGGTTGTCCTGCGGCAGTCTCTACAGTGCCCACTTGAGAAATATGAAGGTGCTGATGACCCCGGTTCCTCTTGGTTTCTTCCAGTGGTATCTCCACACCAGCATCATAATGCTTTCTTATTTTGATCCCCTCTAACTCCTCATCTGCACTGATGACTTAGTCTTAGAAACTCATGCCTATAAATGACAAATGAAGGACAGACACACAGAGCCTTACGCTGTAGAAATGAAGATGTACTTTGGACACGAGAGCTGATCAAGATGGGTATTTCAGTAGATCTTCTTTGAGGTTCCTGCAATTGCCTGACAGAGGCAGTTGCTTCCTTTGCCTTCTCATTAAGCATCTTGGAGAGTGCATAATGAAAACTTTCAAAAAGGGCAAATGGTTGTGAGTCATCACAAAAAATGACTCTATTACAGAACAGATATCTCATCTGTTCTATGTACAAGGCAGAGAGCAGACTTCGGGCTCAGGAGAACCCTGACTCTCCTACAAGAGAACGTGTGGAAGTGGAGAGGGGCTTACATGTGTGGGCCTCATTTCACAGATGAGGAGGCTGGGGTGCAGGGAGGTGAGTGACATATGGCAAGTCGCACAGATAGCAAGTGCCTCTCTGCAACGTAGAAATTGGAGCAGCCTCTACAAAATCATTATCATGGGCTCACTAATAACCTCAAGACAGCGAGCAGCCTGCTACATACCTTCTTGTCTCATAACCATGGGAAGCGCTCTGCAGTACAAATGCAAGATAATGTCTTCTGAGCCCAACCCTTTGTGGTAAGAGGCAGAGTGTAAATAAATAAGCAAGTAAGCAAGTAACCTCCAAGTTACACTCCTGACAATGAAGTTTTAATTTTTTTTATAATGAGTGTATCACTAGGGGTATATATGTATATCACCATATTGTGTACTGACTAGAAAATGATCTGTAATCCCTCCGAAGAGCCATTCCCTTGATGAGTGGTAAGTTAGGTTAGTTAATTAAGGTTACTCTAATACTAATTAGTCAAGGCCTTAATTATGCTTTCAGGGAAGGAACCTAGGAATGCTATCTGGTTCTCAGTGACCCAGTTAACCAAAATGGTGGGATTTCTCTTCTATGTAGCAGTGACTGGTGATAAAGAACAGAATGGGAAAAGCGGATCCTGATGGGATTAGAGGAGCTTCTTAAACGGGTCCACGGAGAGCTGCAGTGGGGCCCTGTGGCTCTGGGAACAGTCCCGAGGGAGTGGACTTTGGCTCACCAGACAGGAAGTAAATGGATTACGAAGTATAGAAGGGGTGGGGGGGGGTGTGAGGACAGAGAGAAGTGGGGAGAATGCCTTTCCCGGGTCATGGCAACGTGTCTCACTGCACACCAGGCCCTACATCTGAGGTACAGAAAGTTCTAGTCTGGTGGGACAGACAAATTTGCTGACACACTAAGGGTGCTATCTGCAAAGCTGTCTCTCTTAACAGGTGGTAGACAGATGAGACTGCAACCTGTTTGCCACCAAGTTCAGCGTGGGAACGGGGTGGCATCTCCAGCACCAGTCCTCTCTTTCAGCATCTGTAGTCTCTCGCATGTCCAGGGTAAGGTCATGAGAACAAAGCCATTCCAATTCATCTACACTGAGAAGAATTTTTGACTTTGGGTGGTGTTCTCTACCAGGGAAAATAGGCAATTTGCCAACTCAAATTGGTCCTTTGGTTCAAATTGGCTCAAAGGATCAAATTTGGAGAAAGCTGTTGGCTTTATATGTATTTGCAGTTTTAATAAGTTATATCCATTCTCTATATTTGTACAAACTTTGCAATTCACACCAGGAAGGCCACTTCTTCTGCCATAAAAACAGTAGTTGGATAATTTATGAAAATACAAATTTGGAAAAAAAAAGAAAGAAAATACCAATTTTGTGCTATAACGTGCTTCAACATGGATTTTCCTTCCTCTGTTCCCAGGTGTTGTGATCCCCTGTCTGAGGACCCTGTGTTGTGAGCACAAAGAAAAGTGACTTTGTTTCTACAAGCCTCAATGAGAGGATTGTGCTGAACCTCCCCTGGAAGTGGTGGGAGTAAAGAGTGAAGTTGAGGGTGGGGTTTGGGGGGAGGCACTGTTCTGGAGGGGGAGGCAGGGGAGAGGCCAGGTGAGGTCTCTGAAGTTTCTAGAAGAATTGGGTGGCAGTAGCATTTCTGAGGAGAATCACTGCCTGGTGCACTCAGGTAGTTGGAGAATTTGTGCTTGACAGACAGTGGAGCCCCACCTTCAGGAGACCCTTCTGTCCACAGTGAACTTCCTGAACAAGACACCAGAGGGCCCTCCGTGAGCTTGGCCATGCGGGATTCCAGAGTGTTTGCATAGTAGCCTCAGTGATCATGAAGACTGAATTTCCTGTTAACTTTTTGGCATGGGACTCAAAGCACATACAATTTGTTTTAGAAAATTATAAGTAAATGTGACATTACTTCTATGTTGTGGCTTGCAAATTCTCACACTTGACTACGCCTGTTCTGTAATAAGCAAATGTAATCTTCACTCCTGAATAAGAGACACATGTTCTCAGCAGCCTCATTTCTGTGTTCTTAGGGTTCTTAACACCCTAGTGCATAAAGCTCCCTTCCATTACTATGGGAAAAACCTCCTTTATGAGCAGGGTACCTGGCCATGGAGATGCTTAGAACAGTACTGGGTGTAATGTGGAATCATTTCATATGGCCCTCTAAAATGCATGAATTTAACTCTACTTGCTGGTGTTTTGCAAATGGTTAGGGGCTTCACCTGGTCCTCAACCACAGAAGCAGCAGCCTATTAGCTGGAGGAAACACTTTGGGCATATTGAGAGATCAGTGTCTGTATTGGGTTGACACATAAAACCGTGCATTCTGTTTTATATGGGCATTTAGGGCATTTTCAAGAATAATTTTTAGTTGTTGAAATTCTGCCCCTTGTTTGGCTCTAGAAACCAGCCCCTTGGCCAATTACTTGCCATATTCTGTGTGTATCTTTCTCAAATCACATAAGTATTGCTCCTCAAACAAAGAAATGGTGACAACTGTAAAAGGAGGTGCCATAGCAGTTCAAAGACCGAAGCAAAGGGCTGTGGGGTGTTAAGGGTCTGGAACTTCACAGCCTAGGGAAACCAAAGGATGGACAAGGAGACCAATGCAAACCCGACGGCTCTTCTGGCCTGGTGCCTCCCACGGCTCGCTCTGTCCTTTGATGCATGCCCCCCCATTAAGGGTCTAAGAATCATCAGTATGCTCCAACAAATGACACCCCATGTAAGGTTGTGGACCCTCAATTTCCTTCCTTAAATCTCCCTACTCATTTCTGGAACTGCTCTAGTTACTTTCAATACCTGCCATTTTCTGATGGCTCCAAAACTTAACTCCGTAGCCAAGACCTCTCTCCCGACCTCCAGACTTTTATCCACCTGCCTACCTGACAAGTCCTCTGGACTTCTAACAGTTCACAAAATTAATATCCCCACTGTCCTACCCCACCCCCAACACACACTTGCTCCCAGTTCTCCCCTTTCCAAGGGTCATTTCTCTGAGTTGCTCTAACCAGAAACCATGCAGTGTTTTCTAATCCTGCTCTCTTCTCCATCCTCACATCTACTGTATCTGCAAAGCATGTTCCAAGTCAGTCACTTTTCTTTCCTTTTCCACTGCTACTTTCTCTGTCTGAGCACCCTCCATTTGTCTGAAATACTGCCATAAGCTCTCAACTGGTCTGTCCACTCTCCCCTCTGCTGCCCTAGTCCTACACACTCCATTCTCTGCAGAGCAGCTCCAGTGAAGCTCTAAAAACAAAATCCAGATTACATTGCTTCCTAGTTAAGACCTCCAATAGCTTCCTGTTCCACACAATGAAGTCCAAACTCCTAAACACGTTCTGAGAGGTCCTGCATGACTCAAAGCCCATTTATCTCCATGAGTCATGTCCCACTGTTCTCACTTGCTCACTGTGCTTTCCACAGTGACCTCCTTTGGGGTCTTTGAAATGCCAAGCTCATTACTATCTTAAGACCTTTGCACTCGCTATTCACTGTACGTGGCATGTTCTCTCTCCCCCACCCACCCCTGGATCTTCACATTGCTGAGTCTTTTATGTTTCTCAGGTCTCAGCTCAAGTAACATCACCTCAGCAAGACCTATCTTGACCCTGACTCTCTATCTTATCAGCCTGTTTTGGTTTTTCATCACACACCTAGATACCTGAAATGGCCTATTCCTTTCACTGTGGATTGTTTATCATCCACCTTCACTTCCTGGGCCTGTCTTGTTCTCTGCTGTGTCCTTGGCTCCTGGCACAGCAAGTGCACACCATAGACTCTCATGAATAGGCACTAAATCAATGAATGAATGCCCCCAAGGTGTATCTTATTTAGAGTCATCAGTAAATTTTTCTATCCTGTAGGGATCCCTACTTTTCTCTTGCTTTAGCCTCCTTAGACACTCATAGCTAAAACCTCTTCCTGCCCTGAAGCACCCTGGGATGAGTTTCTGCAACTCACTCCCTTTCTCCCTCTGCTCCCCACACCCAGCACAGAGGGGCAAGCCAGGAGCACTTCTAGCGTTGCCATTTCCAACATCGAGCCTCATCCAGCTTCTAGAGCGAGTTCCACAAATCCCCGCCAGGCTATAAAGATATTTCTATCCAGTCCTATGGGGATGCCTTTTGGTCTTTATGGCTGTACTCACGATAGGTAAGCCATGATTTCAGTGGCTCACAGAGCCAGCAATTTTTTTGCAACCTTATTGTCGGGGATTTAGATAGCAGTTTGGGGTGGTGGTGTGTTGGGGGTAAATCTGAGGAACGGACTCGATGCTGTGTGCACCACGTCACCCCCCAGAGAACTGGATCTGGCTGGTGGCTGGGCCCGACACTCGAGAGGCTCCTGGCTCCTCAGGCAGAGAGCTTCCACTGCAGGCTGCCAGCCCTGCTCAGAGAGCTGCTTCCCACCCTAGACACAGCTTCGGCACCAGCTGTTACCCAGTTCCATGCCAAAGTACTACTATGATCCTGACAGAGGGCTGACTGACCATGCCTCAGGAGTTAGGAGGGATTTCTTGGGGGAGATGATATTTCAGTTTGTGTAAAAGGATCAGTTGGAGAATTTAGAACAGAGAGGGGAGTGAAGACAGGGAGATGGCATGCACAGTGAGAGACTTCAGGGACACTGAGTTGGGGGACAGTATAAGCAAAAGAGGTAGAATGGGGAGAGATGGGGCTGGGAAAAGGGGGGTTGGCATAAGACTGTCAAGGCCTTGGGGGCTATTCCCAGGAACTTAGGTTTTTACAAATAGGTGAATATCACTGAATAAATTTTAAGCAAGGGACAGGCATGATCAAAACTTTCTTTTATGACAGTAAGATATCATAAATATATATATAACCTATAAGAAATTGGAGTGGGAGAGGCTGCTGGAAAGAGATCAGAGAGAGGACCAACAAAGCTCAGTCAGGAGGACATCAGACTGGACTGCAGGGAGAGCCATGATGGTGATGAAAGGGAACATGATGGGTCTGGTTAATGGGCATTTCAAAAATAGGGTAGTTCTGGTCATGGCTGCTTGGCTCTGAGGGGTCATGGAAAACAAGTTTCAAGGGTAATGATTCAAACTTTCTTCTTGGGAAACTGAGGGACTTAGGATGATACCAAGCAAGACCCATTATCCAAGAAGAGAAAGAACAAAGGAGAGGAAAATGTCTCAGGCTGCAATCATGTGACCCAGGAAAAAAAAGGCTCATGTCACACATGCAGCCCCCAAGGCCAGGGTTGTAGACCTGGTAGGACTGGAAGGCCTGCCATCACTGGTGTTGTTGATGGGACTAAGGGGTGACATGACAGATGCGCCGTATTAGCGGTTTGTACTAAGGCTTTTGATCCGTAGTGAAAAGGTAAGTGGTCCTCACAGAGTCGCTGATCTTTGCTTGACATTTACCCACTCTCTTGAGCTTCCATTAGCAGTCTGTTGGCATTCTCTTCCAGTCTCATTGCACAAACACTAAATTACTGTCTGAGCTCCAGGAAGGAGAAACCAATGTGGAGTTCTTTTGGAGGGGGTTTGTTTTGCTTTTAAAATGTGTTGTGGTTAAAGCAGTACAGAACTAAAAGTCAAAGTATTTTGGTTCTTGTCCTGGTTCCTCAAGTTAAGTAGTTTTTCTTTTACTCTTTGTTTATTCCTTCCTTCATTTTTTTTCTTTAAAATTTAGTCTCCTCATCTGTCAAATCATGATGGGTGGGGTGGTGGTGCAATGCTTTGGCGACCTTGCAGGCATTGAGTGCAAGCACCGAGGACAGCAGTCATAGGATGCACGAAGCCCCACTGTGTGTCTCCTCACTCCCAGTGCAGCAGCAGCAAATGTCAACCCACGGGACCAGCTGACATGTTGTGCAGAGTGCCCCACACTGCCTTGATGAGTGACCACCTTTCTGTCCCAGTCAGCTCCATGTAATAAAGAAAAGTGACTGGCACACTGTCCCAAGTACAAGTCCCAGGTCAGCCATGTATTGATGACATAATCGCAGACAAGTTATTGGAACTCTTTAAACCTATTTTCATTATTTTAAAGATAAAAGAGAGAGTAAGTCTTCCTGCACAAAGTTGGTATAAAGTGGGTGATTCAAGTACTGAGGAAATGGATTCTCATCTACCACATTGGCTCTGTTATTTCTGTATCAAGTTTGAGTGTGGTGTGGGAGTCTCTGCTAAGGCTAGGAGTTTAGGCCTTCAGCACAACACACAACTATCCTCCTCCAAAGTCCCGAATTTGCTGAGAGCTGACACGGAGTTGGGCATGGATCTTCACTATTTGCAAAGTCTGCCAAAATCCCATCCCCTTCCCAGACTTAGGGGATGGCCCCCATCCTCAGGTTCACAGTATGTGACTTCTATCCGCCATGCTTCCTCCAGTCAACTGTGGACATTTCCCAGGCCATTTTCCCTGCAGCTATCTCTCCTGGGTGTTTGTAGTGAAGAGTATATTTATCCCAGTTAATGCTGCCATGCTAAATACCTATTTCATGCATGTACATTGCTTATCATACTGCTTAGCACAGGCTAAGTGCTCAGTTAATAGTAGCTGTGATGGATATCTTCTGTCTCTCTTGAGCCATACAAAGTCAAACTCTACAGTTCTGCTCTCTGTCCCAGGAGGTGGACCGACCAGTCCTTGGGTTCCCATGGTCTCTGGCTCCTGGATGAGTTCTGTCAGTAGAGGAAACCAGAGAGAGGAAGGAAAGTTACCTTTTTCCCCTGGAACCTCCCTGCAAACTGCTGTGGACTAGCTGCCTCTCTCTATGGAAGGCCCAGCTCCTGACCATGCTCCACAGCCTTCTCTCTTGCCCTTGCCTCTTCAAACCTGCAGCATGCTGACAGCTCCTACCGCTACTAGCCTCAAAGGACGTCCCATCCCTTGATGCTTTTCCTCAATCATGACACATCTTTGGTAAACAGCCCCACCCTCCTCTTCCTAATAAAATCTTGATATTTATTCAATCATTAGTTCTCAAGTGCTTCATGGGTAACTTCCCAAACCTAGAGGGATGAATGTGGAAGCCAACCATGATCATTCCATTCTGATGTTAGTAAATGACATGGAATGTGATGATACCTTGGCCAATAAAACAAAGAGGAAATCTCCCGGGAGCACCTTGGAAAGTCCTTCTTGCCCCTATAAACAGATGCCTGATAAAAGCTTGTGTTACCTCCGAATGCTATCCTGTAAGGATGTGACCTTTGTAGCCACTGCAGCCACCAGTGAGCTCGAGCAAACGCCAAGGAATCACAGAGAAGCCTAACATTGTTGAATTGCTGAATTAAGTCCAGAACTGCCTGCTCCCAAACTTCTGTTTCTGAGACTTAAATAACTCCAGCTGAAGTTTTGTTACATGTAGCCAAAAATAGATCTAGTGATTAATCCCAATTATTATTTACATTTGTTTACCTTTAGTGCAAAGAACATTGCTGATAGAAAAATATTCCAAAAATTCAGTAGCTGCTGCTTTTTCCCCCCCATTTCACTATATATTTTAAAATTAAGACCATAAAATAATAAAAGAATACTTAAATCTGCCTGAGGTAAAGACTGTATAAATTTCTGCATTATCTGGAAATGGCATGTTTATGAATCAATGTGATAGGAAGAGGGAACTTCTACAATTTCAACATATGTTGAGAACAAACAACAAAATAACATCTATAAGATTAAAGGAAAAAATTCCACTATGCTTTTTTTTCCCCCCTATGGAACTTATGGAGTCTGAAAAGGAAAGGCTATTTGCTTATAGGTTAAATAAAAAACAGACAACTTTGAAGACTCAGGTAAGCCTTAGTCACCTGAGGTAAAAATCATTCTACTGGTGACTCATTGATAATTTTCCAATCGCTTCAGAAAGTGTCTGGCCTATTATCAGCACGATGTGATGTAATTATTTGTTCAATATCCTTGCTGTATGAAAGGAGAGGTAAGCCGGAAAGCAGTAAGTTGTTATTCTCAGATACAGGGCAGAGGTAAAGGAGACAAGACAGCTGGGTTTTCCAGAAAGACCCTACTTCTAACATGGATTGATTCATTCCTTTCTCAGGGTAAAGACCGTAAGTCGCATGACTCATCCCTTCCACAGTTTATTACCAGAATTGCTATCAGTTTCCCAGAATAACAATTTTGTAAATCCTTTACCTTCTCCAGAGTTTTTGATGATTTGCTTCTTTCTAGTGTGTTTGCCCTACAGAGAGAGAAAGCAGGGAACAGATACCCAGGAAATCCTGCCATCAATATTCGTGTTCTCTCTGCCTTCTGTTTCCCTCCTCCTCACCCCTTATTCTTTTTCGTGTTTCATTTTTTAATTGAATTTATTGGGGGTGATACTGGTTAATAAAGTTATATAGGTTTCAGGTATACAATTCTACACATTTTCTACACTACATCTTCTGTAGTGTAGACGTCAAGTCTCCTTCCATCACAATTTATCCCCTATGTACCATCTTCTGCCTCCCTCATCCCCCTTATTTTTAATTTTAGGTGCTAACTTAGGTACCATTGCCCCACAAACCTTGGCTGGGTTTGGGGTAGAGGTAGGCTCTAAGAAATACCCACCCCTTCTTCTCTGCCTCAGATACAAGATTCTTACTGATACCAGAACAAAAACAAATTCCTATAAATACTATCCAATTTTTCTGTGTAAATCCAAAAAGACATTATTATTGACTGGGTTCTATATTGAGGCAGGCAAGTTATCCACAAATGGGCTGAAGATAATAAACTCTTGGGGCCACCAGTGCACCATCCAGCAATCCCTAGAGCCATGGAGGAATTGACTTACCTCGCACAGGTGACCCTTTCCCCTCCCAGAGAGCTTTCTGTTCCTCGCAGTTCAATACAAGATCAGAACTATTGTCAGTGGTAACAATGTGTACCATTATTTTTTCATCGGGTTCGAACTGAAAGCCTCCCTGAGTGGAAAATAAATGGCTGTATCTCAATTTTTTGCAAGAGGCAGGGGAGAGGTGAGGGAGAACCTTTGAGAGATTAAGACCTTCACCTAAATTCACTAGTCCCTCTAGTCAGTGATAAAACAAGACACCACAGCCAGGCCTCAGAAAAACTAGTCCATTTATTTCCCAAAACCTTCTGTTTTCTTATTTGTTGAAGGTAAATGAGAATCCTTGCTTCACTGTAACTCACACAAAGACCATGAAGAGCCCCTTGGCATTTAGAGAGAATTTTATTTTTCCTGAATTTTAGGTCTGGCCTTGGCTGGCTCTCTAGTCATGTTAGAGAGTCAAAGAATATTATTTTTCTATTAAAGCAAATGAACTCCGGATGCCACGCAGACCTAAAGACAGAAGCTGGAGTGACAATGACACAGGAATGAGATGAATTGAAATGGATACTGACAATAAGGCAGGAAGTGGTGGTAGGCGGTAAAGGCTTGTCCCTGAAAATTTTACAGCATTGCCAATGCTGGAGGGAACAGTAATTTAAGACAGTTATGAAGCTTAAAAAAAAAGCAATAATGTTGAAGTCAGACCTAGTCTGTATGGGATGGTTATTATTTGGTTTAAAACTGCAGAATGCATTTATGACTTTGGTAAAAGAGAGAGGCTGACCTTGATGCAGTGAAGATTTGAAATGGGATTAGAGGTCCTCGCTCTTGCACTGCTGATATAGTCAGGGGAGCAGCAGTTAAAGAAGGTCCTGGCACGAGGAAGCCTGTGCATGTGCAACTCCATCCACTCGGGGCTTAAAATCGGGAGGCGCTTGCATTTTAAGGATACGTTAAAAAAACACTAAGAAAGAAGAGATACTCTGAGAACACACATATATGTTCCATATATGCACCTCAGAGAGGGAGGTGCCTATTCTGCCTGGAATCATAGGAAGCTGGTTGTAGAGTAAATAATCAGGGTATCAGGACATCATGGTCCATCCAAATCCTGGCTCTCCACCTTACTGTCTCTGTTATTCTGGGCAAGTTATAGTTCTTCCTTGATGTTCAATTTTACCATCTATAATATGGGATTATACTTATATTTAGTTTATAAGATTAAGGGGGGTAAATGAAAGACAGTGAGGATGCTTTGTCAATATCAAGAATTACATAAATGCTAATAATACTTCCCACTATATTAGACTCATTTAAGTGAATGCAGGTTTTCCTTCTTCCAAATATATGTGGATATTTTCACATAGGCATTTTTGTTTTAAATCCACAGTCAAGGATATTTTTCCATTGATATAGTGGGAAGGAGGGAAAGAGAGAGAGAAAGAGAAACATCGATGTGAGAGAGACAAATCGAATGGTTGCCTCTTGCACAACTCTGGCCAGGATCAGGGATTGAACCTGCAACCGAGGTACGTACCCTTGACTGGGAATCGAACCTGTGACACTGGACCGCAGCTGATGCTCCAACCACTGAGTCAAACTGGCCAGGGCATCATATAGGCATTTGATATAAATGACTGTCAAGGCATTTGATATCAATTACTATCAAAGACGAAATTGCAAAGGAGGTAAAATTTGGATTCCTCATTTCCATGTGAATACCTTGTCTCCTCATTTCTTCTTTCCTCTGATCTCCAGAAAGCCAGGTCAGAACAGAAGGAGAACTGAGAATATAGTAAAGTGAGTGGGCAAAGAGAATGATATTGTAGGCTCAGCGTCTAGGGTGTACAAAAACTCACAGAGGTTTGAGATCTGAAAAAAAAATTTTAGCTCAGCCCAATTTACATAGAGTTACTATACATTTATTGTGTGATGTGAGCATATTTTAATGTTTGATATTATATCTATTATGTGCCTAGAATCTTAGAAGATCTTTAAAAGGCCTGGCGGGGATGGTAAGCAAAGACTTGTTCATATCGGTAAAACCAGCTCTTGGGTGCTGAGTTACCAAAAGAAGATGGGAGACATATTCAGCTGGATCAATAGTTCCTGATGGAATATGTGTGTGTATGTGGGAGATAATGTGAGCAGGCATCACTCAGCAGAAGCCAGGAGACATTTTCAAAATTCACATATTTTTGTCTCTTATTACAGAACATAGGGTAAGATGTGGGAAGTGGCATTCCAGGCTGTGATGGTTTTTGCTCATCAGTGTATCCCCAACTCCAGCAAAGGTCCTCACACAATCAATAAATATTGAGTGAATAAATGAATGAGTGGTCTGAGGCAGGGAGTGAGTGCCCAGTGGTGCCAGAGCAGGCAGGGGGAGAATGGTGTCAGGATGTCTTAAATCAGGCATTATGCAGTGATTACCCTGAAAACTAACCTGATGGAGGTGAGTCAGCAGGAGAAACTGAGTTTTTGAAATAGATCCTAAATAATAACATCATCAGTATGATGTAACATCTTGCATTATTAGTATGCTACATTTGTTAAGATGATAAACCAATATTGATACATTATGTACAAATGCCTAAACTTGCATGCATATAAACACATTAGTAGGTGCATACACACATACACACACATATGTATATGTCCATGCACACAAAAATACACACAAGTCACTGATTGTATGTCTTCTTCGAAAATTGATCCATTTATTTTTATGTAGTGTCCCTGTTTATCCTTGATGTAACAGTTTTTCCTGAGGGCATGACTTTGCTATAGAGGACAGAATGCTTTGGGTGTATTTCAAAATGGTACTATCTCCTCCCTTTCCCAAAACAGGAGAGCATTTTTCTCTGAAGTGAGCTCCTGGAAATAGAACTCATGAAAATGTGCAGGCCTCCTTAAAACAGGCCCCATAGGAGTTCTTAACTCTCAAGCTAGTCCACACTCAGCCTTCGGCAATTTATTAATCATCATTTACATTTTCCTACCAGTTATTGGCTCCAGATTCACGGTCAGTTGTTTTGTATTAAACCACTAAGACATGGAGACTTCTACAAAAGCTAGTTTTACTCCACCTAAATACACGTTATATAGCTTTCTAGCCATTGGTGGAAGGAGAATGGAATATACAGCCTGATTGGTTCTAAATCAAGCAGGAAAGAGGAAAAGAAAAAGCAGAATAAATATAAAGCACAAAGAAGTAGAACTAACTCAGAATGTACTAATAATCACAATAGATGTTCATAGAGAAAACATATGTCAAAATACAAATACTTTCAGGTTTGGATAAATAGTAAAATCTAGATATATGTTATTTTCAAAACAAGCCTAAAGCATTAGACACATAATAGTCAAAAGTTAAAGACTAAAGTTGTTAGGCAAAAACTAATCAAAATGATCTGGTGTATCTATGTAAATATATCCACCTCTTTTTCTTTATTAGACAAAACTGACATCAAAGTAAAAATATTCTTTTGTGGGTAGAAATTAATATTTAATGATAGGAGGTACAATTCCCATAGAAAAAATAAAAAATCTAAGTGTATAGGCACCCAAAAGCAGTCTTTATACATTACTTATATACTTATATATATAATACGTTATATATATCAAACTGACATTTGGTGCACTAACTTTGTGTAGTAAAATTCATCACCACAATTTTTTTTGCTCCATCATACAATATAGGGAAATACAAACACTATACAGGGGTGTGTGTGTGTGTGTGTGTGTGTATGTGTAATTTTAGGTTTTGTATATTCAGGATGACATGATCACATGATGTGTGAATAGAGAGAGCTTTATATCTTCCTTCCTATCTGTATGCTTTCAACAAAAACAAAAACATTTTCTTGCCTAAGTAAAAGGCTAGCACCTCCAATACAATGTTAAATAGAATTGGCAAGAACAGCCATCTGGTCTTGCCCCTGATCTTAAGGGGAAAGGGTTCTGTTTTTACTGTTAAGTACGATGTTAGCTGTGGGTAACATCATTGATGCCCTTTGCCAAGCTGAGAAAGGTCCCTTCTATTTCTAGCTTGTTGAGCAATTGTACCATGAAAGGATGTTATATTTTCTTTAATCGTTTTTCAGTATCCATTAAGATGGCTATATGATCCTTCTCCTTTATAATTTTACAGTCATGTGCCATTTGACGTTGGGGATATGTTCTGAGAAATGCATAATTAGGCGATCGTGTTGTGTGAGTATCATAGAGGCACTTACATACCTAATGGCATAGCCTACTGCACGCTTAGGCACTATGGTATAGCCTACTGCTCCCAGACTACAAGCCTATACAGCACATTACTGTACTGAATACGGTAACACCATGGAGTTTGTGTTTCTAAACATAAAAAAGGTACAGTAAAAATATGGTACAAAAGATGAAAAAATGGTGCACCTGTGTAGGGCACTTACCATGAACAGAGCTTGCAGGACTGAAGTTGATCTGGGTCAGTCAGTGAGTGTGGGGCTCTGAAGGCCTAGGACATGACTGTCCATGACTGTAGATGTGCTACAATCAGCCAATCTCCATGTTCCATCACCATATTGATGCTGGCTGGCATAGCACCCCTCCTTGCTATGGTCAGAAAACTCTGGATTGCAAAGAATAGCCCCCAGTGGCCCCTTACATCAGAGCTAGTGAGGGCCAGCTATCCAGACCCTGTCTTCAGGAGAGGCTGTCAAAACTGCAGATACTGACAAGTTACTGACACCCCTACCCAGAAGATGAAGAAAAGGAAGGTCCTGTAAGTACCCCTTGCTCACAGAGCCATTTCGTGGGGTCACCTAGCCTCCTGCCCAAACCTACATCCACTGCATAGCCCCTTTATTAACTGTCAAAGCGGGTAATGCCTGCACCCTTAACTGTCAAAGGAAATTTATTTTCTGACTTGCACAGTTCTTTTTCTCCCCTGTAGGCACTGGCAGCTACAGCACCTGGTTCTGCAGAGGTTCCCAAACTGGCTGGACACAGGCTTTAACGTGATGCAAGTCTGTTTCCAGCACCAACTCAGGAGCCTCTGGTTTGGCACACGCTGGGTTAATTCCAGGGAAATCTTTATTTCTGCAGCTCCTGCTTCTTTGCAGTCTGTTGACGTGTCTCTGTTCACAAACATGCAGAGGAACCTCAAGAAATATTTGAAAAGGAGGAAAAACTGCCCCCTCACTGTGGCAGCCCTGAGCACCAGGCACTGCAAAGCTGCGCTGCAGCTGCACCAGCTTGGCCCCTGCGCTGGCAGCGAACAGGCACTTCTCTGCCTCCAGAACCAGAGTGATGCTGTCACCAACCAGAGGGGCGCATGCACTAGCCAAGGGCTCCTCCAGGCCACAGAAGCCATCTCTGGTCCCCACCCCTGCCCTCCTTTGCTGCGGACTTGGGGAGCTGGCCGGGTGGGCACTGGTTGCAGTTGTGCACGTCTGTGACTGCGCAGCTTGACTTTCTCGCACAGACTGCCAGGAACCATTTTGGCTGCTGCGCATGCGCGGAAGAGCTGGGGGCTCAGCCCGAGGGCTGGGGGAGGAGCCTCGGCAAAGTGGCTGACGGGTTGGGGGAGGGGAGGGGAAGCGGGGCGTCCTCGGTCCCACGGGCGGTAGTAACGTGCTCCAGTGCTGAAGTAAACGGCCTGGGGAGGCAAGTTCCAGCACTGCGGATGTGAGCTCCAGCGCGGACCTACAGTCCTGGGGATGTACACTCGGCGCCCAGGGAAGCTCAGTGCCCAGGTGATGGCTCCAGAGAACCTGGCGTTGGTTCCAGTGCTGACGTAGGCTCTGTGAGGATGTAAGCTCAGGGCTGACGTAGCCTCAAGCGCTGGTATGGGCTTGAACACGGAGACAACCTGGAGCGCGAGGAAGCTCATCTGGTCGTCTGCCACCATCGACTGAGAACGTGGCCCCCTGGGGAGGACTTCCGCCCCGTCAGGAGGACTTCCGCCCACTGAGGAGGGCCTCCGCCCCGTCAGGAGGGCTTCCGCCCACTGAGGAGGACTTCCGCCCCGTCAGGAGGACTTCCGCCCACTGAGGAGGACTTCCGCCCCGTCAGGAGGACTTCTGCCCCGTCAGGAGGACTTCCGTCCACTGAGGAGGGCCTCCGCCCCGTCAGGAGGACTTCCGCCCACTGAGGAGGACTTCCGCCCCGTCAGGAGGACTTCTGCCCCGTCAGGAGGACTTCCGTCCACTGAGGAGGGCCTCCGCCCCGTCAGGAGGACTTCCGTCCACTGAGGAGGGCCTCCGCCCCGTCAGGAGGGCTTCCGCCCACTGAGGAGGGCCTCCGCCCCGTCAGGAGGACTTCCGTCCACTGAGGAGGGCCTCCGCCCCGTCAGGAGGACTTCCGTCCACTGAGGAGGGCCTCCGCCCCGTCAGGAGGACTTCCGTCCACTGAGGAGGGCCTCCGCCCCGTCAGGAGGGCTTCCGCCCACTGAGGAGGGCCTCCGCCTCGTCAGGAGGACTTCGCCCAATGAGGAGGACTTCCGCCCCTGAGGAGGACTTCCGCCCCTGAGGAGTGCTTCCGTCCCATCAAGAGGCGTTCCGCCCACGGAGGAGTGCCAAGGAGAAATTCCACCAGCCGCAAACCGGCCCGCGAGGGTGAGTGGCTGGTTGGCTGGGCTGTGTCTCTGGTTTGGAGGTGCGGTCCTGCCATCCTGCAGTGAGTTGGAAATTGTGCCCCCTCCCTCTGTGTTTTGGGGAAGTTTGTGCAGGATTGGCACGAATTCCTACTTTAAATGTTTGCTAGGATTCACCGGTGAAGCCATAGGCCCCGGGCTGGGCGCTGCGGGAAGTTTTAAAATGACTGATCGTGACATCTGTTACAGGTCTGCTCACATTCTTCACTGCTCCTGGGGTCTGTTCCGTCACCTGTGTTCCTGGGGACTGGGCCGTGGGCTCTGCTGTCTGGCTTGGTGACACAGCTGTTTACAGCATTTCGTGGGGTGCTTTCTATCTCTGTAGGTGGCGGGCGATGCCACTGTTTACTTGCCACCCCGTGGGGGTCCTCACTGTCATGCTTGCAGGATAACCGTCCTTGAGCCTGTGTTCCTGAACCGTGGCCTCACCTGGTCTCTGGATGTCCCACCAGTGGATCCTGTGGAAGGCCGTCCTGTCCGGGTTCTCCCACTGCTGTTTGTGAAGCTCAGCCCTGTTCCTCGGGGGAGGGGGGGGTTCATGGCTATGTAGGAGCCCAGTGAATGGATGTACCACAGGCCCTTTGCTTAGAGACGTTGGTTGGTTCTCTCCTTTTTGGAGTAATGTGACATCACTGCTGGGACTGTTCTTGAGTGTGTTGTTGCACAAGCATGCAGTTGTGTTTGGTGATGCACAGGAGAGGTCTGCTGGGGCCTGGGCTGTGTGTCTGCTCAGCTTTTATCCACAATGCCAAAGAATGTTCACTCTGATTAAATCTGCCTGCATTCCCATCAGTGTTGTATAAAGGCTTCCATTCTTCATCTTCTTGCACATCTAAGTTGATGGTTGGACAAACCAGTAACTAACATCTAGTTTATAGATTACAGATCACGAGGGTCCCCTAGACAGAAGTTCAGGTAACACCAGGGCCCAGTACTCAAGAGCTCCTTTTCAGAAGAACTGTTATTAGCCTAAGGGCATTGCTTCCTTCCAGGACCTTCGTGTTCTGAGCTGTGATGCACCTCCTGAACTTGTCTAAGGCTTCATAGGATATTTCTGTCTGCTACACACACTTCCAATGCGGTGGGGTCCAAAAGGTCATAATATCGCCCTGGCTGGTCTGGCCCAGCGGTTAGAGCGTCAGCCTGCGGTCCAGAGAAACTCGGGTTCAGGTCCCGCTAAGGGCACGTACCTTGGTTGCAGTTTGTCGCCCCCCCGCCCTGGTTGGGTCGTGTGGGTGGCAACCACTCGATGTATCCCTTTCATGTTGATGTTTCTCTCTCTCTCTCCCCCACTCTATCTGAACAAGAAATAGAAAAAAAAAGTCCTCGGGTGAGGATTAAAAAAAAAAAGGTCATAATATCAATGAAAAGGGCATTTTGTACCCAGAAAAAACTGGGAAGATTACTAGGTTCATAAACATGGTTTATATTTCTTCCCAAACACAGAGAAACTCAGTACGAGTTGTGCCTCTTTCTTCAGGGTAGACAATACAATTTGCAGCCATTTGTTTTTCACTATGGAGAGGATACCTTGACAGTCCTTAGACTACTGGACCCTCAGAATATGATATACTCCTGAATTTTTGTAGGACTTATTTTCTTTTTTTTTTTTTATCCTCACCCGAGGACATTTTTCCATTTTTTGTTCAGATAGAGCAGGAGGGGGAGAGAGGAAGAGAGAGAGAGAGAAACATCGATGTGAAGGGACACATCAAGTGGCTGCCACCCGCACGACCAACCAGGGCAACCGAGGTACATGCCCTTAGCGGGAACCGAACCCGGGCCTCTCTGTACCGCAGGCCGATGCTCCAACCGCTGAGCCTAACCGGCCAGGGCAGGACTTATTTTCTATTCTCTGACATGCATATGTCTCACTAAGGCACCTAAAGTGCTTGCCACTTCTTGTTCATTAGATCCAGCATAATATCCCACATGTAATGAACCAATGTCGTGTTCCATGGGATATCAAGATGATCGAGAGGCCTCAAGACTATATTGTAACAGCACAGGAGTGTTGACATAACCTTGAGGCCAGACTATAAAGTACACTGTTGTACCTGTGAAAGCAAATGGTTTCTGATTAACTTTTCTGAAAGGTACTAAAAAAAAAAAAAGATCGGTCAGGTTAGTGGCTATATGCTACCTGCCAGGGGCTAGCTGGCTGTGCTCCATTAAAGATTTCACATCCAGAAATGCACCTTTGATTGGTATCTCCACCTGCTTAAGTCTGTGATAATCTACTTTCATTTTCCATGACTCATTTGGTTTGGGAACTAGACACAAAGCTATAAGAAATGGAGATATTATAGGGGTATTCAAAGTCTGATGGTCTTACTAATCTCTTTAATGACTCTGGGAATGCAAAATAGCTTTTGGTTTACTTTTCTCCATAGATATGGAGGAAGGTGGGGAGTTCCATGGGTTTTCATTTGGCATTTTCTACCATAATAGATTTCGCTCAGAATTTCTACACCTTCCCCTCTAGTACCCTGATTTCAGCACAGGACATGTAAGCACTCAGTCTTACTGTCATTCCACAACCCTCACACCAGTCTTTGGGCTTAGTGTGCATCCATATCTCCCCTGTGACTACAGAAGATGGAGACCCTTCACAGCTTTGTTAGTGCTTATGATTTTCAGCTCTGATTCTGAATTAGAAACTTAGGACTTTAATTTTTTTTTTCCTGGATAATCTCTGTGGGGTCATCTGAAGCATCCAGCTGATCTCATGGTCATTATTGTTGTCATAGTAATTAATGACACATCCACTTGTTCTTCCAGTGCCCTTTCTCCTGTTGTACTTCTTCCTGCACCACCATTGAAGAATCCAAGGGCCAGTAAAAGTGGGAGGCTGTTACTGCTCCTAGGCCTAAAAGGGAGGGAATGGTGTCTAGAACTGGAAAGGACAGTTGTACAGGGAAGAGTAACTGGCAGGAGCTATAGATATAGTCACTCACCATCACTCAACAAAGAGAAAGCAAGGAAAATAAATAGCTAAACTCATTCTCATACTATAATATCCTATCTCCCATTGTCCAAGCCAAACCAGAAGCCACAGGGTAAGGGAACCCACTAATGTGGTCCATATGGATGAGCCTTCTGCACAGAGCAGAGAGAAGAGTGGATTGAGCAGGCGAGGACATGACATATTTCCCGACTCTTCAGTGGTCTAACTCATCTTTTGTTTCTTAGCTCACGTGTTATTTCTCCAAGGAAGTTTTCCTGAAGCCCTAACTTTTAAAAAAATATTGTAAAAAGCCTCAATTGTCTTTACTCTTGGCACTCTGTAGATTTTCTTTATAGGTCTAATTATAATATGAATTTATATATTAGTTGGTCTGTAGGTTAATTTACATCATGCCTTACTTTTTCAGATTTATTTTTTCACATTTTTATAGCAGAGACTGCCTTGTGCCTTATACACAATAGATACTTATTAAATGTTTGTTGAACAAATGAGTGAAATAACTGAGTCCACATGAATTGCTCTGTGAATTTATATTAATCCCCACAGATAATATCTCCTTTGGAAAATGAGTTCTCAAACACAAAATTTGTAAAACACACAATGCTTGTAAATCATGACCAGTCCGCATGCAGAGTTTATACCTCACCGCATGTGGCAGCTGAAAAGTTTTATAGCAAATTCTGTGCCCTTGTTTGTTTCTAAGTTCTTCCAAGAATTATGTGTTTTTCTTACCATTAAATCTAGACAGGTACATGTTGGTATAGAATTTCATTCTTGGAGAATTAATAACTATTTCTGGAGGAATAAATACATGTTTCTGGAATTTCAAAAGCTTTTACACAGCTACTTGGCTCATCATAGGTAACAGAGAAAGAAACATGGTATAAGAATGAAACTAACAATTAAAGAGTATGGTGTGTTTGAAGCAGGATGCTGGATGCTTTCCTGTATTACTTGGTTAAATTTAGGACCATAGGAGAGTAAATAGATACTCCCATTTTACAGATGGGAAAATGGAGGCTCTCAGAGGTTAAAGGTGGAAATCCTGCAGAGGACAGAAAAAATAATTTTCTTCAGGAACTCATTTCTTTCTCTTTGTGAGTGGACTCTCTGAACCATATACCAACTATCATTATATATTTGTATGCTAAGTATAGGTATATTTTTCTCAATAAATATATTTTTAATTTTCATAATTTATTAAGTGTACATGTAGAAAATTGCATCTCTGGTGTTGTTGTTTTATCAAGAAGGAAAATATATTATTTTAGAAGGAAAGATGATTCACTGGGATCTGCTTAGTTGGGTCAAGCTGGGAGCCAAATAATTTAGCAGGTGTGAAATCTAAAGGTTGCCCAGTCACATTCCATTAGATTTTAAAAATTGCTATTATTGTAACACTGCAGTGATAATTGAGACCAATGCTGACTGCAGCCTCTTTAATGGCATTTCTCTAGTGTGTGAGGCTGTATTGTGGAATGATGTCAGTATCTTCTGTCATATCGACTTCATAAGGAACCAACTTGAAATGGTTTTCTCTGGCGAGTCTGACACATTTTAAAAAGATTAAAGTACGTTGTTGTCCTGCTGTAGAGCATAGGAAGCTCTAGCTAGTCAGCCTTTACAGTGCTGAAGCATTTTATGTGAGAAATTTAGTGGTGACACAGCTCCATCTATGTGATTAGTACCTGCAGACAACATCCAGTGTACTAAGACAAGTTGTGGCAATAAAAGAGCTTTGTGCAAAATGTCACAATTAAATATCATTTTGATAGTTCAAAACATCGACAAGATGAGTTGTAGCTAAAATTTGCTGATTGAATGAATAAATGAATGAATTCTGAGTCCCAGAATTTTTATGCTACATAGTGCTTTTACTTGCAGAGCAATTTGTATTTTGTGTACAGCTGTGATATCTATTTTCTTACATCACTTCATAATAGTCTTTTTATTAAATTTTTTATTTATTAATTTGTTTTTGTTACAGGTGTTTCTCATTTTCCCCCCATTGACACCTTTCTCCCCTCCCCCCCACCCCATCCCTCGATTTGTTGTCTATGTTCATTGGTCATGCATACATGCATGTAAGTTCTGTGGTTTATCTCTTTCCCCACAACCCCCCTCCTCTGAGGCTTGTCAGCCTGTACCCCACCTCCATGTCTCTGGCTTAATTTTGTTCAGCAGTTTATTTAGTTCATTATACTCCACAAATAAGAGAGATCATGTGATATTTGTCTTTCTCTGCTTGGCTCTTTTGCTTAGTATAATACTCTCCAGGTCCTTCCATGCCATTTCAAAGGATAAGAGATCTTTCTTTCTTAGAGCTGCATAGTATTCCATTGTGTACAGGTACCACAGCTTTTTAATTCACTCATCTACTGATGGACACTTGCGTTGTTTCCAGATCTTAGCTACTGTAAATAGTGCTGCTATGAACATAGGGGTACATATATTCTTTCTGATTGGTGTTTCAGGTTTCTTAGGGTATATTCCTAGAAGTGGGATCACTGGGTCAAATGGCAGTTCAGTTTTTAATTTTTGAAGGTAACACCACAGTGTTTTCCACAGTGGCTGCACCAGTCTGCATTCCCACCAGCAGTGTACTAGAGTTCCCTTTTCTCCACACCCTCGCCAACACTTGTAGTTTGATGATTTGTTGATGGCGGCCACCCTCCCTCTGGTCCTGCCCGCCGCCATCTCTTTTCTTCATAACAGTCTTATGAATTAATATGGTCAGGGTCTTAATTTACTTATTTTTCTCAACAAGGGAAGCTGGTGCTCAAAGAAATTAAGTGCTCTGCCCAAAGTTACCAGTCATCTAAGGGTGGAGCCCAGAGCAGGACTCTGGTCTCTTGATCATTGTTCCCTTTAATTGTTTTCATTTTTGTGCAGAGGTAGGTGTGTACTAGCCATAAAGATGAAATGAACAAAATCTGCATTTAATATTAAAAGTAAACCAAGTGTCGAATGAAATTAATGTGACATGCTTAAAGATATGCATAAATGTTATTGTGTTGAATAATGATTAGGTACAGAGTTGAAGACATTGGATAAATTACAATAATTAGTATTACTTTTCCTTCGATTCAGCCAGTGATTGGGTCACTTGGGTACTCCAACAAATGCATAATCATGGCCAGGAGACCAGACCTGCTGTCTAAGACTCCTCAGGAGACAAAGACTACAGATAGCTTTCCTTTGATAAGACAAGTGACAAGATGAAAATACCTTTTTATCTTTTAACCCAGAAGCTACTGGAACATACGAGAAAAGTGGCAACAGGGATGGGTGGTGGGGAGATGTGCAGTAGCAGAGGCATAGAGGAGGGCAGAGTTAGTAAAGAAGTTTGAATCTGTGCTTGAACTGTGTGGATGCTTTGCAGTAACCAGCTTTCTCATTTTGAACAGGTCATATCCATGGTGTCTTTGGGGTGAAGTCCAATTTTGAACATTCAGTTGCAAGGGCAGGATGTTCTCCACCAAACGACACTAATTCTCTGACCTGTGAGTCCTTGTAAATTTAATGGTTAGTGATAATGATGCTTGTGGTCACTTGTTCTTTGCTGCACATCCATTATTTCACCATTTTGATTCATTTAATAAACAGTTACAATATGTCTTAATCTCTTTAGAATATCTTTTCCCCCTTTTTCTTTTTACTACAATAAAAATGGAATTTGATTATTATCTGTTGTATAGATACCATGCTGTGACCTCTAGGAGTTCAAAATGTGAAATAGGAGATACTGATCTAGTAAATATAGATAAAAGGCATATATGGTCATTCACTAAGTAGTAATGAAGAGCAATCATGCAGCTAAAATACATATGCTATATAGACAGACCCACTGTGTACACATACTATATAGATGGACACATTGTACATGTACTATATAGACCAACACACTGTGTACACATATGATGTGGATCGACACACTGTGTACATGCACTATATAGATTGACACACTGTGTACACATACTATATAGATAGACATACTGTGTACACATACTAAATAGATAGACACACTATGTAAAAAACTCACTGTCTGCTTTCTGTGTCAGGAAATTGACAGGCTTTTCTACTAAAACATCAGCACCTGAATGCTAAGGCCCATTTTTCTGAGTGTCTCTGTATAACAGATGGGATTGGTAGAACATATGAGGAAAATTATTGCTCCTTCCATTTTCCTACTTAGTTTCCCAGTGATGATGTATGTATGTGACAACACCCTTTGCATTTCTGGCAGGCAGTTGGATGAAGCTGCATTCAAATGAACACATTCAAATACGTTGTTTTTAATATCATTATTATAAGTATATATGTGTATGTGTGTATATGTATATAATATATAAAATACATAGTATCTTACCTAATTCATAAGTTTTAAAACATCAGTAGTTAAAACATTTTATAGTGTTGTAAAATGTCAACAAATAAAATAGTGAACTATGGACCATGTAAAATGAAGTAAAATTCAGACATGAATAAATCGTAATTCCAAAGGCAATCTTCATAATGTCTCAGGGTTCAGCTACTCAGTTTTAGTAGCTATACATTTTATGAGCTCTAATTGGTAATACTTAGACATGACAATAAAATAATAATGTCATTTATAGATATGAACTGGATCATTCATTTACTCGTTATGGAATTATTCAGCTCTTACATATGCATGGTGATACATAAGGTACTTCATCAGGAAAAACAGGAGTTGGATTTATGAAAAAGACATATAAAGTCTTATTCTTTGAAAATTATGACAAATTCAACGTTGATTAAACATCACAGACAAATACAAGGACATGTGATAAGTAAAACATACACACATGTACAAGCTCATTCACAACAATGACCACTGAATAAGGACTTACTGTATCCCAGGCACTTCGCTAAACGCTTGGCCTGCATCACCTCATCTTACCCTCAGAGAGACCCTGTGAGCTGGTGTTACCTGTGTTTTAGTTGTGAGGAAACTAACTTTGTGTAACGTGTTATACATGTTTGCTGATTTCAGGGTAAGAAATATGTTTCTTTATTGAATTTTAGAAGTAAGGGGGAGAGAGATAAAACCATAGATGAGAGAAAACATGGATGAGAGAGAACACCGATTGGCCGCCTCCTGCATGCCCCCACTGGGGATTTGGCCCACAACCTGGCCATATGCCCTGAACAGGGATTGAACAGTGACCTCTTGGTGCATGGGTCGACACTCAACCACTGAGCCACACTGTCCAGGCTGATTCCAGATTTAATCCCAAATCCTCCAGACATCAAAGTCAGGTCCCCCCTGGGTGATGCCAGCTCCCTAGGGCAGCACCACATTTCGTAGTAACATGGACACGTGAGTCTAGGGGATGCTGTGCTCTCCAGATGACAATGTGGGATTAAGCTGTTCATTGTTTCTAAGATCAGAATAGCCTTTCTGGAAGAGGGAACATTTGAACTGCACTTTGAGGAACTTTATGGTTGTAGAATGGGTTTGATGGGAAAGAAGACATCCCCAGAGTAGGTCATGATGTGAGATAAGGCCCTAAGCAGTTCAGGGAGTGGGAAGTTAAAATCAGGACCTGGAGTTTATGGCAGTACCCACACTGTTAGGTCAAGACTGGACAGAGCTTGGGGCAAGCAATGATAGGCAGGGTGGTGGAAGCATATTATAGGACTGAGTGAACGGTCATGATAGTCAGGGGCCTAGGAACGAGAGCAAGGATGGCTCATGTCCACACAGGAAGGATGTGAGGCAACCAGCTCGGGCCAGGACCAAGAATCAGTGATAGAGGACTGTTCTGGGCAAACTTGGAGCAAACTGGCGAGTATAAATTCACTTGTCATTTTGCAGCGTCTGGCACACAGGATATTTTAATTAACGTTTGTTGACTAAATAAACACATAGTAGCACTATAATTATTTAAAGACTGCTAGTTCTTTCCAGTAAACTAAAACAGTAACCTGGTAGTGAGTCATTTTATGCCAGGTATTTGATTTCCCTTGTCTCCATCTAAGAAATATCTTTCGCATGTATTTTCCTCATTTCAGAAACCTGAGAAAGAAAACAAAATCAATTAGAATTGACTACAATTTTTTTTCTATTGTTGTGAGCCACAAAGCTTATGTGACTTAAAGGAAAAATGTCAAAAGGTGATTAAGAGGTTAACAGAAGACCATTGATGTTGGCATCGCTCAGGGTGACAGAGGCACACCTGGATTTCCTTCTTCCATGCTGTTGCCTGCAGACTGATTTCAGGTGTGTCTCCAACCCCATTCTCCCAGGAGGGCTTTGCTCACGAATTTCTCATTGTGGTGGGCTTGAAATACTCATCACCCGCTTTCCCTTCCTGATGGTACTTCCCACTTTAATCTATAAAGTGAAGGGAGCTTGTACCTGGAATGGAAGTGAAACACTTTTTTTCTACAACCAAAGCATATCCTCAGAGACACTTGAGTCAGTTTCAGAGTCTGAGTGTAAAGGAGCTTCTCTTGGGGAGGTCCAGGTGGAGGAGAAGGAACAGCACTTCTGTGTGGTGCTCTGCTGTCCAGAGCGAATCTTTGAACATTTTATTTTCTCTTTCTTCATTAAAAGACAACTAGGAAGGCAACACAGGAAATAAAGTCAATGAAACTTTGGCTTATGTCATGAAATATAAAGATTGGGATCAAAGTTGAAAAGGACAATCTTGGCTTAAAAGAAAAATACAGGAAATCTTCCATTGCCTTCTGTAGCACTGAGAAGATGTTTAAACTGCTTGATGTGTTGGTCTGTGGACGTCTGGGCCACTCTGGCATTATGAGCGTCAGTATAACAGAAACACTCCAACCTGACGTGGATCATTTACAAGCAGCTTTTAAAATAAAGTCAGTGGACAATACAGATCACTAAAAAGGTCATAAAATTGACTTCTCAAAGAAAAGTTAGAACTGATTTTTAAAAATATTAGAGATCTGATAAGTTGAAATCTAAATAAACCTGTACTTGGAAAAGGACATTTGATAATCAGTAGTGACAAAGAAGACAAAATGATCATTTCTTTAGTCATCCCACAAACACCAGTCAAGTGTCTCTCATTAACCAGGAGCTAAGTGTTGAGATAAAGACATGAAAAAAAGCAACCCCCCCCCCCCCAATTTCTGCTTTCAGGGAACTAAAAAATATTAAAATAGATTTGGAAGATGTACAGATTCAATTCTCATTTGTGGTAGCTAAACTTCTTCCTGTCATGGGTCTTTCAAAACAAATTACCATTTTACTTAATTGAATTAACCAATCTGGGTATATACAACTAACTCTACATTCATTCATTCTACAATGAATGGACATTCTGTGTAGGAATACCTCAAAGCTAGGGCATACAAGTGAGGGAGACACTGCCCTCTATAAGGCAATGTGTAATCTAGTCAGATACATTAGTGCTCAAATAAAGAATTTAATGAAAGCTGCCATCATATTACTAATATTGTTACAATATCTAACAATTATGTAATACTTACTGTGTATATTACATATATTATTTCATGTACAGTTTGTAACAGTATGTGACAAGTCAAAAAATTTATCTCCATTTTATGAAGGAGAAAACTGAGACACAGAAAGTTAGAGACGAGCCCAAAGCCATGGTGGGGTTTGATTCAAAGGGCTGTGAGTTCTGTCCTATTAACCACTACATTCATAGGAATTTAGTGGAAGAAGAGATTTTTCTCTGATGAGATAAGTAAACAGTTTCATGGAGAAGTTATCATTAACATACACTTATAAAAATATCTTGAATTTCATACTCCAGCTAGGAAGATCTACTTTGTAGCAGACCACCTTCCCACTGAGAGCAAAAATAAAAGCTAGTAAAATGTTAAAACTGTTGTAACACACCAGAAAGCAATCAGGGCAACTAGTACTTTGAGATCCTGGATTCCAGAGAGAAGGCAAACTAGTTAATTGTGTTACTTTTGGCAGCTTTGCCCTTGGAGTCATTAGTTGATGCATATGCAGTGGGGTGGGAAGCCGAACGCAGACAGGGGTGAAGTGGCAGAGAATCACAGTGTTTGGAGAGTAAAAACGGAGTCAGAGTCTAGCCAGAGAAGATTACATTAAACCTAGGCATTTAGTGAAGTCTCCACCAGGAGTCTTATCTAGTAATAATAGCAAATTAGAAGACTAAGCCTAAAATCAGTTACAGATAGCTCAATCCCTGATTGCATTAAGATGATCAGCTTCTATGCTCACTGGCTGCCAAAGTGGATTAGTGATCCTGAAAGATAATTCAGTAAAAAAAAAAAAAATCCAAAAAGAATTGAGAATGCAGAAAGGAAGACAATGGACATATAACACAGAGTCTGTATGTCTGACACAAAGACTCTCAGTACTGGAAGGAAGACCTGAATAAAGGCCACACACGATTCCAAACTGATTAAAGATATTAGGCCACAGATTCCAGAAATACCATGCAGTCTTAAACAGGATGAGAACAAAGGAAAAACTACACTCAGGCACATTATTATGATAAAATACTAAAAAGCAATGACAAAGGGAAAAGCTTATAGGCAGCCAGAGATAAAAAGACAAATTACTTTCAAAGGGGACAATTCTACAATTCTTAACTTACTTAGGCAAAACAGTGGAAGCCAAAAGAGACTGGCATGAAAATCTTAAATACTGAAAATATAGTTGCCGTACTAGAACTCCCTTCGTGGAAATATCCATAGAGATGAAGGTAAAGGTTTTCCTTGCAAACAGAAGTAAAGCAGAAAAGATGTGATACGGCGGCACCAGAATGAATGCTAACAGATACGCTAAACAGGAGGAATGTCTCCCACTGGAAAGACGTGGAGTGGAAAGAGTACAGAATAACAATGTAAGTGGTGAAAATGTGAATAAATTAAAATAAATAGTGACTATAACATCAAGAAGAATAATGTACTATGGCATTTAGTCAAAATACAGGAGAAGAATAATACAGAATGGGAAGGGGTAGTTAAAGTGTTTCAGTATCTTTGCATGGTCTAGGAATGCTAATACATATTAGTTAGGAAGTGAGGACTCCATAGAAGAATCATCAAAAAGACAAAATAAAATAAACTTGAAGAAGTCAATGAATATAACTTAAAAATTGATAGAAGAGAAAAATATAATTAAAAATATTTACTTGATGAGCTTCCCAGAAAAAGAGAAGGAGGGAGAAGAAAAGGAAACTTAGAACAAGTGGGATAAATAAAATATGAATATGGTAGATTTAAACCCAAATGTAGTTATAATTAATAATAGAGTTAATAAATTCTCCAGTTAATAGTTAAAGAATGTCAGAAATGAGAATTACTGCTGCTTACAATAAATTAAAATTTTAAATATAAAGACATACAGAAAATTGGAAAGTCAAAAGAAACAAAGGTATAACATTCAAATGGAAACTAAAAAAAACTTTATGTAATTATGCAAATATCAAACATAATAGACTTTAAGATAGGAAGAATAACTGGAGAAAAAAGAAGGGCATTTCATGACAAAGGGGTCAGTCCATCAGGAATATAGCACTTTTAAACTGGTGGATGCCTAAGTATATAACTTATAAGGCAAAATATAAAAGAAGTAATGGATAAATCCATAATCATAGTGATCTGGGATGTTTCGATCTTGCTTGTTACATGAGAGAGAAGTAAAGTTCTGTCATGTTTAAATAACTTCTACTTGGGGTTCTAGTCCAGCAACTGAATCCATATGCTGATTCAGCTGGTCCCCCAAGCCTTTTTCAAAGGTAACATCATGTAATCTGACGTTCTTCACACAGTGGCAACAAGGTAGGAACAGATAATTTTTTTTTTATCCTCACCTGAGGACATTTTTCCATTTTTTTGTTCAGATAGAGTGGGAGGGAGAGAGAGAGAGAGAGAGAGAAACTAGTTTTCCCAAGTACTGTATTTCGAAAGGTGCTGTCAAGATTAAAGGCTACATTGTTAATAGGTTGAATTGAAAGTATTTCTTCTTGCCTAACAACACGGTTTCATCCTCATTATACCTGGTTACAGTGAACAAAACACAGTTCTTGAAGAACCAAATCACCATAATAAAACTAAAGATAAGTAAGGAGGCCAGAGGTTTTGAAAACTGAGCTGAACTATTGACTTCAGACTATTTTTAACAGGATTTAACTTGAAATAGATTTTTGTCATGTTAATAATTCACCCAGAGAAACCCAATAGAGGAGAGAAAGCAATACTGATAGTAATTTTCTTATATTAGAATGTGAACTAAAACAGAGTTATTAAGTTTAAAAGGAAAAGGAACTGCAGTAATGCTCAGACTATAATCTTATTTAATGAAAAGTGTTATTTTGGCATTAGATCATTCAAATATTTACATACAGCTTTCCCTTCTATTTCTGTGGACTAGGTTTTCTGGCTGAAGTTTATACATGTTTTGAGCTGGGACTATATGACAGGTGCTGAGAAAATCATAACAGAATGATTAATAAGGCAAGTTGCTTTCCTCAAATCTTTTGGAGATGTAAAGGTACACACTGTGGGACTGTGGACTGTTGCAGACATTCCAAAGAGCAGTCTGTCAGGAGTTAGTCAAACTGGAAATAAAAATACAGTGTGACCCAGCAGCGTCCTTCCTAGGTATATGTTTCAGGGAAATTCTCATGTGTACTCATTAAAAAACACACACTGGAGTATACACTACAGAACTGTTTGTGGGAAGGGGACTTTGGAGGCAGTTAGGTAACTAATAGTCGGTGCTCACTATAAACACTGTTCAGCACTTGGAGACACAGGGACAGACAGAAGCATACCAATGTGATAGACCAGAAAGACTGCATGGGTTACTGTCCGATGGCCTGGGGACTGGCGCCAGGCAAAGTGCTCGACCATTGTCTCGCTTGCTCAGCCTTGTCTCCCACCCTGAACAGCCTGCCTCGAGCTTGTAGATTAACTCCCATCTTGCTCTTATCGACTCACATTCCAGAGGCTCCATGCATAGCCCCCACAGGGCCAAACCCTAAGGGACAAATTCCAGCTACAACAGGCAGATATAAAAGACATAAGCCCCTACATTGAGCGCGGCTTCTAGGACTCGACCCCCGGAGTCTGTGAACCCGCCCGGAGTGTACCCAATAAAGCCTGATCCCTGTTTATTCGACTGATTGGCTCTCCAGTCTCTTCTCTGTTCTATTCGGCGGCGCCCCCCGATTCCTTACAGTTACTAGAATGAAAATCAAAGTTGGTCAAGTGTAATGGCATTAATGTATGCATGTAAAATGATCTTGCATGTTTTACAAGGACACCTGAAGAAATATGCTTTAAACACTTTAAAATGAATGACTATTGGGAAAGAAAACAAATTAAAGTGCAGAATGAGAATAAAAGGATAATAAATATATTAAATAAATAAGAGGGTCTTTTATTGGACAATGTTTTTTTTTTTTTAATCACTGAACGTTTGTGTTCTACCAGCAATTCTTACACCTAAGTTTAAATCTCCAACGTGATGGTATTTAGACTCAGGGTCTTTGGAAGTAATTAGGTTTGGAATGTGGAGCCCTCATAAATGAGATTAGTACCTTCATAAGAAGAGACATGAGAGAGATGATTTCTCTCTCTTCACCATGTGGAGGTCACAACCATGCTGAAGGTCCTCATCAAGAATGCAGCTATGTGGTACCCTGATCTCAGACTTCAGCCTCCAGAGCCATGAAAAATAGATTGTTGCTGTTCAAGGCACCCAATCTGTGGTGATTTGTTACAGCATCCTGAACTAACTAAAACAATCATGATCTAGTTGAAGAGAATAAACTCTCTACACCTCATATAAACATCACTGAATTTAAAATGATTCTGAGTTGTGCTTTTAATAATAAGATGGTCTAGATATTTTGAAAAAGCTTTACTACCAAATCTCTAGCTATAAGCTTTGTGTATTTTCACATTAAGCAGCCTCATAGGCTGATTCCTATAAGATGTTTGTCTTTCACTAACATAGGAAGGGCTTATGGATTTGTACTGATAAGATGTTAGAGCCAGAAGTAGAACATAAAATCATTTCAAATACACAAACACTCTACAATCATCTCTTGGAAATTTCTAAACCTAATGTAGATATTGTAGAATTATTTTTCTCCTCTAATCCTGTCCCTCATCTTGTTTTCCCTAGCTTCACAGGCTAGAAAACTGGAGGTATCCAGCCTCCTACAATAGAATGGTGGTTTTAAAAGACAAACTACATAAAACTAGTTTCATACTTAAAAACCTCCCATTACAGTCAGAGTAAAATCCAAATGCCTAACACAGTCTGGAAAGCCCCCATAGGCTGTTTGCCATCCGTGTCTCTTGTCTCTTCCCCTCAGTCCCTGTGTTTTAGCCTCACTGGTCATTTTTCAGTGCTTACAAGTGCCCAGTTCTTCATCCAACGGCCTGAGCTGACTGTTGCTCTCCTCCAGCTCTTTACACAGCTGACTCATGTCTTTCAGATCTGAGGTTAAACATATTTTCAGAGAGGCCTGTTCTGACCTCTTACTTGCTATGCTAATACCCTATTTATTTTATTCAGAGTATTTAAATAATTGTTAATTCTGTTGTAAGAACTCAAGCATGCCTGAAATATGCATTTTAATTTTAAGGTCCCATCTTTCTAAGATAGAGGGGATTTTAAACTCAGTCAACCTTGGGCCTTTTCCCCTCAGATTAATGAAAAGATCCAAGGTACTAGGTAGGTCCTATTGCCATAGCTACCATTCTGCTCCATTTCCCACCAATGTGAAGACCAAAGTGCCTCTTCTCTCAAAGGACTGGCTTCTTTCCCAAGGTGTTGCCAGGGGCAGGCTCCTGTCTCTCTCCCGGAACATACAATATCTCCCCTTCCAAACTGTGGGTATTACTTTTATTCTCAAAGTAAGTTTTTTCTTCCTGCTTTACCAGAGTCACGCCTTACCACTTTCCTTCGAGAAACACCTAGCACAATTTTCTCAATTACTGTTGGCATTTGGAAACAAAACCTAGGAAGAGAATGGCATATCCACCTCACTTTAGTTTTTCTCTCTGCCCCAGACTTCTCCTGGGCATTCATGACCCTTGATTTGACTCTGTGAGGTGGCTCCTTTGAAAGGTTATAGAAAATAAAGCTGTCTTAGTGATGGTAGGCAACTTCCTCATAACTTGCCAATATTTAATGATTTCTTATGTGAAATTATATTAACTTTATTCTTACCTCCCAGATTGGGGGAAAGAGCTGGATGAACAGAGAAAAAGATATGGGGTTGATATTTAGAACAAACAATTAAAAAGTGTCTAACATTTGGAAGTGTTCAAGAATGGAATCTTCTTCCTTGTGAGACAGTGAATTCTTTCTCCCTGGAAGTCACTTGTCAGGTGGTTGGAAATTGAACTGTTCAGGGAGGGTAACCATGCAGATGTCCTCTCTGTCTCTGTGACTCTGGGGTGCACATATGCAATGGCAACTATGAATATACTTGGGGCATTTTGTACTGTGTGTATTAGTCCCTGTAAAAAATCCCAGAGTGTCTGTTTCCATGCAGTCTTCTGATCCTTCTTTCTTTCTGTAACTCAGGCCCTCAATCACTTACATTTATTATGCTGCTGTTTGCGATCCCGAAAATTCCAACTGCTCCCTGGCCTCACGTAGATCACACCTTTGTCTATGTAAGTAGGCAATTATTCCACAGTGCCATGAGTACTGACACAGGTAGGAAATTGGAGAGAATGTAGACTAGATAGAGCTCATTAGTATCTCCCAGTGAACTGAGCCAGAGGAAGAAAAAAATATTCACAGAGTCCAAGTTTCACATGGAAGAGAGAGTAAACATTTGCTGGGTAAAAAAAGAGAAATAGGGAATTTCAGCCACACTTCAGCTCATAGATACAAGAGCTACAGAGCTGAAAGAACCTCCATTGACTTAGTATGATTGGAGAATGGAAACCAGTGGAAACATAGTAGGTCAGGTCAGAAATGACATGCTAGGAATTTTGGCTTTTACCTTGGAGGTGGTAGAAACAATGGAATAGTTTTTAAGGAGGGAAAATCTATGCAAAATTGTAAAGGCATATGTTCTGGAAAAACATCACAGAAGGCATTTCTGTAGTTTACATTGCTTGCCCTCTCTTGTTACTGCACATAATCAAGCATCCACTTGAGTGCATTGCTGGCTTCACAATAATCAGCCTTCCCAAAAACAGCCACCATAAGAAACATTTCAGAAAATGGATGCTAGTTATAAATCCCTAATGACAGCTGAGAAAGGAAAGAGCAAAAGTGCTTTTAGCCAGGTTAAAGCTTCAGCCTCTGTAAATATTAGAATGACTTTTCCGGAGGAAAAAAATTCCAGGCAAACTTTAGAAGTTTCAGTGCACACCTTTTCTGTAATAAGGTTCCCTTGACCTTGTCTGTAGAATTTATTCTGCTTCCCCTGCTGCTTCCCCAGACAGGCAGTTCAGTGGGGCCCTGTTTTTCATGGGGTTTTGGCCCTATTCCTGGGAAACGACTCAGCCCAGTGACCAGGGTCCATGAGTACACTTCGCAGCCCTGTGTGTGGTGTGCATTAAGCCAGGACACCTGCTGAGTGACATGAACCTCCTCACATGCCAATATGACAGGGATAAGAAGAATACAGGTCTTTCAGAAGAAAATACTTCTGATAAACCCTATAACATAATTAACAGAACAAAACCCTCTGTCACCTAAGACCATTCCCCTCTTGTTCCACTATCTGCTAGAAATAGTGGAGGAATCACCCCTCTTTCTTTTTTTATCCCTAATTTATCTCCATGTTCTGTGATGTCGGCCTGCTCAGACCCGTCCCTGTATCAGCAACACAAAGTTCTGCATTAACACTGTCCACACTCTTCCCAGGAACACCTTTCCATAGCACTTGAAAACAGCCTGGTCCCAATGGCGGTTAATTCCATATACCATTTTAATATGAGTGTTCCTTAATACAATTTTTAGCTTAGCTATCCTTCTCTTTCTTAAATTTACTTGTGTGATACAATTTACATAAATATGAAAGTAACATTTTTATGGGGCTCCATATTCTTTTATTTAGTTGCTTGCTTGGTGAATCTAATTTCGCATACTCAGATTTGCCTGAGGACCACCTTCCATTTACTTTGCTTTTCCTCAAACATTAGAGCTTTTCTTTAGGGGCTAGACAGCTATGTTAAAGCAATGCATTCACTTGCCTTCAAATAAATTGTTTTCTGATCTCATCCTTGGAAATGTGTGTGACAGGTCTCCAGAATCAGCAATAGTGGAGCCAGTTGTAGAGGTGAACTTGGGTCACCAGCTGGGTGGGAGGTACTTTGGTTGTGTCTTTGCAGTGAGTATGGAAAGCAGTCATGAACACTAACCAACATCATCTCTAATTACTTCTGTGATTATTATCAGAATATGGGGTCCTAGGAGGCTTTCCTCAAGAAAATACAGTGCCATATGTTGCAACATATTTTTTTTGTACAGTTCTCATGTTATTAACAATTTATTTGCCTGGGCAATTGTCTTATCAAACTTCCTTTTATTTGAATAAAAAAGCAAGTTTTTCCAGTTGCTCACAATTGACCTTTTTGAAAAATAAATGCCATTTTTTAAAGAAAATATTCTATTCTTATTCTAGGGGTGTATAAATTAAATGGAATTCATTTAAGACCAAACAGAAGGAAAAAAAGAGAGGTTTGATAGAAGTCTAAAGGCCTTTTCCCAATGTGGAGTCTGCTTGTGAAACACTGTTTCAGTAATTAATATAGTTTAGTCCTGCTGAACAAAATATTTTCTGCTGAATGAAATATTTCCTTATACTTTTTTTCCTTTTAAATGTGAGACCATGTTTTCTAAAACACAAGGCAACATGAATTAATAAAAAGCATACAGTATTGTAAACTAGGTCTCATCACAACCATCTTATAGATTTGTTGTATCTTTTACATAATAGATCATATATAAAGGACATAATAGCCCTGGCCAGTTTGACTCAGTGGTTGGAGCATCAGACTGCAGACCAGAGAGTCCCTGGTTCAGTTCCCGCTAGGAGCACCTTACCAAAAATATAAATAAATAAAGGACATAATGCACTGTTCAGTACAAGTTAAGTGTAAGAATTTATTTTTTTATTTCTTGTAGAACACTGCTTTTAAAAATATCTTGTATAGACTTGTAAAAAGAGCTTGTAAGTCATCACTCCCATTCTAACCACAAGAAGCTGAACAAAGTGAAAATTTATGACTTTTCTTGATCCACCAAAGATAAGAAGTCACAGAGTATACTGACACCTGAAATCTGGTGAGATGGGTGAAATCAGAGAGTCAGAGCTGAGCTTTGCGTACTGGGACCAAAAGCCACTAGAGCAGTATTTTGATGGATTGTTGAAGGCTAAGTCTAAATAAGTGTAAGAGTGAGAAACTCCTGCAGGTCACAGTCTTAGGAGAGCCCCACATTTTCATGGGTTTATTACCTCATAAAACCCTGTAAAGTTCTCAGTGTTGAAGGTCTGAAAGAACATCCTGTGACTCTGGAAAGATGTGAATAATCATTGTGTAATATGCCCAGAGTGATCTTCATAACAAAGGCCTGTTCCCTGAGGGTAAAGACTACTAGTTTCATCTCACTAGAGGGAAGGGAATTTTTTCTCATTCCATCCCTAAACAAGGAAAAATAATCAATGAAATAATTGGAAGAATCACAGCCAAAGGAAATAGGCCAACTGAGATTTAATTATAAAATTACAGAATGCTTCTCCTCCCCCATACCTTACCACCACACCAATGGAGTTCCAGTATAACAGCAGATTGTAGATGAAAGAGCTGTGAGGCACAGGCTCTCTGAGAAGAGCTTAGTGAAGACCAAGGTTGACTGTAGAGACAAAATAAACAGCAATGGAGTAATTTAAGGCTTCTGGAACCTACAGCCACAGTAAGAAGAACATAAAATCTTATACTAAATGTTTATCTCAGTTCCTATTATACATCATGTCTGGTGCTCTACAAAAATTACAATGCTATAAGAAAGGAAAAAAATGTCTGAAGAGGCTAAGTAGACACCAGAACCAGGCTCAAATATGTTGTAGATGTTGGAATTATCAAACAAAAAATTTACTTCCACTGATTATGATAGAGTAAGGGCTCTAATGAAAAAGTAGACAGCATGCAAAAACAAACAAATTGAACAGAGACATGAGAACTCTATGAAAGAGTAATCACAGAAATAAAGCTCTTTCATGGGCAGATCAGCTGACTGGACATGACTTGATGAGATGTCAAAATGAAATAAAAAATAAATTAAAAATTCAAGAGCTGTGGGATTATTTCTAAATGTACATATGAAAGTAGAATGTCAACAAGAATTAAGAAAGAAAAGAGTAAAAAAAGAAAAAACTATCTTGGAATTATAAAGCAAAACATTTTCCAGAATAAATGACAGATACCAAAGTACAAACCCAGGAAACTCAAATAACATGAAAAGTTTGATTAATACCTAAAAAATCTGTACCAAGACAAATCATGTTCAAACTGCAGAAAGCCCAAACAGAAAAAATCTTGAAAGAAGTCAGGAAAATAATAAATAGGATTACATCAAACTTAAAAGCTTCTACACAGCAAAGGAAACCAGCATCAAAATGAAAAGGGAACCCATTCTCTGGGAGAACACATTTGCCAACTATACATCAGATAAGGAGTTAATATCCAAAATATATGGCATACTCATACAGCTCAACAAAAAGAAGACAAACAATCCAATTAAAAAAGGGCAGAGAACCTAAATAGAAACTTCTCCAAACATCACATACAAATGGTAAGGAGACATATAGAAAAATGCTCATCTCTAATCATCAGAGAGGTGCAGATTAAAATGACTGTGAGATATTACCTTACACCTGCCAGAATGGTGGCTATCAACAAATCGTCAAAAAAGAAATTCTGGCACAGATATGGAGAAAAGAGTACCCTAGCATGTTGCTGGTGGAATGCAGACTGGTGCAGCCACTGTTGAAAACAATATGGTATTTTCTCAAAATATTAAAAATTGAACTGCCATTTGACCCAATGATCCCACTTCTTGGAATATATCCTAAGAAGCCTGAAACACCAATCAGGAAGAATATATGCACCCCCATGTTTATAGCAAGCACTATTTACTTGGACTGGATCTGGAAACAGTCCAAGTACCCATCAATAGATGAGTGGATAAAAAAATCTGTGGTACATTTACACAATGGAATACTATACAGTTATAAGAAAGAGATTTCTTATCCTTTGAGATGACATGGAGGGATCTGGAGAGTATTATGCTAAGTGAAATAAGCCAGTCAGAGAAAGACAAGTGCCACACGATCTCATTTATGGGATATAATGAACAAAATAAGCTGTCCACCAAAAGAAATGCAGAATCATGGAAGTAGGGAACAGACTGACAAACCTCACAGGGATGAGAGATGGGAGGTTGGGAAGAGATAAACTACAGAACTTACATGCATATATGCACAACCCATCGACATGGACACTAGGCTAGGGAAAGCAGGAGTGGGGTGGGAGAGGGAAGAAGGGGATCAGTGAGGTAAAAAAGGGGACATCTGTAATACTTTCAACAATAAATTAAAATAAAATAAAATAAAAGCAAGTCATTCTAAGTATTTCTATGAGTTAGGTTTTTGATGTCCTAGGTTATTTGAATCCATTGATTCAACCAAGATGAAAATAAAACCATTCAGAGTGGGGAAAAAAACACCACCACCTTACCTTTAGATGAACAAGGAACACTTAAAGCATATTTATTATTAGAAACTGGGAAAGAGAATAGAATGTAACAAAGTGTTGGAAGAAGAAAAACACCAACCTAGAATTATATACTCAGTGAAATTATCTTTCAAAGGTAAATAAAAAAAATAAAAAAAGACAAACCTGAGGGATTTCATCACCAGCAGACATGCGTATAATAATTGTTAAATTTATTTATTTATTTATTTATTTATTTTTAAATCCTCACCCGTGGATATTTTTTCATTTATCTGCAGACAGAGTGGGAGGGAGAGAGAAGGAAAGAAAGGGAAAGAGAGAAACATCTATGTGAGAGGGACACATTGACTGGTTGCCTTCTGCACGACCCTGACCAGGGCCAGGGACGAACTGAACCGAGGTATGTGCCCTTGGCTGGAATCAAACATGAGACTCGTTGGTTGGTGGGCTGACACTCTGCTGCTGAGCAAACAGGCCAGGGCTATTTTTTATTTAAAATATTTTTTTCTTTATCAATTTTATTTATTTTTTAACTCATCTTTATTGTTGAATGTATTACAGATGTCCCCCCCTTTTTTTCCTCATTGACCCCCTTCTCCCCAATCCCACTCCCCTCCTGCCTTCCCTACACTATTGTTGGTGACTTCCCTACACTACTGGTTATGCATATATGCAAAGTTGTTTTTTGGTTTATCTCATCCTACTGTCCCTGCCCCCTTCCCTTTGAGTTTCATCAGTCTAACAACCCATTTATACATCTTAATTCCTTCATCTTTTTCACCCATTTCTCCACCCCCCACTCATCTGGCAAGCAACAAGAAGTTCTCTGTATCTATGAGTCTGTTTCTGTTCTGCTTGCTCATTTTGTTTGTATATTCAATTCTTGATGGATATATATTAATTGCCATTTTATTGTTCATTTTTGTTCTCCTTTAAGAAGACCCTTCAACATTTCATATAAAAGTGGTTTGATGGTGATGAACTCCTTTAGCTTTTTCTTGTTTGCAAACTCTTGATATGTCCATTGATTTTAAATGATATCTTTGCAGGATAGAGTTGTAGGTCCTTGCTTTTCATCACCTTGAATATCTCTTGCCACTCCTTTCTGGCCTGCAAAGTTTCTTTTGAGAAATCGGTTGACAGCCTTGTAGGAGCTCCATTGTAGGTAACCAACTGCTTTTCTCTTACTGCTTTTAAGATTATCTCTTTGTCTTTAACCTTAGGCATTTTGATGATGATGTGTCTTGGTGTGGACCTCTTTGGGTTCATCTTGTTTGGGACTCTCTGTGCTTCCTGGACTTGTATATCTGTTTCCTTCACCAAGTTAGGGAAGTTTTCTGTCATTATTTTTTCAAACAGGTTTTCAATTTCTTGTTCTCTGCTCCTTCTGGCACACCCATGATGTGAATGTTGGCATGCTTGAAGTTGTCCCAGAGACTCCTTACACATTTTCATTGTTTTGAATTCTTTTTTCTTTTTGCTGTTCTGATTGGGTGTTTTTTGCTTCCTTGTATTTCAAATCGATGGTTTGTTTCTTGGCTTTACCTGCTCTACTATTGATTCTCTATAAATTATTCTTTATTTCAGTTAGTGCATCCTTCATTTCTGACTGGTCCTTTTTTATGTTTTTGATGTTCTCACTAAGTTTCTTAAAGGTCTCACTAAGTTCCTTGAATGTCTCACTAAATTCCTTGAGCAACTTTATAACAAGTGTTTTGAACTCTGCATCTGATTGATTGCTTATCTCCATTTTGTTTAGTTCTTTTCCTGGAGTTTTGTTATTTTCTGTCATTTGGGACATGCTTCTTTGTCTCCTTATGTTGGCTGCTTCCCTGTGTTTCTTTCTATGTATTAGGTCGAGTTGCTATGTTTCCTAGGCATCGTAGGTTGGCCTATTGTAGTAGGTTTCCTGTCCTGTAGGGTCCAGTGACACAGCCTCCCTGATAACCCAAGCTGGGCCCTTGAGGTGCACCCCTAGTGTTGACTGTACACCCTTCTATTGTAATTTAATCTTGATTGCTGTTGGCACATCAATGGGAGAGATTTACTCAGGCTTATCAGCTGCAAGGCCTGGCTGTGCCCACTGACAACTGGCCTCTGAGTACCTTGGAGGCTCAGCTGTTTAGAGGCCCCTCACACAGAGCAAGACTTACCTCAGCAGGGCTCTGGTACCCACTGAGCCCACCTCTTGAGTATGTGGCTTGTGGAGGTGGTTGGGTGGTGGTGCTTCTACATGGTCTGAAGCTGTCCACTGGGTGTGCTGGCTCTGGGGCAAGGTTAGCCACTGCCTGTATTCTATCTGGGGCCACCCGGCCTAAGCTACAAAGTGATCTGCCGATGGCTGCTGCTTGTGCTGGGCTTGGAAGTGCCCAGGCAAAGCCAAGTTGTGAACCAAGGTTGGCTGCTTCTAGTGCCAGGCCTGGGGCCACTTAAGGAGAGGTATGGGACTCACTGAGACCAGCTGCTGCTTGTTTGAGAGAATTTTTGTGTTGGAGTGGGAGTTTATAGATACACAACGGCAGGAGTCTAGAATGATCCATGCCTTCAGACCTGGAGACATCAGTATGAAGTCATGTGTAGCTTAATACAGTACAGATAATTACATACCCAAACATTTAGAGATATTTATATGTGTTTATACATGTGTTCATATACACACATATAGTTCCTTGCTCTGTCCATTGACAGGGCCTAGAATCAATGAAAGTTTCCAGTATTAACAAGTACAGCATACTTAGCCCCGAGATCTAGATTTCTAGTATTCTCCAATAAAATGATTGTTTTGAGAAATGGCTACAGTGGAGCAAAAAATATACAAAATGATTCTGGAGCATTTTGTAGTGTAGGAAGTAAGGAAATGCCAGTGAAAAACAAATTAATAATTATGGGAGTATGTCAAGGTGACCAGGACAATGGAAAGGGCTCCCAATGGAGCAGCAAAATAAAGTAGTGTTGGTTCATAATCTAGACTATGAAATAAATGTTCACAGGCCTATACTGATATAAATAAATGATTGAAAAATAAGTAAATGGGTAGGAGAGACAAAAAACTATAATCAGTCTAATCATTATAAAAACATCAAACAAATCCCAGTGGAGGGATACCTATAAAATACCCCAAAATAAGGCAAGTCTGAGAACCTGTGACAGCCAAGGGAGCCTAAGAGACAGATGGCTGAATGTAATATGGTATCATGGATGAGATCCTGGAATAGAAAAAGGACATTAGGCAAAAATGAAGGATGTCTGAATAAAATATGGGTATTCACTAATAATAATATATCAATGTTGGCTCATTAATTGTAACAAATTACCATACTAATGTAAGATGTTAATAACAGGAGAAACTGGGTATGAGGGTATATGAAAACTCTCTGTTCTCAATTTCCATGTAAATATAAAATTAAGTGAAATAAACTAACAGAATAAAAATAAACTGAAATAAGCAAGTAAAAAATAAACTAAATTACTAAAATAAGGTTTGTTTTTTAAAACCTTACCCTATGTGGAGCTCAGCACCTGACCCAAGGCACGAGTGGACCCGTGAGCAGTTCCCAGCAGCAGTGGGAGGTCTCGCGCCTGTATGGTGACGGCCGCGCCAGCAGTTCACTTTCCCACAAGGGAGGTGGTTCATGGGGACCTTTAGAAAGTGAGGTACAGTGCAAACTGGTTGTAGACTGATGAACCTCAGAGGGAAGGAGAAAGCAGGAAGAGATCACTCAAAGAGTTCATATTCATATATGCTTAATCCATGGACTCAGACAATGGTGTGGGGAAGGCAAGAGGGGGCAGGAGCATGGAGGAGGGGGTCAATGGGGGGAAAAGCGGGAACATCTGTAATACTTTCAACAATAAAAGTAAATTAAAAAAAAAAAGTAAGTTACAAATGATGGCATCTTTGATCATGTTCCATTGACGAGGGGTGCCATACAGTGTATTTGCAGTGCCAGAGCATATCAGCTGGGGTGTGTCTCTTTCTGTGAACATTGTAGGGGCACAATACGAGGATGGAAAAATGGGTTGAAACAGGCTCAATATCGACACTTTGTTTATTCTAATATATGTATTAGAACATTTTTTTTTAATTCAAGAAGTCATATATCATGTATAAAAAACATATACATGTTAGAACAAGAACCAAAGGGTATAAAAGTGTATATCGTGGATCCTTTCCATCTGTCTGCTGGGTTAGAGATGATAGTTGGGCATTGCCCGTTTGGAGCTGTCTCTGTTGTCTCAGAATCACACTGCTGCTAATTGTTGTAAATTGGGTTTGTACATTCAAGTAAAATGTCTTCTTTTAAAGGGAACAAAATCAATTTATTACCCTGCAAAGGGCAGGAAATGGCTCCTGCATTGAGGATAGAGTGTCAGAGTTGCTCATGGTACTCTGGTGACTCAAATTGAGCCACTGGCCTTTGCTACACTGGTAGGTGCTGCCATGCGCTGCCTTTAAAAATCTGGAAAAATGCAGCCAGCAGCTACTATAGTTCCTAAAGATTTTCTTTGGGAAAAGAAATTCTGTGGCCTTTAATAACCTGTAATACGCTGTAACTGTGTGTTTTCTGTTTATTCTCCTTAGAATTGGATACTGTACATACAGAGCAGGGTTGTTCTGTCTCTCTCCCTTCCCAAGGGACCATAACCCACAGTTTGGTAGTTTTAACTAGCCCTCTCCCTCTCTCTGTTCCTTCCTGTTGCCTGTAGCCCCAGAGCAAAAGCAAGTCAACTACTGTGTTTATAAAGGAACATTGAAATTGATACTTAATTTTAGAGTTACTGAATAACAATAGAGAAGTTAAAAACAATTATTTGAAGTTTTAAGTATCGCACTGAAAACATTAACTTTGTATGAGATTGTATGCAGTCTGCAGCCATGGCCCCACAGTCTATTTCCCGGCCCAAGCCCCCAGACCAAGCAGTTTAGGCATTTAAACTAAACTAAATAGAGTCAAATTCATTACTTCATAATCTGTTAATATATTGATTTTTTTTTCATATTTTCCAATGGCTTGCCACTTTTCTATTCATTGGGGAAAAAATGTTCAAGGAAACTCAAACATCATGAAGTGAGTCGTTTAGATCGAACAGATTCATACTTTGTCTTTGGAAAGTTCCTTTGACTTTGGGCCCTAGTCACCTTAGATGAATGAGTGAGTATATATTAACCTCCGAGCCCTAAGACCTGAAAGATGCCTCTGAACTGTCCTTCTCTGGGAGAAATTACATTTCTAAACACCCTCAATAAACCCTGTCTCTCTGGGCCACACCTTCACTGCATCAGTGGTTTGTAAAAATCAGAGTAGGAGGGGGGCGGTCCACCTCTGCCTTCTAATGCGGTGTTGTTCGATCGCAAACCGCTGATTTCTCTTCGGCGTGCAAATTGATAATCTTATACCACTTTATATATCAATATATCCACCTGTGGCAGGCAAGCCTACATTTTAAGACGTGTGCCCTTTGGGGACAGTCTGTGTGGAGCCTGGAGCTCCCTGCATGCTTTCCCGTCACAGTCTCCACCGCAGAAAGGAACGGCCAGCTCTTAACATCCGTAAGGCCAAGGGCCCCTGTTTCAGTGCGTACACCTTTTCACAGTGGGAGCTCAATCGGTTTAAAGGATGTGTGGGACTGCAGTATGTTTTCCAATTTTATGATGGGGAAATTGAAATTACTTCCATTAATTTTCATGAAACAAATTCTGTCAGGTAAATCAGTTCCCCCAATTTAAAGGAAGAAATCCAAACTGGGCATGAAAAACTGGGTCATGCCACAGTGGCTGTAAATTGTGGGAGAAAAACATCCTGATTGCTCAGCTCAGGTCTGAGCTTTAAATCTTTTACTAGCTTCTTGGCTTGCCTGTGCTGTGCTGAGTCCTGGCAGGTGGCTCGCCACGGGGACTAATCTGGGAACATTCAATTGCACAGAGAGCTACTAATCCCTGGAGGTTAATGGTGCAGACTGAACTGATTGTCTGGCCTTACCCACAGCCCTAGGGAGCCATGTTTGGGATCCGGGACCAACTCCACAGGATGGAGATGGGGCTGGAGGTATAGTCACCAGCCTTAAGCCCCAGAGGCCCCGCAAAGGAAGTAAAGGCCCTTGCAAAAAGTGGAATGGGCTATTAAACTTGTCCTTAACATCTGGGAAACAACCTTACAGACCATCATTGTTCTACTCTTCCAATAAGATGAAGTACCACGGAGGATACATAGGTAGAGGAGAAGTAAAGAATCTACTAGAGCAGTGATTGTGTAAACATTTCTCCCAAAGTACCTCTGAGCAGAGTCAACTTGCCCTAAACCCCTCAAAGGAGCCTGGCCTGCCCCTCCCTCCACTTGGGGGAATAGCTCCCACAGCCAACCAAGGAAGAAGTTTATTTGATGCCTTATTTTTTCATAAAATTTCAGGAGCATTTTGCATTCTCCACTGTAATTTTTCTGTATGTGCTTTAATATAAAACCTGTGTCTTCAAGTGTTTACTTTGAAATTTGTTACCTTGGCCTCCTTCCAGATAATCTGATAGAATTGTTACTCCAGGAAGATGTGTTGCCTTTATCTGATGGCCTTGTGAACACAGCACAGACCCACATAACCTCAGGTGACACGTAATCCCAAGGAGAGGGTCTCAGAACGGCGGCTGTCGGGCCCAGGAAATGTTCTTCTTCATGCTCTGTAAGGGCAGCGTGTGCCCAATCGTTAACGAAGGTACACAAGAAATATTTTCAACTTTCTTACTGATTAAATTTTGTTATATGATTTTTAAACTCTAAAATTTTACTCACAAATGTCAGTTTTTTACTTAAAAAGAAATACAACACCAGCAATATAATCTTTATTTTCATTTAACTTTTAAAACTACGTATGTGTGTAATATATATTTTTTCTCAAGGCATATGTCCATACCTTGAAGAAAATAACCACAGATAAGTTCCAGAGATATTTTCTTTGTTTTATATTTATTTTTTTGTTAAACGCCCTTCTCATTAAATGATAGCTTAGAAACCTTCTGTGAACATAAAAATGACAGGGATATTGTTTGGAAGTCATTAAAATTGCTTTAGGCAGGTAACTGTTTCATCCTCTGTAGAAAACAGAACGAGCGTAGAACCCTCATACCTCTGTAGCTGATTCACTTGTTGAAAAGCTTCTTTCTCCCTCATTGGAGAAGTTAGATGAGTTTCTTTCTTTCCCTTGTTGAAACACACTACTCTGTTCTTTTCTTTTCCTCCCCTAAGCAGGCTTTTTCCTTACTCCCGTGGCCCCCGCCGCAGCCGTGCACCTGGAGTGCGGTGTCCTGGACCCTACCTCTCTGGCCCCGCAGCTCTCTGTCCACCCACTGACTGTTGCCCCATCTGAATATAAGGATTTTGTTGGTAATTCTCACTTGACATTTTTACATCTATCAGGATACGTTGTATTTTGAATAATCGTTGTGTGTGTATGTTCAGTCTCTCAACTAGGCTAATGAGTCTCTTGAGGGAAGTTGTCTCTGTTTTGTATGGATCTCTTCCCTACCAGTTGCAAGTTACAGCACAAAACATCAGTATTGATACAAACTTGATGAAATGCATGTCACAGGTTTAATATGCACTTGAGCTTTGACGGAGGCCGTGAGAGTCAGCATCTGTGTGCGTGTTCATACTGAGTGGAGACTTGACAGGCAGCATGCCCTCAGCGCACACACAGAATACTTTTTAAATCAACCAGACTCATTTTGATATGATTTAGGCAGCTGGGTTTTTTTGGCTTTGCTGAGGTATGATTGACAACATGGAAAGATATTTAAAGTGTACAATGTGCAGATGTGATATACTATACACTGTGGAAGGGCTCCTGCTGAGCTCATTAACACATCTGTCACCTCACATATTTATAGCCCCCCTTTCTGGGAGAACATTCAGGTTCTACATTCTTGGCAGATTTCAGTACTACAGTACAGTGTTATCAACTGCACTGACCATGTAATACATTAGATCATCTGACCTAGTCATCTTATAACTGAAACTTTGTAACTTTTATCAACCTCTCCCTCTTTATCCCAACCCCAACCTCTGGCAATCATTTCTCTCCTCTGTTTCCATGAGTTGGGCTTTTTTTCCCTCTTAGATTTCACATGTAAGTGATACCATGCTGCATTGGTCTGTCTGGCTTATTTTTCTTAGCACAGTGGCCTCCAGGTTCAACCATCTTGTTATAAAAGGCAGAATTTTCTTATTTTCTAAGTCTGAATAATATTTTACACACACACACACACACACACACACACAAATATGCCACATTTTCTTTATCCATTCATCTGTTGACAGGCACTTAGGTGATTTCCGTACCCTGACTGTTGTGAATCATGCTGCAATGCACATGGCAGTCTGGGTATCCTCAAGGTACTGATTTCATTTCCTTTGGATAGCTACCCTTGGGAGTGGAATTGCTGGGTCATATGGTAGTTCTACTTTTAATTTCTTGAGGAGCCTCCATGTTGTTTCCCACAGTGGTTGTACCAGTTTGCATTCCAGCCGACATCTGCCCCATCATTTGTTTTCGTTTGTCTCTTTGATAACAGCCGTCTTAAGAGGTGTGAGGTGATATCTCACTTGCGGTTTTGGTTTGCATTTCCCTGATTATGAGTGATGTTGAGCACCTTTTTATGTGCCTATTGGCCATTTGTATGTCTTCTTTGGGAAAATGTATATTCAGGTGCTTTGACCATTTTAAAAATTGGGTTATTAATATTTTGCTATTAAGTTGTATAAGTTCCTTGTATATTTTAGATATTAACCCCTTATTGGATATGTGGTTTGCAAATATTTTCTCCCACTCTATAAATTGCCTTTTCATTCTGTTGATTGTTTGCTTTGCTGAGCAGAAGAGTTTTAGTACAATGTAGTCCCACTAGTGTACTTTTTTATTTTGCTCTTGTTCAGACAGCTGTTTTTAAAATCCACACAAGACTTTTTCTTTTTTCTCCTGGCTTTCAGAGAGCATGAATATGTATGAAAATATAACTAACTAGGACATTTTATTGTTGAATTAAAGTAATCTGTGTAAAGCCAAAAGTAGATTTAACTTTAATAATTCGTTCCTAAGTATTTTTGGGGAAAGACATTTAAGAGAAAATTTGCATTTTCTTACACTGATTTAATATAAGAAATTGACTCTGACAAGGGTTCCCACTTGAAGAAAGTTTACAAGAGTCTAGTACTCCTAGATGTTTTAAGCTACTTAAATGCTAATGTATCTCTTAATGCATGAATTGGCTGCTCACACTACTCAGCTATGCCAACTATTTCTTCAGGATGCTTTTGGGAAGATTTTCTGTAGGTCTTTATATTTTTTCAATGCAGAACTCTAAATAGGCCATAAATTCAGGCTGCTGTGTCTCAGCACAGAGGGAGAACAGTGCTGCACTTAGAAACATTCATGTGGATGCTTCTGTCCCCAAGTATGATGGGAAGAAGCAGGCCTTCTGAGCACATCAGCAAGCAGAGTGACAGGAAGTGGAGAGGCAGAAAGAATTTTGAGGGGGCTGGAGTCAAGGTCTGGGTACTGAAATTACTTTGGAGAAAATGGATAGAGGACACTGCCAAATAAACACAGACATGAATATTCTTTTGAAAAGGGAAATTTACTGCCATTTTTTTGGAAGTGATCACTCAACATTTTCCAGACTCAATGAAGTTTCCAAGCTAACCCAGTTATGACAACCACAAGGCAGGAATAGCCAGACTCTGTGCTGGGGTTTGTTTGCTTCTGTTTCAGCTGTTTCTATGGGATGGGATGTGGGATGAGAGCTGCTCTTCTGTTTGGGCACCATGGGATCTAATAATATGTATTATCTGAACTTTTGTAGCAGTGATTTCAAAGTCAGTGAAGCCAAGAGATGAAAAAAAATGAGGCATACAATGAATATTCGTAAGGACTATTTTGAACTTGCAAAAGTGATGCTATCTGTTTTTCCCTTGGTGGTACTTTTGTCTGTGAAGCTCATGAAAGACAAACTGTCCACAGAGAATTCCATCCCCATTGGACAGTTCTGGCTTTGCAGATAGAGGGTGAAAAATTAAAACAAAAACAGAACAAAAACTAATGATCAAATCTGAAATGTCACTGACCTTCCTTCTTGGGTTTCATCTGCAAACATTTTCTCCTTTTCTCAAGAGCTTACTACAGGTCTGGGAGGTCACAGGTGTTTTCACTGATGTTGATACCTGGGGTTTTCAATTTTCTTGTTGGTACTGAAATTTTTTTATATTTCTTATTTACAGAATACAAGGAATATTTGTTATGACTTGAACTTGTCTATATTTCCAGAGATTTTCTCCTGTCCATATATTAGTCAGGACTCTTTGGTTGTAAATAACAGAGAGCTGCCTGAGCCATCTTAAGTGAAAAAGAGAATTTATTGTGTAAGGAGGGTACAGAGGTGACTCATACAACCCAAAACAGAAAGGTGGTGGCTCGTAGTGGGTGATGAGAACCAGGAATAGGAAAGGTATCAGAAACCTCTTACTGTTTATTGTCTCTAGTTTTCTCTGCATGTTTTTAAAATTCTTCTCTCCATACAGACAAACAGACTGACAGCTAGCTGTCAGAGGGGAGGGAGTAAGGAGGCTGGATGCAAAAGGTGAAGGGGTTAAGCAAACAACAACAACAAACCTCATAGACAAACAACAGTATGGTGCTCACCGGATGGAAAGAGAGATGGGGGAGGCAGGAGAGGGCAAATGGGGGATACATGATCTTGGAAGGAGACTTTACTGGGGTGGTGAACACACAATACAATATACAGATGATATATTATAGAATTATATCCCTGAAACCTATATGATTTTATTAAACAATATCACCCCAGCAAATTCAGTTTAAGAAACTTCTCTCCATTTAAATACTGGCCTTCTGTCTGAACACCATCTTCTTACCGTTTTTTAAAAAATTTTTTTAAACCTCACCCGAGGACATTTTTCCATTTTTTGTTCAGATAGAGCGGGAGGGAGAGAGAGGAAGAGAGAGAGAGAGAAACATTGATGTGAAGGGACACATCGAATGGCTGCCATCCGCACGACCAACCAGGGCCGGGGACAAACTGCAACCGAGGTACGTGCCCTTAGCGGGAACCGAACCCGGGCCTCTCTGTACCGCAGGCCGACACTCCAACTGCTGAGCCAAACCGGCCAGGGCTGAGCACTATCTTCTTAGCAGCATTATTCAAAACAGCCAAAATGTGGAAGCAAACTAAATGTCAATTGTGGATGAATGGATAAACAAAATATTGTGTATCCATATAATGGAGTACTACTCAGCCTTAGAAAGGAAGGACATCCCTGCTGGTGTGGCTTAGTTGGTTGAGCATTGTCCCAGGCACCTAGAAGTCGCTGGATCAATTCCCCGTCAGGGCACATGCCTGGTTGGGGCTTCATCCCCGGTTGGGGCTCCATCCCCATTTGGGGGCGTACAGGAGGCAGCTTATCTGTGTTTCTCACCAATGTTTCTCTTTCTCCCTTTCCCTTCCATTTTCTCTAAAAATCAATGAAAAACTTATTTTATAAAGGAAGGACATTCTGACACGTGCTATAAGAAAGAACCTTGAGAACATCATGGTAAGTGAAATAAGGTAGTTACAAATGACAGATACTATATGATTCCACATGTATGAGGTTCCAGAGCAGTCACATCCACAGACAGAGTAGAATAGGGGTTCCAGTGCCAGAAGGAGAGGGGCTTGGGGTTTGCTTACTGGGAGGACAGTTGCAGCTTCATGAGCGGCAAAGAGCTGTGGAGATTGATGCATAGCAGCGAGAGTGTACTTACCACCACTGAACTGTGCACTTGGGATGGCTTATTGTAAAAAAGGTAAATGTATACTCTGTGTATTTTATCACAGTTTAAAAATAGGTAAACAATTATAGGTAACAGAATCTGTCCGGTCACATGGAACATGGGTTTACCGAGCAGAACAGTGTCACTGAGGGGTGAACACATACTCATCGATTCAATGAGAATCAGCCTCTGGTGGGGAGCAATTCATGTCCGATTGTTCAACATTGATTTTTGGTGAAGCAGTATTGCTTAATAAAGAATAAAATATCTTTCTGAGGTAAAAACACACACACACACAAACTGTTTTCTGTGATTTTCTGGTTGACATAATGCAAAATACCCTCCCATTCTCACCATCTCATCACCTACAAAGACTATGGTGGTCTTCTAAGTTCTAGAAATATAAAATCTGACCCATTTTTCTCAGGTGGTTCATTTGGGTCCAGTGAGGTATGACCAGGAAAGGAAATTCATCTAATACAGAAGTGGCTGCCAGGTGGCTCTTCCGTGTGACCCTGGATCTTGCAGACCCCTACCCCCGAGGCCCTGGCTCGATTACAGGAGGTGGAGAGAACTGAGGGTACAGGGGGACTACTAGAAGTACCCAGTGGAAGAAGCCATGGTAAGCCTCCTGAGAAAGGAAAAGGAGCTAGTGAACAAGACCAGAGATGAGAGCAGAAAGCTGAGACCTGAACTGGGACCCCCTAAATATAAATTAAGTCAGAAGCTAGGGATCAGCATCCAAAGATTATACCTTCAGGGAAGTCAGACTGAAAAGGAACTCTGAACCAAAGAGCAGGAAGTTGAGGAGTTGGAGATAAAGTGGGTCAACAGATCAGATGAAATTCAGCCTTATTTGAAAAAGCACCATGAACTAGCCCAGCCATTGTGTCTGATCACTGCTTCTGTTTGTTTGCAGCCAAATCGATTGTAAGCAAACTGGTTAAAAAAATAATTAAACATCACTATTCTTTTTTTTTTTTTATATGAATTTTTATTTATTTTTTTGTTACACATATTTTACCTTTTTACCCCATTGGCACCCCCCACCCTACCCCCCCTCCACCCTGTCCCCGGCTTAGTTGTCCATGTCCATTGGTCATGCATACATGCATATAAGTTCTGTGGTTTATCTCTTCCCACCCCCCCACCCCCCATCCCCTCTTCTGAGGGATGTCAGTCTGTGCCCTACTTCCATGTGTCTGGGTCTACTGTATTCCTCAGACTGTTATGTTCATTATATTCCATATATAAGTGAGATCATGTGGTATTTGTCTTTTTCTGCTTGGCTTCTTTCACTTAGGATAATACTTTCCAGGTCCCTCCATGTCGTCTCAAAGGATAAGAGATCTTTCTTTCTTACCGCTGCATAGTACTCCATTGTGTATATGTACCACAGCTTTTTTATCCATTCGTCTACTGGTGGACACTTGGGCTGTTTCCAGATCTTAGCTATTGTAAATAGTGTTGCTATGAACATGGGGGTACATATATTCTTCCTGATTGGTGTTTCAGGCTTCTTAGGGTATATTCCCAGCAGTGGGATCACTGGGTCAAATGGAAGTTCAATTTTTAATTTTTTGAGGTAGCACCATATTGTTTTCCATAGCGGCTGCACCAGTCTGCATTCCCACCAGCAGTGTATTAGAGTCCCCTTTTCTCTACACCCTCGCCAACACTTGTTGTTTGATGATTTGTTGATGGCGGCCATTCTGACAGGTGTGAGGTGATACCTCATTGTTGTTTTAATTTGCATCTCTCTGATGATTAGTGATATTGAGCATTTCTTCATATGTCTCTTGGCCATTTGTATGTCCTGTTTGGAGAGGTGTCTATTCAGCTCCTCTGCCCATTTTTTAATTGGGTTCTTTGTCTTCCTTTTGAAACATCACTATTCTTTTATAGTTGGTTAGTCATGTATAGTCGGCCCTTGTTTATCGCAGTTAATCAGTTCTAGACTACCACGATAAATGAATTTCCGTGAAGGTGGATTCTTTATTTATAAATCGAATATTTTCACAGTTAGAGCATAGAAAACCTGTTTATGACCTTCTAAATACGTTTTTTTAAACATTATTAGAGCCCTCTAGACATGAAATAACACTCTTTAGTCATCATTACACTCATATTACCCAATATATTAGACAAAATAAGAGAAAATAAGACATATTAGAGTTACAAATGTCATATTATTATTGTACATTTAATTAAATACACGCACAGTTCTTAAACATAACCACTAACCTATGAAAATAGTGCAACTTGTTCGATGATGAAGCGATGAAGATGAAGAGATGTACTGCACGGCAAAGAAGAGCAAGGTTACTGCTCCTCTGAAGGCACGACCTCAGTAGAAGAGTCTTCAGGTGGTGCAGTATCTTCAGCAGGTGCATCGTTTTCTTCCGCTGAAGGAGCACTAGGGGTAGGCAGTGGGTGTCTGGGTATGTGGCCGAAGAACATCGTGATAGGCAGTTGCTGGCGCTGTCTTTGCAGGGTTCTATCATTCCATCACATGCATTCCGGAACTGCAATGCACACATCATTTGTGGGTCCCATTCGCCAATCATGTCCTGTACTACCTTAATAGTTCTCACGACTTGCAAGATATGCTCAAGTGTAAGGCTAACTTCCTCCTCCTGACCCCCAGGAACCTCTGGCTGCTCTTCCTCCTCCTCACTCACAGACTTAGTCATCTCCACCAGATCCTCATCAGTCAAGGGATCCGAATGTGTCTCCAGCAGCTCATCCACGTCATTGTGGGTCATATCTGTGAAACCTCCTCCTCCCAGCATCCGGGCTAGCCTGACTGCCTTATCCACTGCCGAGTTGCTTATATCCGCTGGGGTGAATCCTCTGTAGTCGTGGACAATTTCAGGCCACAACATCTTCCAGCTGGCCGTCACGGTCTCCGTTTTCATGTCCTTCAACGTGGCCTGGTTGTTCTTCACACGGGTCACGATGTATATAGCCGCCAGTACTCCTTCAGCAAGAAGTTCTCAAGGTCCATGCCTTCGACGAGGTGCCACAGGGTGTTTTGTGTGCAGAGGAACTTGAACATGTGAATAATGCCTTGATCCAGGGGCTGGATCAGCAAAGTGGTGTTGGGAGGAAGGAACTGATCCACACACTGTCATAGGATAGGTCTTGCGCATGACCTCCAGCATTGTCCGTGAGGAGGACGTTAAACTCGAGTCCCTTCTCTGTGAGATACAGCTGACTTGGGGGATGAAGCACTCATGGACCCAGTCCGATGACAGCTGCTTCGTGATCCAGCCCTTGTCATTGTGCATCCAATGCACTGGCAGCAGGTTCTTGTTTTTACTCTTCAGGGTCCTAGGGTTCTTGGCCTTGTAGGTAAGGGCAGGCTTGAGCAAAAATCCCTCAGCATTTCCACATATAACGATAGTCACGCGATCCTTATACGCCTTGAAGCCACGGACGTTGGCCTCATCCTTGAAAATGAATGTCCGGGAAGGCATACTTTTCCAGAACAGTCCTGTTTCGTCCATATTGAACACCTGTTCTGGATGATGCTCACCCTCCTCAAGGATCTTCTGGAACGTGTTGTTCACGTAGTCCTCTGCTGCAGGCTGGTCAGCAGAGGCATCTTGTCTGTGGAGAATGACACTCTTCAGATGATACCTCTTCTGGAACTTCTTGAACTAACCCTTGCTCACTGTGAAATCCGTGAACATTGCAGGAGAGGGTCCTGTTGAGGTTTGTCCACCGTAAAGCGCTGATAGAGCTGCCTCACCTTTTCCCGATGACCTGCGAATCCAGCGGAATGTTTTTCTTGAGGCTGTGCTGATCCAAACGGCTAGGGCAGACTCCGTTTCCACTATGAACTTCTTATGACTTGTCACAATGCGCTTTGCCTCCTTGTTGAAAGAGACAGTAGCCGTTGCATGGATGTTCTTTTCATCTTTATGGATGGAGTGAACAGTAGACTCATTCAAGTTGTAATGGTGGGTAACCTCCATGATTTTCTTGCCATCTTTGATCATATCCAAGAGTTTAACCTGCTTCTGGATAGTAAGCATCTTCCCCCGGCACTTAGTTTCATTGTCAGCAGGCTTAGAAGAAGCAGCACATTTAGGAGCCATCGTGGGGCTTAGATAAAAGTTCTCAGAAATTGCAAACACTTAAAGAGTAAAGATGCTTCCGATGCATAGTGATGCAGAAGCGTGTATGAGAAAAATGAACTTGCATGAGGCTGAGCCAATCAGTGAACAGCACACTCTGATTGGCTTGGTTTTACCACACCCGATTTTTGGGGAAAAAAAGTTATTGTCCACGCACAAGGAGTGGTTGAGCGGTTGCACCTGGAGTTGAAGGAGTTGCAGGGTGATCTAATACATAGGCCTATAGTCCATACGTACAGTAATTTTAATTGTAATTGTAATACAGGGGTGTATAATTGACTCAGACAACTGAGCACACACTGTATCATTGTCACCATCTCGATCAACTTTTTAATGAATACATTTGAAAAAACCGCAATAGAGTGAAGCCGTGAAAGTCAAAGCGCAAAGTTGTGAAGGACGACTGTATTATTAACGTTGAGACATTGGAGAAGGTATTTAGAATTGCAATGCTTTATTTTTCATTTTTTGGAATTGGGGGAATTTTTTCCTTCAGTTCTTTAAACTTTTATTTTAATTTATGATGCATTTTCATCCAATCATGGTTACTTTTCTTACTTAGTAATACTTTTATGATGTTATGATGTTGTTCCAAATTGCCCAAAGAAAACTGGTCTGAAATAAATTTTAACTAGTCATTTGTTCTTTTGTAATTATTGTATAGGATCTGCAGAATTAAAGACATAATGTGGTAAAAGGTGGTTTGTAAAGATTGAAGTCATTGTACATCATCAGAGTTTGTATTAATCACTACATTCACCTAGAACATTCTGCATTTTTAATTTCAATCTTAAAGTCTCTCAGCTATCTAAATAATGTAAGGATTAACTGGGGCAAAAAAGTTGGAATATATTTTTCTTTTCTCCTTTCTATCGTGAAGAGATCAGTGGCCCAGAGTCATCTGTTATCGAAGATTTTACTCATATATCATTTCATACATTGTTAGGTTGAAAAATGTAAGCCTAAGCTTAAAGCTGTCTAAAAAGTCAAATTGAGACAGTACATGTTTTTCATTATAGCTTCAATTCTGACAGTAGCATTGAATAGTAAAAATATTTCTCTATAAAATACGTAAGAAATGCATAACCAACATGGAGTACAAAATAGGATTAAGTAAATGAAGTTAACATCATTGGCTGAAAATGAATCTAAACATTTTAAAAAGCAAAACTATATAGAAAGAAAAAATTTTTTAAAATATGGATAAAAGTTATACCAAAGTTTAAAAAGTTATAAAATAATATTAATTGGTGGTTGGAAACATTGATTCTAGAACAATTACCTTTCAGATAAATGAACAGAACAGACATAATTGTAAATGAATTAGGAATGAGGAAGAAAAAGTACTTTTGTTCTTTTTTTGATAAATGGCTTAATGATTCATGAAAGCTCACAAAACTTTCATCAGAATTATTAGGATGAAAAGGCTATATCAGATAATATTTTTTAGGTCAATTTATCCTTTCCAACAATTTGACTTTGAGAAAATTATTTTAGGTCAATTTGTTTTTGACAGTGCACTTTAAGTTCTTGGTTACTCTTAGCCGTTCATTTTCCTCGGGCATTTTCTTTTGTTAAAAGCCATTGGTGTAATAGGAAGACTCATCCTTCCCCATTGGTTGTTGGAATGAATTTAGGGAGAATCTTCTTATAAGACTTTATCAACAGGTACAGTTAGGAGATACTTTAGAATGTCCATCTCTTCCCACTTATAAATTTATATTTGTGATTTGCCTTTTCATTTATTTCTTCACCTCATTTATCTCCATTTCTCTTTACTGAATGCCTTTCTCAACTACGGTTAAAATGCTGCCTAAACTTTAGAAGAGGGAAAAAAATCCTTTCTTCTACCCACTGTAGGTTCTCCAACTAGGGCCAATAAATTGGACTGACAAAAGGCAGATTAAAAAGAGAATAACAGAGATTTCAAAATGGCAGCAGAGTGAATGAAAGCTACACAGACCATCTCCCAGGACCAAACTGGAATTATAACTAAAATAAAGACAAATCATCGAGAAAAAGCAACAGAAAAACAGCTTGCAAGGACCATACAACCAGAGACACTGAATCAATCCTGGTAGGATTGCAGAGGCGTGAGAGGGGGGCTGGGAGCCCATGGACGGCAGCGGTCTTAGCTGTGAGCAGCGCCCTATGGGGTTAAAATCCCAAGCTGGCTCCACAGCGCAGAGGGCCACTCACCTTGGATTCCAGCAGAGGGGGAGTGTATTGGACTGGAACTGTGTGGGGACACTCGGGATTTGGAGGGTGCTCAGAGCTTTTGCTGAGTCGCAGCCATGCAGGACGGTGGCCAACTTACTCCTTCCTAGGGCTCTGGGGAGAAAAGATGGCCCCTCCCTCTGAAATTTAACCCCACCCAGGTGGGCCAGAGAAATACACATTGAGGCTCATTAACAACCAGCATCTGCCCACCCTTAGGAAATCCTCCTACACTGAACACCTGAGGGAGTTTTCATTCAACTGAGAACCCTAAGCTCTTCAAGTAACCAAGAAAAATAGCTTCCAGGCAAAAAGCTAGAGGGTAACTGAACTGTTCCTGGGCTTGCAAATCTACCCAGAAAAGTAAGACCTGACAGCAGTGTTTAACGTGGGTCCTCCCTCACTCATCCAAACCCAGTAGAGGGAGCCACAAACAGCAGAACCCCAACACCCACAGGGAAAATTTGGCAGGCTCCAAAACCCACCGAGATAGCCAAAATGGTGAAAAAAGAAACAAATCCCAAATAAAAGAACTAGAGACCTCTACCGAAGATGAGATAAATGCAATGAAGTTAAGCAAGTTATCAGAGATAGACTTCAGAGCCATTATCTTGAGGAAGCTCAACAGCATGAGTAAGGACCTCAACACCATAAGTAAAGATGTAGAAGCATTGAAAACCAACCAAGTGGAAATGAAGAATGACATAGCAGAAATAAAGAACACGTAGGAAGGACTAAACATCAGAGTATAGGAAGCTGAGGACCAGATCAGTGAATTAGAAAAAAAATGGTATAAAATCAACCAATCAGAAAACCAAAAGGAAAAAAACAATTTAAAAAAAGGAAGATAGCTTAAGAGAACTGTGGGACAACTGGAAACGTAATAATATTTGCATCATAGGAATCCCCAAAGAAGAAGAAAATGAGCAAGGGTTAGAGAATATATTAGAAGAAATAGTGACAGAAAACTTTCCTAATTTGGTGAAGGAAGAAGGCATTCAAGTTAAAAAAGCACAGAGAGCCCCAAGTAAGAAGAACCCCAAACAGGCCCACACCAAGACACATAGTGATTAAAATGCCCAAAATTAAAGACAAAGAGAGAATCCTAAAGGCAGCAAGAGATAAGCAACAGGTTACCTACAAAAGAATCCCCATTAGGCTCTCAGCTGACTTCTCAACAGAAACACTACAGGCCAGAAGGGAATGGCATGAAGTAATCAAGGCCATGAAAAATAAGAATCTGAATCCAAGACTACTCTATCCAGCAAGGCTATCATTCAAAATAGATGTTCAAATAAAGAGCTTCACAGACCAAAAAAAAAAAAAAAAAAGGCTAAGGGAATACATTAGCACCAAACCAGCACTGCACTAAATGTTAAAAGGACTGCTGTAACGAGTAAAAGAAATAGGAAGAAAAATATAACCATACTAAACAAAAATGGCAATAAATAAGTACATATCAGTAATCACCTTAAATGTAAAATGGATTGAATGCTCCAATAAAAAGACACAGAATAGCTGATTGGATAAGAAAGCATGACTCATCTATATGTTGTTTACAAGAGACCCATCTCACAACAAAAGACTCACATAGGTTGCAAGTGAAGGGATGGAAAAAAATCTTCCAAGCAAACAGAAAGGAAAAAAAGCTGGGGTAGCAATACTTATATCTGATAAAATAGATTTCAAAATGAAGGCCATAACTAGAGACAAAGAAGGCCACTACATAATATTGAAAGGATCTATCCAACAGGAAGATATAACGTTGGTAAACATATAGGCACCCAATATAGGAGCACCAAAATATATTTAAAAATCTTCTAGAGGACTTCCAAGGAGAAATCAACAGCAATACAGTCATAGCAGGGGACTTCAACACCCTGCTGACATCACTGGATAGATCCTTTAGACCAGTGGTTCCCAATCTTCCTAATGCTGTGACCCTTTAATACAGTTCCTCATATTGTATGTGGGTGTATCTGCATGTGGGCAGACCCAGCTGGACGGGTAGAGGAGTGGTGTCTTGGTTCCTAAGAACATCGGAAATATGTGTTTTCCGATGGTATTAGGCGACCCCTGTGAAATGGTAGTTTGACTCCCAAAGGGGTTGTGACCCACAAGTGAGAACCACTGCTCTGGACAAAAAATTAACCTGAGATTCTAAATGAAGCAGTAGACCAAATGGATTTCATAGATATCTACAGAGAATTACACCCCAAAACTACAGAATTCACATTCTTCTCAAGTGCACACGGGACATTCTCAAAGATAGACCACATGTTAGGACACAAACTAAGTCTCTACAAGTTCAAGAAGAATAAAATCATATCAAGCATCTTCTCAGATCACAATGGCATGAAACTAGAAATCAATTGCACAAGAACATGCAAAGACATTTGAACACATGTTGTTAAACAAATAGCATGTTCTTATACAATGAATGGGTTACGAAGTAGATCAAGGAAGAAATTAACAACTTCCTGTAAACCAATGAAAATTAACACACAAAAAGACAAAATCTATGGGATGTAGCAAAAGTTCATAGCACTACAGGCCTACCTCAAGAAGAAAGAAAAATTTCTAACATAATATCTACCCTCACAACTTAAAGAACTAGAAAGCAAACAAAAAGAAAACCCAAGAGCAAGTAGAAGAAAGGAAAGAGTAAAGATCAGAGCAGAAATAAATGACATGGAGACCAAAAAAACAATTCAAAGAATCAATGAAACAAAGAGCTGATTCTATGAAAAGATAAACAAGATTGATGGACCCTTAGCTAGACTCACCAAGAAACAAAGAGAGAGAACCCAAATTCACAAAATCAGAAATGAAACAGGAGAAATAATAACTGACATCACAGAAATACAATGGATTGTTAACAAATATTATGAACAATTATACGGCAACAAATTTGACAATCTAAGTGAAATGGACAAATTTCTAGAAACACATATTCTCCCAAAACTGAACTGGGAAGAGATAGAAAACTTGAATAGACCATTAACAACAGAAGAAATTGAAGATGTAATCAAGACTCTCCCAGCAAACAGAAGCCCAGGACCAGACGGCTTCACAGGGAAGTTTTACTGAACATTCAAAGAAAAATGAACACCCATTCTCCTCAAACTATTTAAAAAAATTCAAGAAAAAGGAAGACTTCCAAATTTGTTTTATGAGGCCAGCATAATTCTAATTCCAAAACCAGAAAAAGACACTACAAAGAAAGAAAACTACAGGCCAATATCCCTGATGAACATAAACTCCAAAATCCTGAACAAAATACTAGCAAATCGAATCCAGCAATACACCAGAAAAATTATCCACCATGACCAAGTGGGATTCATCCCAGGGATGCAAGGCTGGTACAATATTCGCAAATCCATAAATGTGATACACCACATAAATAAATTGAAGAATAAAAACCACATGATCATATCAATAGATGCTGAAAAAGCCTTCGACAAAATCCAGCATCTATTTCTGATAAAAACGCTCAGCAGTGTGGGAATAGAGGGATCATATCTAGACATAATAAAAGCCATATATGAAAGACCTACAGCCAACATCATACTCAATGGGCAAAAACTAAAAGCATTTCCCTTAAGAACAGGAACAAGGCAAGGATGCCCACTTTCACCACTCTTATTTACCATAGTACTGGAAGTCTTAGCCACAGCAATCAGACATGAAGAAAAAATAAAAGGGATTCAAACTGGAAAGGAGGAAGTGAAACTGTCATTATTCACAGATGACATGATATTATACATAGAAAACCCTAAAGACTCCATCAAAAATCTACTAGACTTAATAAATAAATTTGGCAAAGTAGCAGGATACAAAATTAACGTCAAGAAATCGATGGCATTCTTATATACCAATCATGAACTCACAGAAAGAGAAACTAAAAAAAAATTCCATTTACTGTTGCGGCAAAAAATTAAGATACCTAGGAATAAACTTAACCCAAGAAGTAAAGAACCTATTTGCAGAAAACTACAGGACATTGAAAAAAAGAAATAGAGAAGGATAAAAAAACGTGGAAGCACATACCTTGTTCATAGATTGGAAGAATTAACATCCTTAAAATGTCCATATTATGCAAAGCCATCTATAGATTCAATGCAATCTCCATCAAAATACCAACGACATATTTCACAGAACTAGAACAAATACTTCAAAAGTTCATATGGAACCAAAAAAGACTCCAAATAGCCACAGCAATCTTGAAAAAGGACAAAGTATGTGGGATCACAATACTGGTTATCTGGTTATACTACAAAGCTACTGTAATCAAAACAGCCTGGTACTGGCACAAGAACAGGCATATAGACCAGGGGAATAGAATAGAGAACCCAGAAATTGACCCAAGACATTATACTCAATTAATATTTGACAAAGGTGGCAGAAGCATAAAATGGTGTAAAGACAACCTCTTTAATAAATGGTGTTGGGAAAATTGAACAGCTACATGCAAAAATAAATAAATAAATAAAAAAGTGAAGCCAGACCATCAACTTACACCATACACAAGAATAAACTCAAAATGGATAAAAGACTTAAATGTGACTCATGAATCCATAAAAATCCTAGAAGAAAATGTAGGCAACAAAATTGTGGACATCATATGCAGCGGAATTTTTACTGATACATCACCTAAAGCAACAGAAACAAAGGAAAAAATGAATACATGGAACTACATTAAACTAAAAAGCTTCTACACAGTAAATGAAACAACCATCAAAATGGAAAGGGAACCCACTGTATGGGAGAGCATAATTGCTAATGATACATCAGATGAGGGGTTAATTTCCAAAATATATAGAGTGCTCATACAACTCAACAAAAGGAAGACAAAGAACCCAATTAAAAAATGGGCAGAGGAGCTGAATAGACACCTCTTCAAACAGGACATAAAAATGGCCAAGAGACATATGAAGAAATGCTTAACATCACTAATCATCAGAGAGATGCAAATTAAAACAATAATGTGGAGACTTCCAGTCAAGATGGCAGCATAGGTATACGCGGTATCGTGTCCTCCCACAACCACATCAGAGTTACAACTATACTACAGAACAACCATCATTCAAAACAGCCTGAAATTAAGCTGAATGGAATTCCTACAACTACGGAATGAAAGCAGCAGCCACAGCCACATCCAGACTGGTAGGAGGGGAGGAGGTGCGAGGGGCAGAGGCAGGACGGGCTGGTCCTACACCCACGTGTGGCGGATAAAAATCAGGAGGACACCTCAGCTGGGGCTGGGAAGATCATCCCTGAGGACTGAGATCCCTGTCCCACACCAGGTGCCCCGCTCAGGGTTCCAGTGCCAGGAAGAGAATCCCCATAACTTCTGTCTATAAAACCAGGAGGAACTGAGGCTCAGAGAGGCTGAAGCGGCTGGAGCCCCAGGCAGTTCCTTAAAGGGCCCGCGCACAGACTTACCGGACTCTCTCCCTCTAAGCTTGGAGGGGAGGCAGCTCGAGGGACACCAGAGACCTATAGGGAAGAACTGAGCTGTTTGGCACTGGAGCGAGAGCTGGAGAGGCGGCTTTCTCCAGGACAAACGTGCTGTCAGAGACCTTTGTTCCTTTGGTGAGCCCTTCCCTGGGGCGGCAGACAGTCACCATATCTGGGACTCCAGCAACCTGGCTCACACTGGCAGCCCTGCCCTGGTGACTCCCTGATGCCCTGCCCCACCCAACTTCCATGCCCACCCAAGCTGTTGCCAGTTGCTTACCCACAGGATTGGCCTGTCTTGGATCCTGCTTCAGGTTTTCCTAAATTCTTTCAAACAAGCAGCATCTGGTCTCAGCTAGCCCCATACCACTCGTTAGTAATACACAGAAACAAACACAGGGAGGCAGCCAAAATGAGGAGACAAAGAAACAGGTCCCAAATGAAAGAACAGAACAAAACTCCAAGAAAAGAACTAAGCGAAATGGAGATAAGCCACTTAACAGATGCTGAGTTCAAAACACTGCTTATAAGGATGCTCAATGAACTTAGTGAGAACCTCAGTGAACTTAGTGAGGGCCTCAAGAGCATAAAAAAGGACCAGTCAGAAATGATGGATGCACAGTCAGAAATGAAGGAGGCACTAACTGAAATAAAGAATAATTTACACAGCTTCAATAGTAGAGTACGTAAATCCAAGAAGCAAACCATCGATTTGGAATATAAGGAAGCAAAAAACGCCCAATCAGAACAGCAAAAAGAAAAAAGAATCCAAAAGAATGAGGACAGTGTAAGGGGCCTCTGGGACAACTTCAAGCGTGCCAACATTCGCATCTTGGGGGTGCCAGAAGGAGAAGAGCGAGAACAAGAAATTGAAAACCTGTTTGAAACAATAATAGCAGAAAACTTCCCTAACTTGGTGAAGGAAACAGACATACAAGTCCAGGAAGCACAGAGAGTCCCAAACAAGATGAACCCCAAAAGGCCCACACCAAGACACATCATCATCAAAATGCAAAAGGTTCAAGACAAAGAGAGAATCTTAAAAGCAGTAAGAGAAAGGCAGCCCGTTCCCTACAAGGGAGTTCCCATAAGGCTGTCAGCTGATTTCTCAAAAGAAACTTTGCAGGCCAGAAGGGAGTGGCAAGAAATATTCAGAGTGATGAAAAGCAAGAACCTACAACCAAGATTACTCTATTCTGCAAAGCTGTCATTTAGAATCGATGGCCATATACTTTCCCAGACAAGAAAAAGTTAAAGGAGTTCATCACCACCAAACCGTTATTATATGAGATGATGAAGGGTCTTTTTGAAGAAAAAGATAAAATATATGAACAAACAAAATGGCAATGAATACATATGTATCAACAATGGAATCTACAAACAAAATGAACAGGTAGAACAGAAACATTCTCATTGATACAGAGAACATTTTGTTGGTTGCCAGATAGGGGTGTTGGGGGAATGGGTGAAAAAGGCGAAGGGATTAAGAAGCACAAATTCATTGCTAGAGTGACAAACCTCAAAGGGAAAGAGGTTGGGAGGTGGGAAGAAATAAACCAAAGAACTTATATGCATAACCAATGGACACAGACAGTAAAGTGGGAAAAGGCGGGGGGGGGGGGGAGTAGGAAGGAGGGGGTCAATGGGGGGAAAATGAGGAACAGCTGTAATACATTCTACATTCAACAATAAAGATTTAAAATTAAAAAAACAACAACAACAACAATGAGGTATCACCTCACACCTGTCAGAATGGCTCCCATCAAAAAATCATCAAACAACAAGTGTTGGCGAGGGTGTGGAGAAAAGGGGACTCTAGTACACTGCTGGTGGGAATGCAGACTGGTGCAGCCACTATGGAAAACGATATGGTGTTACCTCAAAAAATTAAAAATTGAATTGCCATTTGATCCAGTGATCACACTTCTAGAAATATACCCTAAGAAGCCTGAAACACCAATCAGAAAGAATATATGTACCCCCATGTTCATAGCAGCACTATTTACACTAGCTAAGATCTGGAAACAGCCCAGGTGTCCATCAGTAGAAGAATAGATAAAAAAGTCGTGGTACAAATACACAATGGAGTACTATACAACTGTAAGAAACAAAGATGTCTTATCCTTTAAGACGACATAGAAGGACCTGGAGAGTATTATCCTAAGTGAAACAAGCCAAGCAGAGAAAGACAAATATCACATGATCTCACTTATTTGTGGAATATAATGCACATAACAGTCTGAGGAACAGGGTAGACCCAGAGACGTGAAAGTAGGGTACAGACTGACAACCCTCAGAAGAGGGGACTGACAAAGGGCCAAGAGTTAAACCACAGAAATTATATGCATGTACGCATAACTGATGGACATGGGCAGCGAAGCTTGGGATGGGGTGGGGGGGATGGAGAGGCGGGTGTCAATGGGGAAAAAAGGAGAAACATCTGTAAGAAAAATATTAATAAAAAATAAAGGAGGAAAACAGAAGTTTATTAACATGTGCATCATGTATACATGTTGGAGCACTCAGAGAAGAGGAACTCAAAGGGGTGGTCAAAACTTGGGCTGACATAGCATGTCAATAAATAAACAATATATCTTTAGAGAGGTGGCTAAGGAGAAGGACTCTGAGTTTCTAGAATGGCAAATTGTGGGACAGCAAATATATGGGAAGCATGGAATATAGATTCCTCTGGTGTTGTCTTTGGGCTGACAAGGGTCTAGAGTTCTCTCTGGCGATTAACTTCTGTCCTTCCTGGTAGAGAGAGAAAGGGGAGAAATCTTTGATAATTGTGTTTTTTTAGGCAGGTTGGTGGAGGGTGGCAGGCTTTTCTTGTATCTGTTTCTTCTCAGTTACTTTCAGCTCAAAATAACCCTTATGCTACTGTGGCATATTTGGGGTGGCACGTTCTGCTTTCCTTCACCTTTTATGCTGCTGTTGGGTGCCAGAGTGAACATTTTACTATCTTCAACTCCTCCAACCAGGGGAGACCCTCATGAGCACAGATGATAAGTCATCTGCTATTGCTCAGTCCAGAGCCACATTTTCTAACAACTCTGCCTGCTCAAGAATCCTGTTGCCATGTGACAGGTGCAGTATAAAAGGACACATGCTCCCTGTTTGGACCATAAGCTATGCATGCCACTCCTTCAGTGCCCAAACCTCTCTGGTTATCCGACAGATTTCTTAACATTGCATCCTCACTTTTTCATCAGTAAGACCCACCAAGATCCTGGGTCAAATTCTCTTTATCATAGGTGACAGATGTCCTGTACCATTTCTGGTCCAGTCAGTCTTGGCCAGAAGAGGGTCACCATGGGCAGACAAGACAAACGGATGTTACCATGTGGATGTGGGAACCCTTCTGCCTGTTGTTAGAGAATACGTGGATGTTCAGGTGGGGCAACTTGGTAGATGCTGCCCTGTCTTTCCTGGATACAGTCTTCGCCATTCTCCTGATGATCGTGGGGCAAGCCGAGCAGCGTGGAGAAAAGCAGTGTTAAGGAAAGCGGTTTAGGCTTCTGATGGTCTGTGTTTGAGTTCAGCGTGCTCATCTGTGGAGCAGCTGACAACTTGATTTACATCCTTGGGACCCGGTTTTATCTCTAACGTGAGACCTGTGCACCTCTTTGGATAAGGGATACCCAGGCTTGTCTGTACTTACTCTTAGACCCATGTCCTCTCATCTTCTGTGGAAACGGGGATGCCATGGACACTGGTGGAGAGTCAGTATTTCACGCTCTAATGTGTTGGCTTGTGGTGCAGTTAATGATTTCTTAGTCACTGAAGTTTCTCTGCTTGTGTTGCAGCACTATCTTCAGTCTTGCATGTGCTTCTGGGCCCTTCCTCCATGGACCAGCCCCGCATCATGGGCCTCCTGAGTCTGCCCTCTGCAAGGTGCCACACGTCTCTGTCACATGTGTGTGTCACGCCTGCACTCTATCTTTCCACTCACTTAGAGGAAAGGGGCACTTTTCTCTGGTCCCCATGGTCCCAGCCACACTGGACATGGGGTAGCACGTAGTAGGCGTTTATTAGGCATTTGTTGACCCACAATTACATCGAATACCTACTGTTGTGTGCAAACAGAATTGTGGGACGGCCCACGGAGAAATCAATTGTGGTGAGTCACAGAAGTGGGATTACCTTCCCATCAGAGAATCCTGTTGCTTCTGTGATCCGGAGGAGTCTTTCCCCTGACACAGATTTAAGCACACTGGGTGCTTTCTTTCAATTAATGGTAATGGCAGGGTTTCCAACGAATACAGCAAATAAGAGGATAAGAGTCAAAGACAACTTCTAAAGCTGCTTTTATTAAAAAGTAATCTGCAGCTTACCTGAGCTCCTTCGCCAGCTAATATCCAGGCGCTCGCTGAGCTTCACCCTGGTCTCTGGCCCAGTGAAGTGAGCTGCAGGCTAGACCAGTTCTTCCCCCTGGACTCCTCCCTGCTGCTCCGCCACTGCTCTGTGTTTGTGGGAAGGGAAGGCTGGGGTGGCTGTCCAGTCCAATTTTTATTGTTTTCTTCTGTTTTTACAGTTTCTCTCATTATTTCTCTTTTTCTGCTAGTCCAAACCCTATTTTTGTGTTATTCCAAGCAAAATCTGCCAAACTTTGGGGCTGACTACAGTAAACTGGAAAAGAGAAGCAGAAACTCGTGCCACCTAGCATGTGACTGAGCCTCGACCTTTCTGCGCCCGAGGCCAGTCTCGGCCCACGTGTACCGGATGTGCTGGCGGCTTCTCAGCTGTGTGATGTGGTCAAGCTGCCAGCCTCTCTCTGCATCAGATTTGTTGCTCATGAAGTGGGGATGACAGTACTTCCCCACAGGTATAACGGGAAAAATAAAACAAATAAGAATAGGAAAGTGTTTCATAGTTTCTGTCACATTGTGTGCTAAAAAGTTCAGTAGCTGTTGTTATTAACAGTTGTGGCATTACTTAGTCCTTAGCATGATTCCATTCAGTGAACACTCAGAGACTTTAATCTAAATATAAATTCCTATGCTAAGTCCCGTAGGAAACATCCGATGAGTGAGACGTGGGTCCAGTTAAAGGAGGTTAGAGTGATGGGCGTGAGATCCATACACGAAGTGCCCATGTGGTCAGCAGAGGACAGGAAGTATCAGAAAGGAGGCCCAACCTCAAGTTAATGTGCGTGAGCCATTAACCATGACTGGTTGCAACCGGTGAGGCTTGACCGAGAAGGGGTCATTTGAACTAACTCTGAAGAGGGAGATGGGACAAAGGAGACCTCCAGGGAGATACGCATGAGGGAGTACTGGACTATCATTCTCCATCCATTCAGTGTTTTATTGCAAATCGTGCAAAGAGAAAACAAAGGTCTCCAGCGAGTGCTCTGGATCAGCATTTTCCAGAGTTTTTGGCTATTGGGTAATTCAGGAAAAATTAGTCTGGTCAAGTATATTTTGATATTGCAAAACATTTTGCTATCCTTTCAGATTCTGCCAACAGTTCCTTAACATTTGCAACCTAACTACAAACACATGCCATGTATTTTAGGATTTTCTTATAGCACTACCTAAGTTTTTAATTTAATTTAATTTACAAAGTTGTGTAGGCTAAATTATGCTGCAGCAACAAATAGCCTCAAAATCTGGCTTACGACGATACAAACATTGATGTCTCAGACCTGTGCACCATGCCCAAAACTGGATGCTCTGTTCATTGCTGTTGCTCAGCAACACCAGACTGAAGTGCCACCAGCCCATGCTTCTGTGGTGCGCAGCGCAGGCAAAGGAGTGGCTTCTTCCGCTCCACCTGCAGATGTCACTGGTACAAGTTACCATGCACCTAGGGAAGGAGAGGGAAACTTGCATATCTGTAAACAGGACTCATTGATGACTAATTAGATTACACACAGTTGATTGACACTTTGGAATTTCTCTGTCTTTAATATACTAATGTAAAATGCAAATCTCCCAGAGGGTGTTCTGGTATGCAGACTGTCACTCTTACTTCATTCAATCTGAGCCCCTTTTTCTCTCAATAATTTCATAGCACCATTGTTTCATGAAATCCAAATTAGGAAATGTATATAATCACTAAATTGTATTTGACTAGGTCTAGACATAGGAACGGGGACAGGATTGGCATTCACAGCCCGAATAGCTGATGAAGCGGTCTGCCTCCTAAAGTAACAGATAAAACAGGTTGTGATCACTAACTGTATGCCAAGCCTTGCACTGTCTAGCTTCATGCATATTTCCCCATTTAGTTCTCCTATGAGCAATACCGGGAAAATAGGTAACATTACTTCCTTCTATAGTTGAGGACATTGGGATCAAAGAGATTGAATAGCTTACATAGGGCCTTGCTAGTGAGTGGCAGAGCTGGGGTTTGAATCTGGGCCATGTGGACTTGAAAGTCATGTTGTGAGGCTCGGGTGTGATCAGAACTCCCTGGGATGGTGGTGTGTCCGTCAGGGTTCTCCAGAGAAAAACCAATAGGACGCATACACACACACACACACAGTTTATGATGGGGTCTAGCAACTCTGAAACGTGTAGGGCAGACCTGCAAGCTGGAAACTCAGGCAAAATATCTATGTTACTGAAACAGAATTGCTTTCTTTTTTTAAGAAACTTGTGTTTTTTGCTTGAAAGCCTTCATTGAACTGGATGAGGCCCACCTACATCGTAGAGGTTAATCCCTTCACTTCTAGTCCACTGAGGGCAAAGGTTAGCCCCACCTACAAAATACCTCCACAGTGACATCTAGACCAGCATTTCACCAAACATCTGGGCATCAAACCTAGCCAAGCTGACACATACAAGTAACCATGGCAACCAGAATAAATACTTCTGCTAGGAAAAAATAATAAAGTAGATAATCCAAATTTTTACCTTGGTATATCCAGAATCAAAAGTTCAATTCAGTGGAGAGTTGTTTCTGGTTTTTGTTTGTTTGTTTGTTTGTTTTCTATTTCTTCTCTTCATCATCCAAATCAGTTCCATCCTGGAGCCCAGCAAAGTTCTCAGGACTTTGTGACCTGGCTCCACTCACATCCACTTGTCAGGACTTAGTGTGAATCAGTCCTCTTGCTTTGATTTATTTTTCCTGCATCTCCCTTTCTCTGTTATCCCTGCACTAAACCTTTCTAGTACATCAATTACATTTATTTTTTAAATGTAGTAGCTCTTAAACATTGTCTTGCTCAGAAACCTAATGTGTAAAGCAGATGTTCAGATGTTCAACTGAAGTTGGGGTAGAGATCCTGATGCCTCTGCCCCCCCCCCACCCCCCATTTTACAGCCCCATCACCTCCGGGCTATTACCTCCGAGCTGCTGTTCCATTAAGGCAGGGCAGAGTGAACCTGTCGCTAAGGCACATGTCAACAGCTCCCAGGCCAGTGTGGGGGCCCCCCGCACAGCTTCATGCTGTCCCCAAGCTGTCCCTGTGACTGGACTCCTATGTCTGCTGGGGCCTGTAACAATGTTGTTTCTTTTCCCCTGTGAATGTTTCTACACAATGACCAGTGACAGCCTCAGAGCTTGTCATCAACTACCCAGTATGACTCTGTTACAAAGGAATTTACAGTAGCTGCCCCCAAATGCTGTGCTGTGGATCAGTGACTTTTCAAGTGGCCGGGATGGCTCCATACCGTGTGTCAAATGCAGGGAAAACCAGTACAGTTGGCCCTCGTTTATCGCGTTTAATCGGTTCCAGACTCTACCTCGATAAATGATGTCAGAGGGCTTGCAGCCTGCAGTAGGAAAAACCGGACAGTTGGAGATTTTTTATTTGAGAAAACCAAGACCCTTTCTTGAAGGAGCAGGAAAGGAGCAGTCCCCGAACAGCAGAACTGACCGAATCGCTGTATCAGACCATGTCATTCATGATTAAGTTCTAGGTTAGTCCCCTCCCCCATAAAAGGTTCTGGTAATACTCTAGAAGTCTTTCTTTGGCAGAGTGAACGTGCATATTGTCCCCACCTGCATGCTGAACATGTCGTAGACCAGAGGGCTTGTTTCAGCCCTGTGATGTGGCACGTGGACTGGATTCCTCCCGGAGAGGGAGCCCAGGCCCTGCGAGCTGTAGGCGTGAGCCTTTCTTATTCTCCTTCTCTGTGTTGACATTTGTTTTATTTGAACTGAAAGCTCGCTGGTCCGGCACCGCCTGTCTCACACACTGTCAGGTGCAGATTCCGGCACCGCTCGGACCCAGTCCAGGCCACAGCAGTGCTCGGTTAATGAGGCACCTGGAAACCCTGCGGCTGGGCAGGGTGGATTCTGCCCAGGTTCCTTGCCCTGTGTCTGCAGCACACTCCCTCGTGACACCCAGGGTGCGTGTAACCCTCGCCCGGGTAGGACAGTGGTCATTCTGAATCCACTCAGGTGAGTGGGCACTCCACGGCCCTGAGGACTGGCCACTGCCTGGGGAACCAGAGACCTGGTGTCATCAGAAGCACTAAGTAAGGCAGCCAGGCCTAACCCCAGCTGGAGTGAGCCTGGGCCTGGGCCTGGCAGGGCGGGCTGGGAGGGAGAGCGTGTGGTGGCTGCAGGAACTAGGACTTCCCTGCCTCCACACCACATCCACGGGCACATTGTCATCGGAGTGTTCCCTGGCAGTCAACATGTTAGTTCATGAAGTTTTAAAATAAATGTTGCTTCTGCACCGTACCCACCTGTCCCCCCATCTCTGCTCGTCTGTGGAATACACTGGAGGTAGGAAGCTGCAGGGAGAAGGTCACGGGGCATAGGATGATGACGATGAGTGACAGCCCATATTTGTAGAGGGCTTGTCTTGCTTGTGCCAACCTTAGTTTTGTTTTCTAAATCCTTATCTGAGGAGATGTTTTTATTGATTTGAGAGAGAGAGGAAGTGGGAGAGAAACATCGATACGAGAGAAACATTGATCAGTTGCTTCACATAATCTCCCTGCCTGGGCATTGAACCCACAACCATTTGGTGCATGGGATGATGCTTTAACCATCCCTCAACCTGGCCAGGGTGCTAAGCCCTTGTTTTAAGTGCTTCACATGTAGAGCCTCTACATGCCCTTGTGCAGGGTGCTCCTGAGCAAGGTGGCTGGGCAAGGCGGTGAATGCCATGCCGTGCACCCTGGAGAGGGGGTGTGTCCACCCTGCATCACTGCTATCTCATTTCCATTGTCGCTCCCCGCCACTAGCAGCCATGTTCACACTAATTCGGCCATTTCACCCACAACAGTACTCTGGAGTGTCGTCTACAAATATTTTAAAATGCGATGCATTTGATTCACAGCAAGCTTAATTAATGAAGCCCCCAAGAATGTAATGAATGTGCCAGCATCTGAAAACACCAATGAGAGCAGAACTCGTGTCCCAGTGAGTAGTAGCATTGGGATAGGTGGCCAGCGGCATCCAGATCTGCCCTTTTATTTCTGGGATGGCACCTAAAACATTTTTCTAGAGCACCTGCACCCACGTTAATGCTTCACAAGAGCTTTAGGGCACCATCTAAAGTATATTGCAAATGCGTCCTAGTCCCAATCTCTGAATTACATTTTCAAGAGATGTATAACATATGCAACCAACTCTATCTAGAGAGAAAATGGTCCCCAGGTGTGGGGAGAGCACAGGTTCTCACAGGTGGCTATGACAAACAAAATGTACCTCTTGCTTCTTATGTAACAGCCTCCACCTTACCTGTTTCTGCACTTTCCAGTGGACACAGAGAGCTGTCTGGGAGCACTGGAATGCTCTGTAAGGCTTGGTGATAAGTGGTTTTTATTTAAATGTAAAAATGATACCTTTGTCCTCGGATAGTTGACAGGAAGACGTTTCTATGGGGAAACACAGCAGAAAGAAGGATATCAATGTGATTACGCCACCTTGTGGCTGCTGGTTGATTTTCAGCCTCTTTGGATCTCAGAATTCCAGGGTTTTCTGGCTGTTGACTTGTCTCCAGCTCATCCCTGAGGCAAGGACTCCTATGAGAATTTAGCCTGAGAATGTGCTTCTTTTTGTGCTCAAGGCTGTTCTCCAAGCACAGTTTTGCGTGGCACGGTGAGCACACCGCAGCTGGTGGCCAGGATTACCCAATCCTTCAGCTTGCCCTCCAACCTTCGTGGCCAAAAGCATGATGCAAAGGATCAGAGCAAGGAGCGCTGTACCAACCTCAGCTCAGTGCAGCCTAGAGCCTGTTTTAGGACACTGCACAGTTGTCCCCTATGCGGATGTTATTTGTGGAGAAAATGTGTCTCTATGCAAGGTGGGTCTTGACAAATTGATGGCAGCAACTCTCACAAAGAATCAGAAAACATAGTAGTAACATCTGCAATTATAAACCCTGAACAGGCTCCAAAGGCATGAGATTGGGGGAGGAAAATGTGTGCAGAGATAGGCATACTTCTGTGCAGCTCGTTGGCAAACACAATCATCTCAAGAAAAGAAAGGGGATTAGAGTTTAAATATATAATGAAAAAGACCTGAAAAGCAATAAAACTTCAAAAGCTGCAATACACTGTGTTAATGCCACAAATGTTCCTAAGATATTTCAAAGTAACTAGAGTGAATACTTTTAGTAATTTACTGGACTCAAGGAGATAAGCGCCTTAAACATACTCATCCTTAGCAAGACTGGCTGCGGAAGGTGTTAGTTTTTCCGATCAGGAAGGAGTAGATTTAAATGAAGAGAGTACATTTCGGAAGCCTCACAGATTATAGCTGTGAAGCTTTTAATATAATGTGGGGGATGTACCTCCAACTTCACTGCAAGGAGGTGAGCTCCAGGAGAAGAAACAGTGAGGAGAGAGGCCTGAAATGGAGAGCAGGTTATTTGAAGTCATTGCTCTGTGTCACCAAGAAAGGAGAAAATACATCTGACCAACGTCAGAAGCTGCACTCAAACCACCCCAAGCCATGGGACATGGGGACAGGACCTGGATGCTTGACAGTCCAAACTGGACTGTCGGGATCGGACACTTGTGAAAACTCGTCTGAGGACGAGCATGTCACAAGGGCTTTCAGAACACAGCTGTCCCATGAGCTCCCTTGCACCATTTGCAGGCCTAGGAGGGGTTTCCGCAGCAGGCAAACCACTTCTGATGAGAAGGTGCCAGAGTGGGAAGAACAGGAGCTATCACGTGAGGGGTCGGAGTTCGGGCTCACAGCCAGATTCTAGACCACAGGAGAGGCCCTCACCATGTGAAAACCGATCGGTTTTTTGGTTCTGGCTTTGTTAAAAGGCTCTGGCCAGTGAGTCTTAGAATAGATAAAAGTGAAGCAATGATTAGCAGGATTTTAAATATCTCTCTAAATATATAGTAGAAAGATTTTCCTTCCTCAGTTGGGCTACAAATGAAGATGAGCATGAAGGTGGAGGAAAATTCTAGGTTTCCAGTGTCCGAGTGGCAGCCTGAGTCGTTTACCTGGTCTCTGGGAAGAAAAAGAGGAGCTGTCCAAATTTTCAGTCAATATTTACCTCTCAGGTTAATAAAACTTGCTCCTGACCTCAGCAGAAGTCAATACCTCCTAATTACTGCATGCAGGGGCCTCCCAGGCCTTTCTGTTTTCCCAAACTGGTCATGGGATGGGTCACTGGTTCCCACGAGCCCCTCTGGTAGGTCGTGGTGCCCACAGAATAACCCTCACACCTCAGAGGCGTGGGCAAGCTGCTACGGACAGGTGCTGTAGCTCAACAGTCATTGGAATCACTAACCCCGATGTGTTGCGAGTCATTCTCCATTTTCGGTTTTGGGGGTGGTGCTCAGAAGTGAAGTCGGGCTGAGATATCCTTGTGAATCATTCAAAACCGGCAGAAGAGGCAGAGCAGGAGAGGCTGAGGCCGAGGAGAGGCAAGTAGATGACATTCAGAGAGGGAGAGAGGACCCGATCCTGTCTCTGCCACTGGAGAGCACAGATTCTTCGCTCGGGTTCTTTGCACGGAGCTGTTGCCTCTGTTAGAGATCGCGAGACTTGAATAGATCCCAGACACGAAGAGACTGGTCATCCGGGGTACACAGGGCATTGCCAGATGAAGCCTAAGAGGCACGTGGGTTTGAATCAGTCCCCGCAGTGAACCCATAAAGGGAAAAAACAGAAGAATTTTTAAAAATTTCTTTAGAGAAAAACAAATTGCAATATTTCATCACAATTGTATTAATTTGTTAGAGATGCGATGCTTTGAGACTATTTCCACAGTGACACCGGGATGCGTGCATTTCCTCCAGACACTTCTCCCCCACTGCCGTGGAGGCTGTGAGCACCTTCGTGGGAAGAGACCGTCGGGCGGCCGAGTCTTTCCTCCCACCTTCTTCGCATGGATTTCTTACAGAAAGGCCTCGGCGCTGTGTCTTTACAGTCTGTGTGGGGCCCTGAGCTGACCTGCAGAGAAGCTGGGACACGAGACAGCTCAGTCCTGAGGCGGTGCCAGGAATCCCGGGTCATCAGCCTGCCTCCAAGCGCCAGCCACTGGATCCGTGCGCGTCTACCTGAATGACAAAAGAATGACTCATTTCGTGACCACACAGGAGTCTTGAGTTTGTTTTACCCGAGGCATGTTTAAATGGACGCATGTCTTTACAATTCTACCATCTGCGCTGGTCGGAAGATGTCAGCGGCGGCAGGACTAGAGAGGCGCCCGTCCTCCGTTTCTCATGGATAAGCGTGGGTGGTCCTCTCTGCCCGTGACTGCATTTCCCGGGGACAGTGCCTGGCCGTCTCCTTCCCTCCCTGATGCGAAGGTGCTTTCAGCCTTAACCAGGCCACAGACTAGAGACGTGCTGTACTTGGTGGACACCATGGGATGAACTTCACCTTTTAAACAGCGCTCAGGGGTTCCAAGTGAAGCCCTGTGAACAGTGGCTCCCTGTTTGTACCCCGGAGGTTTTCTGTAGTGTACTTGCAACTTATATTTATTTAAATACTGAGTTATCCAACTCATTTATTTATGGTCATTGCGGTAATTAGACATGAAAAGAAAGAAAACGTAATTTAAGAAATTACTAGGATTTTAAAATCCTAGTACTCACATAAAGTTATTGGTTTCATCCTCTTGACTTGACTTTATTCTATTTTTAAAAATTGTAAAAATAGCACATCCTGTTTATATGACACAAATAGTATTCACTTATAGTAAGAAAATATTATAATCTTTTCTTTCTCACATTGCTGAAGTAACCAACAATGGCAGTTTGGTATGGGTCATTTTGCATTTCCCTCTGTACTTAAAGATACACACAGAAATAGATGATTTTAGATTTTTTGAACCTCCATTTCATTGTTGATTAGATTCCACATATATGTGAAATCATATGGTACTTGTCTTTCTCTGACTGGCTTATTTCACATAACATAATACTCTCCAGGGCCATCCATACTGTCTCAAAGGGTAAGATTTCCTTCTTTCTTATATGGCTGATGAAATTTTTTTTTTAATCCTCACTCAAGGACATTTTCTGATATTTTGTTGAGATAAAGTAGGAGGGAGGGAGGGAGAGAGGGAGAGAGAGAGAGAAAGGGAAAGAAACATCCAAGTGAAAGGGACACATTGAGTGGTTGCCACCCACACAACCCAACCAGGGCCCACCCACACAACCCAATGGGGACAAACTGTGGGAATTAAACCTGGGTCTGTTCAAACCGCAGGCCAATGCTCTAACCACTGAGCAAAACCAGCCAGGACTTTTTTAAAGTAAAAGTTGAACCATACTATATGAGTTGCTCAATAATCATATATTTTGATACTATTGAAGTTAAACTTGCATATATAAATATATATATACATGTGTATATTATCAAATAAGTATATTTTAATTGTTCTATTACATGAGTCTGCACAATTTTTGTAGTGGTTTAAATCAGCAAGTGTTGTCTCACAGTTTCTGAGCATGAGAAGTCTGGGAGAAGCTCAGTGGGTTTGGTCCCACTCAAGGCTGCAGGGAACATGCGGGCTGTGCTGGGGGCCTGCTTCCAAAGCAGCTCACTCAGCTGGCTGCTTCTGGAGACTCTGGTCCTCTCTGGCTGTTAGAGAAGGCCCCAGTCTTTCCGTGCTGACCTTTGTGTAGGGCTGCTTGAGTGACCTCACATATGGCTGTGGACTTTCTGCCAGGTGGGTGATCCAGTAGAGAACAAGGTGGAAGATTCAGTGTCTTTTATGATTTGGCTACAGAATTTTCACAGCATCACTTCTGTGGCATCACTAGGAGTCTCTTGGTTTTTCCCCCTTTTTTTGCCAACATAGAAAGAGGCTAAAAGTATCTATATCTGTGCAGGCTGGCACTTTTATTTACTTAGATGACCACAATTAGGATTTCTCACTTAACATTTTGATGGAGATGGTTGTATTACTTTCCTGGTTGATTGTAGCAACTCATTTATTGAAAAATAAAGAATGAGAGACCTTTCCTTACTTGTAACCATTGTAACTCTTTAGATTGTGTCTGTGTACGCATATGCTTTGTAGATTTATGTGGTGTATATAGGTACAGGGGACATGTATTCCCTCTTTTCTTGTTTTAACAAAAAATGAACTGTTTTATATGTATATGTAGCTTTCCAACTTGGTTTTAAATTTTGTTCATCAGTATATTGTAAATGCATATCCTGATGACATATTTTTATTTTCATAATTAATCTTAATAGCTGAGTATCATACCCATTATTTGGTGTATCATCATTTACTTAATAAATCAGCTTTCATTACTAATGTAAGTTAGCCCCCATTTTCTCTGTTATTCAACACAGTATAGCAGGGAATAGTCTAAAGTGTACTCTGAGTACTGACGTGATTTTTTTTTGTACCTCGTTTTACTCTAGAACAATTGGGCATCGGCTGAACTAAATAGGTCATAAGACTTCTTTATGGAGTCTCCTTCCCTTGTTCATCATGGCTGAGCCATGAGGGGTCTACAGTATACATGGCATCAATGTCAGACTTTAGCTTTCTCTGCTGCCAGGTCATGATGCAGGTTATTTTTCCCAAACTCCTTTACCATGGTTTGTTTTCAACTTAAAAAAATGTTCCTGTTGTCTCCTCTCCAAATGATCCCATATCTGAGACAATGCCTCATATCCATCTGTGGGTACAACCCTGCCCATCTCTGGTTCCAAGGTGGAAACTCTACCAACAAGCACCCATGACAGACTTTAACCAGCTGAACAGGAGAACAAGTGAGAACGCCTGCGTGGCACCAGTCATTGTGAGGAGACCACGGGGTTTAGATTGTCTTCTTCATATCTTTATGTACAGAATATGTATGAGGCAAAGGACAAGGTTGCCTATTGTAGCAATAATCACACATAGTCAGGATGCAAACTGAATTTTTTAAATTTTTGTAGAAAATGTATGGCCTAACAAAGATAGATGGAGTTTGTATAACAGGGTTGGTTAGATTAAAAGCAGTTTCTTGTGGGGCTAGTAGGTAGCTTAGAGCCAGGCGCTAACTACATACACAGCTGGTATACTCTCCCGCAGGTGAAAGTGTGAGATCCTGGATGCTTTTCTATAACATTATCAATGATGTACGTTCCCGTGTTTAGGGTGAAAGTGTGAGAACTTGGGTGTTTTCTATAATATTATCAATGTACTGTTACATGATTAGATGGCTCTTCAGTACCATTTGAGTGTGTTCTCATTGTAGAACAATTTCCTTCTCACTAAAGACCACAGATTCTAAAACTTAATTCAATTGATCAGTATCTTTGCCTAGGAAATATTTTGTCACATATTTTGTGGTATTGGAATTATTGCTACCTAATTAGTGGTGGGTCTTGAGTTACAATTCATTGCAAATTGCTTACAACCAATAGACAGCCCGGAAGACTAGTCATTTAGTGCAGAGTGATGTCTCAGGTGCTTCCAAAGAGTTAAGAGCTGTTCTGTGGATTTGTATAGATCAACCAAATGGTGCTATTTAAGACAGACTTGTTCTCAAAATTAGTGAAGGCTTTAGGCAGAAACTTGATGCTGATGGCAAATTCACAGGGAGGTGTAAATGCAGTTTAATCATTAAAATCTAAATTCATAGATGCAAGGACATTCAGCTAGAGAAGGAAATGGGCAGTATGGCACTTTCTCCAGCCAGGAGGCACAGTGGGGTGTACTGAGCCACTGGAGACACCTGGGGAATGAGGCATTGAGGGCCTCTCTCATGTTCATTATCCCCAGCTTGCAGATTACAGAGCACTGATAGATTTGGATATTCCTTATAAAGTAGCATCTTTTGGAAGGTTATCTGAAAGGAAAGAAACGTGTGTGTTTCCCTTTGTTGAAAGCACTAGTGTAGGGATGGAGATATGAGGTGGTTTCACATCGCATGAGGAGTTTTGAGTTGTTAATTGGAAACATTAAGGTCCTAGCTGTATATTCCTGCAAGATTTCACACAATCATGGTCCCTGTGCACAGACCTCATTTCAGGCAAAGCTGCTGGACAAACAGACACTTAGTGTGTCCTAGTGTGTTCTGCTCAGCTTGGATATATAGAGTTTGATTTCTTATCAACATGAGAGTTATTTGCAACAATGGAAAACTGTTCTTTATTTTCACTTCTCTCTGCCAGGGTACAATAAAATCTCTGTTTGGCTTGTGTGTGAGTGGACAGTTGGTGGTGAATAGAAAAATTCAGAAATGACCTAGTAATACCCAGCTTGCATGTATTTTGTGGGTTTTTTTAAAAAAAAACTTGATTTTAAATATGCATTTAGAAACTGTCTTAATTTTGGTATGCTTTAAAGATTATGTAGTAAATGTGATATCTTACTTGAAGAACAGTTATAGGTTTTCCTTGGCAGTGGGCAAACTGGAAGGTTTTCCTTGCCCAAAACACAAGAACATGTTTGTGTACACAAAAACGTGGTCATGCACACACGCATGCATTGGAGTGGTATTCAGAGATATGAAAAGCACCCAAACTACACTCAAGAGATAAAATTCTAAGTGTCTTTTCTGCTTTTCTTTTTCCAACAAAATTTTATCTTAAATTTGGGCATTCCACATTTAAACTGGAAATTAATCAGGATAAGAGGACCTGGAACACAGGGCAAAGAGTGGCTGATATCATGAACAGTGATCTGGGAATGTTGTTGTCATGTGAATGAGCATGACTTCAGTAAGCCCAGGAGCCTCTCCCGGCCACCACCCTGATATAAACAGCATGGGGCTGTTACATGTAAGGTCTCAAAAAGGACTTTACCCCTATCATCTATCCTAAAAAAAAAGAAAAAAAGGTTTATAATAATACATATATTGACTTCTGCTTTCGAGTCAATAACAAGATTTATTGTTCCACTCTTTGATCAATTTTAACTTCTTTGGGTCAACAAATTTTGATATTGATCTCATCAGAAGTCAATGCCTGCTTATTTATTACTTACATCCACATTTAGACAACCCTTACCGACATTTCTTGACAGGCAAAGTGAATGCTTGCTGTCTCCTGTCTGTAGGAAATAACATCTTGGTGGGCTTCATATATGTCACTCTTACAAGCTGAAGTTCAGATCTCGTTATAAAACTAAATGAGGAAGAAAGATAGGTTGGTTCCAATAATGTGGATTTATAAACTAGATGGATTTAGTATTCCCTTATCATTTCCCAAATAATAAAATCCCAATCTTTTAATTATTTTTTAGTCATTTCCTACACTAAAGATAATTAGACAATGTGATATTTTTTATCACAGAAAGAACAGAGAAAGGTACTTTTAAGACCAAAAACCTTAATGTGATAGTATAGAAAGGCTACAAATCCAGATTATTTAAATGTATTCAGCAGCAGGAAAGCCAGACCACCAACACATTCTTGCAAATCCCTGAAAGTGCTGTGTTCTGATGTCTAAATGCTGAGATGTTCGAGATGTGTGGCTTATACCCTTGTCAAAGATATGCCAGGTTAGATAACTATGTAGCTTTCAGAAAGGGACCTTTGTTTTTGTTGTTTGCTTGGCAACAGAAAAGAAATGAAGATCAAGAAGGCAGCTTGGCCTAGACTTTTTAATGAATGTGAGACAAGTTCTACCAAAGGCAGAGATTAAACCATCCCCCAAAGCTGTTTGTTCTGCCTGTGAAATACCGCCCTGGTTCTCTAAGACATCTAGGTGTAAGGCAGCATCATCAGACATCTTGCTAACCTCACCTGCTGAAATGTTAAAAAGGGAAGAAAAACACCAATGCATACAAACCCAGGGGCAGAAAAAGCAAAGTACACTCAAGGCTATAAGGAATTAATTTTTCAAATTTATTAAACAAACCTCCATTGCATACATATGCTGAAATGCTGAGAATTAAAATCAGGAATACTTACCTTTTATTCTGCCCTTATCTAGATTGGCTCACACACATTATAAAACCCACGTTTAAAACCCGTGTCTCATTGCAGGCAAAATGCCAATAAATAATGAGAAGGAAGGAGAGAAAAAGGTGGAGCCAGGCAGCACGGGTCACTCTGCGCCGGGCCAGCTTGCAGCGCACACCCCTTCTGTTTTCTGTTCCACATCACATAGTTGTGAACCAAATGCTAAGACACCGAGAAGGGAACACAAGCAGGAAAAAACACTTCAATACTTAAACGTGTGTTAATTCAGAACACACATAGCTTTCAGCACAATTTAAAGCTGTTTTCTGAAGTATGTAAAAGCATGTCCTCTCACACACTATCACCAGCTTGTTAACCGGTTTTTATAAGCCTTGTCTAAAATTGTTAATTTTTACAAATTAAGCCACGAATTTCACATTGTGCTTCCTGAATAAACTCATTAGCTTCCCCTACAAGTCTAAGTTTCTATTTCCCAAATAACCCACTCACAAGAAAAAAATGCAGCCAGGAAAATAATGAAACCTCATTTTACTGACTCCAAACTCCTTTTGAAAATGTAACTTTGTCACTTAGTTTGTGAGTTTAGATACAACAGTGATGTCCTGTTGCAGGGCTGTTTCTCAGTTCTTTACCTCCTCACCTCCTGGAAATTAGGACAAGTCATGTGTGTGCCCTCCACTCCACTGTGAGGTGGGCATGAAGAGCACTGTGTGTGCAGGCATTATGATATGATGTTTATAAGGCCAATTTGTCAGGGATTTAGAAAAGATGGAGAAGAGAAATGATTTCTCAGACTCAGCACGCTGATACTTGGGGTGGATAATTCTGTGTTGGGGCTGTGTTATAACAGCCATCAGCTGTTTTACTGTGTAGTATAAGATGTTTAGGGGAATCCATGGCCTCTTCCCCACAAAATGCTAGTAGGACCCGCTACCCAGTTGTGACAACCAAAAAATGTCTCCAGACATTGAGAGATGGCTCATGGGGGACAGAATTGTCCTATCAAGATAGACTGTTGTAGGTAAAACATTAAGAAATATTGCAAACTTATCTATTACTGTACTCATGGCAGACTGGCCAGACTGGTGGCTGTTTTGGATTACTGCAGAAAAAAGACAATCGCCAAGCCTCCCAGCCCAAGTGGTTCACTCCGCTTGTGAGCCTAGTCCTTGCTCCACGACGATGCCTCCAGGTGTCTGGCAGAGCCATCTGCTGTCTGTTACCTGAACATACAGAATGGCAGCCCTCACCAGCCAAGTCTGTGAGTCCAGGAAGAAGTTAGAACCGTAGGAGTTTAGAGGGGAGGAACCCTGCAGACACCGCTCTTGACACATGAGGAGGAGTCTGGCAAGGACACGTGACTCGTCGGCACACAGCGCCGCTTAGTGGCAGAGAGGAGAATCCACATCTTTAAACTCTCCAGTTCCAGACTCTAGGCCAAACTGTCTGTCTGTTTACCAGGGTAGACTGGAAGTTACGCAGGGAACTTTCCAGTCTCTTTTGTATATATGAATTTGAAGGATGGACGACAGTGCAGATAAAATTTGCTTCAAATTTGTCAACACACGACGTGGCTTTGATCATCATCTTTGATGACAGCTTTTCCAGACTCGATCTTACGTTTGTGCTGGTCTGTTCGACCCAAATGTGTTTCCAAGTGCCATGTTGCTTTCTTTTGGAAGATGTAATGGCATAAATAATAAAATATTATTAGATACTTCACTTAAATATCTCTTTATCTTCTACAACTTACTCTCTTCCCAAAGCTCCCTCCAGATTTCCCTAACTCTATGATTCTCTCAATTTAAGAACTCACATTGTTCTTTACCTGTTTATTTTTATTCCTAATTTTTTATAGTAATTTTTAGATCCTATTGATTCCTTTTCTTAAAAATATTTTTTAAAAACAATTCTTTCTTTTCCTATCCTTTGCCCTCACACTGTAGAAGTCCCTGTCTGTATATATGTTGACGAATAAGCTACACCAAATTCATTTTGCCATATTTAGTCTTTTTTTCATCCACTACCCAACACACCTTGCCTACAACCACTGAGTATTCTTCTTACAATTATTTCATGTCATGAATATACCAATAAATATTGATTGAACGTGTCCTGGGTGAAAGCAGTATTCTAGGCATACTTGCTATGTGGAAGTGGTGTGGTGAGCCCTGGGGAGAAGGCCCTTGGTAGCCAAAGAAGTTTTAGGTAGGGCCTTGCCTTTAGAGTTTATATTTCATTTGAAATGCACATTGCAGTAAACTAGCAGGCCTAATGCACAGCACACATACATGCAAACAGGTACGTACAGAAACTTGACATTGTCCATTTCCAGTTTCTGAGATGATTTATCCTCTCAATTCCAGTTTAAAGGTAAACACTAATGATAGCTTAAAAAGACCTTAAAAGTCCATTTGTGATCATCTCAGTGCTGTTCATTCTCCCACGTGTTTGTTACAGCAACACATTTTGCCACAACACAACCTGTGCGTTGTGGCAGTGATGTTGCTGTCTGCTCTCTGCAGATTAGAAGGGCGGTTGTGCACACGCTCAGACTAGCCAGCAGGCACGCAGGCAGGGTCATGCTGAGGGAACCTTCTAGTTCTGCGAAGGACATATTGTTTCACTGTATACTAAAGAAAACCACAACACACACACACACACACACACACACACGACAAATCACACCTCTATTCAGAGCCCAAGTTGTCATCAGAAAGGAAAAGGTGGGGGTTCATTTATCCTGTGCATTTCAGTGGCTACAGAGATTATTGCATTAATCTCATCTAACCTTTGCTTCTCTTACCTTTTAATTGAAAAGCCTCCAGAGTGTAAGAAGCACAGAACTGGCCCGAGACTTGCAGGGACTTCGTGTATGCAGTCGTGGCCCAAGATGACCACCAGAGACAGGCCAAGCAGTTTATGGGCCCAGGAACCCGTTGGTCACTGCTTGAGACTCACAGGCAAGGCGAGGGGGCCTGGGGGTAATCTGTGCATTCTATGCCTGTTTTCTGCTTGGAAGTATTTCCAGGTTTCATTTCTGGCTGTTTTCTATTCCCACCTTTCTGTCCCAAGGAGCACCTGCTGTCAGGACTGCTGTCAGCCTGCAGCATCAAAATGGAGCCCAGGTAACTGAAACAAAGGGCCCAGGAGCATAGGGCACTGGAGGCAGCCGAAGGAAAAACACTTGGTCACTTGTGGGTAGTGTTCAAGTAAGCATGCGCCTGGCACCACTTTCGGCTCCATCATCAAAGTTGTGCTATGAAAACTGCAGGTGCAAGTGGTCAAGCCCTGTGAATAAGTGGACTCTGAGCATGCTCTAGGTGTGCTCAGAAGATTAATTTGTGAACTCCTGACTCTGAATCTCCAAAGTTTATTCTGCCTGCATGTTGTTTGCATAATGCACTTCTGTACAGCTACTGTGCTCCCTATAAAGGGATTATTTTCATATTCAGCACATTAAAAATCCAGCTCACCTCACAGATCCCACTCTGTGTTCATGCCTGAGATAACAGGTAAACAGTATCTCATTACAAGTGTCCATGAAGCAAACATAAGAATATGGATATTTGGGGAGAGAATGCACCCCTACTGAAATTAATTCCCCAATGGTTTTATTAAAGTCTGCAAATTGCATTATTTTCCCATCATATTTGAAATATTGCCCTCCCTCAATGCCTGCTCTTACCCGTGCCATGGCATCTTCCCTGGGGTGTCTAGATGTAGTGTCTTAGATTTATGTGTGTGATCTCAGTGTGTTACAACATCACTCCTGACTAATGCGCTAGTACAATACTTACAGATATTCCCCAGTGCCACTGTATTGATTAGAAGACCACCAGTCTGCATATGCACACCATCTGTGCTGCAGAGAGGGGAAAAGCAGGGTAACATTCGCCTCATCTGAAGGAAGGTTCAGAAACCACTAATAGAACGAAGAGGGAATTCTCAACTACAAGGGAAGGGATTTGGCTTTTTGAATCAGAAAAGCACACATTGTGAATTTTGATAGGACCATACAGTGAAGACCTGCAGGTTTTTACGACTACTATCCCTCTGAATTGATTGCAGTAGGTCTGAGCCCAGGTCACAGCGTGCAAAGAGCTTGTTTAACCATTTAGATCCTAAGAATGGTGCCGGGCCAGGAGCACCGGTGCCGGGGAAGGGGCAAACCTCAGCTCCGAGGCAGCTGCATGGAAGCTGCCTGGGGTGAGCAGTTGGTCGTGTCTCCATGGAACGGTGGCCGAGAGTGTGCCTGCAAAAGATGAATGGGGCACTCACCTCCGGGGCCCAAATGCTTTTAAAGGACAGCAATCTGTTTATCTTTGATTGATTGTTCAGCCTGATACTTTCCTTTATAAATTTTATTGACTACAAGAACATAAATCAAAGAAAAACAAATCACAGTTTCAATTTGGGGAACACTGACATCCTGCTATCTCTGCAGCAACTGCTCACACCAGTCAGGGGCAGGACGGGGGTGCTAGCAACTGGGATCCATGATGGGAATGGCCACTAGGAAGGCCCTTCCCTTCCTCCTCCCAAAGCTCCTTAGATGCCTAGTGACTGACACACAGTCAAGGCAGGTGCTGGAATGTGAATGGCAAAAAACAAATAGGAAAAGAATTTTCTTTAAACAACCAATAGGAAGTGACCCTGAGCACCACCATTTTTTAACACTCCCTGTTATTGATCACTCTGTCTGATTCATTCTAGTGTATTTATTAAAGTGAGAACCGGGAGGACCTTGGCATGAACTGAGGGGATAGCAGGAGGCTGTAGGCAGTGTTGTTTAGCCCTGCCTCAGCCCGTGTGGGCAGCACAGCCCTGGCACCCTGGACTCTGCGGAGGTGTCTGCCAGGGTGGTGGAGCACACCCAAACCACGGCATGACCCGGATGGACTCACTACTGTGTCTCCCTTAAACTACACATGCAGGGGCTGCAACCCGGACACAGCCTGCTCATGTGGGCGGCCTCGCAGGGGTGCCCGGCTGCCAACCCCGGGAAGTAGGAACAGCAGCGTTCCCAGAGTTTGTTCTTTAGCAATAGCCAACTTAGAAAATAAAGAATGGCGGTATTCCTCATGCCCTGTGCCCTTTTCAAGGCTGCTCTTTCCTACTTTCTGCGTGTCAGCTGAAAATTGCTCACGGGACACTAGTGGGTTTGGGGTGGTGTTATGTTTGGATTCCAGGGGCCTGTCTGTATTCGTGGCAAGTCAGTTGGAGGGGAGAAAGGGGGAGAAATAAACCAGTTCTCTCCACGTGGGTGTCTGTGAGAATGTACACCTGCCACCCCAGGCAGCAGTAGTCAGGATACGATGCCCGAGCCTCGGAAAGTAGTGCTAGCCAAGTTCATGGCTATGGACATCCAGGGAGCAGTTTGCTGCTGGAAAGAGGGAAAACAACCATCGCTGCTTCTCCAAGGGAACTCGGGGCCCTCACGAGGCCCTCCCAAGATTGACCACTGGCAGAGTCGCGGATGAGGCCTAATTGAAGCGACAGGGTCTGCCTGTGCACTTCAGCATCTCTGCGTTATCTCCGCTAAGGGACAGGGTGCAGAAGGGCCCTGTTTGGATGCGGAGCCAGTCTGGGGTACTGCATGGAGCAAGGCCAAAGGCTGAGTGCCCCCAGCTGCCCCGCGTGTGACCCGACTGCTGATCAATGATGCACAGCCCTGGGCAGCCTGCTGCTTCCTAATCATGTTTGAGACCATCCAGGGTCCTAAAACAACAAGCTTGTTTTGGAACAAAGCCAACAATTTATCTTCATTTGTTGGTGTTTACTCTTTCATGGAAAAAAAAGAAAAAAAAAAACACATTGCAGGATGGGAATAAGAAACACTAGACACTAAACTGTGGATGTGGGAGGCCCACTGTGGGTCTTTCAATAGGCAGAAAGTCTAGGCACTGATATGCAAAACAACACTAGAGAAGACATTTCTGGAGCATCAAGAGAAGTGGGAAATGAAGAAATGTGTAACATTATATTTTAAAGATGAGGTCACAGCAAGAAACCTTAAAAACGTATAGAATGTATCTCAGAACCCTCTGCCAAAGGAACCCTCAGAGTGGTTCCATTAGCACTCTCTCCACAGTCAGCTTCTGATCTTCACAGGCTCAGGGAACTGTGCAGAGAGCGAGGAGTGTTAGGTGGTTACCGAGACTGAGGAAAGATGAAAATGAGGATAGGCCGAGATTTTTTATTCAGTACTTTATTCTCTCATTTAATAAACACTGGTCAGTTGCCTTCTATGCACCTTTTTATGTCCCTGTAAACAATGAAATTATCTTGTCAATTTCCACAAAACATGTTCTGGAACTTTAATTGGGTTTGCAGAGAACTTATTGATCAAATACAGAATTGCTGTCTTTAAAACATTTAGCTGTCCAACTCATGAATAGGACTTACCGTTCATTTATTTTTCACTCTTTCTCGGTAGTTTTTCTGTGGAGAGGTCTGGCACAACAGTTAGCAGATTGATTCATACATTTCTGACTTCTTATGCTTCCGAAAATTGTATTATTTAAATTATTTTTAAATTTTCTGATAGTTTGTTGAGAGCATGTAGGTATACAACTTTTGTGTATTAGCCCATTGCCTTGACCTTGCTAAATTCAATTCTTATAATTTGCAAATTCTTTTAGATCTTCTTCATTCACAATCATGTCCTCTGGGAGCAAAGAATTTAATTTCTTCTTTTCCAAATCTACTGTTTCATTGCATTTTCTTGTCTTATTTTGCTGGCTAGGATCCAGATTGATAGTAAATAGATAAGGTGATATTTAGCATCCTTATCTATGACTATTTGGAACTTTTTCCAATAATTCATCAAGTATGATTTTTCTGTAGATACTATTTATTAGATTAAGAGAAGACCATTGTGTTTCTAATTTATAACTTTTAAAAACAGATATTCACTTCTATCAAGTGCTTTATTTTTTAACATCTGTTAAGATGTTCATGATTGTTCTTTCCTCTTAAGGTGAGTTATGCCTATGGGTTTTAATATTAATCTACACTCACATCCCTGGTTAAGATGAATGATCTTTTAGCTAATAATTTGCTTAGGAATCTTTTTTTTTTATCCTCACCCAACGACATTTTTGCATTTATCTTCAGATAGAGCAGGAGGGAGAGAGGGAGGAAGAAAGAGAGAAACATCAATGTGAGAGAGACACATCAAGTGGCTGCCACCCACATGACCCCAACCAGGGCCGGAGACAAACTGCAACTGAGGTACGTGCCCTTAGTGGGAACCGAACCCAGGACTCTCTGGACCGTGGACCAATGCTCCAACCACTGAGCCAGACCGGTCAGGGCAGGAATTTTATTTTGACCTGCACTGCCACTACAACCTGCAGGGTGCCTATGCTGGCCCCTCTGACCCCTAGGTTTGTCTGCATGTTTTGCCTGAGGACTTAGCTCAGTGTCCACGCTGAGGGGAGCATTCTGTCCTCAGGACTGAATGAAAAGGCCACACCATGGCTTCGGTACAAACTGGAGCTGTGTCGAGGCTGATATGAGCTGCCTTCCTCTGGAGCCCACTGGAGACACCTCCGTGAGAGGGAAAAGTGAGGGAACATTGAAAAAAGTGAGAAGAGGCTTCCTGTGCATGGTGGAATGCTGACAGGCTGTCAGTTTTCAGAAAATCACCCAGAGAAAGGGCTTGTGTAGAACATTGTGGGTATTTTTAGTTAGTTTCTGTGTGGTGTGAGATGTTGTTCCGTGTCTTTCTTTTGCATGGAGCTGCTCACTGCTGCAAGCGCCGTTTATGCACATTTATTTCTGTGCTCTTCACTCTGCTCCCTTGATCTCTATGTCATTTTTTTTTAATTAATTAATTTTTGTTACAGGTGTTTCTCTTTTTTCCCTGCATTGACACCTTTCTCCTGTTCCTGCCCCCGCCCCCAGCATTATCATCTATGTCCATTGGTTATGCTTGAATGCGTAAGTTCTTTAGTTTATCCCTTCCCTCCACCCCACCCTGCTCCTCTGAAGTGTGTCAGTCGTAACTCTACTTCCATGTCTCTCGTTCCGTTTTGTTTGTCACCTTATTTTGTTCATTATATTCCATGAATAAGTGAGATCATGTGATACTTGTCTTTCTCTGCTTGGCTTGTTTTGTTTAGCATAATACTCTCCAGGTCCCTCCATGTCACCTCAAAGGATAAGAGATCTTTCTTTCTTACAGCTGCATAGTACTCCATTGTGTATATGTACCACAGCTTTTTTATCCATTCGTCTACTGATGGACACTTGGGCTGTTTCCAGATCTTAGCTATTGTAAATAGTGCTGCTATGAACATAGGGGTGCATATATTCTTTCTGATTGATGTTTCAGGCTTCTTAGGGTATATTCCTAGAAGTGGGATCACTGGGTCACATGGCAGTTCCATTTTAAATTTTTTGAGGAAGCACCATAGTGTTTTCCATAGTGGCTGCACTAGTCTGCGTTCCCACCAGCAGTGTACTAGAGTCCCCTTTTCTCCACACTCTGGCCAGCACTTGATGTTTGATGATTTGTTGATGGCAGCCATTCTGACAGGTGTGAGGTGATACCTCATAGTCGTTTTAATTTGCATTTCTCTGATGATTAGTGACGTTGAGCATTTTTCTTCTATTTCTTGGCCATTTGTATGACCTGTTTGGAGAGGTGTCTATTTATATCCTTTGCCCATTTTTTAATTAGATTCTTTGTCTTCCTTTTGTTGAGTTGTATGAGTACTCTATATATTTTGGACATTAACCCCTTATCTGATGTATCATTGGCAATTATGGTCTCTCATATAGTAGGTTCTCTTTCCATTTTGATGCTTATTTCTTTTGCTGTGCAGAAACTTTTAAATTTGATGTAGTCCCATGTATTAACTTTTTCCTTTGTTTTTCTTGCCCTAGGTGTCATATCAGTGAAAATGCTGTGTGTGATGTC